>NC_050069.1:154082434-154760291 GCF_009764565.3 Dermochelys coriacea | reverse complement strand
CCTGGGAATCTGCTACTTTAGGGTTTTGGTTTACTGAGCTTCTTGAAAGAAACCAACAATTTAGCAGCTGGCTGCTGGATGGCCGACCAAATCAATTCTGGATGACAGGATTCTTTAATCCACAGGTAAGGTTACCAAGTTAGCCTAAGCATGGTATTTTAAATCCTATGCAATAACTAAAAGATAACTTGAGAAAGCATCCAACTAACTCAGTTATAATTGTGTCCTGAGTTAAATAAACTCCAGACCTTAAGGATGAGATGTTTATTAGCCCAAACTATGGTTACTGAAATAACAGAAAGCAGCACCATCAAGTTATTATTATAATAATAATAGAATGTATATAAATAGTCTCAATGAGTTTCTGCACATTTCAACTCCTTACTCCCTTTTCTCTTTCTTTTTCTTCCCTCCCCTTGCCCTGTATTAAGAGTCATTTGTGTGTCATTCATTATTTAAAGCTCCCTAGAGTATGAAATAATTACATTTTAAAAAGAAAGTTTTAAAAACATGCCATTTATGGGTAAAATGGGACTTGCCTCCGAGCCCTTGTGGGCCAGTTCCATAATGTGGAGTTATATATTAGGTATACAGCACTTAAAATTGTGCCAGGCAATTTGCAGAGAGATAAAGAACACAGTCCCCACGCTGCATAGTCTAAAATAGGTCAGACATAACAAAAAGAAAAGTAACAAAGAGAAGGGCTGAGGGTGGAAGAAGGAAGAATTCACACCTTCATCATGTGGCTACTTTGTATGGCTGTGCACACTGATGAAAGTTTCATGATGCAGCAGATATTTCTGGGAGCTGTGATATCTGGAAATGATGGATTCTGAGATGTCTCAGGTGAGTGCATGGCCAATTTTGTGGAATTGAAAGAGAGTTATTTTAAAGATGTATTTTTATTAATACCAATGGATGTTAGCAATGTAAATGTTAGCTGACGGAGTTGCCAGGAAGAGAAAAATTATCGATGGAGATGGGTATGGCAAATATTCTCCTGGGCTAAGGGTGGAGGATCTTCAGGTGTCTATCTGGACTGACTGTTTTGGAGAGTAAATAGTCTACCGTCACAATTTTATAGTCCCAGTGTCCTGTCCTACAGACATTAGAATCCAAGGATTCAAAGAAGCTATTACAGTTTAACATTTGATTTTGTCCACAAGACTCAGTTAGAGTCCATTACAGGCACTTTTAAATATCCCTGAACTGCTATTATGCTGTCAGACCAGTTGCTGTCTTACCTGCCTCACCAGGAGTGCTGTGAGGATCAGTAAGTTAGTGCTAAAAGAAAAGGAGTACTTGTGGTACCTTAGAGACTAACAAATTTATTAGAGCATAAGCTTTCGTGAGCTACTATTTTGGTAACGTGAAGCGCTGTGTAAACTAGTACTTGTCTGGAGAATGGTTAGACATCTCAAAATTCATACTGTTTCCTGACATTTTCTTCACTTACTGCTGCTAGATTTTGCACTAAAGATGCCCAAGAACAGATCTAGTTTTTACTCTGGCCATGTTAGTTGGCTTTGTTCATGCCTTGGCCTAGTGACAGGTTTACAATTCTGCCAGGCTAAATTGGGCATCCTACTTGTTGGCGCTGGACATCTGGACACCTTGATAAGAAGCCAAGTAATCAGAATAAAATGTCTCCAAACAAGCTGGGACTTGATAGATCTCAACAATTCAGGAAGAGCTTGCAGAAATGTGCAAATTTAACACTACATAACACACATTTGTAAAACTTTCTAAACCTGTAAAGTGTACAGAAGAATCCCTGCATACTGTATGTTTACATGACTTTAATGTTCATTTGTGTCAGCAATTACAAGTGTAAGAGTCAGAAAGTATCCTGCTAAACTCTATTGTGTTACATTTTATTTAAAATTATTATACTTAATAATATAGTTATCATTTTTTTAAATCACTATCACATGGATCAGAGATTTAGAAAATGAATTCCCATCTACAAAAATGGGCTCAAAGGGATAAAGAATTAATTTTTACTGGCAAAACTGGCTCATTAATAATAACTTATAAATAGTCAAGAACGCCTCTCATTTGTATATCTCAGAAATCTATTTCTTATCCCCATCTGTATAGCCTGCTGTCTTCTCTTTGCATCAGTCTATTGATGATGGTAATGGTTTACACAAGAGAAGAAGATAAATCTGCTGCATTCAGAATACAATGTGCTCTCGCATTAAAAATAGAGGGCCCAATTCTGTTCTGACTTATGCTGGTTCTAAACTAGGGTAACTTCAGTGACTTCATGGGAACATCTCCTGATTTATACTGGTGTGAGAGGAGGATCAGGCCCATATGTGAAAGAAACCCTGTTCCTTTTGTGTCTACACTGGGCCAAGGAAACCAGTTCAAGTAAATGAGACCTGACGTGGACTATCTCCCACCCCTGGAATTAATCTAGCACTAGATCTTTTTTAGAAGTGAGACAAAATGTGATTAAAATATGGTTTAAAAAGTGTTAGCACCTTTCATGCATCTTTACATCTCCAGGCTAGAGCCAGCAAAAAGTACCCTTGCTCTCCTGCACTTTCACTACAAGCTAGTATGGTGTCTTTGGTTTTGTTTTTGTGTCAAAAAAGATGTTTTAATGTGAGTGATAAACAAAAACAATAAAAACCCGTAAGCACTGCTTTCTGCTGCAGCAGGGGCTTCGTGTCCAGGCACAGTAGGAAAGGGTTCTTCTGTAAGGTGCAGTGCCCAATTCTCCAGTGCACACTTATTTCCACAGTAACACAATGATAGTTCTGTTTTGCAAGCATAGTTGAGAAATATGAAATAAACCATAAAGGGAGGCCTTCCACATTAGCTGGGTGAGGTGAAGAGGAAAACATGTTTATTGTAACAATAAGCATAATTGACTTCAGTCTACCACATCACATAGCCCAGTTGTCTTGATCCTCCACATCCAAAGAGTCAAAGTTAGATTGTATTAGTTCTTGGAAGGGAAAGAAAACAAAATTCCAGTTTACGTCAGTAGCCTCTAGTGAATATGCTGAAGATGAGTGGGCATGCAGATGAATGAAAATGGCATAGACGACTAGAAACTGAAACAAAACACCACACGAAAGTCAATTGTCGCAAGGGAGAGAGAAATGGAAGGAGAACTGAACCCACACCCCTAATACACTGATTTACATTCTGTTGCTTCTTGATTCACCATCAGTAATGGTAGAATCGTTGGGCAGCCAGCCCTTTCAGTATCAGCCCATCCCTTGCATTGACTAGGATTCTTTCCAGTGTGCTGATGAGTGTTATGAACCTTGCTATAGACAATGAATGGATCCTGCCATCTTTGTGATAATAGCTGATCTCTGCTGTCTGTCTCAGGCTTGCTCCTAATGAACAGCTATCCTTCCCTTCTTATGATTTATTATTAGTAGTATTTTATTTATTATCATCACTATTTCCTTGTTTGGCCAAACATCTGAACCACTTTCCTCACCCTGCCCTCTGTACTTTAATCTCTTCTCTGTGCTTTCTTTTCTTAGTTTATCTGGGATCTGGTATCTCTCTGTGGCCTTCCGAATAAGGATACTTGGCTTTTAGTTTTACAGGTTTCTATTTTAAAATATTGGTACTGGGATCATTTCTACAGACTGAGAGGGAAAACATATTCTAGTCACATAGGTTCTGCTTTGAACTAATTGGCGTATCTGATGACACTATTTGGCCATTACTTACCAACTCCCTTAGCTATATAATGGGGATCCCAACTAGTTCATACCCAATTATAATGATATTTGTTGACACAAAACCTCTTTAAAATGTTCCTGTTCTGGGTTTTCTAGAATGATAGTAGGAAGGTAGTAATGTAGATTAACTGAGACAGTGTGTTGCATTATCTTATGTATCCAAGCTCTCTTAACTTGAGGTGTAATACGCACTTACAAAACGCACCAGCAGCAGATTCATATGGCTATTATGTGGTCATGGTGGCATGTAAGATGGAGTTCCACCTTGAACAGTTCCTTGCCAGTCTTCTTCAGTTTGAGTCTGTATGGGAGGATTTAGATTTCTTAAATCCCTCAAAATTGCATCTTCCAACCTTGTTCCTGTCCAGCCCTGTGCTCTAATTCCTTTGATCTCAGTTCTATAAACCTTCTGTAAAAGCATAACTTCTTGTGCACTGAGACATAAACCCACCATTGCAGTCATCTTGTTCTCAACTAGTGCACGATTGCGACTTGCCAGGATCATCTAAGTGTCTCTTTGTTGTGACAATATCAAACCAATGAATATTAAGAATACGCCATAACTATTGACTGAAAACTGTTTAGTTTCCTCTCCTTGGCTGTTTTTAATGGCCATGTTTTTGCTCCATGTAACAGAGTTGTCATGACTACCATGGGAAATGTTTGCATCTTCATTGTCACACAACCAGAGGCCTTTGATGATGCAGAAATGCCCTGATGGAAGACCAATCCCATGTGTGACTTCTCTGGATATAGAACCTCCTGTGGTCAAACAGGTACCCAGGCAGAGAAACTATTCACCCGGTCAGTGTCACTGCCATCAACATGCAGTGTTAGCAGATCTTTTTTTTTGTAGCTGTTTAGAAGAGGTGTACATTTGGTTTTATCACCATTGATCTTAAATCCTATAGATTCTACAGTTTTTTGCAGGTCTTCTAGCGTTAGCTGTGGTTGGTCAGTAGTCTTCTTCAGGTAAAGCAATAATATCCACATATTTGAGATCCTCTAAAGATGAATCTTTAAATTTCACACCTCCTACTTTGGCCTCAGTCAGTTTTATCATCAGATAGTCTATTAGAACATTAAATAACCTATGTGACAGAACACAACTCTGCATACTCCTGATTCTTCTGAAAACCAGTCTGTAATGCAACCTTGACCCTCCCACAGCTAAATGCACCCAGGTACTGTTCCTCTACTAGCACACTAAATCCTTACGCATCCCATACTGGTGTTGCAGTATCTGCAGTACTTGATGCACTGAGTAAAAAGGAGCTGCAAAGTCTATAAATGTGATGTTCGCTTCCTTTCATTGTTCTAGTTGTTTTTCAATAATTTTCCATAGAACATATATACCATGGATTGCCGATCAAGTTGTGTGGAAACCACACTGGTTGTCTCTTTCTTTTTTGGGTTGAGACAATATTTCAGTTGGTTCAGTAATGTAAACACCTTCCTGACTGGCAGGAGCAATATACCCCTATAATTTGAGCAAGCTGATTGCTCTCCTTTTTTTTAAAAAAGAGATGATGCAATCCCTTTTCCAATGTTATGGAATATAACTCATTTCTTAAACTTCTTAGACAACTTTGTGAAGCCAGTGAACAAAATCCATGCTTCCTCTCTTTAGCAGTTATGGTAAAATATTGTCAAGACCAGATTCTTTATCATCTCATAACTGTTTAACCGCAAGTATCATTTCCTCTAATGTCACCAGCCTTTTTTCTGGTGGATTCATTTTTGGATTAAGTTGTAGTTTACAGCTTGATGGGGATCTGTTCATTAATTCACAAAAATGATCATGCAAGTGCTTAGGTTGTGCATCAACATCCATTTTTGTTCTTAACTTGCAGAACCCACAAGAATGGTCTTCCATTTAGGACAAATATACATTTCTGATCATGTCTTTCAGAGGCTTTCTCAATGTACTGGGCCATACTATTTCATCATTGATTATGATCGGTCCAGAAGGCGCTCTTGATTGCTCGTTCAAGACATTTCTTTTCCTCTATTATCCATTTCCTTGTCTCTTTGCTGACTCAGCTCTGACCTGCAGGTGCATCCCTTTGGCATCACACCTTTTTTTCTTTTTTCTCTCCCATAATTTGATGTAGTCATCTGTAATCCAACATTGCTTGTTCATTCTCCTTAGTCCCAGTTGTTTTCCAGCAACCTCTGTGATAAAATCCCCAGATAAAGTCCATTCTTCCTCTGCGGAAGACAATTGATCATCTAATATAGAATATTTGTTTCAGAATAGCAGCCGTGTTAGTCTGTATTCGCAAAAAGAAAAGGAGTACTTGTGGCACCTTAGAGACTAACAAATTTATTTGAGCATAAGCTTTCGTGAGCTACAGCTCACTTCATCGGATGCATTTGGTGGAAAAAAAAAAATTTTTTTTGATGAAAAATTTTTTTCAATGAAGTGAGCTGTAGCTCACGAAAGCTTATGCTCAAATAAATTTGTTAGTCTCTAAGAATATTTGTTGGAACTCACTACCGGGTAACTATTAGTGATCATTTCTTCATGAAGTTTATGAACATTGAAGCATTTCTATGTGATAGATGTCCTCTCTGGAACTTTTTTAAATGGAACTATTAGGAGTCGATGATCAGATTCCGGAGCAAGATCAGCACTCCTAAATACACGTAGCTCCACGGATGATTTTAATCAAGAATTTCAAAATGTGATCCAAAGTTGCATTGTTGCCTGATGGATACCAAAATGTGTAGTTATGGCACTTCTTTTGCTGAAACCAGGTAGCCATTAAAAATAGTCTGTGTGTAGAATCACATTCTTATAGATGCATGTCATTATCTGATCTCTCTTCTAGTAAGCTGTGTGGTCCCAGTACAAGTTCAAATCCCGTTCTGTCATGGCCAGTTCTCATGTTCATATCTCCCTATGGTGACAATATGAAGTCAGGGTGATGTACCGGATCCAATGTCATCTAACATGGTTAAAAAAAAAAAGCATCTCAGTATCATGCCTAGTTTCATGTGGAGCATATGCAATAATAACTACCACACATCCTACCTTCAAACTGAAAATGGTGGCTATCAGGTGTGGTGATGAAGCGTGCCAGGTCCGTATTGCAATTGCACCCTCAGGCACAAAACCAGAGCAAAACCAGCATGCTGATCATGCATGTAACAATTAAAAGCTCTGACCTCTATGAGTCACAGCTGTGCCCTTGGTGCTCAAATTCCACCATGACTCCTGCACACTGCATATATCCACATTCAACCTTTCCAGTTCTTCCACCAGGAGAGTCGTTTTTCCAACAGCTCTTAATGACCAGTTATTCCACAATCCCATCCTCAGACACTGACATTGCTGCAGAAGTGGATGTACGTTTTTATTATCAGGCTCTTCCACCCCATATTTGGTTTATTGAAGGACCATCATCATACGGTCTGACACCTCTGCATGTAATTGATTTAGATGGATCCTGAAGCTTGGTTCTGTTGTGAGTAACAGATGGAGCTGCCAAAGCTGGTGAAGTAGCCAAAGTTTTATGTCCATTTCTTCCACATGCTGATGCTAGAGATGTTTTATGGGGATGGCTTGCCAGGCCATCACCCAACCTTCCTGCTTTATTGGGACTTGGGACTGGCACTAGGAACAAGGAATCCAGTAGTGTGACAAACAGCGCCTGCAGCCATATCCTGTGTGCTCTAATCCCACCAGTTCTCACAAAAGTAGCAGAGATGGGGGGGGTTCTGTACCTGTTTGAACCACGATGCTGATCATTCAGCAGGTGCTTTTCTTTCCTTGGAAGCAGTACTGAACCAAGGGCCCAACGTGGTCTACTGCAATACAAATCTAAATAGTAAGATTCTAGTCACTCTGTGTGTCATTCTGAAGCTTAAAATATTGGTGAGTCAGTGTGAAGTGATGGAAGCACCACAAGTGTGCTTGAGAGATCTTTGTGTTCAGAATATCACCAGGTTCAATCATCACTGGATTTTGCAGTCTGGTAGTGTCCAGTTTTTAAGTTCTCAGTTATTCTGACTTTACAAATTACACGTATACAGCTACATTTAGGCATGTATCTATGCCCTGCCAAGAATTCTAGATCATTGTGATATCAGTGGTAACTCAACCAATCACCCTCTTAACTCTACAGCTAATTTGCATGCAGTAGTTTCATTGGTTATATGAGGGAGACTGTATAGATGGTGGATTACTTGTCCCAAGAACTGTCCCCCCCATATGCCCAACAGACACCTGCACAAAACAACAACGATCTCCCAGCACAACACCTATAGACACAAATCACCACAATCACCCAAACAACAGCACAACTAGCATACACAATTACTCAAACACACATAGCCCCTCACAGCAGCACACACCATTCACCACACACACAATTCACTACAATTCTCACAGCACAATACAACACACACACAAAATGACCCCAAACACACACAGCACCTCACCACAGCACACACCTCTCATTCACCACCCACACAAATCAACACAAATCTCCCAGTATAACAGTCCCTAACCACAGGTTTCAGAGTAGCAGCCGTGTTAGTCTGTATTCGCAAAAAGAAAAGGAGTACTTGTGGCACCTTAGAGACTAACAAATTTATTAGAGCATAAGCTTTCGTGAGCTACAGCTCACTTCATCGGATGCATTTGTCCCTAACCACAAATCAACAAGCCATGCACACAACATAGCCAGCACACACAATAACCCCCAACACACATAACTCATCACTGCAGCACGCACCCCCATTCACCACTTGCACAAATCCACATAACTCTCCTAGCACAACATAACTCCTGCACAATACAGCCAGTATACACAATTGCCCCAAACATCACTCTGAAGCCTAGAGTGTCTGTTGAGTGAGTGTGAAATGAGAGATACAGCTGCAGGCATGGTGGAGGATTATTTTTTTTTTTCAGACTAGCACCAAGTTCAATCATCACTGGGATTTGCAATGTATTATCATCCAGCTTTTAGCTTCTCAGCCATTTTTGGCTTTTTTGTGCACACAACTTTACAAATTACACCTGTGCAACAGCATGGGCTTTCTGCTACTAGTAGTGAATAATAATAATGGGCCTATTCACCCAACAGTCTCCAGTATCACAGTGAAGGTCTTTCATTCCTTCCAATCCCATGATGGTCTCATTTCTTTCTCCCTGACAGACACCACCAGCCCTCTACCTTACTGCCCCCTTTGCACCCCTACCCTTTGTTTCATTCTTACAACTCACTGCCCTGCATGTCTCCCACATCTGTCCACCAAACCCTCTTTCTCTCTATTCCTTGAAATCTGTCCTTAAAACCTATTTCTTCCCGGGCTCCATCTTTCACTTCCCTGAACCTTTGTTTTATTCTTCTTGTCTCTCTTAGATAGTAGCTCTTTGGGGGCAGAAATAGTGTTTCTAAATGCTGTCTCATTTACTGTGCTGTATAAATGAGCATCAAATGAATAAAATATAATAAAATAATTTAGTATAGCTTTGCAATGAGCCATTAAACAGTGACTGCATTTCACCCCAGTGATGGCTGCATTTCAGTGGGGGATGATTTGATTCCTGTGCATACTTCCTTTGCACTTCAATTTAAGTTTGTAAAGTACTTTGGCATCCTTGTGGGATGAGAAGTACTTTTGAAGTGTAAATGACAAATGATATTATTCTTGGAAAAGCAGAGCTGTAGAGCATATAGTAAAATACTAAAATTAATTGTGGCCAAGCAATTGCCTGTGTTCAGGAATGACACAAACCACATTAAATTAATCTGGCATATTTGTCAGATCTCTCTCCATCTGTCCAAAGTATCTGTAGCTGTAAAGTATGTCTGCTAGGTGGGCTCCTTTATGTATGTAACATTTGATATGTTAAATTAAGTCTAACTGCTGGATGCTTTTTGGCACCCACACCCAAATAGCAAATACATAATGGGGCCTGTCACTGTGATTATATACGAAAGCAGTGGGTTTACACTATTGCACTTGATTTGATAAGCAGGTGACATTATGTAGTGTAGCACTTTATGCTTTTAAGTCACTGTTATAACCAAGTAAGGAATAGTAGTGGGACATGGCTAAAACTCAAACTTTCCTTTTCTTTCTCTACTTAACATTGTTTTACTACAGGGATTCCTAACTGCCATGCGGCAGGAAACAACACGCTTGAATTTAGCAAAAGGCTGGGCGCTTGACAGTGTTATTTTACACAATGAAGTAACCAGGATGATGAAAGAAGATATTAGCAGCCCTCCTCCGGCTGACATTGGTGGAGTTTACATATATGGCCTTTTCCTGGACGGAGCAGGTTGGGACCGTAGGAACGCCAAGCTAATGGAGTCTGCGCCAAAGGTTAGTGTCAAGTTGTCTGAAACAAAGAGAGTGTGGCACACTTACAGAATATTAAATAAAACCTGGTCAGCAGGGTGCCTTAAGGAAACATTCAGTGTGACTGGGACAGTGATTGCACAATATATTGTAGTTGGGATAAAATACTACCTGGGGGACGTGAATAGATTGATAGCAGCTCTGTGCCCTGGAATGTGGAAAAGCCGGGCTTGCAGGCAGCCCCTGAGCTTTTGCTCCCCAGAATGGTACCACTCAAACACATAGCACAAGGTGCTGCTCTTGGAAGACAAAGGTAATTACACAAGAACCTCTCATCTGCACATCTGGAAGAGTTGTTTTGGCATGTGTATGGCTGGCCATCCTCGTAGCCAGGGGATGAAAGCTGTGTCCAGGGCTGTCTAGGGAGGAAAGGATAAATATGGGGGGTGGGTTAGAACAATGAAGCATCATTGTGAAGAGGAACCTTAGGATCTCATCTGGGATGGGTTTAACTGTAGCAGGTCAAAGTCATACTCTTCTGCTTCAGGGAGCCACAGGTACGTAGCTTCATAATAGTAATGCCCACATCCATATCAAATTAAGCTGTGCTCCCATCAAAACTTGTAAGCTAAGTAGGATAGGGTATGATAGAAGCCACTGAAGACCAGATCTTTGGCATCATTGAAGTCCTTGGCATTTTTTTACACAAGTAGATATGTTAGCTCTGAGGTCTTGCTCAAGCTTCAGTTTGGTTATGTTTATCTAAAACCAGTTGCCTCTGTGATATCAGCAGGGTGCAGTATTCTTCAATTCCCACTCCAGACTGTTCTGTAGGGTTCCTGTATTCTGTAAAACGTTGCCAGGCTTTACCCCAGAGGTAACTACATTGCAGTCGTGGGTCAGGGAATTCCTGTCTGGGGTTGGTAAAGCACGTATGCGTCCCACTGGATGAGAACTGTGTCTTTGAGGTCTTTGCCATTGTGACAGCCAACTCTAACATTCTTTGTTCGTGGTAAGATGTTTCCCCACCCATGTGCCTGTCCTGACTGACTGAAGCAAATGTTTATAAACTTCTTGTCATCAAGCAATGCATACTATACAGTTTCTGTGCAGCAAATCCGGTGTATAACTGTGATTAAGCTGACTCTTGGTGTCCAATATTTAGCTGCTCACAAGTGTAATGTGTAGTGATGGGTAAATCTCGGAGAGTTAGATCTGGCTTGGATAAACACCAACAGGTGCCTGTTTGTTCTTTGGAGCTCCACTGCTAGCAAAACAGCTCAGGCAAGTAGGGCTGCTAGTAGCAGCTTCTCCTTTGAAGCGCCACTACTCCCAGTTAGTAAAGAGGAGGAGAGTGGGGAAAGAATGAGGAAAGCTAATGAAAAGACAGGGAAAGAGAAGGAAGAAGGCTCCCTGCCACTCTCCCCTAATCTCCCCACTCTCCTTACTTCTTGGCTCTTTTATAGGTCCCCCGCCCAGGGCCTTTACCTTCCGGGTCCTCCCAACCCCAGTTACCCTGGGGCTTTCACTGGCTTGACGATATTTTTGTGATAGTGCAGGGCTAAGCAGCAGCGTGGGGCTTCCACTCCCTGCTGCACCTGCTAAGAGCCAGGCAAAGCAGCTTCCCAGCAGCACTGCTGTAAGCAAAGAAGCAGCAGAAAAAGTCAGGGGTGGCCCCTGCCCCTTGATGTCCCCTGCAGTGCTGTGCCAAGGGCAGCTATCTACCATGCTCTGGTCTGTTACATCACTAGTGGGTTTGTTACATCACTAGTAGGATTCAGTGTCCCTGGAATGGCTCTCTGAGTGGTTTGTTTTTTGTTAATGTTCCCCTTAGGTGCTGTTCACAAGTCTTCCTGTAGTCCATGTGTACGCTATCAGTACCACCGCACCACTGGATCCAAAGAAACAGCCAGGGAACTTGTACTCCTGTCCTGTGTACAAAAAACCTCGACGAACGGACCTGACATACATTTTCTCGTTATATTTGAAAACTGTGCAAAATCCTGACCACTGGACTCTAAGGGGTGTTGCATTACTCTGTGATTCCAAATAGCACTATGGCTATAAGATCCAACTGGAATACTGGGCCAAGGGCATTCAGGCTTTAGTTTTATTACATAGCAGTGGTATATTTCTATTCATAGAGGTATGGGCATTAGCAAATCATATTTGTAGAGACAGCTGTTTCTGCATGGTGATTTGTATGATCTTTTCACAGCAGGAATCATTAAACATGTTTAACTTGGGAACATCAACCAGGGAACCTTCAAATCTGTAACATGGAAAATAATTATAGGTATAAAGTCTAGTTGCACTGAATCTATCCCCATTTGCTGCATAAATTAACTCATTCTACTAAATACTCTATTCCACATTCAAAATATATGCTCATTAAAAATGCCTCTTGCTTGAAACTACTGTTCTAACTAGATTTTTCAGTGATTCTTTATAGATCTTATCTCCTCTTTATAATACAGTTATGCTGACAGTTATTGGTGATTGCATCGATCACAAACCTCTTTGGAAGTGGGTACAAATACACCCTTCAATTAACATAAATGTCAGGACAAGTTAATCACAAGCCCCCCTCCCTAAGGCAAAAGGGGATGTGAATCTGCCCAGGAATTAAAGACCATGTGGGTAGAGGGATTTTGCTAGGTAAGGTGAATGTGTGTGCATGTAGAACAAGCAGAATGAGCAAGCCTCAGAGGTAGGAAGAAAGCCAAGCAATTGCTTGTAAGCACAGGGTGAGCCAGGAGAAACCTAGAGGAAGATTCTGGGTTTAGTGCTGGGTAAAGAGGCTGTAATCAAAGACATGATCCTGTTTTTTTAATTCCTCCTGCATGCCTTGTAAATAAACAAAACTGCATCAAAGAAAATATCAGCTCCCTCATTAATTTCTGCTCCCAAGTAGAACAGCCCTAGGGGCCTGAACTTTAACTGGCCTCTGGAGCCAAAAAGGAGCAAGGGTACAGATTTGTAATTATGCAGCCATGTTTCAGTTCCAAGTGCATCAGCTGCAGCATAACTGAAGAAAGATGGTGCTATATCCAAATGGTTCTCTGGCTATAAGCACTGCTTTAAATGACTCAGATTGCTTATACGGTAGCGTAGACTGCCTCCAGGGATAGACACTTGGCTAAGCCAGCTGCTAATGTTTTGGAGAAACAGGACCTCAGACAAATGTGAAAAGATTTGGTCTAACTTTTAGAAACCTTTGATTAATTCTTAGTGACTGGAAACTGAGGTGCAAGGTATCACTCTCCTTTCCCTTCTCTGCCCCACCCATTTCCTTTCTTTCTCTTTCTTTGTGGGTTTTTTTTAAACCGTTCTCCCCTTATTTTTATAATAGTAAAATAAAATAAAAAGTTGATGATGTACCACAAGTTTAAATGTCTGCACACAAAAAGGCCTGTCTAATTTGCATGCAGTTACTTTTGATTTCATTTGTAAAGTGGGTAATTATGCATACAAAGAGACATACCTCTGCCTGACAGTTTTCTCCTTTGTGCATGCAGGCAGAGCGCTCGCACAGAAATGCAAGCTCACGTCACATGAGGCCTTTTTACTTAGGAATGTCTTAGTTTTGTAGCCTCTTTGTTGCTGCTGGTTCCTTGGCCTTATTTCCCATGTCTGTATTTTGCATCACTATTTGTGATGAAACTGAAAGAAACAGCAGCCAGCATAGTAGAAGCTCTATCCAGAAATAGCTGCAGAGTTTATTTTTATTAGCCGTGTATGCAGCTTCCAATGTAAAGCAAGGATGGGTGTAGACAGGCTTGGTCTGAAAACAGAAACAAGGCTACTACTGGCAGAAAAGCTGTATGGCTTTTTTTTTTTTTTTTTTGGCCAGGCCAGGACACTTTCAAAGTAGTAGGCATTACTGTTGGGGCCAGGGTAAGAAGAGCCTACAGGGAAGCCTCTGCCAATCTCTCTCTCTCTGTGTTTTTGCTTTTTGTGAAGATACCTTTGATTTTTCTGTCCATTTAAAGGTGATCCGGCCAACTAGTCCAGAAACAGGGTTCAACTTTTCACACAGTCAGTTTTATTTTATGGTTAGTAGTTGCAGGACTCTTACTGTTAGGAGGAATAAAATTCACTTCCACAACTAGCACAGAGTGTCAGACTTGCTCCTGGAAAGCAGAGAACAAGCTGTACCTTAAGGGTCACATTCTACCCTTGATCTGTGCACAGAACTCTCTGCACAATTCCTGGGAGACGACAGACCTAAATGAGACCACATTGTCAAAAGGCTCATTGCTCCTCCCACTTGGAGTGCAGCTGCTTGTATCCATTGAATTCAGTGAGAGTTTGGGGTGTGAAAGGGATATAGGATCAGGCTTCAAGAACATTGCTTAGACACTTTGGGAAACTGTGGAGAAGATCAGAGAGGCTGTTAACCAGGACAAGGCTGCTCCACTCTATGGAACTAGAGGCTCCAATCAATTACTGTTTTCTGTATGTAGGGAGTAAATTAACTTTGATGCCCTAATAAGCTGAAGCAGCCAACAAAATAATATTGAGAATACACTCTGTTAGAATGAAAATGGCACTTTGAAATATTCTGCATAACTCAAGAGCTCACTTCTTGCTATAAAAGCAAATCTTCTAATAAATGTGGTAATTTGACAGAATTTCCATGTAATGGGCCAAATAAAGCTTTTCATCCTAATTCTATCACCCCTTTGCTTTATAAAGTTATAATAAAATTAGAAAATTAAATAGCTTTTTTTTTAAACTCTAGGCCCATTCATTAGCATATAGTATCTTGCAAACTACTGCAAGTTTAATAATTTGTATATTGCAGTAAAACAGCTTTATTGGATAGCTTTAAATATGTATTTAAGAAACAGACGGAGTCTCTATTAGGGCTTTTTATTGTAGAATAACATCAACTCACACAAAATAGAACACGGACTATGTAACATCATAAACAGCCACCATTATCATCTGTGCAATTTAAGATGGCTCCAGTGATTTAAAGAAAAAGAAAAATATTACACAATTACATAGCTTGCAAGCTAAATTTTCAAATGTTTCTTCCATATGCGCTGAGGAATCTTTGGTTTTTTTTTCTTTTTAACAGTTTATTATTACAGTATTGAATATATTTACAATAGATGTTATGCAAACATCGTTCTCGCTTACAGTGCCTCATGATGTCATTCATCCCAAACCGGCAACATGAATCCAATTTGAAAGCTTTGCCATGTCATTTACATAATATATCATTAAGCCCTTAAAAAGAAAAGGAGGACTTGTGGCACCTTAGAGACTAACATATTTATTTGAGCATAAGCTTTCGTGAGCTACAGCTCACTGCATCCGATGAAGTGAACTGTAGCTCACGAAAGCTTATGCTCAAATAAATGTGTTAGTCTCTAAGGTGCCACAAGTCCTCCTTTTCTTTTTGTGAATACAGACTAGCCCTGCTGCTACTCTGAAACCTGTCATTAAGCCCTTAGAACTAGTGTTCCATAGTTGCCATAGCTAATTCCTAATGCAGAACATTCTGATTTTAGGTACCGGGGCTAAATCACAGGACTGGCAGGCAAAGTTTTGGAAATCAAACTGAGTTTGAATGACAGCTTGACCAGTAAGCCATGGGTCCTGGGGCAATGTTTGTCAAAATAGAATCTTAGACAGTAAATAAACTCATAGCTGTTGTCAATATTGTACAGATATCAATGCCTCACTCTGAGATCTAATTTTATGTAAGTACTAAGGAGACATCAAGTAAACTTAAACAGAAGAGGCCCATTAAACCCTACTAATTCTGCCAGTACAATGGCTATGTTTACTAACATACCTCATTTCAGGATATGGATTCCTGCCTCTTTTGTGCTACAAACACACTGTTTCATACTCCTAAAGACAGTATCCGGCTTGCACTCTCTGTGGCTGTGACTGGTCGATAATGATGATGAGAAGTAAACAACGAACTGGATATGGATTGGCCTGCGTGTCAATAGCTTTTTATGGAATTGATTTTAATTGTTTAGAACCCCAGCAAAATGTCGAGAGCAGAAAACACAGTGGTCCTTTTATCTTAGCAGCTACCTTAAGAAAAAAACAAACAATGATCTGTTTTTCCTCTGCTCTGTTGATGGCAATTAATTCTTAAGCTGTTTTTAGTTTTGTATGATGGGAGTAGAGGAACAACTATTAATCAGTTCTTGCACAGAAAAGACAAATGGGTCTGCCCTTCTCAAAATTCATTTTAGTCCCACATTCTTGTTTTTAACTCTCTATTCCTCAGTCCCCATATATTAATCTGGTTTCCCTTATTACTAATTTATACCAGCGCCTTCCTCAGTACCAATTGACACTTGCACTGACCTTTGCATAATACAGATATTCTACCAGAGTTCTCCATTGCCACCAGATTTTTCCAGGTTTCAGAGTAGCAGCCGTGTTAGTCTGTATTCGCAAAAAGAAAAGGAGGACTTGTGGCACCTTAGAGACTAAAAAATGTATTTGAGCATAAGCTTTCGGGAGCTACAGCTCACTTCATCGGATGCATTCGGTGGAAAATACAGTGGGGAGATTTATATACACACACAGAGAACATGAAACAATGGGTTTTATCATACACACTGTAAGGAGAGTGATCACTTAAGATGAGCCATCACCAGCAGCGGGAGGGGCGGAGGGGGGGGGGCAGAAGGAGGAAAACCTTTCATGGTGACAAGCAAGGTAGGCTAATTCCAGCAGTTAAGAAGAACATCTGAGGAACAGTGGGGGGTGGGGTGGGGGGGAGAAGTAACCTGGGGAAATAGTTTTACTTTGTGTAATGACTCATCCATTCCCAGTCTCTATTCAAGCCTAAGTTAATTGTATCCAGTTTGCAAATTAATTCCAATTCAGCAGTCTCTCGTTGGAGTCTGTTTTTTGAAGTTTTTTTGTTGAAGGATAGCCACCCTCAGGTCTGTAATCGAGTGACCGGAGAGATTGAAGTGTTCTCCGACTGGTTTTTGAATGTTATAATTCTTGACGTCTGATTTGTGTCCATTTATTCTTTTACATAGAGACTGTCCAGTTTGACCAATGTACATGGCAGAGGGGCATTGCTGGCACATGATGCCATATATCACATTGGTAGATGTGCAGGTGAAGGAGCCTCTGATAGTGTGGCTGATGTGAAATATGCCATCATATGCCAGCAATACCAGTCGGAGAACACGTCAATCTCTCCGGTCACACGATTACAGACCTGAGAGTGGCTATCCTTCAACAAAAAAACTTCAAAACCAGACTCCAACGAGAGACTGCTGAATTGGAATTAATTTGCAAACTGGATACAATTAACTTAGGCTTGAATAGAGAATGGGAATGGATGAGTCATTACACAAAGTAAAACTATTTCCCCAGGTTATTTCTCTCCCCACCCCACCCCCCACTGTTCCTCAGATGTTCTTGTTAACTGCTGGAAATAGCCTACCTTGCTTGTCATCATGAAAGGTTTTCCTCCCCCCCCCCCCGCTGCTGGTGATGGCTCATCTTAAGTGATCACTCTCCTTACAGTGTGTATGATAAACCCATTGTTTCATGTTCTCTGTGTGTGTATATAAATCTCCCCACTGTATTTTCCACTGAATGCATCCGATGAAGTGAGCTGTAGCTCACGAAAGCTTATGCTCAAATAAATTTGTTAGTCTCTAAGGTGCCACAAGTACTCCTTTTCTTTCTGCAGATTTTTCCAGTGTTTTTTTGGCCTAAAGTTTTTAGCCTGCTGCTGCTTCAGAAAGTGCATCTCTCAACTTCATCAAGCTCCCCTTTCAAAATGCTAGAAATCCCTATTAGTCACTTCACATAACAGTTCTCAAAAATCTATTGTCTCTGCTGCCTTTTATTGCACTGTCTCCAAAGCAATAATTTCCTCCTCCTGCTATGTGAGCAGGCAGTCCAAAAAGAGTCTTATAGCAATTCTCGTAGTCTTCCCTTCTGCTAATATAAAATAATACATATATCTCAGTTGCTTGTTTGCTTTTTCATGTTGGCATGAGATAAATGAAGATGTTCTTTGAATGCCACTGTGCATAAAACTAAAGATAGCAACAAGGCTATTAAGTGCCTCATAGTTTTGATTTAAATATACAAGGAGTTTCCATCTCCTTGTGATATGCAATTGTAACTCCCATTCACGTTAATTGAAGTTATATATACATGTCAAGAGAGATGAGACCCTTCATTCTGTTTATGTGACTTTGCATAGTAATAAAAAGGCAACAAACACATTGTCTGCTACACATATAAACACTAGAACAGCACCAATATATTTTTCTGCTATAACAATAAAAAGTTACACACACCTCTCAATCTGCCCAAATAAACAGATACTATGTTTTCTCTTGTACAATAACACAGTATATACTAAAAAGAAAAGGAGTACTTGTGGCACCTTAGAGACTAACAAATTTATTTGAGCATAAGATTTTGTGAGCTATGGATGCATCCAATGAAGTGAGCTGTAGCTCACAAAAGCTTATGCTCAAATAAATTTGTTAGTCTCTAAGGTGCCACAAGTCCTCCTTTTCTTTTTGCGAATACAGACTAACACAGCTGCTACACAGCTGAAACAGTATATACTACTCGATCACTTATGCTGGTTGCTTAAGGTCCAACAGAAGCACGTTATCACCTCCTTCTTCTGTTGCTTCCTGTTTAACAACGATTTTTTCAGGGGTGAGCACAACTTTCTCTGATGGCTGGGACGTGCCTTTTGTTCCACTGCCTTTGTCTTTCTTTACTTTAGTAATCACTTCTGTGTAGGAAATCTCTTCTGTAACTGGTTCTTCTGTCCCACTTGCTGAAACTGCATGCACACCAGCTTCCTGGATTCCTTCTTGCCCTTCAGCAACTGTTCGCTCTTTATCTTTCTTATTGAGCTTGAATGTCTCCTTTGTTGGAGCTGCTTTTGAAATAGTTTTCTTGAGCCTTATCCCAGATTGTTTCAGCCTCTCTCCTGACTGCCTCATTCTCTCTCGCCTCTCTGGTGTTACTATTCTAGTTCGAAGCCTGTTCACCTTCCTGCCAAAATTTTGTCTGGTCTTCTGGATATTTTCCCTTGAAAATGCCTTTTTGATATTATCTATGCGTCTAATGCCTGATTTTTTAAATTGGGATGCTCTGCTTTCATCTATATAATATTCTTCATCAGAAGAGAGGTCATCAGGTGGAAAGAATTGCTCCTCCAGGTTTTCACCTTTTGTCCTGTCTTTGATAACAGACAGCGAAGATGGGCATTCTGTTTCCTCCTGTGAATGAAAACATAAAGACATCTTTCCACTAGTGTTTTAAGGGAGAAGAGCATTTAAGCATGTAGTTTTTTTGGCTTCTTATTTGTAAGTATCAACAGTCGAGCTATAATCATGTGGCACAGGGAGGTGGGATCTCTCCTGAGAATTTGCACGATCTCCTGAGGATAAAGGAGACTGGAAAAACTCTGATTTTGCAGCCTCTGTTCAATCCAATGCCTGTTAGGGAGATTGCTTTAAAGGCTGATTCTACTCTGAAAAGGGATTAACAATGTAAAACTAGCATCATTGTGTCCCACATTAGTGTGCCTCCATGGACTGTCTGCAGCTCAAATGTGCTTAGTTTGCAATTGGGATGTTTTTCTAGCTACCAGCCCTGCTATTCTGAGGTTGGAGAGTTAAGCTGGGTTCTTCCCTTCTCATACATCACCAGTAATGAGCATCATGCAGGGCAAGTTGGCCTGCACCTACCTACAGCCTCACTGACTCCATATGAACTCCTCAATATTACCTGTAACCCCTCCTTACTTTCATTAGGTTTGCACAGTTGTAATTAACTGGAACTTAGTAGAGAAATCTGTTGATGCACAAGGAGGAACAGAATCCAGCTCAGACTCTCCTAGGGTATGTCTTCACTGCAGCTAGTCCAGCTGATTGGCACACAGGTCTGAGCACCTAGGTCATCCTAGCCTGACTGCAGGTGGCCACACTAAAAAGCTTATGTACATGCCCATGTGTGACTGGGAGCATAGCCTGTGTCCTCACTGCAAAGGGGGCAGGTTCCAGCCCAAGTTGAAGTGGAGTCTGGGCTTTAATCCGTTCCCAAGTAGGGACGCTAGCCCAGGTTTAAAACTCCTCCAAACCCAAGTAAAAGGTTTGTGTGTGTGGATGGTGACGGATTGGGCTAAAACCCAGGTAAGAGCCAGAGTGAGCTCTGCAGTGATAACCCTTGGCAGTGGTGGGTTCATAGGAGTAAAATGTCACTGACATGAGCAGGTAAGGCTCAGTACACACCAGAAGTTGATCTGCTGAATGAGAAGCCATTTTTACATAGTCACTTTTCAGTGCCACATTTTACTCCTCCCCTATCAGTTCAGCAACAAAAGCAAAGCTCCAGGTGGCAGTAGTAGAGGCGAGCAACTCTTAGAAATATGTGAATGGCATTGTTTAGTATTACAGGCATTTTCAACAGTAAAAGTGTATTATCCCATGTTAATGCATTAGCTGAACAATCAGCAAATATTTGTGGATCTCTATAGTAAGGCTTCAATGGGAGGTTATTGAATGGTGCATTAATCACCTTGGTATCCACAGCCTGCCATGTCACAAGTATTGCTAATTTGTACTGAATATTAAATACATATTCTAGATAAGTGCCATTCTAGCCATGTACTAAGCAGAGAAACCAAATGATAAAATACATTTACTTTAAACCTTTGGCTTTGTTTGGCTGCCCTCTATTCACTAATCCCTGTCAGTGAGTTCAGCTTCAAATACACCCAACCCTCTTTCACAGGGTGCTGGTGAGGAATGGTAGCTGCGTTTTGAAAAGAAGTGACACAGAGGGAGGCAATGCTTGTGGAGGAGGTGAGCATCTCAGCTAGCATGGTGATAGGGGTTCTGTAGATACTTAGAGAAAGAGATATTTTAACAGCCAGAAAAGTGCAAGTTTTTTCTGAAAGCTCTTTTTGGGCGGTAAATTATTGGGCGTCATTGTAATGGTAATTTATGTGCAAAAAGTTTAGGGTGAATAAAGGGATACGTCTGAAAAGAGAAGGCCCAACCTGTAAATCATAGTCACATAGGAGCTGAGCCAAGAACCATTAGCTCAGTGTAATGATTCCTGTGGAGATTCTGTATCTGCCTGATCAGAGTCCATTTCTGGCCGGTACTAGCAGGCATATAGCAGAAAATGCAAAACCAGTAGCAGCTATGAGATGGAAACTGACATCCCTTTCTTATCCCAGCAATCTGCTCCTTGTGCACACAAACTACGCTGCACAAAGATTGGTTTCAGAGTAGCAGTCGTGTTAGTCTGTATTCACAAAAAGAAAAGGAGTACTTGTGGCACCTTAGAGACTAACAAATTTATTAGAGCATAAGCTTTCGTGAGCTACAGCTCACTTCATCGGATGCATTTGGGGGGGCACCGATGAAGTGAGCTGTAGCTCACGAAAGCTTATGCTCTAATAAATTTGTTAGTCTCTAAGGTGCCACAAGTACTCCTTTTCTTTTTGCACAAAGATTGTTCATACTCCAAAGAGGAGCAGCTCCTCACACAGCCTCAGGCAGAATACATGGCATATTAATATTGTTTTTGCATAATGTATCGTTTCCCATTTGTGGGATTGTCACACCTGATTCCTGGAGCTTGTCAGAATTTGGTCCATAGCTTAATAATCTTTTCTAACTACCAAGAAGTTTGAATGAGAGAGTCCACCAAGTGCCAGTCAGTTTCTCAAATGTATCTTGTGCTGATGAATTCCTGTATGGTGCACTGCAGACTGAACTGATTTCAGGCCAGAAATACAGCTGTAATTTTCAAAATGACTGATTAGTAGCAAAGCATGTTTAATTTTATTTTACAATGTATTAACTATCAGTAATATATAATAAAAAATATATTAAGCCACTCAGCAAATAAAGGCTGTTTATGGTTTGGTCATCTTATTCTGGCTTCTTTAAAACATAAAATGGCTGTTAATGCTTATCAAAATTAAGGGGAAATTATTTTGCAGTGAGATCAGCAGAATTTTATTTAACTCCATATATCAAAACCAGAATGAGCAAGAACTAGAATTCTTTGTTAATAATCTTCATTAATGTGTGAAAATTAACTTTATTACCTAGCTGTGTTATAGCTTATTTTCATAAAATGAGGGATAGCGTTTACGTAGAGCAGCTTTTCTGTAAACTCTTAATTATAGACCACTCCTTTAGCTGAAATGTTGACAACAATATTTCCTTACTAACTATTCTGAAACTTCAGTCCGTACAGGGATGAGTATAGTAGGGTGAGATTTAAGAGTCTCTCCTAGAAGAAGAAAATGAGAGATTAGGTTCTTTAGACAACATTTGGGCTGTCATCCCCTAGTGCATAGAAGACTCCAGCAGGCTTGTGTTCCCTACTGAATACCATCTCTTCAGTTGTATTTAGATTTACTGTTCACTGGTTTAAAGGGCTAGCTGTAACATTCACACATGTATTAGAATTAAGAACTATGAACTGTAAATTATCGGATAAATGTTTTGTGTGTAGGGCACGGGACTGGCACCCAGGAGTTCTGGGCAATATTTTTCAACAGACTCCTTGTGTGACCTTTGCCAAATAATTTAATTTCTCTGTTCTTCAGTTTCTGCCTCTCCCCTGGAGAAGCCAGGTATACAAAGGTCAAATTCATTCAGGTTTGTACATCATGCTGCAATCCTTAAATGGGAGGTGCTACAGAAATGCACTGTCTTACTGGAACTGGTCAACATTGTCAAGGTTTTTCAAAATAAAAATCAGTGCTATACCTCAGCCTGGTAGGGAACTGCCCACTCTGAACCACCAATGGGTTTTAGCATTACACTGTCAAAAGTCATTTTTGTTTACTAGGGAAGAGGGAGAATGAAAGCTTCTGTCTCCCAGAGTTAGAACATCTGAGGAGAGTCAGTCTTAACACAAGGGGGGATGCTGATGTGGGGAAAGATGGCTAAGACCTTGCTCCTGTTCCCCCTGAAGTCAAAGGCAACGTTCCATTGATTTCATTGGTGCAGGCTCATGCCCTAAACTGGGCATGTATGTCTCCTCATATTCCTACAAAGAGAATAAACTGTTCGCGGATGGAAACAGCAGGATGTGGCAGCATTCCTACAAGGGGAAAAGGAGTAAGATGCCTGCCTGCTTTCCCCCTTCTTCCAGCAGGAGCACAAGGTGATGGCTTGCAAGATAGCCAGATCAAATTACAAAGGGAAGGTGGGTCCTTCTCACCCAAATGTAAATTAATGTACTCACCTCATCTTACCTATCCTAGCCAGCTGGTTAGCCACTGAGATAGGAATTATTTGAGTTATAGAATGCTAGTGCAAGTCAATGGGAACGACCCGTATGCTTAAAGTTAAACCTGTGAGTAAGAGTTGGGCTGGAAAGAAGCCAGAGTTCTCAGCACCTTGCTAGCTCAAGCCTTGCATGAATAGCGTTTATAGTCTCTGAGTAGTGACTGAGTCTTGCGCCATAGTAAGAGATGCTACACAGATTGGGGTGTTTTTTTTTGTAAATTGTATTTACACTACTCAATATTTGCACTACTTGTGAAATAGTGTACGATCACATCATTGAATACTTCTAGGACTGCCTGTGTACACCAGTGGCACTAAGACTGTGCATAAACTCAACTTGGGTTTGTCCTGCTTTTGAGAACTTTACTCTGACCGTGTGCCTCCCCAGCTTGCTAACAGCCAAGTACAACAGAGCTTCCATTTTTAAGCTCTGGTCTGAACAGCACAAAGTAAACAATATGAAACTCTCTGTAGCTAGTTTGAAGATAAAGGTCGGCGCCATTACTGCTTACATTCGAATAGATGTCTCCACAGAGAGTAAAATATTTCAAACCTGATGTTTATAACACAAAGCCATTCCCTCCCGCAGAACCTGAAAGCTCCATTGCCACTGTGGATACCTTCATGCTTATTTTCAATTTAAATCAAAGTTATCAAAGCTGTACTTTGTGTGCATGCACCATGGACTTTGTAATTAAATCTGTTAATGGTCTGCCAGTGTCCTCTTGGGTCTATGCCTGTGTATGCAACTTAGGATGCTTCTAGCCAGTGCTGCCTTTTTTTCTCTTAGTGAAGGTGCACAGGAAAAGAAGCAGGGGTCCTAATGAGTCCTATCTTCTGCCGTATGCTATAGAAAAGGATGCATGGAATGAGGCAAAGGCTCCTGCCTCACTGATTGTACATAGTGGGAGTTACAGAGCATTCTCGTGCTGCCTATCAAGTAGTGGAATTTCTTTGTTTCCCCCTTTATTTTTTAAGGTGGGAAATTCCAGACTTCTATAAGTTGATTTTTAACTTTTTCTTCAATAACCTAAATAGACTGAACTCCTTAAGTATCTCATGGTAAGGCAGGTTTTCCAGACACCCGATCATTCTTGTGTCACTTGGCTAAACCCTCTCCAATTTTTCAGCAGCTTTTGTAGTGTGGCCACCAGATTGCGACACAGTGTTGCAGTAATGGTCTCACCAGGCCTGTATGTTGAGGTTATACTGCGTCATTACTGCTCCTTGATAGTCCTCTGTTTATAGAGCTAAGGATCACCAATTGTCTTTGGTCACAACTTCGCAGTGGGCATTCATGTTCAGCTGGTTATCCATCATGATCGATAAATCCTTTTCAGAGTCATTGCTTTCTAAGATATAGTCCTTCTACAGTCCTCTTTGCTTTTAAATATATGTCTTTGCATTTGGCTGAATTAAAATACATTTATGTTTGCTCCCAGCTTACCAAATGCTCAAATCATTCTGTATAATGACTTGTCCTTGTTATTTACCAGTCCACCAATCTTTGGGCAATCTGAAAACTTTATCAATTATTTTATATTTTCATTGAGGAAAACATTAAAAAGCATTTGGCCAAGATTCCTGCAGGACCCCACTCACAACATCCCCTACTTGATGATCCTTTCCCATTAACAATTACATTTTCAGATTACCTATGAGCCATTTTCTAGTCAATGCAATGTATGCTACAGGGATTTTGTATAGTGCAAGTATTTTTTTAATCAGCGTGTCAGGCAGTGCCAGTTCACATGCAGACATCTCATCAACTAAATGTGTAGTCCCATCTGAGGATATAAAGTTTGACAAAAACCTATTTCTCATAAAAACCACACTGATTTACATGAATTATGCTACAATACCTTATTTCTTTATTGACTGAATCCCGTATCAGCCGTTCCATTATTTTACCTGGGATCAATGTCGTGCTAACAGGCTTATAATTAATTACCTGAGTCATCCCCTTTATTCTTGAAATATTGGCATGACTTTAGCTTTCTTCCAGTCCCCTGGAACTTCTCCAGTGTTCCAAGTTTCATTAAATACCAACATCAATAGTCTCGAGAGCTGCTCAGCCAACTCTTAAATTCTGAATGCTTCGTTTTTGCAAACAAAGCTCTTTTAAAGGAAGGGGGGCTTGTTTGTTTTCATATGGAATAAAGCGCTATAGACCCTTTTCAAAATGTACAAATACATCTTAATTCATCTGCAGCCTTTCCCCACTGGGTCCCCGGTGTCCCTGTGAGCCAGGTCTCAATATTTTCTAGAGGATAAGTTTACACAACAAAGTGTCAGCTTCAGGACTGGAACTAAAGTGTCTCTGCTCCAGCCCCAGTACATAATCCACTGAGGCCATAATAACGCCCGTCGAATAAGCCGGTTATTCCACTGATAAAGCAGAGCTGTAGAGTAATGAAAAAACACTATTTATCTCAAAGCACTTTTGAGAGTTGAGTACACAAGAGTAACCTCATTACAGAGCAGAGGGGTTGAGAGACTTTCCAATAGTGACATAGGAAGGGTCAGACCCAGGACAACAACAAATATCCCCCAAACCAAGGCTGGACAGTACTCCTCAGTTGAGCCTGTCCATGCGTCGTTGAGATTCAAAAGCTGCAACTATTTTAGCTGCAGTGTTTTTTGTTAGTGTTGTTTTTTTGAAAAAGAAGCTTTTGCCTTATTTTTTTAAATAAGGAGACAATCTGATTTTTTTTCCCCGCTGCCCTTGTTTTCACAAGCAACTGAACCATTTTGTTTGATCTTGCCAGACAAAAATACACATGTGAGCAGAGACCAGACATGGAAAATGTCCATCCAAATGGTGATTGTTGCACAATCATGTTGTTGCAAGCATCCAATAAAAGGGAGTTATAATGTAACAATTGGCTTATAAACACATTAAGATATTGTTTCACACGGACATAAGGTGTTCAATTCTATACAAAAAAGCCCCAGAGAAATGAGTCTTTGTCTAGATCATCTTTCCATTTCAATCCATCCTGTCCACCCTCTAGTAGCTCTTTGGAATAATATGTCACATTTTACATACGAGGAAACTAAGGGTCTGGTTACAGTATGGTGTAAGCCCAGGGTTAGTAGAACCTGAGTTAGCAGACCCTGGGGTTGTTAACCTAGAACTGGCGCGTCTACATTCATCTGTAACTTTAGGTTAGAAATTGTTAAACCCTGGAGCTCCAGTGTCTACACTGCATTGTGCAAGCCTGAGTCCAAACACCCATTTCCCAGACTTCCTAGCACTCTACCAAAATGTGGTTGCTCTAGCCTTTTGTTGACAGTGCAATGTGGGAAAACTTGTCTGTCCGTCAAACTTGAGGACAAGGGAAGTTGGCCCATGGGATACGTTTGGTGAACACCCAAAGCACAAGTCCAGAGGGGCTGTGTCTACACTGCAAAGCAACAGAGCTTGAATCCTGGGTCCCTGCTTGACCCAGTACAACCATGGGTCCTGGGACCCTGGGTGCAAGCCCTGGATTAGTGCAATTTGTGTGTCGATGAAAAGAGGGTTAGGCTTGAGCCTAAATTTGAATTTTGAGCTTAGACATACCATAATACAAAAAGAATAAAAACCTGCCCCCCATTAATGGCAAAATTTCCATTGACTTCAATGGGACCAGCAGTTCATCCAACAAGTAACTCGGAAACAGATAAAGCCATTTTTGACATAGGCCTTGTCTTTCCTTGTAGCAATGTGTCAGGTACCTGTAGCTACAGGTGGCAGTGAAAGGCTCTGGCAGAGGGTTGGGGAGGCAGCAAGAAAAGGATCTAGCAGCTCCCCATGGCTGGAGCCTTTCGCTGTGGTGGAGAAAGCTCTCTACTGTCTTCCCACTGCCAGAGCCTGTGTAGGGTCCACACCCTGTGATACTGGCTTGTCCCTACCCTGCTCACCTAAATAGTGCCTCACTGTTTACATTGCTAGCTGGGTATGCTGTGTCTGTACACTACACGCCCCTGTAAATGTAGAGAGACCTGTTAAGTGCCATTCCCTCTCCCACTTTTCCATACTCATTCCTTCCTAAATAGATTATAACAATTGATTTTAACATTCCAGGAGTGCGAATCATCCTATCACATTTTAGCAATACAAACTATATTGAATTTATGCCCATCCATGAGCAATTCTAATTCCTCTTGTTTATTACTCAGGCTCCTAGTATTGGTGTCTGGGTAATTCAAGAATTTCTTCTTTTCCTGCCTTTTGTTCCTTAATTAATTTTTTTTCCAATATCTTGATTTTGTGCTCATTGAATGCTCATAGTTTGCCTCTTTTTACCCTCCCCTTTTGCTATTAGTTTAACACCCTCCTGACTACACGAGCCAGTCTGTCCCCAAGGAGATTGGCCCCCCTTCTACTGAGGTGGAAGCCATCCAAATTAGACAACCCCACTCTCCCCATAAAAGCTGGACCAATGTTCCCCAAAACCCTCTGTCCGACACTACTTACCTAGCCAGAGGTTCAATTCCATAATCTTCTCCATGAGGTGAAAAGTGCCTGGTTTGTAGAGTTGGTCAAATTTTTTGAATGCAAAATGTTTTTTTTTCCCATAGAAAAATGACATTTTTTAAAAAACAAAATGTTTTGTTCAAAACTATTGACTTTTTCAACAATTTTCATTTTTGTACCTTTTTTGCCACTTTTTAATACAAATTTTTATCAAAAATGTTGTCAAAACATGTTTCAATATGTTGAAACTTTTTGTTGACTGAAGAATGAATTTTTAGTAAATGAAAAAAACTCAATGATTTCAGTGATGATCTGATAAAAGAATGCAATTTAAATAACACAAAAATAATGAAAAAATGGTCAATTTTTACTGGGAGAAATGGAAATTACTTCAATGAATTAAAAAATTCTAAGTAGGTGCACTAGGTTTGTCTTTCAGCACCCAGACTGAGTTTGCCGGGCTGGCAGTTAAAAAAAAGACCATCTCTTTCTTTGTAAACATCTGATCCAGGAATAATTGAGCCAATACCATGAAACTACAGAAAACCATTTATTTACAGTCACTTTTCAGACTGCACGTTAAAACTAAAACGATCAATACTCATAACCCTCCACACATTTCCCAGCCCCAAGTAAAAAGTTAGAAAAATGATAAAAAATAAAATAAAATAAAAACAAAGAAAAAACAAAATAATAAATAGTATGACATCCCTTCAGCTCCAGAATCTATTCTGAAAAATATAATAACCATTACAAGCCAAAATACTCTCAACCTCCTCAAAGTCAGAACATCCTTGTACCAAAACTACAGGCAAAACAGCCAAAAATACAGAATTACATCATTTTATTGTGTTGCTCAGTGCAAAGTAATGGGCCAGTGACCTGTCACCTTGAGCCTACATGATGTGCGGAATACTCATGGGCAAAATGTTTAACAATTGCAAATGGGATAAATAAACCCCTCACACTCCTGAAGCTGGAGCACAAATCAGGCAATAGGCAGTCAAGTGCCAGGATTGTTGACTAAGTGGTGACTGACAACTGATTTGTAAAAGAAACAAACCTAAAAATGAAAAGAAGTACTTGTGGCACCTTAGAGACTAACAAATTTATTAGAGCATAAGCTTTCGTGAGCTACAGCTCACTCACGAAAGCTTATGCTCTAATAAATTTGTTAGTCTCTAAGGTGCCACAAGTACTCCTTTTCTTTTTGCGAATACAGACTAACACGGCTGCTACTCTGAAACCTAAAAATGTTTGATACATGATAAAGAATAACAAAAATACCCTCACCGGCAAGACCTGCAAACAATCTGCAGCTTGTAGGCAAGAAATTAAATCAAAACCATATCACAGCCCAGGAATTTACATTTTAAATTGACTGTACATTATTCAAAGCAATGCCCAAAGTAAATCTCTAAAACACAACATCACCCTCATGCCTATTAATACACTCATTAATCATGTAGCCAGCTGGTTAACAGAAATTACCATAACAACCCATCCATTGACCAAAAAGTGTCCTTCGCACCACACAATTTATGTTACTGCTAAAGCCCCCT
The DNA here is from genome assembly GCF_009764565.3 of Dermochelys coriacea. NCBI lineage: Eukaryota > Metazoa > Chordata > Testudines > Dermochelyidae > Dermochelys > Dermochelys coriacea. Next base: position 154,730,932 of record NC_050069.1, on the reverse strand, counting down.
TGCTATTAACCCTTCTGTCAATCCTTAGCCTCTGGCTACCCAATTACAAAGCATCCCATCATTTTGTAAAAGTGTCACTCTTTCACTGCAAGCATGGGACTAAATCACACATGATCTTGCTGTAGTTTTGCAGATTTGGAATTAAAATCTCTGCCATCAGGCCAAGTCTGTTCAAATAGAAGCGAAATAGGATTATTTCTTAAGGGCACTTATGTGAGTTCACCCCATAAAGTACGTGCTGAATAAACTCTTCTGCACATAAGACCAAAAAATGCGCCATTCTGGGGGCAAGTGGAATTGTTCTTACATAATGAAAATGTGCTTAGTGTGGCCAGCACAGTAAATCCCTCATTCTACTTTCATAAAGCTTCAACTACAATCCCTGTTTCTTAAATTCTGACAGAGGTTCACCAATTTAACTCAAACCACATGCTTGCCCTCAGTGTTGTTGTAGGTAATATCTTTTATTGGCCCAACTGCTGCTGGCGAGAGAGACAAGCTTTCCCTCTTACACAGAGCTCTTTTTCAGGTCTGGGACAGCTACTCAGAATGCCACAGCTAAATACCAGGTCGAACATTTAGCATAGGTAGTTAGCACATGTTGCAAGGGCCATTCAAGGTGAAGAGACCCATTAACACCCTCCTTGTAAAAAGTGGTTACGCACAGGTGGATGTGTCATTACACAAAGTAAAACTATTTCCCCATGTTTATTTCCCCCCTACTGTTCCTCACACGTTCTTGTCAGCTGCTGGAAATGGCCCACCTTGATCATCAATACAAAAGGTTTTCCCCCTTCCCCCGCTCTCCTGCTGGTAATAGCTCACCTTTCCTGATCACTCTCCTTACAGTGTGTATGGTAAGACCCATTTTTTCATGTTCGCTGTGTATATAAATCTCCCCACTGTATTTTCCACAGCATGCATCCGATGAAGTGAACTGTAGCTCACGAAAGCTTATGCTCAAATAAATTTGTTAGTCTCTAAGGTGCCACAAGTCCTCCTTTTCTTTTTGCGGATACAGAATAACACAGCTGCTACTCTGTAACTACTTCTGCTAAACTAGCTGTTCGACCTTGCATTTAGCTGTGACACTGAGCATCTTTTCCAGACCCGAAGAAGAGCTCTGTGTACCTCAAAAGCTTCTCTCTCTCTCACACCAACCAAACTTGGTCCAATGGAAGATATTAACTCACCCACCTCATCTCATCAAGAAATCCATTCTCTCATTAACTGACTAGAGTGATCCAATGAGAACTCAGTGAGCAAAAAGTTAGACAACTGTACAATGTCATTCTGAGCATCTCCCATCTCATCCACTCCCTGGGACAGCTTCTGAATGATGTAAAGGGCAGCTGCAGCCCCAAAAGGAAGCTATGTATTCATCTGAGAGAAATAGGCATATTTAAAGTCTGCTAAACAAGTAAGCCCAGTGAATCAGTACCTCTGAAGTCCCTGAAAGTCCAGTAAGTACCCCTTAGGAGGTTCCATGTTAAGTGGGTATCAGCATAGGGAACCCTGTGAATTTGTCATTAGTAGCTCAAAATATGCAATTTCCTATACAACCTCTTTTAAATGTAGATACAAAGAACATCTGCATGTGTGAGAAGGGGCAGAGACAGGGACCAGACAGGAGGTGCTATGATAAAACAGGACCTTTGCTAATAACTTGCTTTCAGTCCTGGCCCACAACAACAAAAGGTACGGTTCTGGCAGACTAGATACAGTTGGAAGAGATGCAGATCTATTAAGTACACCAGGGTGCTGTGGCTAACCACTAAAAGTCTGTAACATGCTATTGATGAGCTCAGATTTTCCCCAGTTCTGCAAATGTGCTGGTTTGAGCAACTTCAGTCCTGTAACACCCATGGAAGAAAATGACTTCAGGAGTCTTCACTGGCTTATAAAGTTAAATCAGAAGCTACTCATCCTGAAAGGCAAGTTCAGTTACAGGGAAGTAGAACTCCGTTCCCAGGTGTGGAGTCAGCACAAAAGGATAAGCACCAAGGAGACTTTTATAATGATCAGCCACAACTCCTATGGATAAATCATATCTAGGCTGTCTAATGATTTGGGGAAGTGGCATAGGAAATGGAGGGTGATCATCTAACTACAATATTCTGGTGCCTTCCAGGCCAAACCCAAGCAAAACTTTGAAAACAGGTCCCATACAAATGCAAATTAAGATCAGCTGTTTTCACCACTTCATTTTCTCGGATAGGGAAAGTCTATGTTGGCTCTAGGAGGATTATTAACTCACCCTAGTTCACACCATCACAGAAGAACAGCAAATCTGGGCAAGTCTGATTACACTGGTTCAGAAAATACATGGAGTCAGGTTTATAATCCCATCTGAACAGAGCCCATGAAGTTCATAGCCATGAGTCGCCTTTTAGGGATATAAATGATCAGACTAATCTCATCCTTTCCCACCCCCCTTCAATTTCAAGCTTCTTTCCTTGTAAACATATCCCTGAAAGGGTAAATTTATCACTCAAGCATTGACAGTTTGTAACTGCTTTTTCCTAAGGAGCACAGGTTATTCATGGTCTCCCTCTCTGCCTCCAGTGTTTTAGGAGGGCCACGGGCCAGTTCACAGTTGTGGGGGGCAATATCCGGAGATGCCACTGATGACTCTAGGTCACTCACACTCACTCACAGCTGACTGAGCTGGCTATGCTACTGAAGAGCCAACTTGGCTGTTGGCCACAACAGGTGCGGACCACTCAGAAGTGTGAACAACCACCTGGATTTAGTGGACTAAGGATGGCCCTGAAGGCAATTCCTTTGTTATAGCTCTGCTCTGACACAGTCTCTGTGGTTTTAGCTAAAGCAATTAACTTTTCTTTCTTAGTTTCCCCATCTGTAAAATGTGATTATATAGTCACCTATGCCACACAAGTAATATGAAGAGTAAATAGTTAAAGTTTGTAAAGCACAATGTAAGTGCTAAAATTCACTAGAATGCACACCAAACCCTCAGTGTCTGGGGAGCAAGCTGGCACCACATTCATCAGCTTAGTTAGACAACTGTCTCTTTAAAAAAAACCTTAATTTTTCAAGGAATGTACTTGGAGCACCTCAAAAGCAGCAGCATCATGTCATCTGGGTGCCAGTCCTGTGTCCAGCCAATCATACACAACCAACCGAGCTGCAACAGGAATTTTATGGTGACCTGATGACTCTATGTCACATTTACATTTTTATTTCTATACATGTAAACGAGTCAGGTAGGTTCGGAGTGTATCCCAATGAATCAACTCACCAACCTTCTTCACAATTCCAGGCCTTTGCCCTGTGTGTAGTGATGTGATCGTGGTAGAGAGGAATCAATTATTGTGCGGTACAAGGATGCAAAGTTGTTTGGCAGGCCAACTCAAAAACATGAAAGCCAACTCATTTTAGGAATGCCCACTTAGTTTGCCAAAGCATTTTCAAATGTGAAAGGCAATAGCCAAGAGTGAGAGCCAGAATTCCTTTCATAGGACATCTTTTCTACTGGACTTTGTAACTAGTTCCTGAAATAAAAGCCATTACCTCAGGCACCTTGTCTAACTGGTTCCTAGGCTCTTTTAAACTTATAACTTCTAAATCAAAATAAAATTTCACCAGAGGTAACTCCCAGCTTGACCAGAGAGTTCCAAGAGATAACAAAAAAAAAAAGGAACAGATTCTTTCAAAATGAAAAAAACAAAGCATGCGCACGCACACACACACTTTAATTCCACCTTTTAATTAATTTATCCAGAATGACTAAAATAGCCAAAGACCACTCTACTGCAGACAAACATCACTTTTTCTGAGCTGTTCCTCAAAACTATCTGAGACTACTGCTTACCTTTCCTTCCCCATTTTCTGTTGTGTATCCCTCTAACCTATACTACTGCAGTACCAACAGGACACACAGTACCCCAATTTGAATTAAAACTGACTTCAACCATGACAACAGCCTGGGTGGCAGGGGTACCTGGCTGCCTCTCTCTCTCCATTACATGGCCTGCTTAAAAATTAATCATCTCTAGAACAGTGAAAAATATTCACATTGAGCCTCGAACCCATTTGAATTGAGTTTGGAAGGTTTCCATTCTGATTGGATGTTTGAGGTGAAGCCAGCAAGAGAACCGACTTTACTTCCAACTGACCTGAGCCAAATTACACTATGCAGTTTGCTAACCCAATTGCCAACTGAACCCCCAACTATTTTCTCAGCCCTAATTCTAACAATGTAAACCACCCTTTGTTCTCATTTCCCTAACTCTCATGGTCAAAGATTCTCATTAGGTCTCCATTTAGCATAAGGGCTCTTGCAACTCTTTTTTGCGCGGGATTAAGGGCTCTTGGACAATCATTTCCAGGCCAGCATCCTCTAATCTGCTTCTGCCTCTATTAATTGTATCGATCTATTAATAGTTTCAAATCTATTAAGAAAAATTAACTGGGGCAATTTTCTCTGTGTTCATTTTATAAACGAACCCTGCTGTGCTGATTGACAGAGGCCATTACAGAAATACAAACTCATTAATCCAAACAGGTAAGTCACGTTCCCCTCATTACACACAGTCCTTCACAATATCCTAATGCCTGTCAGGCAAAATTCCACTGTAGACCAAGTCTTCCCTTCCAACATCCAACTCAATCATGAACTTGGTTATGGTGCAATGTAGCATACAGTGTAGTAGCATCGAAGTCCCAAATTGCTTCAGTGCATGTCAATGGACTGTCACTCCTCTTATAGTGAAGTTTGACTCCATTAATGCCTTGGCGGTGTTTGCGAGGGGAAAGGGGGTGGTTGCACTATATCAGTGTAGCTGCACTGGACCAAGCCCCTGGTGTAGTAGCACTGCACTGCTGTACAAAGTGACTTGTACCAGCGCAGTGTGTAAAGTTTCAATACACTCCTAGCAGGTTCCTCTGCTCTAATGCTCCTGGAATGGGGACAGTTATCACCCACCAGCAAGGTGTTAAATGTTGCATCCCAAAAGGATTAGCAGATCAGGGATCAGAGAAGTTTCCATTAGCTAAAGAGTGTGTGTGTGCGCGGGGGGCGCGGGAGGGGGAAGCCTACACTAGAAAAGACCGATTTAATTACATTGGTCAGGGGTATGAAAAATCCACACCCCAAGTGGTGCAATTAAACCAATTTAAGTTCCTGTGTAGACAGAATTCTTCCGTCGACCTAACTACCGCCTCTCAGGGAGGTGGATTACCTACGCCAATGGAAGAATCTCTCCTGTTGGCATAAGTAGTGTCTACATTGAAGTGCTTCAGCTGTGTCACTGAAGCTTTTTTATCCGTGCTAAGAGGAATCCACTCTTGCTGTAGCTGATCTAAACAGGGATGGGAATATGAAGATTGAAGAGGATAATTCAAGATGCTGATTCTGTTCAAGAAAATCAGATTCACGGAGGCTCTCGGCAAAGTCTCCTTTGTATGAAAAGCATAAGACGAGACAATAAAAGGAGCATCAGTTGTCTTTTATGGTTCTGTGTAAATCTCTGGTAGGACATTGCCACAGTCTTTTTCATGAACTATTTGAAAATAAAACAACAACAAACATGTCTGTGGGAAAAAACAAACATCGTGTTTTGTATTGAATTAGACATTTCTCCCCCCCATCATCAGTTTCCACCGACACTGTTTTCATTGCTAACCAGAGGTTTGACTATTACCTCCTCTTACTAGAAATCAAATAATTTAAAAGCTAAATCAGGGCCTACAAACACTTATGCACATGAATAACTTTTCTCAGATGAATACCCCCAATCATGGACATGGGTCTACTCAAATGAAAAAAGCTATTTGTATATGTTCACTGATATTTTAAAGACTACGTAATGATAAATGATATACACAAACAAAACTTTTAGGGTCCTAGTAAGGGGCTGAGCACCCTCAGTTCCCACTGAATTCTAGAGAAGTCGAGCATGTGATGCTAGCAGACCAGGTGCCAGCTCAGGCCAAGATCCCCATGCCTCCACTGAACACTGACAAATACTTACTTGGAATCAGTCTGACTCACCTGGGTGTTAGTATTGTTAACACAGGTATTAGAATGATAAGCAAGTGTTTAGACTTTATGGAATGCTTGTGAGCTGCTGCAGGCATTAATCTCACTTACAATGTCTGTTTCCTATCCCACATTACAAGGTAATATCTGCGTGTTTGCATTGTAAGCCTCTGTAACTGTAAGTCAGCAGGCAGGAGACAGCCAGTGTGAAATGCTGGTCTCCAACAGGAGTTATGTCCTGCCTGACAAGGAAGGCCCATCGACACCAGATGGACTAGACTGGAACATTTAAGAGGACAAAAGACTTTGTTGTTTACTCTCCCCTCTATAAAAAGAAAAGGAGTACTTGTGGCACCTTAGAGACTAACAAATTTATTTGAGCATAAGCTTTCATGAGCTACAGTTCACTTCATTGGATGCATTCAGTAGAAAATACAGTGAGGAGATTTATATACACACACAGAGAACATGAAACAATGGGTTTTATCATACACACTGTAAGGAGAGTGATCACTTAAGATGAGCTATTACCAGCAGGAAGGGGGGGAGGAGGAAAACCTTTTGTGGTGATAATTACAGTCTACATACCACACAGACTATGCTGACAGCTTGTGCCACACACTCAAAGAAATTGCGAGACCACCTGATCAACATCCTCTACAGCAAACAGGGAAAGATTAAGAATGAGCTCTCAAAATTGGATACTCTCATAAAGAGCCAACCTTCCACACAAATTTCCTAGTGGCTGGACTTTACAAAAACCAGACAAGCCATTTACAATACACACTTTGCTTCTCTACAAAAGAAGAGGGACACTACACTATCTAAGCTACTACATGCCACAAGGGGCCACAACAGTGGTTCCCTTAACCCACCCAGCAATATTGTTAATCTATCCAACTATACTCTTAGCCCAGCAGAAGAATCTGTCCTATCTAGGGGCCTCTTCTTTTGCCCCTCCACCCCCACAAACATGATTCAGTTCTGTGGTGACCTAGAATCCTATTTTCGACATCTCCGACTCAAGGAATATTTCCAACATACCTCTGAACAATATACTAACCCACAAAGACCTTCCTACCAACACTACAAAAAGAAGGATTCTGGGTGGACTCCTCCTAAAGGTTGAAACAGACTGAACTTCTACATAGAGTGCCTCCCCTGATGTGCACGGGCTGAAATTGTGGAAAAGCAGCATCACTTGCACCATAACCTCAGCCGTGCAGAACACAATGCCATCCACAGCATCAGAAACAACTCTGACATCATAATCAAAAAGGCTGACAAAGGAGGTGCCGTCATCATCATGAATAGGTCGGAATATGAACAAGAGGCTACTAGGCAGCTCTCCAACACCACTTTCTACAAGCCATTACCCTCCGATCCCACTGAGGGTTACCAAAAGAAACTACAGCATTTGCTCAAGAAACTCCCTGAAAAAGCACAAGAACAAATCTGCACAGACACACCCCGGAACCCCAACCTGGGGTATTCTATCTGCTACCCAAGATCCATAAACCTGGAAATCCTGGACGCCCCATCATCTCAGGCATTGGCACCCTGACAGCAGGATTGTCTGGCTATGTAGACTCCTTCTTCAGGCCCTACGCTACCAGCACTCCCAGCTATCTTCGAGACACCACTGACTTCCTGAGGAAACTACAATCCATCAATGATCTTCCTGAAAACACCATTCTGGCCACTGTGGATGTAGAAGCCCTCTACACCAACATTCCACACAAAGATGGACTACAAGCCGTCAGGAACAGTATCTCCGATAATGTCACGGCTAACCTGGTGGCTGAACTTTGTGACTTTGTCCTCACCCATAACTATTTCACATTTGGGGACAATGTATACCTTCAAATCAGCGGCACTGTGATGGGTACCCGCATGGCCCCACAGTATGCCAACATTTTTAGGGCTGACTTAGAACAACACTTCCTCAGCTCTCGTCCCCTAATGCCCCTACTCTACTTGCACTACATTGATGACATCTTCATCATCGGGACCCATGGAAAAGAAGCCCTTGAGGAATTCCACCAGGATTTCAACCATTTCCATCCTACCATCAACCTCAGCCCGGACCAGTCCACACAAGAGATCCATTTCCTGGACACTACAGTGCTAATAAACGATGGTCACATAACCACCACCCTATACCAGAAACCTACTGACCGCTATTCCTACCTACATGCCTCTAGCTTTCATCCAAATCACACCACATAATCCATTGTCTACAGCAAAGCTCTATGATATAACTGCATTTGCTTCAACCCCTCAGACAGAGACAAACACCTACAAGATCTCTATCATGCATTCTTACAACTACAATACCCACCTGCTGAAGTGAAGAAACAGATTGACAGAGCCAGAAGAATACCCAGAAGTCACCTACTACAGGACAGGCCCAACAAAGAAAATAACAGAACGCCACTAGCCATCACCTTCAGCCCCCAACTAAAACCTCTCCAACGCATCATCAAGGATCTACAACCTATCCTGAAGGACGACCCATCACTCTCCCAGATCTTGGGAGACAGGCCAGTCTTTGCTTACGGACAGCCCCCCAACCTGAAGCAAATACTCACCAGCAACCACACACCACACAACAGAACCACTAACCCAGGAACCTATCCTTGCAACAAAGCCCGTTGCCAACTCTGTCCACATATCTATTCAGGGGACATCATCATAGGGCCTAATCACATCAGCCATACTATAAGAGGCTCCTTCACCTGCGCATCTACCAATGTGATATATGCCATCATGTGCCAGCAATGCCCCTCTGCCATGTACATTGGCCAAACTGGACAGTCTCTACGTAAAAGAATGAATGGACACAAATCAGACGTCAAGAATTATAACATTCAAAAACCAGTCGGAGAACACTTCAATCTCTCCGGTCACTCAATTACAGACCTGAGAGTGGCTGTCCTTCAACAAAAAAAACTTCAAAAACAAACTCCAACGAGAGACTGCTGAATTGGAATTAATTTGCAAACTGGATACAATTAACTTAGGCTTGAATAGAGACTGGGAGTGGATGGGTCATTACACAAAGTAAAACTATTTCCCCAGGTTATTTCTCCCCCCCCACCCCACCCCCCACTTTTCCTCAGACGTTCTTGTTAACTGCTGGAAATGGCCCACCTTGAATATCACCACAAAAGGTTTTCTTCCTTCCCCACCCCCTTCCTGCTGGTAATAGCTCATCTTAAGTGATCACTTTCATCCGATATGAAGTGAGCTGTAGCTCACGAAAGCTTATGCTCTAATAAATTTGTTAGTCTAAGGTGCCACAAGTACTCCTTTTCTTTTTCCTTACAGTGTGTATGATAAAACCCATTGTTTCATGTTCTCTGTGTGTGTATATAAATCTCCCCACTGTATTTTCCACCGAATGCATCCGATGAAGTGAGCTGTAGCTCAGGAAAGCTTATGCTCAAATAAATTTGTTAGTCTCTAAGGTGCCACAAGTACTCCTTTTCTTTTTGTGAATACAGACTAACGGGGCTGCTACTCTGAAATATCCCCTCTATGGAGATGAGTCTGGCAAGTGAATCCTTCCCATCAGCTGAGTTTGCATCTCAAAGCACAGGGAGGGAAGGGAATAAAAAACCCATAACAAAGAGGAACTGTATCTTTTATGGTGCTTGGATGCTGGGGTGCAAGGTTCACTAGGCGTAAGCAAAAGATTCCCTGTGCTTCATATGTGTTTGCCCTAAGGAGCTTGTTTATTATGGAAGCTTTTATTAGTTTTTTTAAATTTAAGATTGGAACTCTTATATCCTTTTCCTATATAATAAATCTTTAGATAGTTTATTATACAATTGGCTGCAAGCATTGTCTTGACCTGGGGTAAATGACTGGTCCTTTGGGACTGGGATTAACCTGAACATTGCTTTATCCTTGGTGTCAGGGACCATGTGTCCACCCATCTGGGTGACAAGACTGACTGGAGTACCCAAAGCGATGGTCTGAGACTCCATGTTATGGCTGTTAGAGAGTCTGAGGAGTTTACGCTGGGTAATTGGTTGGTGAAATCTTAGTACAGAATTTGGGGTTTGTGCCCCACTTCCTAGCAGTCTGCCCAGAGGTTGGTACTCATGTTCCTGTGTCACTGCAGGACAGCTTGATGGAGCATGCTTAGAACTTCACAGGATTAAGTCCTTAACATCTAGTATTGCAGCATATTCCAGTAAGCGGCCTAGCCTTATAACTCCCCTAGCACGATTAACTTTTTTGTATTTGTATGATCCACGGACAAGAAACTTATTTTCAAGCAACTTGCATTCAGACAATATTTATTCGTTTACAAGAACAAGTAGCATTATAAAATAATCGTAATGTAAGAAAAATATATTTGTTTTTGATCCTGCAAAACCTTGCTCATGTTAGTAGTCCTTAGTCATGTATTTCCAAAGCAGTCAGTCAGTGAGACTACAAAAGCAAAAGGACTGCTTGTGTGATAAGGGGGTGCAGGTCTGAATTTAGTTTTGAATATTCGTTCCTATGAATTGAGACCATGAAAAAACTTTTCACAGCTACAAAAAACCTTGATAACTTTGCAAATAAAATACACTACACTTAGCATTAAAGGAATGACTAAATTCTGGAGCCTCCATAAATAGTTTTGCTGTTTGGACTTCTACCTAATATGGTGAAAAAACAACAGATGATTGTCAGGCATGACTAGCATGACAAGATTTACAGTGCCTGCCTCATATTACCTTTCACATAGGCAACAAATAGTCCTTGCTGATCTGCAGTTAATATTACACTCCTGGCTGAGAAGCCAACCAATACTAATAATAGACTCTGTGAATTGCCATCAGTGGGTTCGTGTTGAAAGACACCGAGAGGCAGAAATCAATTTTAAAGAACATATAACACAACTCCTATACTGGGAAGACTGTGTTACCTGTCTTTTGATTTGTTAAACAACTAGTGCTTCCCATTAACTGTTAAGGTTGTGGCAAAACTTCAAAGGTAAAATAAATTAAAGTGCATACATACCTGGTATATTACAACCCGAAATTTGTTTTTTCTCAGCATCTCTTCTTGTTTTGCTTCAACCTTTCGCACATTAGCACTCTGCTTTTCCACACGTGCCCTCACTTCTTTAACATGGGAACTAACTTTGCAGGTTTTCTCAAGCAACTTCTTAACAGTGTAGCCTGTATTGCCATGAGTTTGGGCAAGCTTTAAAATATCAATCTGTATGGTCTTGATAGCATTCTCCATTTCTCTGTGTCGCTCTTCTATTCTTTTCTGGCTCTCCTGTACACTGTGTACAATGTTGGCCACTTTATCTAGGACTGTCACAATTGTATATGCAGCATCTTGCTCTTCATCTTCTGTGACATTTGAGAGACGATTTTGGTGGATTTTATCAGCCTCCGAGGTAACTTCATGGTGATCCATTTTGTCTGTGTTCAGTCAGGTTTACAGGAACTGAAGTATAAATGCTCCCCACGATGACTGTTCAAATCGTAGGGAAACAATTCTGGCACCTGTGCAAGAAGCTTGACAGCTGGCCTCAGAGATGTTCAGAGCAGGGTGTGAAACTCCATCCCTGGAGGTTGGTCAAATATTTATAACTACAGACTATCCCTCTATGATTATTTGGATACTTTTTGCAATATGAAACCTCTAAAATTAGGAAGCAATGTCTGGAATGAAACATACATTTAAAGGGTCACACTTCTGTACCAATGAAGTTATTAGTGTTAATCCGGGAAAGTTAAGCAACTTACTAATTAAGCAGGAAAGCGAACTGGCATATTTATTTAAGATTTACTGTTGTTCTCATTTTAATGAAGTGATTTCCTTTGGGGGAATTCAGACAGTTTTCAAAAGTAAACATGAGTGCATTTAAAAAAAAGGAGCAGTTTTCAAATCATTCTGGCTACAAAATCAAGTAACAAATAAACACACTAAAGAAGAGGCAATATAATGAAAACATTGTATTGTGACATGCTTTTCCAGTTCAAATGTTGAAAGCATTTTTTTTTATTGAACAAATTATTAAATCCTACATGCAGAATTTTGAAAGCCTAAACTACATGTTAAACAGCTGAACACATCCTACTCACATTCTATCTCTGGATCTTTTAAACAACAACTAACAGTCTATTAATATAACTATAATCAGCAGACTAGTTTGGATGGACTTTATTTAGCTCTTGAAAATATTCTATACAAGAGCACTAGTCATTAATTAACTTAATTTTTTTAAATCACAAACACTATACAATCTGTCTTGTTGGTGTTAAAACATCTATTGTCTTAAAAAAAGTTTAATAAGTATTAAAGCAGTTTTAACAGTGATAAAGTAGGCTTTATTCCAATCATGTGAGTTTGATTATTCAAACACAGATTTTTACAATACCAAAATCTACCAAGACCTACGTCTTTTGGAACTATGCCATTTGCTCTACTGGATTATGAAATTTATATTTTTACGTTTTAAAAATAAAGTGTCAGAATTATTTATGAAGACGGTAGTGCTTAGACCCAGCAATACATTTTATAAATATGTTACAACTACACACAGCACACAGCTTCACAGTTCATGCGATAGGCAGTGTCTAAAAAATCAGTTACTAACTTTCAAAAACATTTAAATATCTACGGTATTTAAACACAGTGTCTCCTAGTTTTTTGTAAGAAAAGTAAGCTGTAAACATCTTTACTTTTAGTTCATGCCTTGTTTGCTAGGTAATGTGGGCGTATTTTTGTTTTTTATCTACAACCATTGGTGAAATAAGTCTGTATTCTCAAAAATATTACATTCCATGAATAAAGCACAAGTCTATTATATAACCATGTGATATAGATACAGAAAATGAACTACGGTATTCAAAAACATAAAAGGAAAATTACTAAAACTGTCCTTAGCTGTTAGAGCTGATGCTTTCAGAATACAACAGACCAACAGGGCTACACTAAAAATGTCCAAAAATAAGGCCTCTGAAATAAATAGTTCCATTCTTTAAAAAAAGATATAATAAAAATGTACATCACATGGTCAATGTAGGTATAAAAATCATCACGTTAAACCATCCTGGATGATGTATCTGAAGTAAAATGGCCTAGATTTTGCTTCTGTCGACGTCCTCTGTTGTTTTTAGGGCATTTTCTGTATTTTTTTAAAAAGAAGAAAATGTATTTTAATCTTATTCTGTATATTTAAAACAGCATTCATGATTTTACTTCCTTCTTTCAACAAAAATCTCAAGAATGGCAGAGTGTCTATCAGCATCGACTGGGGAAGTGCACCGGCGGTTGGTAGGCTGGCACTTTGGAGGGTCCATGAGATCCCTGACTACAGTGGTAGCAGCAGTTGCCAGGAGAGATTTCTTTCATGTGGATATGGAGTTTGATCCTGCAAGGGCTGTATGCACTCTGGCCTTGATCCCACAAAATATTTAAGCATGTGATTAACCCCACTGACTTCACTGGGACGCCTCACATATTTAAAAATGAGTACATGCTTAAGAGCTTTGTTAGATCAGAAAAGTGCTCAGTACCTTATGGGCTCAGGCCTTTGACGAGAAGAGGATCTGGACCTCACTCCAGTTATCTGTGCCTTTGTCAACTCACGTTTCCAAGGGGCTCTCTCTTAAGATATCTTGGAAACTTAACTAAGTGCAAAATTCAGCTGTTCATTTCATAAGAGGAGCTTAACATGGACAGCACATTGCACTGGTGGTCTACAGACAGCACTAGCTGCATATTCATTTCCAGGTGGAAATTAAGGTGTTGCTTTAACCAATAAAGTCCTAAATGGTTAAGCAGCTGGGTACCTGAGGATGCACCTTTCTCCATATGTCAGCACCGCATTCATAATCAGTGGAGGGGCCTGAACCAACCCATCCTCTGGTTGGGGGAAGGGGCCATGGTGTTTTTCATGAGGTAGCTTCTACTCTGGAAGTAGCTCCCACTTTTGTCTAACCCAGCGGTTTCCAAACTTCATTACATGACAAGCTCCTTCTGACAACAAAAATTACTACATGACTCCAGGAGGCGGGACTGAGCCAGCCCAAGCGCCATTGTCCTGGGAGGGGGTGGGGGGCAAAGCCAAAGCCCGAGGCCCACCAGCCCAGGTGGGGGGGAGGGGCAAAACCCAAGGGCTTCAGCTCCAGGCAGGAGGCCTGGAACATGAGCCCCGTTGCTGAGGACTGAAGCCCTTGGGCTTTGGCTTCGGCCCTGCATGGTGAGGCTCAGGCTTCGGCCCCGGGCCACGGCAAGTCTAACGCCAGCCCTGGAGACCCCATTAAAATAGAGTCACAACCCACTTTGGGGTCCCAACCCATAGGTGAGAACCACTGGTCTAACCAATTTGCTAATGTTTGGAATCTATTGCAAAGCTGATTTTTTCTCCTCAGCTTTTGGCACAGGGATTGGTAGAGGGGAACGGAGCAGCTAACGGTGATTTTTGTGTGAAGGGGTAGTTTATTGTCCTGACTGATTTAGATTTTGTGATATACAGAGGCATCATGTAACCAGTCTGGACACATTAATTATTCTGTATTTGATCACTATATTTTTTAGAACATGTGTTATGCACATAGAGCTTCGGGACGGTCAAATTCCTAAATACATTTATAATAAATAATCACACATACATAAAAATGTGTGCTGTTATATTGCATTTGTAATTACCTACCTTGTTATGCACATGACAATTGCAACTATAATGGCAATCTGTACAGCTCCAATTATTGCTGCAATAAGGACATGTGTAAGCTTTTGTCTGCTTGGAACAACATAAAGAATACTAAAGTCTGTCTTTTCACAGTGCTGTCCAGTATATCCTGATTCACATCTGAAAGAGACAAGGAATATTTCATGGAATATGGATCTTATCAATATGCAAATCATTCTGTAGATAAAATAGTAATTTGAGGGACAGGGCAAAAAGCCTAGGAATTGATGAAAACTTGAAAAATTGGGACATAAGGTAAAGGATGGAGGATAGTATAGAGAAAGCAGGAGAGAAACGCACTTGTCACTGCACTGCTACTTCCGTGACCTCAGATGAAATTGGAAGGCGAGAACAGCACAAGGGATTTCCTCTGAGATTCAGCCAGTTCTGAAAATGATGAAGCAAGCAGGACTGTAGCTGTCACACAGGACATGGGGAGGCTGAGTAGAGTGCAAGATTTTAGGCAGCATGGGTTTTCCTTTGGTGGAGAAAGGGAGGCAGAGTGGATGTCCTCCACTTCCATCGAGTACAACTAATTTTGTCTAGAAAGGCTCCTTGGGCCCTGTGGTGTCAGTTCAGCAAAGGAAGTAAGCATAGACTTTAAGAATGTGATTTCAGTGGGATGACTCGTGCTTAAAGTTAAGTACATGCTTAAGTACCTTGTTGAACTGGGGCCTAAGTTAGGGAACAATAAACAGATGTGATAAAACAGGTGGGCAGAGGATCTCCAGAAAACTCAGTCAGGGACCAGTGCATGGAACAAAACAGGAATATACGACACAAATCAAAAGACAATGGTGAGGAACAATGGAGAAAAATAGATATTATGGAAGAAATGTGTATATATAACTATAATATGCCTGTCAGAGCTGAACAAACCGTGTAGAGTTTGGTTTGTGTCACTTAGAGGAACAGAACGCTGCAAGGCCTTTGTGTAAGAACTGGCACCAACGACACCAACTGATTTACCGGGATGGTTGGGTTTCAGCCCAAAACTGCCCCAATGCTCTCCCCGCAGCCAGCTCTTAGCCTGGACTCACCAAACACCCAGTAGGCCAGAACTCCAGGCTGCAGATGCTAGACAAAGGCCAGGTTAGTTCCCCAGAAGACTGTATAGAAAGGTCAGGATGGCTGAGAACAGTCCTGGCTCACAAGTCAGATGATTCTAGTACTGCACCAGGCACCCCCTCAAAAGCCATGCAGGAAGATTACTGCAGTAACAGGCACTAGTCAATGTCCAGGCAGGACAAAGCACGCCATCAGAACCTTACTTGAAGGTAGGAAGCAGTACAGACTTGGCCTACACAGCATGCTGCCCCACTTCTCCTCAAACAAGTGAGCAGTGCTCCTGAGGGAGTCCCTGGAAATTTGGGAGGAGTGTGAACAGGCTGGTAGGAGGCAGAGCAGGAGCACTTTTCTCTAAATAGCATCCTCCCCAAGCAAACCAACCGATTTCTCAAAGGCAATTCAATGGATGTTTGTACTGATCAGAGCAAGACAAATTTTCAATCCATGCAGGGCACAGCCATAGAGAAGAAGACAACAAGAGCACACTCCTGACTGAGCCATGCTGCCAAGGGGAGAGAGGCTGAAGAGCACACAGAGAAAAGTACCACTTTGGTTATCCAGGATTAATGGAGCCAGCATCCCCTGGTGGATTCATCATAGCTAACAGGCCCTACCCCTACCTCTTCATGCAGCCAGAGTTAGACCAGAAGCCTTACCCCTGACTGGGGAGGGCAGGGGGGGAACTACAAAGAGAAAAAAACCTCAGCTTTAACATTAAAACATAAATGTGTTGCTCATTTTCCTTGTGAAGTTAGCTTTGAAAATGAACTGATGTAAACATAGTAGTAGTGTTGAATTCAACAAGCAATTGGCCTCCATTTTTGCAGCAGCAGGCTGGAGAGGAATTAAAGATACATTTATGCACACTTGTCACACCCCAATGGCCCCCTCCCTCACGGTGTCCCCTGGGGAAGGCAGATCAGCATTGTATATTGCTAACGCTGTTGCAAGCATTGCAGGATATTTTAGGAAGAGTCAAAGGTGTGAGTGAGTGTGGAATGGAAGATTCTTTTGCAGGCTGCAAAAGACCAAAGGGGGAAGGAGAAAGAGAGCAGAGAATGGGTTAACTCAACACTGTAGCTAGCAAACTCAGTTCAATGATAAGAGCTGGCCCTAGTCCAAGGTCATGGCACTAGCTGAAAAATTATCTCACTCAGCCACAGTCAGCCATGAGAAAAGAAAAAGTACACTGAACCAGGGCTGCAGAGATGGAAAACACCGGTGAGAAAACGAGGGTGGGGGAGCAGAGCTTCGCGTCCCTGGAGCTGTTGTGTTTTGGGAAAGCAGAGAAGACCACAGAAAGCTAGTTTAGACTGGCACAAAGAACACCAGGAACAGAGGTCATGGAATGGAACACTCTCAAAGAAGCCCAGGACTTAAAACCCTCCTGAGAGCTTGAGCAATTTGAAGATCACAGCAGACCCCAGATGACTTGGGCCCAGGACAGTACTCCCGTCCACCCTTCCCCCTCTTCTTCTTATGTTACACCCAGGCTTGGCCAGCCTCAGGTAGAGCATGTGTGAGTATGAAAGTGGGTTATGGCTTGGGGCACTAACGCTTCCTTCCTTCCTCTGAGTGACGTGGGGAGCACCCATCACTCTTCACTGTTATTTTATTATTTAATCAATAAAGCTTTAAAATTTAGACACTTGGTGTGTTATGTCATCTCCTCCCTTAACGATCCTGTGGCCTCAGCCTGATCAACTGAGGCCTCAGGCAGATTGGTAACAAAAATCGGTCACACACACACACACACACACACACACACACACACACACACACACACACACACACACACACACAAAACACCCCCGATATAAACAAAGTCAGTTACACTTGGGTGTATCACAAAGAATCACTCCAACTCACCCTCAAATCCATCCCTGTGCTTGGTGAGATGATGATGGAAGACAGGAATTAGTTACATTTGAGGAAGCAAAAACCTGTTCCACAGGCATGCAGGGAAATTGCCCTGGATTTTCAGTGCTATGAAACCCATGTATTCTTGTGAATACACTTTCCTCGTCTATGGGCTTTCTGCAGGAGACACTGGCTCACAGATTGGATATGTACCAATAAAAACAGCGTCATTAAGAAAAAGGCACAACGATAGATATAATTAACAGTGGATGGGAAAGGAACCAAGATAAATTTATGTACATTAATAAGAAGGAAGCAAATGACAAAGGAACCTGTTTGTGCATTACCTAGTAGGAAGAAAGGAAAAGAACAGGTGACAAATAGAATGCTAAATCCTTATTCCCTACTTTGCTTTTGTCTTCTTTAAAGAAGATAGTAGGCATAGTAGACTTAATGCAAGAACCATTCTATGAAGCAGAATCAAGAAAGAAGAGGTTAAAGAATATCCAGATAATCTGAAAATATTAAAATCATTACAGTTCAATGAATGTTACCCTAGAATGCTACAGACAGACATTCTCAGAACTACTGAAATGGTTGGAAATTATTTTTGAGAACTCCTGCAGGGCAAGAGAGATTCCGGAGGACTGGAATAAGACAAAGAAAATACTGAGTTCAAGACTGGAATTGGCAGGTGAGGGGATGAAGTATTATAGACCAAACCTCTACCTGATAAACTAGTAAAGAGTCCATTTTATAAGCACTTACTGGAAATAAGATGATAAATAGTAGGCAACATGAGCTTATCAAAATAAAATTATGTCAAGTTAAATTAATGTATTTCTTTATTCAGACAACAAACAAAGGGCTCAGCTGTGTGTGGTTGGCACAGCCCTACACTGGGGGTGATGCAGAGTTGCACTGTCCCAGGGCAAGCACCTGGAGGCAACCTAGAGCCACTAGCTATTGAGAGACAGCATGACCGCAGCTAAATCACTTGATGGGGTGCAACTGAATACCCCTCATGTGATTGGACAGCTCCACTGGCTGGTGAGTAGGGGATGAAGTCATAGTCCTCTCTCCTTCCACACCCCTGATGGGGTACCAGGCACCTGCAGGGCATTAGAGTCTGCAATCATGCTTAGCTGCTGCGTAGACTGCCCAATGCACCAGGAGACCATTAGCCATTGCTACACACCTACTTGCGTAAGGTAGAATTTGAGATTCTCTGTAATTTAGTAAGTCATTGCTATATCAGAGCTCACCATCTAACTGTCAGGACTAAGTTTTAAAACTGCACACCTCACTAGCAGACACACAACCTCCATTGTGGTTAGGTACCCTAAGATTTGCAGATACACATAGGTGAGTAAAAATGAGTTTGTGTGCATCAGAATTTGCACACAGGTAAGTCAGGTGTGCATAAGAGTGCAAAGTCCTTTCGAAAATCTGTCCCTTGACATTTGCCCACCATATTTCCCTTTATACAGAAGGAAGGATAAATGTTTTACTTGTACACTACTGTGTGATTACTGTGACTAAGTGCTGAGCTTTTAATGTAACCACTTTTGTTCCAGAACAGCTGATAGTGAAGGTAGGAAATGTGTATCACATGGAAGTATGAGAAGATGAATACACAAGTGGCTAAAATAAAATCCAATGGAGAGTTCAGGTTCCCTGTCAAGTTAGGGTGAGCAAGTTGTTCTTCAGTAGCACCCAAATGGAGTCAGTTCTCATGGGTCCAGCACTTAATGTTGTTTAATTTCTTCATTTATGACTAGGAGGATGGGATAGAGAGCATGCTAATCCAGGCTCCAATCCAGAACGATATTGCAGTCAATTCTGGTCACTTCATTACCAGAAAAATAAGACGGGGGCATAACAAATTTGCCAAAAAAAAAAAAAAAGGAGGGGTATGTCGTGAGAGCTTGGCTGCTGCAAATGGCAGCTTGATCCCTGCTAAAGGAAGAGAGAGTCTGACACACTCGCTAAAGAGGGTGAAAATCAAATGAAAAGGTTATTGTGTCCCAGTAATGAGGAAAAAGGTCAGATGAAAAGGAAAATAATGATTGGTAAAAGGCTGTGTTCCCAGCCATGCTGGCTCGTGAGGGGGCCCCTCTACTCCCTCCTGGGCTACTATAGCACTTTCAAGGATCAAGGTAGGAAATATGTTGAACTCTAGCAGTTCTACAAGTGATCTTTTGGAAGAAAAATAAAGCAAAGAGCTACAGAAAGCTACAGAACCATCAGTCACTAGTCTGAAAATACCATCATGGGGTCATATACTCAGGATAAAAATTCTTTAATGATGTTTGCTCACGGCTACTAGACCATCACCATCTATAAAAAAGGTGGCCATTTTTCTTTAAATACACTCCTCAATGACTTCTTGCTTTAGAAGAAATAGGATTAATTTTACTTGGAAACTGAAGAAATAAAGTGAAAAGTTCATAGATTTTTGGAAATGTGTAATTTCAAGTTTTGGTAGTATATGGACTTGCCATAGTATACTGAGCAGAAAATGGATAGAGTTTACTTTTTTTTTTATAAAATAATATTTTCTATTGCATAAAATAAAAAAATAAATGGTTAAAAGTAAAATATTGACAAACTAGAGGAAGTTTTGACAAGAGTAACAGATAATGACCAGTCAGGATGGGATGGAGAGCATGCTAATCCAGGCTCCAATCCAGAAAGATATTGCAGTCAATTCTGGTCACTTCATTACCAGAAAAATAAGACGGGGGCATAAGTCATTCCCAGGAGGGATTGATTGACTTATAAGAAAAAATTAAAAGAGATCAGTATATAAATGGAGTATAAATGGAGATTAGTTATCTGTAACTGGAAGTTCTTCAAGCTGTCTGATCCGTATCTGTATGCCACACACAGGTGTGCACACGTGCCATGTGCCCGAGAGAGGCACTTCTAACAAGCAGTGCCCCACACGTGCACAGTAGTTCTCCTTGTACTCCAGACTAAGGACATAAAAGGGCTGACACCCAGCCTGTTCTTATTGCAAATTCAGTAGGCTCTGAAGCAGAGGGGACGGAGGGCAGGTAGTGGAGTAAAGATAGGGACTATAGACGCATTAGCGGGTGCTTAGTACCCGCTGGCAGCCAGCTTCCCCCAATGTCCCCCAGCACCTCCTGTCCACCAATCAACTCCTCCCCCTCCCTCCCACCCACTGCAACCAACTGTTCCACAGTGTGCAGCAGATGCTGGGAGGGAGAGGGAGGAGTGGGAATGGGTTGTGCCCGGGGAGGAGGGCGGACTGGGTGGGAAGATACAGGGCGGGGGTGGAGAGGGAGCAGGAAGAGGCAAGTTAGGGGTGGAGGCTTGGGGGAAGAGGTGGAGTGGGGGTGGGGCATGGGGTTGAGCGGGGTTGGAGCTCCCCCAGGCAAAGGAAAAAGCCAGCACCTTTGATAGGGACCACACATATCGAAGAACTTCCAGTTACAGATAAATAACCTCCATTTCTTCTTTGATTGCTGGTCTCTAAGTATATTCCACATGTGGGTGATTGACAAGTAGTATTCAGACTAGAGGTGGGTGTGACGATGCTGGCAGAAAGATGCTTGAAGTCCTGTATTTCCCACTGTTGCATCAGTGGAGGCCTGAATTAGTGGGTAATGTTTTGTCAACGGAACTCTGGGGTAGCCGCTCTGCATATGTCCACTATCGTATGCCCCTTCATGCTTCAGCCACCATTCCAGAGGACATGCTTCCGTGCTGATGACGCTCATTAAAAAAAAATAATGCATTAATTAAATTTGTGATTGAACTCCTTGGGGGAGAATTGTATGTCCCCTGCTCTGTTTTACCCACATTTGCCATATATTTCATGTTATAGCAGTCTCGGATGATGACCCAACACGTTCACTTTATGAACACTTTCACTGCAGATTTGACAAAACGCAAAGAAGGTACCAATGTGAGATTTCTAAAGATAGCTACAGCACTTGTCCCAAGGCTTAAGACTCTGAAGTGCCTTCCAAAATCTGAGAGGGACAAGGTATGCAGCATGCTTTCAGAAGTCTTAAAAGAGCAACACTCCAATGCGGAAACTACAGAACCCGAACCACCAAAAAAGAAAATCAATCTTCTGCTGGTGGCACTGACTCAGATAACGAAAATGAAAATATGTCAGTCTGCACTGCTTTGGATTGTTATCGAGCAGAACCATCAGCATGGACGTACGTCCCCTGGAATGGTGGCTGAAGCATGAAGGGACATATCACTCTTTAGTGCAACTTGCACATAAATAACTTGCATCGCGAGCTACAACAGTGCCATGAGAACACCTGTTCTCACTTTCAGGTAACATTGTAAGCCTGAAGCGGGCAGCATTATCTTGTCCAAATGTAAACAAACTTGTTTATTTGAGCGATTGGCCTAACAAGAAGTTGGACTGAGTAGACTTACAGGCTCTAAAATTTTAGATTGTTTTATTTTTGAATGCAGTTTTTTTGTACATAATTCTACATAATTCATTTGTAAGTTCAACTTTCATGATAAAGAGATTGCACTACAGTACTTATATTAGGTGAATTGAAAAATACTATCTCTTGTGTTTTTACAGTGCAGATACTTGTAATAAAAATATAAAGTGAGCACTGTACACTGTATTCTGTGTTGTAACTGAAATCAATATATTTGAAAATGTAGAAAACATCCAAAAGTATTTAAATAAATTGTATTCTATTATTGTTTAATGGTGCGATTAATCGCAATTAATTTTTTTTTTATCACTTGACAGCCCTAGAAATAATCTAAAATTACTGGGATATTTGCAGAAGTTGGTGGAGGCTGTTTATGCTGAGTCCAGGCAAAGAAGTGTTTCTGTTTAGCTAGGTAGCAGGTTCTAGTTGAGTCCTTCCTATTTTGAGTAAGAATAGCTTGGACAGGTGCCAAGCAAGAGTGTTCTAGTTCTGATGCCCATACAAACACTAAGCTATGAGGGGGAGAGGGTCTGGATCGGGGTGTCTGATTCTTCCTGAGTAAGGAGATCTGGGAAGGGGCAGATCCTAACAAGAGGATGGACTGGCGTTTTCAGGAGCTCCGGGAACCAAAACAGTGTGGGCCTGTTGGGAGCAAGGAGAATGACTCTGGCTCTGTCCTGACAGATGTTTCTCAAGACCTGTGGTAACAGGGGAATGGGAGGAAAGGCATATCCGAGATGGTCTGTCAATGACAACAGGAGAGCATTGCCCTGGGAACTGTGACCTATAGCTCCTCTGGAGAAGTACAAGCATAGGTGCTGGAACTAGGGGTGCTGGGGATGCTGCCGCACCCTCTGGCTTGAAATAGTTTCCATTATATACAGGGTTTACAGTTTGGTTCAATGGCTCTCAGCACCCCCTCTATAAAAATTGTTCCAGCACTCCTGAGTACAAGGGAAGCTGCCCATTCATTTGGGATGTGAAGAGATCCCACCAAGGTGTTCCCCACTGAATGAATATCTTGCTCAGGATAGAGCTGAGTATCTCCCATGCGTGGTCTACAGAGAAGTGTCAGCTCAGGCTATCTTCAAGGGAGTTTGGGGCACCTGGAAGGTAGGTGGCTGGGACAGTGATGTGGTTGGTGATACACCAGTTCCAAGGCTTGACTGCTTCTAGAAAAAGGAGCGGACATCTTGCTCTACCCCGTTTAGGTAAAAGACCATGGTGATGTTGTCTGACATTACTTGGACATGAAGAGAATGAATGAGCAGGAGAAAAGCCCTGCATGCCAGGTAGACTGCCCTCAGTTCCAGTAGATGAATGTGCAGTCTGGCCTCCTAGGGGGTCCAGGCACCTCATACAGTGTGGCTGTTCAGGTGAGCACCCCCTCATAAGGGATGTGTATGTTACAATGATGGTGCTGAAAGTGGGAGTGACAAAGGGGACACCAACTCTCACTCTATCTGGGTTCAACCTCCTGGTAAGAGAGGTGCTGACCCCGGTGGGAACAGTCACTCTGGTGTTGATGTGATCCTGGTCTGGTGAATAGACCAACCAGAGCCAGGCCTGTGGGCAGCGTAGGAGAAGACTGGCAAATGGTGCCACATAAGTACAGGAGGCCATGTGGCCCAGAAGAGAAAGGCACATCCTGACCATAGTTCTTTGTCTGCAAGTAATCAGTGCTGTCAGGTTGCTCATTAACTGAAATCTTTCCATGGGGAGGAAAGCTCTTGTTGCAATAGAGTCCACTGTCACGCTGAAAAAGTTCATCATCTGTGTGGGTGTTAAAACAGACTTTTCTTTGTTTATGCAGATACCGAGTGCTGCTAGAAGATGCAGCAGGAACATAGCTGCTGACCTGACATCTTTGCTGGAGCAATATACTCGGAGCCAATCATCGAGATATTGGGCTGCAGCCACAGAGGAGACCTCCGTGAATATTCTGGGTGCTGTTGCTACTCTAAAGGGAAGGACTCTGAACTGGAAATGTTCCTGATCTGCTAGAAACTAAGCAAACTTTCTCTGGGATGGATTAATATCTACATGGAAATAGGTGTCCATGTTGCAAGCCGTGAACTACATCCCTTCCTGTAGGGAATGGATTATTGATGCTAGTGTAACCATCTTGAATTTTGACTTTTGAATAATGATAAGTTGTTGAAGGTCCGGAATGAGTCTCCACCCTCCATATTTTTGTGGGACTAAGCAATAAAGGATATAGAACCCTCTTCCTTGATACTGAGGTGGAACTTGTTCTCGTGCTTCTTTTAGGAGGAGGGAGTCCACCTTCTGTTGGAGAATCACCTCATGAGTTGTTTCTCAAGAGAGACCAGAATGGGAGTTTGTGAGGAGGGAGGGAAACTCTACAGAGCACACTTGATGGATAATTTCTAGAACCCAACTGTCTGTTGTGATAGAGTTCCAATTGTGGGTGCAAAGGCAGAGGCAGCCCCCAAAGATAAGGGGTGGGGGGGGAAGAGGTGGTTAGTATCAACAGTGGTGGGCAGATCTTGACCAAGGCATCAAAAGTAGCCCTTAGTGGGTAGCTGGGAATGGGTAGAGGTTGTGGTAGTGGGGGGCTGAAAAAATGCA
This sequence comes from Dermochelys coriacea, assembly GCF_009764565.3. NCBI lineage: Eukaryota > Metazoa > Chordata > Testudines > Dermochelyidae > Dermochelys > Dermochelys coriacea. The sequence continues at coordinate 154,706,253 of NC_050069.1, read as the reverse complement.
GCTTCTGAATTCTGTTGTTTACACGGAGGCTTGGCTGGATGTTGGTGGCAAAAGTTGGGGGTGGGGGAGAGGCTTGGCTTATACACCTGCCTCTGGTGTTTTTTCCTTGGGGCCAGGATGTAAATTCCCAGGGAGCACAGAGTTGACCTTGAGTCTCTCAACAAGTGCAGGGACTCATCTGATTTCTTGTTAAAATTCGACTCGTCAAAAAGCAGGTCCTGCGTGGTGCTCTGGACCTTCCTGGGGAGCCCAGAGGAGTGAAGTTAAGACTCATGCCTCATCACTATGCCAGTGGCCAAGCCTCTGGAAGCAGTGTCCGTTTTGTCCACAGCAGCTTAATGGAAATTCTTTGTTATTATCTTTCCCTCTTCTATGAGGAATGAAATTGGGCTCCATTCTCAGGGGGAAACTTGCCCTAAAAGTCAGCCAGCCTGGAGTAATTGTTAACTCATATTCTCCTAACAAGGCCCAATACTTTGCAATATGGAACTGTAGGCTTGTAGAAGAAAAGGCTTTTCTTTCCCAAAGGTCTAACCTCTTTGAGCCATTGTCAGCTGGGGTGGTCTTGAGATGCTGCAATCTTGCTCTCTGTGCCTGTACAACCAGGGAATTGGGCACTGAGTGGGAGAAAAGAAATTCAGCCCATTAGGCAGAGACAAAATAACATTTCTTAACCCTCTTAAGTGTGGGGAGCACTGGAGGCTGGGGTGTGTCAGACCACACTTGCTGGCTCCATCATGACCTCATTAACCAGCAGCATCACCTTGCTTGAACCTGTAGGTTGCATAATATCCAGGAGCTGGTTTTGAGAGTCCTGGACCTCCTCCAGTGGTATCTGGAGGTCATCGGCAATTCTCTGAAGGAGAACCATACAGAGTATGGGTGTCCAGAAGAGTTGGTGAAGATGGAGCCATGGCTTCATCTAGAGCAGTGGTCACCAACCGATTGATTGCAATTGACTGGTCAATCCTGGAGCCTATGCCAGTTGATTGCAATCTCTGGCCACTAAAAGTCCAGCAGCGCAGCAGGGCTCAGGCAGGCTGCCTGCCTGCCCTGGCCCCACACCACTCTTGGAAGCTGCTGGGTGCTGGCACATCTCTGCAGCCACTGGGGGTGGGGGGGGGTGAGGCAGCTCCGTGTGCTGCCCCCGCCCCCAGCACTGTCCCTGCAGCTCCCATTTGCCAGTTCCCAGCCAATGGGAGCTGTGGGGGCAGTGCTTGCGGGTGCAGGGAACGCACAGAAAACTGCTGCTCCACTCCCACCCCAGGGGCCGCAGAGACTTGCCAGGAATTATCTTGTGCATAAAAAGATTGGAGACCACTGATGGAGAGATGAGGACGAGATTCCCATCAGTACCTGCAGATCTGGGTCTATGTCCTTCTCCTCTTAGGTCAATGGATCTAGTGGGTGCTGGGTAGGAGAGGAGTGCTATGACTCATGGGCAAATCTAGGCCATCTGCCACAGGGGTTCCAATAGCCCCAATAAGTCCAAAGGAGGGATTGAGTGGGTGAGGAGGACTCCACAGCAGCAGGTCCCAGCAGTTCCAGGGATGATCTGGGAGGATCTTCAACCATCTCTCAGGACTCAGATCTCTAGGAGGAGATGAAGAACTGGCCAGGATGTCCAACTCATCCAAGTCTAAGAACTCCTCTGTCTCCACTGCTGGGGCCAATGGCACCGGAGGGTTGATGCTCGTGCCCCAAGGGTTGGAGAGGGGATGGTTCTTGTGTCACTGATGCAGTTTCATCCTTCAGTGTGGAAATGTCTCTTGGGAGGACCGGGTGGGAGAGGAGGGGAAACTGGTAAGGAGGTAAGGGAGGAAAATATCCCTCCATGTTCCAACAGTCAGGACCAATGTGTCCTGGGAAGTTGTTGCTGGCTGGTACCAAGAAGGAACCAGGCCCAGGACTTCTGGACAGAACCGGCAGATGTTAGTCCTTGTGTTTTGGAGCAGGAGACGCCAATGATACTGACAGATCCTTCTTTTTCTGCCCACTTTACCTTTCATGGTGGGGGTCTTTAACAGTTCTGGACCCATAGGATCCATGTGTAAAGGCTCACCCGGTCTGGACAGACTCAGGGTGGGATCCCTTCTTTTGTGAGCAAATCTGGATGGGGTTCTGTCCTTACAATCACCGAAGTGCCCCCTATTCTCAAGGGAAGCCCAGGAAGAAGATTCCTTGCCTTAGCAGTTGTAGGCTCTGCTTCTAAGCTTGTGCTCGGAGGGGTGCTGCTTGTCTGATGGTGATGATATATGGGAGGGGGTCTCCCTAACCGAGAGCAGAGTGAGGCCTCACAGCCTTCTCCCTTAATCAAATCTCATGAGCTTTGCCTGTTTGTGCTGGAAATGAGCGACAGATGATGCACTTTGAAGTGATATGCAGTAGAGACAGCGTTGGTGAAAGTCACCTCACAGAGAAGGAGCAAGGGCAGAAAACACAGTTCATAGATACTAAGGTCAGAAGGGACCATTCTGATCATCTAGTCCGACCTCCTGCACAGCGCAGGCCACAGAATCTCACCCACCCACTCCTATGAAAAACCTCACCTATGTCTGAGCTATTGAAGTCCTTAAATCATGGTTTAAAGACTTCAAGGAGCAGAGAAGCCTCCCTCAAGTCAACCATGCCCCATGCTACAGAGCAAGGCGAAAAACCTCCAGGGCTTCTCCAATCTGCCCTGGAGGAAAATTCCTTCCCGACCCCAAATATGGCAATCAGCTAAACCCTGAGCATATGGGCAAGATTCACCAGCCACATACTACAGAAAATTCTTTCCTGGGTAACTCAGATCCCATCCATCTAATATCCCATCTCAGGGGATTAGTCCTATTTACCCTGAATATTTAAAGATCAATTACTTACCAAAATCCCATTATCCCATCACACCATCTCCTCCATAAACTTATCAAGTAGAATCTTAAAACCAGATAGATCTTTTGCCCCCACTGCTTCCCTTGGAAGGCTATTCCAAAACTTCACTCCTCTGATGGTTAAAAACCTTCGTCTGATTTCAAGTCTAAACTTCCTAGTGGCCAGTTTATACCCATTTGTTCTTGTGTCCACATGGTGCTGAGCTGAAATAATTCCTCTCCCTCTCCTGTATTTATCCCTCTGATATATTTATAGAGAGCAATCATATCTCCCCTCAACCTTCTTTTAGTTTGGCTAAACAAGCCAAGCTCCTTAAGTCTCCTTTCATAAGACAAGTTTTCCATTCCTCAGATCATCCTAGTAGCCCTTCTCTGTACCTGCTCCAGTTTGAATTAATCCTTTTTAAACATGGGAGACCAGAACTGCACACAGTATTCCAGGTGAGGTCTCACCAGTGCCTTTTATAAAGGTACTAAAACCTCCTTATCCCTACTGGAAATGCCTCTCCTGATGCATCCCAAAACCGCATTAGCTTTTTTCACAGGCATATCACATTGGCAGCTCATAGTCATCCTATGATCAACCAATACTCCAAGGTCCTTCTCCTCTTCTGTTACTTCTAATTGACGTGTCCCCAACTTATAACTAAAATTGTTGTTATTAATCCCTAAATGCATAACCTTACACTTCTCACTATTAAATTTCATCCTATTACTATTACTCCAGTTTACAAGGTCATCCAGATCCTCCTGTGTAATATCCCGATCCTTCTCCGAATTGGCAATACCTCCCAGCTTGGTATCATCTGCAAACTTTATTAGCACACTCCCACTTTTTGTGCCAAGGTCAGTAATAAAAAGATTAAATAAGATTGGTCTCAAAACCGATCCCTGAGGAACTCCATTGGTAACCTCCCTCCAACCTGACAGTTCGCCTTTCAGTAGGACCCGTTGCAGTCTCCCCTTTAACCAATTCCTTATCCACCTTTTGATGTTCATATTGATCCCCATCTTCTCCAATTTAACTAATAATTCCCCATGTGGCATGGTATCAAATGCCTTACTGAAATCTAGGTAAATTAGATCCACTGCATTTCCTTTATCTAAAATATCTGTTACTTTTTCAAAAAAGGAGATTAGGTTGGTTTGGCACGATCTACCTTTTGTAAAACCATGTTGTATTTTGTCCCATTTACCATTGACTTCAATGTCCTTAACTAATTTCTCCTTCAAAATTTTTTCCAGGACCTTGTATACTACAGATGTCAAACTACCTGACCTGTAGTTACCCGGATCACTTTTTTTCCTTTCTTAAAAATAGGAACTATATTAGCAATTCTCCAATCATTCGGTACTACTCCTGAGTTTACAGATTCATTAACAATTCTTGCTAATGAGCTTGCAATTTCAGGTGCCAATTCCTTTAATATTCTTGGATGAAGATTATCTGGGCTCCCCGATTTAGTCCCATTAAGCTGTTTCAGTTTCGCTTCTACCTCAGATATGGTAATATCTACCTCCATATCCTCATTCCCATTTGTCATGCTACCATTATCCCTAATATCCTCTTTAGCCTTATTAAAGACTGAGGCAAAGTATTTGTTTAGATATTGGGCCATGCCTAGATTATCTTTAACCTCCACTCCATCCTCAGTGTTAAGCGGCCCCACTTCTTCTTTCTTAGTTTTCTTCTTATTTATATGGCTATAGAACCTTTTACTATTGGTTTTAATTCCCTTTGCAAGGTCCAACTCTACTCGACTTTTAGCCTGTCTCACTTTATCCCTACATGTTCTGACCTCAATTAGGTAGCTTTCCTTGCTGATCCCTCCCATCTTCCACTCCCTGTATGCTTTCTGCTTCTTCTTAATCACCCCTCTAAGATGCTTGCTCATCCAGCTTGGTCTACAACTTCTGCCTATGAATTTTTTCCCCTTTCTTTGGATACAGGCTTCCAATAGCTTCTGCAGCTTTGATTTAAAGTAATCCCAGGCCTCCTCTACCTTTAGATCCATAAATTCTTCAGTCCAATCCATTTCCCTAACTAATTTCCTTAATTTTTGAAAGTCAGCCCTTTTGAAATCAAACACCCTAGTTGCAGATTTATTTTTGTTAATCCTTCCATTTAGTTTGAACTGAATTAGCTCATGATCACTTGAGCCAAGATTGTCCCCTACAACCATTTCTTCTATGAGGTCCTCGCTACTCACCAAAATTAAATCTAAAATGGCATCCCTTCTAGTCGGTTCAGCAACTACTTGATGAAGGAATCCATCAGCTATCGCATCTAGGAAAATCTGAGCCCGATTATTATTACTACCACTGGTCCTCCAGTCTATATCTGGGAAGTTAAAGTCTCCCATGAATACACAGTTTCCATTAGTATTTACTTTAATAAAAACATTAAAAAGGGCTCTATCCATATCCAAATTAGATCCCGGAGGTCTATAGCACACCCCAAGCACTACCGTAGGAGAGGCTTTACTAGTTTTCTTCCCCAATGTAATTTTTGCCTAGACGGACTGTCTTATCCATTGCATTGCTTCTTAATTCTTTACATTCTACCTCATCATTGATATACAATGCTACTCCACCACCTTTACCTTTCTTTCTGTCTTTCCTAAACAGCACATACCCTTCAATACCTGTAGTCCAGTCATGACTACTATTCCACCATGTTTCTGTTATCCCTATAATATCTGGTTTCACTTCCTGCACCAGTAGCTCTAGTTCCTCCATTTTGTTACCTAGGCTTCTCGCATGGGTGTACAGACATCTTAATTTTTGCTGTTTGGCCTCACTCACATTTTGTACCCTATTAGGCACAGTCATTCTACAGCCAGTATAACCTATTAGACTAGTATCCACACCGCCCTCGCTACTTATATACATTCTCCTACCCACGGCTGTATCCTTTCTTACTTCGTCTTCTTCCCTCTCAATGCTAAAATCTGGCGTGGAGATTTCAGGAACATCTCCCAACCATCTCCCCCCTAATTCCTAGTTTAAAGCTCTCTATCAGTTGTGCCAGCCTTGATCCTAGAAGTCTATTTCCTTCCCTACTCAGATGAAGTCCATCCCGAGAGAACTGTCCTCTGTCTGTGAATGCCTCCCAGTGGCCATACATCCCAAAGCCCTCCTTATAGCACCACTGCCTAAGCCATCTGTTGACAGTCATCATCTTGTCACACCTTTGTTGTCCTTCTCTAGGAACAGGAAGGATCCCACTAAAGATCACCTGAGCCTCAATTTCCTTAAGTGTCTTCCCCAGCCTAGCATAGTCTCCCTTAATACTTTCCAGCGAGAATCTAGCCGTATCATTTGTTCCCACATGAAGGATAATTAGGGGATTCTTTCCCGCTCCCTTTAGGATCCTTTTCAACCTCAGGTCTACATCCCGTATCTTAGCAGCTGGAAGACAGCACACCCTTCTATTCTCTGGATCAGCTCTAGTTACAGGCCTGTCTATTCTTCTCAATAAAGAGTCCCCGATCACATAGACCTGCCTTTTCCTGGTGACGGTGCTATTCTCCAGTCTCTCCCCTGTTCCCTCTGGCTGCAAGTTCTTTCCATTCCTATTTTCCCTTATAATCCTCTTCAACCCATCCTGTATCCTCCTGGGGCTCATATTTGGGGTAGTCTCCTGTGACTCTTCCGCTTTTCCTATAGGACTAGCCTCTCTTCTCTTCTTCCTTACCCTTCCGCCTTCAACAAGTACCTGCTGAGCCTCTTCTTCATTTTCCAACTCTGCAAACCTGTTCCTAAGCTCTATTTCTCCTTCACTAGCCCGTCTTTTCCTCTGCCTGGTTCTTTTAGTCACATGCTTCCACTGACCACTTTCCTCACCCAGTCTCCCCTCAAAATTCCCCAGCCCTGCTTCCATCTGCGAATCTGAGCTTTTCCCTTCAGATACCTCATATCTTTGCTCCATCATCTGCTCAAACCCCTTCCTAAACTCAACCAGACTTTCCACCTGCATCTCCAAACCTCGGATCTTTTCCTCCATCAGCTCTATCAGACGGCATTTCATGCAGAAAAAACTCTTACCGGTTCCCCCCTCCAGGATCATGTACATACCACAGCTTCCACATCCAGTCATCCTCAATGTGTCTTCCACTACAGGAGTCACTCCCACAGCTGCATCCATATCCATCATAGCCTTCCCACCTAAATCCTGTTAATCTGGGAAACACAAGCCACACCAAAAAGACCACTCCCCCCAGCAAAGCAAACCCCAAACAAGCACCACAATACAAACTCCCACTCAAACTCCCCTGTTTACAGCTCTGTTTGCTAGCTCCTGGGCTGCTGCAGCTGTCTGTGCCGCTGCCTGACTGGCTGGCTACCTTTATAGGACCTCTAGTCAGAAGCCCCACCCCCTAATCAGGGCTCAGCTGCTCTCCCAGCACAAAGCCCCTACACACACACAAATACTAAAAATACAAACCCAAGTACAACTACCTTCTCCTCCAACAGAACTCCCACTCAAACTCCCCGGTTTAGAGCTGTTTGCTAGCTCCTGTGCCGCTGCAGCTGTCAGCTGTCAGTTCTTGAACTCCTGAACTCTGAGCATAGTCACATACCATGGGGAGGGAGTCCCTAATAATGGGAAAGAACTAGCTACAGTAACTAACTATACTAATATAAAAACTATAAAAACTATTTACAAATGTATGTACAGGATAAAATATATGCACTAAGGATAAAAACTGGAGAAATCTGTGAACACAGGGATTCTGATTCAGGCTATGCAGTGGGAAGAAGGAACTGGAGGGGCATCGGCCCACACCGTCTTTTGTGCCCTCAATCTGGAGCATGAGAACAACAGCACATGTGTGGGCCAACAGACACTGCTGGTTAGAATTTCCAGACTCAGGCAGATCGTGTGCATGCGCACCCATGTGTGGAATACACATAGGGACCAGCACTTACAGAACTTGGTTAAAGTGTTGATTAAAAAGTGATGTAAAAATTACTACAAATATTTGAAGAATGCAAACTCCAAGGAAGGAGAAGAATTATTTAGGGCAGGAGTTGTCAAGCTTTTGTACTGTGGACATCTTAACAGACTGTATACAGTGTAGTTGTAGCCGTGTTGGTCCCAGGATATTACAGAGACAAGGTGGGTGAGGTAATTTCTTTTATTGGACCCACTTCTGTTGGTGAGAGAGACAAGCTTTTGGGCCAAACAGAGCTCTTCTTCAAGTCTCTGTAGCTTGAAAGCTTGTCTCTCTCACCAACAGAAGTGGATCCAATAAAAGATATGACCTCACTCACGTTGTCATCAGAACACTTAACATCTCATCTTATGAACACTTCCTCCCACCCCCATTTATAATAATACAATATCCTTGTGGCAAACTACATCAACTGCTTACACAGGAAAGTAATAAAAGGAAAGTATTGTATTTGTGGATTCTTTTTAATGAGATTTAGCAGCTGAAAATGAGGCATCAGCATCATGTGACCAGCTCCCTGCAATCCACCAACATGTGGACCACTGGCACTTCATGGGCCTTTGTTTGGGAATCATCAAGTTAGGATGATACCAGGAGAGGCATGGGATGTGTGTGTCAAAACTAGGGATAATGGGATGGAATGGAGAAAGGGAAAATTTAGGTCATAGGCTTCCACATCACAAGCTCAAAGTATCCACCTATCCACAGCTGCCCCAGCACTCACTTATCCCCAGCTTAGATGCCACCACCCAATGAGCTACCTCCCCAGACACCTTCCAGAATCCCCCCATCTATCAAGCATCTAGAAACAGCAATCAAGTTTTGTGCAGCTCCATGTCCTACCCTGACTGCTGCTTGGGGCAGGGTGGGGTGCTGATAAGTTTATAAATTTGTGCAAATTAGCTAATTCAATCATTTCTATAAAATGTGACACAGAGTGACAGAAGGCTTGGCAGCTACGTTCACTGGCCTGCAGAACAGGGCTGGTCCCCTGGGAGGAGCAATATACTCCTTCCTAATGTGTGTGCTGATGAGCCCCAGAAGAGACTGTGCCTGCCCCAAGTCCCACCTTCCTCATGCTCCTACTGGGGTTGGGCAGCTCTGCACTGCCCCCTACACATGGATGTGGCTCCAATGCCACAGTCTAGTCCACAGCACATTATCACAAACCAATGTTTTCAATATTCTGTGTATAAAATGTATTATGTTAAAGCTTTACACAGTACATGAGAGTGACTTTCAGATGCATATAGGATCTGTGCTGCTTATTCATTCACTGACTTACCGGCAGGAAGCCTTCTGAGTGGAATAAATGAATTCACATTTTCCATGTATACAGTAACCATTGAAGCTTTCTGAACAAGGTATGTGGTTTCCAATATAAATGTCTTCTCTTTGATCACTGGCATCTTGAAAACATACACAAATAGATTTAGTAAATATACAAAACCAACACAAATATAGCATCCTTCCAAAAACTTCTGTGGTGACAGGACAAAGAATTAAGAAAGCAGTGGTTTAGAGCTCAAGTTTCACAGAAGCCTGTGGAATTTAGCAGCACGCTCACTCAACGCTGAAAAATTACCCCTTAGTGATAACTAAATCTGCTGCTATTATGGGCTTCCTAAACTGGGGAAAACCTTCCTGACAAAGAATCAACATATTGGGCTGAAGTTCTGCCCGTGGGGTCTAGGCAAACAGCTAGTAGACAGCCACACAGAGCACTTGGCTTGGGGAAAGCTGTGTCTTTCACAGCCCTGAGAGAAGAAAGTTTCAGTGCTGTAAGTGGCAGTGTAGACAAGGCCTAATAGAGCTCTGGAGAAAAGCAAGATAGGGTTACAAGAGAAAACTAAAGGACCAGAGTTAACAAGAGATAATAGAAAGAAAAGAGGGCCAAGAAGGAGAAAATAGCGTGATAAAGAACCTGGAGGAGAGAGATGGACAGGAACAAAAGAGGAGGAGAGATCCAAAAGACAAAAAAGAGGGCAGAGGGAAGACGAGAAAGAGAAAGGTAGTGGGCAACATAGATAAGGCCAGGGAATGAAGGTGGAGAAATGACTCAGGTGCAGAAAAGATTGAGGGTGCAGCAGATGCAGGTGTAACCCACACACCTCCAGGGTGTGAAGTTCTGTCCCACCTAGAGGCACTGAGACCATTTAGAGAGAGTTAAAGGAGTCTGCTCTACAGCCTTAGCTAACAGGAAGTTGGCTTTTAGCTCAGGCAGTAGAGGCTCTAAGCTCCAGAGGTCCCCAGTTCAATCCCGCTTGCCGACGACCGGGGTCTGTTGGTTTACAAGTGGGGGCTCATCTGGGATTTCAAATGGAAAGTCTCTGAAGCTCAGGATGCACTTCCTCAGCTAGGGGAAGTATGGTAACCCACACACCTCCTGGGTGTGGTGTTCTGTCCCCTCTAGTGGCACCGAGACCACTTAGAGAGAGAGAGTTAAATGAGTCTGCCTTAGATAATAGCCAGTTGGCTTTTAGCTCATGCGGTAGAGGCTCATGCACTAAGCTCCAGAGGTCCCCAGTTCAATCCTGACGATGACGACCGGGGTCTGTCAGTGTTACACAGTGAGCACTTACTAAGACTTTAGAATAGGTAGAAGAGCTGGCAGAAAAAAGTTTAGGGCTCTGGAGCAAAAAAAGAAAGAGACTCTATGGGCACAAAGGACAAATTGCTGGAGCTTCTGAGATCAGAGATGTGAAAGCAGAGAGAAGGGCCTGAAAGCAAAGATGGAGGAAAACATTTGAATACATTCAAAGTTATAAAAGTCTCCCCATGTCTAGCACCAGCTCCTGGCGGAAGCTATTTGATCCATGGGGTTAACTTTAGTGCTCCAAGGACTACTATAGTAATCTATACTGAGGCTTTTAGGATGCAAAGGCTCCTCCTGAGCACCTCAGCCCTTCCCACGCCCACCCAATATGGCCTGCCTACTTTCCTGCAAAGAGGCCTCCTCCACCTCCTTTCCTTCTTCAGAATGATTTCTCCTCCGTCTCTCTATCCCTCCCCTGACTACCACAGCAGTTGCTGAAACAGTCCCACTCTGGAATGACCAGAGTAGCCAGCTCACTCTTCAGCAAAATCATTCTGAACTCCAGGCCTGGAATAGACCCTATGCTGGGGCTGGGCCTGGCAGTGCTGGGAAGCAGCTAATAGCAAGAGTGTGGGGGTGGAAGTTATAAAGTTGTTCCCAGAAGAGATGAGGTGGGGTCAATTGGACTCAGTGCAGGCAGGACTCTTGGCTTGGCCCTACCTCTCAGCAGACTCTCACCATCCCTCTGCCACAGCATAAGTGCATCACAGTGACCTCCCCAAACCCTCAGTGTAGCTAGCCCTCAAGGGACATCTACAGTAACTCCTCACTTAAAGTCATCCCGGTTAATGTTGTTTCGTTGTTACGTTGCTGATCAATTAGGGAACATGCTCGTTTAAAGTTGTGCAATGCTCTCTTAGTAGTTGTTCGGCAGCCGCATGCTTTGTCCACTGCTTGCAGGAAGAGCAGTCAGTTGCAACTAGCTCGTGGGGACTTGGAACCAGGGTGGACCCGCAGCCTCTTTATCAGCTCCCCGCTCCCCTAAGTTCCCTATGTGGCAGCCGCCCAGCAGGCTATCAATTGCAGGGCAATTCAGGTGTCCCTCCTTTCACTGCCATGTGCTGCTCCTGCCCTCTGTCTTGGAGCTGCTCCTGGGAGCCTCCTGCTTGCTGTGCAGGGGAGGGGACAAGAAGGGGGCTAATGTCAGGGTGTCCTCCTCCCCCCTACTCCTGCCCACAGCTTATCCCTTCTCCATATAGAGCAGAGTAGGGACAGGACAGGGCTCAGGACAGAGAGAGCTTACTGGCCACAGCTGCTACCTCAATTTCCTGATCTTTTTAAAGGCAATGTACTTAGAATGGTGTCAGCATAATTAAAGGCGCAATGCACATCTCTCTCTCTCCCACACACAGGGTGTGTGTCTCTGTCTGCCATGCTGTCTCCCCTCCCTCCATTTGTGCTGCCTTGTAGAGTGTGAGGCTACACTAACAACAATGTGTTAACCCTTGAGGGCTCAGCCGAATGCTAGTTCATCATTTAGCAGTAAGGCATTCCCTGGGAAATATCCCACCTTCTTCCACCCTCTAACTTCACCACCTCAACCAAGCTTCACAATCGTCATTGCTGTGTACAGTATTAAATTGTTTGTTTAAAACTTATACTGTGTGTATATAATATAGTTTTTGTCTGGTGAAAAAAATTTCTCTGGAACCTAACCCCCCCCATTTACATTAATTCTTTTGGGGAAATTGGATTCGCTTAACATCGTTTCACTTAAAGTCACATTTTTCAGGACTACAACTACATAACTACAACATTAAACGAGGAGTTACTGTAGCTGGGCACAGGCCAGTTTCCTGAAGATATCACCGTCTTCACAGAAACAGAGCTTTTTTTCAAGGAGCCTGAGAAAATGTGACTAGTCTAACAGTAGATCTAATCAGTCTGGACTCACATAAGCATTTGACACAGTGCCACATAGGAAATTATTAGCTAAACTGGAGGATATGGGGATTAGTATAAGAACTGTAAGGTGGATAAGGAACTGGCTAAAAGGGAGATGACAACAGGTTGTGCTGAAAGGAAAACTACCAGGCTGGAGTGAGGTTACTAGTGGAATTCCTCAGGGACCTGCTTTGAGACCTATATTAAATATTTTCATTAGTGACCTTGGCACAAGAAGCAGGAGAGTGCTAATGAAATTAGCTGATAATACCAAGTTGGGGGGCATTATCAAAACAGAGGCGGCCTGGAATATCATAGAGGAAGAAATAGATGACCTTGACTAGAGTAATAGAAATGGGATGAAATGTAATAGTACAAAGTGCAAAATCATGCACTTAGGGCCAGATAACAAATCTTTCTGCTATGAGCTGAGGGGTTCAGCAGTTGTACGTGAACAAGAAGGAGAAAGAGCCAGGTGAATTAGCTGATCACAACATGACTATGAAACACCATTGTGATGTGGCTGTGAAAGAGGAAAATGTGATCCTAGGAAGTATCAGGTGAGATATTTCTAGCAGAGATAGAGAAACATTAATGCCATTGTAGAAGGCACTAGGGAGATCTCATCTGGAATGCTGTGTGCAATTCTGCTCACCTATGTTTAAGAAAGGTGAATTCAACCTGGAACAGATGCAGAGAGGGGCTGCTACGATGATCAGGGCAATGGAGGGCATGTCTTTGTGTCTTATGAGCAGAGACTAGAAGAGTCTGGCTTGTTTAGCTTAGCACAAAGACAGCTGAGAGGGAATATGATTGCGGTCTATAAATACATCAGGAGGAGGGGGAGTAAACACCAAAGCATTTGAAGGGCTACTGAAATTAAAGGACAACATTGGCAGAAGAACAAATAGATATAAACTGGTGATGAGTAAACTTAGGTGTAAATTAGAAGGAGGTTTCTAACCATCAGAAGCGTGAAGTTCTGGAACAGCTTCCCAATAGACATAGGAGGTGTGAGGGACAGACAAGCTAACTGGTTTTAAGATTAATCTTGATAAATGTATGAATGGATTATATGATGGGGTTGCCTGTGATCGCAGGGGACTGAACTTAATGACTAAGTAAATCTTATCCAATTCATTCTAATTTCCTACGCCCTTCATTTCTTGTTAATTCTTCTGATAAAATGATACACATGCACTCACTCTCACAGTGCTGCACTTTCAGCACACAAGCAAACCGGTAATACACATGCTCATTTGTATTCATATACGTTTCTAATTAGCTTGCAAGCTTTTCTTCTCACTTCATTCTCGTTGTTACACAGTGGCATCTAAACTATTTCAAATTTAACATAAACAAAGTCCTAACAAACAAAATAACAAAAGCAGCACCAGAGGATCTGGCCCATCTAATTTACATGGCTAAAAATCTTTTAAACAACGTGGTTCATCCACTGTAGTCCAACAGGTGCAGAAGCAGCAAGTATAGAACCTGTCAGTTATTCAGAAGTTATCGAGGAAGGCTGGGCAGAGGGGGTTGTATAGAAGTCACTTTTCTACTGTCTTGGAGCCAGCTAAAGCACTGGCACAGCAATTGGCAAAATGCTAATCCTATAACCTACTAAATACAGAAGGGAGTTCAGCATTTTAGGGAAACATGCCGGGCAGACTCGGAATAGTCATATCTCCTGCTCACCAGAGATGGGATGATAGTGGTGTAGGAAAGCAGATGTTCACTTCTCTCCCGGTTGCAAAGCAGATGAGAAAGGGCATGTATGCTATATTTTGGTATCTTGGAAGAATGCAACATATTAATAAAATACCTGTACATTACCTTTCACCTCTGGTCGATATTGCATTCCATCATCTTTCTTTCCTACTGAGCTGGTGTCATCTGTTTCTATATGATAAATAAATAAAGATACATCTGTTTAGAAGTGTTTATTTTCAGGCCATTGTGTATTATTACAATGTAAGAAGTTGATATTTGAGAAAATAATTTAGTTACAATCATACAGTCAGATTTAATATTTTTTCTGTGTTATAGTTAGGTAAACACCACCTGGAGATTTTACCGGCTTCCAGTTCAATTCTGGGCGCTCTTCCTGGTTTTGAGCTAAAAAGCCCTTTGCGGGGTGGTCGAGTGTATTTTACAGATAGCCTCTCATTTGTTCTTCAGCTAGACAGTTGAACCAGTTGGGATTCTCAAGTTTACGGAATATAGATGTTAGTGGCAGGGAGCTAGTGGCAGAATACCCTCAGGGAAGGGTCCAAGGCCCCAAACCTTGCAAACACTGATGCTCATGATTTGCATATGGCAGCACTCCTGTGCATAAAAAGCAAATGGATAAGTATTTGCAGGGTCAGGGCCCAAGTGTATTGACCTGCTAGGCATGCTGGAAGGTCTATCTAATCCATACTGTTGTGAGAGGATGACTTGGGGAGTTCTAGTAGGATGGAGCTCACTTAATATGTTTCTGTTGTGGATGATTTCATGGACATTTAGACTATTGCTCAGATGTATTTTTTTAAATTCATGTGTTTTTTCTCAACCTAGAGCACAGTGATAGAGACATAATATACATACAACACAAGCAACTAACAATATAAATAAATACATACATATTTTGGGTGGCAATTAGGAAAATTAATACAAAAATAAAAAAGAATTAAAGGGCCTGCTTGGCCCTTTATGACGCAAGGAACAATTCTAATGAAAATTAAAATGAAACCTACCTAAGCAGTGTCCAAGGTGCCTTATGTCAATCTGTTCCTGCCTCAAACATGATGCTTCTCGAACAAAACATGGATTGTTATAAGAACTTCCATCAGAAGCACACACAGGATTAAAACTGTACCCACTGCAGTCTATATTACATACACACCTGTTAATAAAAACACACAATGAGATCAAAGAAGTACAGTTAAATAAAGTTGTGTCTTGAGTAAACATTTGTTTATACATTAGCACCAGCTCTATGACCTGGGAGAAAAATCTGTTGTGTATGGATATCAAAGAATTTGCTGCCATCTCAGGTTTTCAGACAGAATGTATGCAGTTGTGAATAGAAGCTACCATGTACCCTTCAATATTTTATTGATTTTTTTATGGGTTAATATGATATACATCTTACTGATTATTTTTATTTCTGAAAAAACAACAGCAACATATTACAAGGAAAATTTATTAAGACAATAAAACAATTTAGTGCCTTGTCTATTCCCATATGTGGGTAAAACCAAAGAAAAATTTTACGTGTTCTGTTTGTTTTTTGGAAAAGAAAACTGAACGACTGTTGGGGGGAGTGGGGATGAACTTTCATTTCTATTAATCAAAACTAAGTATTTTTCATTTCAAAGGCTAAACAGCAGCAATAAGTTTGGTCAAGTGTATTACTTTAACAAGCCATTCATTCATACCTTTGAAAACTCAGTGGGGTTCATTATGCTGTAATTAAAACAGGATTATGCAATCTGGATTATTTCATAATGTATCCAATTAACACATTTCTAGTTTTAGGCTGAGAACATTTTTTTTACCATTTGTAACAAAGAAACCATAGCCATGAGAGGGGGGGAAAGATGTACTACACATATGGTCCATCCCCATTTCTCTACACTAGAAAACTGTATAGTCTAGGGGACACTACCTTTAAATGATAGAGTTTTGCTGTGGAGTTCTGCAGTGACTCAATACTCAGTCCTGACATTTCATATCAGGGAGGCTGCCTTGGAAAAGCTTAACAATTCTGAAGTATGTGTCACTCTTGTTTAATTCAATAAAACTAATACTGTGATTTTTAATTTAATTAACAACTTGTTTTTAAATTATTTGCTTCATGTATTTCTTACGGCTGTGCATCTTCTGTTGTGCCTCAGGATGATGGCATACCACAAAACTAAGGGAGCTGTGCAGCAGAGTATCTGGTATGGATTAAACAGCTCTCTATTGGCCTCCTCCTGCATGGAGGAAGGGGGTATGAGCATATGCTACTGGAACAGAGTTGATGTGGCCATACATCCTTCGTTATGGGGAGCTGCTTTCCCTCCCCCACCATGCAGTCCAGTCTGTGGGCAGTGACATGAGGCTGAGTTAGAGAACTGAGTTAGTGTGCAAGACATACTGCTTTAAATAATCGCTCCCCTAACTCAAATTGAACACTGAAAAAATGGAGTACTGATTTCAGAGTTCCTACTACTTCCCCTGGGCATCTACATCAAATGCTAATGCAAATGCTTGGTGCCAGCGAGATTCTCTGAATAAGACAAGCCAATCTTTGAACTTAGTTTTACTGTTAGCTCTTTTTTTCCCCTCTCTTTCTATGAACAGCTTTTGTTTTTTAATAAAGTACAGTGAGCACACCCAGTTCATCCTGGCTTTAAAGATATTATTTGTTCCAGTGATATTCCCTGTATATAAATTGGGTAATATTTAGCGCTGTCAATTAATCGCAGTTAACTCATGTGATTAACTAAAAAAAAATTAACTGCAATTAAAAAATTTAAACACTATTAATCACACTGTTAAAAAATAGAATACAAATTTAAATTTATTAAATATTTTTGGATGTTTTTCTACATTTTCAATATATTGATTTCCATTACAACACAGAATACAAAGTGTACAGTGCTCACTTTATATTATTATTTATATTACAAATAACTGCACTGTAAAAATGATAAACAAAAGAAACAGTATTTTTCAACTCACCTCATACAAGTACTGTAGTGCAATCTCTTTAGCGTGAAAGTGTAATTTACAAATGTAGATTTTTTTTGTTATATAACTGCACTCAAAAACAAAACAATGTAAAACTTTAGAGACTACAAGTCCACTTAGTCCTACTTCTTGTTCAGCCAATTGCTAAGACAAACAAGTTTGTTAACATTTACAGGAGATACTGCTAACTGCTTCTTATTTACAATGTCACCTGAACGTGAGAACAGGTGTTTGCATGGCACTTTTGTAGCCGGTGTTGCAAGGTATTTATGTGCCAGATATGCTAAACATTCATATACCCCTTTATGCTTTGGCCACCATTCCAGCGGACATGCTTCCATGCTGATGATGCTCATTAAAAAAATAATGCGTTAATTAAATTTGTGAATGAACTCCTTGTGGGAGAATTGTATGTCTCCTGTTCTGTTTTACCCACATTCTGCCATGTACTTCATGTTATAGCAGTCTCAGATGATTACTCAGCACACATTCGTTTTAAGAATACTTTCACAACTGATTTGACAAAACACAAAGAAGGTACCAATGTGAGATTTCTAAGGATAGATACAGCATTAGACTCAAGGTTTAAGAATCTGAAGTGCCTTCCCGAATCTTAGAGGGATGAGGTGTGGAGAATCCTTTCAGATGTCTTAAAAGAGCAACACTCCAATGCGGAAACTACAGAACCCAAATCACCAAAAAAAGAAAATCAACCTTCTGCTGGTGGCATCTGACTCAGATGATGAAAATGAACATGCATCGGTCCGCTCTGCTTTGGATCATTACCGTCATCAGCATGGATACATGTCTTCTGGAATGGTGGTTGAAACATGAAGGGACATATAAATCTTTAGCGCACCTGGCACGTAAATATCTTGCAATGCCGGCTACAACAGTGCTATGTGAAAACCTGTTCTCACTTTCAGGTGATGTTGTAAACAAGACATAGGCAGCATTATCTCCTGCAAATTGTAACCAAACTTGTTTGTCTGAGCAACTGGCAGAAGTAGGACTGAGTGGACTTGTAGTGCCTGAAGTTTTACATTGTTTTATTTTTGAATGCAGTTATTTTTTGTACATAATTCTACATTTGTAGGTTTGACTTTCATTATAGATTGCACTACAATACTTGTATTAGGTTGTAATAAAAATAAATATAAAGTGAGCACTGTACACTTTGTATTCTGTGTTCTAATTGAAATCAATATATTTGAAAATGTAGAAAACATCCAAAAATATTTAAATAAATGATATTCTATTATTGTTTAATAGTGCGATTAATTGCATGATTAATCGTGATTAATTTTTTTAATCTCGACAGCCCTAGTAATATTGCTAAAACTGGAATGGACTTTTTAAGTGCATCCATTCTGATTCTAATTTCAAAATTGCGTGGATACTGCATCACTAAGTATTTAAGTATCTTGGGCTGCCTTAAAACATTCTTATAACCATTAAATATTAACATGTTAAAAACAGATTCTGAATATTATTTCTAAATGTACAACTAAAATAAGGATGGCTATAAATGCTAATACTGGTAAAACACTTATGTTTTAATTTATATCGGTTCCCATATAATGGTATCTGACGAGGGACTTATACACACTTAAGGATTTAATATAATTGTCACTAAATAAGAGGCTAGTAGATTAGCTGTTTTATTGTTCCCATAGATCGACACTGCTACTAAGTTTATTTCAGCTCTTGTTTGTATGGCATTGACCATTTTGTCACTAATATTTGATTCACATTCACTCATTTTTAACCCACAGGAACCAGTGCTGAGTGTGAATGTCATGAATAATAGATACAGACAGGGCCAGCTCCAGGCACCAGCGAACCAAGCAGGTGCCTGGGGCGGCCAATGTAAAGGAGCAGCAGGTGGTCAGGCTCTGAGGCGTCAATCTGCCCTTGGCGGCGAGGGGAATTCGGCAGCCACTCAATCACAGCGTGTTTTGTGCTCGGCAGCAATTCGGCGGCCGCACCATCACTCCGCCTCCGTGTTTGGTGGGCAGGATTCCGCCTCCCCGTTAGGCGGCAAGTTTTTTGCCGCTTGGGGCAACAAAAACAGTGGAGCCGGCCATGCATACAGGTCCACATAAATACATAATTTCTGTTCCCAGACAAAATACTCTGCATCAAGATGGAACTATAGAAAAGGCACCCAAAAAACTTTAACTCTGGCCTGTAGTGATGTCTTTCAATAACCATACAATTATAATTAACACATTTCAGTCTTTGTGGTTGCAGACTATGTGAAACTATGTGATTTTTAACACATTCATTTTTTCATCTTCCTGGTGTCAATACAGGTCAGAGTTCAAGTTGTTTGAGAGTTTTCACCATGCTTTTGCGTACAGTAGCATGTTCGGGTTTCTATTAAAGTTGTCCTTAACTCTGAATTTTCTAAAGTTTACAATGTTTGTTTTTGAGATGCTTACAACATACCTGCTATGTTTTTTTACCCTCCAAGTACAGATCTATACTTTCATATTTAAATCCCTAACATGGTTTATGTGTTGGAATTTGCTTTTTATGATTATTAATAATACAAAAATACAGCAATACTAAACAAGAAACCCAAAAGGAAGGCTACCATATGATATTTCTAATGATCTCAGCAGCCATCACATGCTGGTCAATTAAGATGGGTATATAGATGCTTTGCATTGCCAGAGCAGCAAGAAGTTGGTGGGGTGTAATGGTAATTATAAGTAATTTACAATTTACTTACTGGTGTAAATGTCTGGGATACCTGGTCTTTTTAAAACATTTTAATTAATTTTTGATCAAAACAAATGTCCAGGATGGGAAGCAGTGGACCTTGACTGCCATAGCTGAAAGGATATAGCAATTAACTTCTTTTTATTTTGATGTGAAAGCCTGGAGGAAGATGGCGGGGGGGGAGAGAAGAGGAGTTCCGTGACTTTCCATGACCTCCGTAACTTCTGCAGGGGCCAGTGTGGCTGACCCCAGGGCCACCCAAGCAGCTGGTTCCAGGGCCAGCTGCTCAGGTGCCCCTGGCAATAGTCACATCGGCCACTGCTGGAGCAGCTCTGCAGCCAGCCGCTCTGGCAGCCCCGCAGCCAACTGCACTAGCCGCTGCTGGAGTGCTGTCTGAGCAGCAGCCAGTACACCTGGCTTCCCCACAGCAGCAGCCCCTCAGGGTGCCACCCCCAGCAGCAGCCCCCAGCTTCCCTTCAGCAGCGATCCCCTTAAGATTCAGTCAGGGGTATTTATAGTATAAGTCATGGACAGGTCACAGGCCTGTGAATTTTTGTGTATTGCCCGTGACTTGTCCATGACTTATACTAAAAATATCTGTGACTAAATCGTAGCCTTAAAGATAAGTCATGTGAGGTGTCGTTGGAAAGGTTATGATGTGCTGAATATGATTATCCTATTTGTATGCATGTATTGTTTTTGTATCTGAAGTTATGAATATTGACTATGTATCTATTTCACATGTAGCTATTCCTGGGCAACACTCACTAGGCCAAAGGCTTTAAGTCTAAAATCTGGCTGGCTGGGAAGGGCCCATTCAAGTTAATGAGCCTTTAGTGAGAACAACAGGCCTTAGGAGAAACTTATCTCCCATCTGGGGAGCTTTCCTGAGGACGCTACAAACAGCCTCTGAGTAATGGCTGTTGTGACAGTACAGAGACATGTGACCAGGTCACTTCGTGCTGGACTCCATCCTGGGATACCAGTGTTTTTCCACTGACTGGTGTGGGAACCAAGCTTTGAAACAACGGGTTCCTGCCATATACAAAAGTTACATAAGGCAGGGGAGTGACATCATCGTGGTTCTTCAATGACTCCCCACCCAAAGAGACTCCTGGAAACACCAGAGAAACAAAGACTGAACTGGGGGAAGTGCTGGACACAGGCTAAAGGGATTTTTAGCCTGTGAACGGAACACCTGGGGATTCCAAACTTTAAGCAAGTTCAGCTTGCCTCTTCAGAATCTGCAGCCTGCTTGTATCATCACTTAGGGTGAGGATCTGCAATTCAGATCCAATCTCTTTAGTATACTAAGCTTAGTGTGCATTTTTGTTTATTTGCTAGGTAATCTGCTTTGATCTGTTTGCTATCCCTTATAATCCCTTAAAATCTATCTATCTTTTGTAGTTAATAAACTTGTTTTTCTTTGTCTAAAACCAGTGTGTGGGAGTCATAACTTGGGGCAGAAAGCTGTTGTATATTTCCTCTCCACACTGAGGGAAGGGGCAAATTTCATGAGCTTATGCTGTACAGTTCCCCATGCAGCGCAAGATGGTATAATTTTAGGTGCGCACCTCAGTAGCTGGGAAGTTCCTTAGCTGGAGCCTTCCCATGCAGGGCTGATCACAGCATCTGCATGTAACTGCAGCTGGGTATGTCCCTGCCAGTATGGGTGCTGGTGACAGTGCAGGCTGGAACCTGGAGAGAGCTTGTCACAGCAGTGCAGTGTAAAGGGAGCCCAGGCTGGTAGGTCAGGGGGGCTCAGTGATACCACAGTTCCAGGTGGCACCCCAGGGGGAACCTGTTGCAGTGGTAATATGCGGAGAGTCTTGGGATAAACAGGATGTGAGGGGGGAAGAGGGAAGCAGAGACGTGGGGGCCTGAGAGCAGAAGGGATATGTTTGGGAAAGGGGGTTGTGATGAGGAGACTGGTGCTACATAAATGGAGACGTGATGAGGGCGGGGGGCAGTCATTGAGTCAGAATGTTTTTTTAAAAGCTTCCTCTGTGCTCCTGCTTGAGCCCCCAACACTGCTGCCATGTGGAGCATTCCAAGCATGAACACTGAAACCAGCATGCAGACATGGAAACTTTAAACAGCAGTGACATTTGGGCCAAGTAACCAACCAATGAGAGCTCTTGACACATTAGACCAGTTGTCCTCATACCAGTCATTACAGTCAATAGAAATGTAACATGCAAATTAACTGTAGAGGAAGGATGTTGATTGACTGAATTACTTCTCGTATTACTATGGCCCCAGTTATGAGTGTCTTAAGCAGTAACCTGACCAGTCTATAATAATTAGATATAAAAATCAGTAATAACTTAATTACAACTTAATTCTTCAAATGTAGCCTGTACCTAAGACTTCATTTGGTTTTAACTATATGGAAACTTTGATGAATCTGTATTTTTCATTATTATAATAATTCAGGATAATAAAAGATCTAACAGTAAGTGCTACATTTTTAAAGGACCCATGTAAAATTCATATTAATTTATAAACTAATTAACAAATTAACTTGTAAATTCTTAGAAAAATAATCTGTACTCAAAGGCTAAACACTGTACCTTTGTGCTTCATACATAACAAATAATTCTTTAGGTTGAAAACTCAACTGAAGCTTAACTATGGAACCACAACTGGCAAATCCAGAATATTTGTATAGGCCAGGTTGGTAGCACTATCTATTATTTAGGTTGCCCAGCACTTCCCATTACAAGACCCCATTTCAGTTGCTTATAACCTTGTCAAACTTTAACTATTTGGGCTAAAACTTTCCATGCCAGGTATCTGCCTCTGGCTGAATTGTTTTTTGAACATTTCAGCCATATGCTTCAGCCATTTCTGAGAACAAGGACTAGGGAATAAATTGTTTTGGCCTCACTAAGACGTTCTAAGGACCTTTTCTTTGAAAAGCCCTAGCACCCCCTTGCTCTGGGGCAGGGACTTGAAATTTGGTGTGGGGTGGTGAGTGCCTTTCTGTGAGGAATATCTTTTGCTGCTCCTGTAAAAATCCACCCAAATCTGGCAAAATTGTAAGCCTTTGAAATATAGCAGTTTGCACACGCTCCATAGAGACTTGAGTTTCACAGTTTAATTTCCACATTCACGAAGCATGTTCCTGCCCAGGGCTGAGCAGGACTTTCCATGCAATTGCAGCTCTGGGCTGCTGTGGGCTGCGCTGGGTCCCAGAACCAGAAATGAGAGCAGGAAGCCTGTTTGCCTGGTGCTGGGCACAAGCAGCATGGAGGAATAAGCTGCCTGATTCAAATACAGAAAAGACAAGCATCAGACCTGTGCACAAGGGGGTAGGGGCAGGATAGAGTGGGCTAGATTGGGACAAGCAACCTGGGGTGAAAACTTGGAACTGGAGGCTAGCCTGGGTGGGGAGAGGAAAACTTGGAGCAGGAGAGGTGGGATGGGGGTGAACTGGGACTGGGTTGCTGGGACCAGACTGATATTGGCTGGCCAAGTGGACTGAGACTGGGAGTTGGGTGGGAGAGAAATAGGGGTGGGACTGGGAACCAGTAGGTGGGGAGGTAGACAGACTGGATGAGAAGCCTGAGGGTGAGGGTGGGGTAGACTGGGAGTAGCCTGGCAACTACTCTGGAGACCCAGACTGAGAATCAGTGGGATAGAAGGAAGGAGGGGAGGGAGAGGGGATGCAGATCTAAGGAAGAGTGGGATTGCACAGGAAGAACTGGGACTGGCTGGGCAACAAGACTGGAACAAAGAGCTAAGTGAGGGGCAACACTGAGATTGGATGGGGATCCTGAGGAGGGAGATTAGGACTGGGACCTAGTGGGGATGGGGAATGAGGGAGGGAAGGGGAGAGGTGCATGTGTAACAACTTCTGTGTGAGGGATTCATTTCCAATAATCTCCTAGTAATCTGTTATTTTGACCTTTGTGGATATTTTTGCAAATTTTGAGGACAATATTAAGTTTTCACGGGCAGTGTAAATCAGGGGGCTGATAGTAAGTCTTTAAATATGTTTTCATATTATGTTATTTCTTCAGAACCCTTGC
The DNA here is from genome assembly GCF_009764565.3 of Dermochelys coriacea. NCBI lineage: Eukaryota > Metazoa > Chordata > Testudines > Dermochelyidae > Dermochelys > Dermochelys coriacea. The sequence continues at coordinate 154,682,459 of NC_050069.1, read as the reverse complement.
TTAACTGAGCTAGCAGGATGGAAAACCTGAAACTAGTAGGCAGCCAATTCAAACCAAAGATAATTAGTATAATCTGCATTATTTATACAAGAAGACCTAGTCAAACATTCCCTTTTTAATAAACGTTTTAAGTGTTTTTACCTCCCACCTCTACTCACCTTTTGCTATTGTGTAACTTTTGACTGGTCAGTTTACTAATTTGGTAAGATTTTCTTTTAAAATATTTTTTGAATTTCCTATTTCAAAAATGACAGATGATAAAAAATGAAAAACTGATAAAAAACCCAACAACATTATTGGAAAAAAATTTAAATTGTCAAATTTTAAAACAAACAAAAAGCCCCTTGTTTTAAAAGCCAACAAAATGAAAATGCTTTAGAAAACGTTGAAATGTTTACTATTGCTTTCTCCTGACCAACTCATGTTAATTTTGCAACTTGCTTTCTGCACTAATTTAAAATTCCAGTTGGTCTTAAAGTGTACCCAGGAGTATCTCAACAGAGCTCATTAAAGTATGCTGGCTTTGAGGTGACAAATGCAAAGATAACTGTAGTGAGGCTTGCAGCCTAAAGAAAAAGTTGCATCTGAGGATAACAATCCCCAAACTGCAAAGAGGGGTAACAGTAGATGCATTCCTTATATTAGGAGGGCCGACACAATCTCTGCTCTTCTTCTCGTTGTTTTCTCTAACATAGCAGTATGACTTCAGTCTTCAGTGAGTTGAACCTTATCCAGTTGCAGTCTCAACCAGATGCTTAGGGCTTGTCTACACTGGGAATTCACATCAGCATAGCTACGCCATCTCTTAGGGGTGTGTAAAATCCACATCCTGAGTGATGTAGCTATGCCAACCTAACCCCCAGAATTCTTCTGTCACCCTAGCTACCACCTCTCAGGAAGGTAGATTAGCTAGGCTGATGGGAGAAGCCCTCCCATGGGCATAGGAGGTGTCTACACTGAAATGCTACAGCAGTGTCGCTCCAGCATGGCAACTGTGCCACTGTAGCAGTTTAAGTGTACACATACCCTGGAGTAAATCACTCATCAGCACCAACTGCAAAAAAAACTGGTTTTTGTTTGTTTTAAAATGTGACAATTTAATTTTTTTTCCCCAATAGTGTTATTGTTTTTTACAACTGGGTCAGATAAATTGAAAACTCTGGGTGAAATCCTCGGCCTACTGAAGTCAACAGGAGGTTTGCCACTGTTAGTCAGAGCTGAGTGCCATCAGCTTTCTGAAAATACCATTGCCCTGTTAACAGGCTCATATACACATTGAAAAATAGGAGTGACAAGTGAGCCCCCTCCTTCCCCACATAAGAAAACCTTCTGGGAAGATGAGCAATTGTCCAATGCTATCCTCAGAAAGAACGGAATGAAGCCACTCAAGGTAAACTCCATGTAGCCATGCTAAGGATAACAAAAGCATAAAAAGAACCGTGGGTGAAATCCTGGTCTCCCTAAAGTCAAAGGCTGTTTTGCCATTGACTCTCCTAGAGCCAGGACTTGAACCCCTAGTGTTTAGCAGTATAGAAGCCAGCAGACTGATCTTAAAAAAAAAATCCAAGCAAAACCAAGTTATTGACACTTGATCTTCAACCACTGCCAAGAGGAGATCAAACAGCACAGCTAGTTTCTGTACCAGGTTTAGGACAATCAATCATACAGCACAATCATACAGCCTGTCCAATCAGCATTTAGCTTGTGTAGAGTAGGTTGGTATTATCAGTAGATAAATTAGACCCACTACAGATCCCAAATTCCAGGCCTCCTTTTTCTTTCTGGACTCAAGATATCCCATGATGTACTGAAAGTTTTGCTCTCTTAAGTACCCCGTGAGCTTTTAAACAGTAGAAAGAACAAAGCAAAGATAACACTGGGGGGATTGGGGATGGCTTCTCCGAGAGGCTGACCTTTCCTCTTAATAGGTCGGCATGCTGCAGAGCCAGCATCTGTGGCCTTCTGAGACTTGCTCAGCTCACAAATTTGATTACATTTTTGCTGGATTGCGCTTCACTATACATTTCCAGCAGCAGTAATCTTCTTCAGCTATTCATTTATTTACTGGTACACCTGTTTACAAATTTACAAAGGAAATATTACAATTAAACAAAATACACAAGAACAGCAGATGGATAGTGCATGATGGCAGGAATAAATTAGGCAAATTATAACAGTAGAGGTGTTACAATTGCAGTCAGGAAGATAACCAAGTGTGTTGAAGTCATTTGATGTTTCTTCCCTTGTGAACAACCCTTCTCAGGTAAAATTTGATTTCAAAGTGATTGCTCTACCCATTCAGGCACAGCAGAACTTCCATTAGCTTTTCTGGTCTCCTTTTTTTAAATCCCTTTATGGGACTGAGGAACTAAGTATGAGAGAAGAGGTTACTCACCCTGTGCAGTAACTGATGTTCTTCGAGATGAGTGTCTCTGTGGGTGCTCCACTTCAGGTCAAGGTGCGTTTCAGCGCCTTCAATCAGAGATTTCTACAGCATTACCTCTACGGGCTGCACATGTGCTGTACCTGCCTCTCGAGCTGTCAGTGTTTGAATAGTGTGTGCACTGCCCAGGCTCCTCAGTTCCTTCTCTACAACGGAGTGTGTTACGAATTCCGAAGAAGAGGGGAGGAGGGCGGGTTGTGGAGCACCCACAGGGACACTCATCTCGAAGAACGTCAGTTACTGCACAGGGTGAGTAACCTCCTCTTCTTCGAGGGAGAGATGTCCCTGTGGGTGCTCCACTTCAGGTGACTGAAAAGCAGTATCCCTTAGGATGGTTGGGACTTCAGATGAGGCAAGAAGGCTGTTGACAAGACAGCTCTACCCAATCTGGTGTGAGATGCTGCAGCGTGGATGAGAGCGTAGTGATTAGCGAAGGTAAGGTTCGATGCTCAGGTAGCTGCCTTGCATATGTCAGACAGTGGGACATTACGGAGAAAGGCCACGGAGGTGGAGACAGCTCTGGTAGAGTGTCCCCTAATTGATGTAGGAGGTTGCATTTGCCTGAGTTGGTAAAAAGGCGTATGCAGTCAGCAATCCATTTGGAAAGTCTCTGTGTAGAGATAGCACTTCCCTGTGAGCGCTGAGTAGTAGAGACAAAAAGTCTGGGAGGTTGTCTAAACAGTTTTGTTCTATCCAGGTAAAAGGATAATGCTCTGTGAACATCAAGAGTGTGCATTGTTGATTCAAAGACATTAGCATGAGGTTTTGGAGAAAATGTTGGAAGGTGCATAGGTTCATTGAGGTGAAAAGAAGAGTGTATCTTAGGTAAGAACCTTGGATGCGTGCAGAGTGTGACCTTATCATGGAAGAATGTGGTATATGGAGGGTCCGCCATAAGCACCCCATTTCTCCTACTCATCTGGCAGACATGATTGCTATGAGGAAGGTGGTCTTCATGGATAGGTGGAGAATGGAGCAGGTAGCCACCGGTTCAAAGGGTGCATTCATCAAGGCTTTGAGGACTAGGTGTAAATCCCAAGGTGTAGCAGATGGTTTCACGTCTGGGTATAACGTCTGGATACCCTTCAGGAAATTTTGGTGATTGGATGGGCAAAGACCATTATGTTGTCAATCTTATGGTGGAAGCGGTGATTACCGCAAGGTGAACTTTGAGTGAGCTCATAGAGAGGTCAGATGTTTTAAGGTGTAACAGGTAATCCAGTATCAGTGGGAGTGAAGCAGAAACTGGAGAGGTCTGCTTGTCAGCGCACCAAGATGTGAACCGTTTCCATTTATGCAGGTAGGTAGTGTGTGTGTTGTGTGTTCTGCTGTGTAGCAAGACAGTGCGTCTTGGTCCGAACATGTTAACTCAGCATTAGAGAACCATTGATCAGTAAGGCCCTCAGGTGGAGACATTGTACGTCGGGGTGAAATAGTTGTCTCCTGCGTTGTGATAGGAGGTTGCTGAGTGGGGGAAGGGGAATGGGTGGCTTGACTGACATGCGCAGGAGGAAGGGGTACCACGGTTGTCTGGGCCACGTTGGGGCTATGAGAATGATGTTGGCTCTGTCTGTTCTTATCTTCTGAATGACTTTGTGTAATAGAGGCATTGGTGGGAACTCATACATGAGAGTTTCGGGCCAAGGGAGCATAAAGGCATCTCCCAGTGAGTGTTTCCACAGGCGTACTCTGGAGCAGAATGTCAGGCATTTTTTGTTTGTTGCTGTGGCAAATAGATCCAGTTGGGGATAGGCCCAGGTCTGGAAAATGTTGGAAAGAATGGAGTTGTTGAGTTCCCACTCGTGCTGTATAGGGAACAATCTGCTGAGCTCGTCTGCGGTGGGATTCTGAGAACCTGGCAGGTATGAGGCGGAATATGGATATTGTGTTGAAGGCACCAGTTCCAAAGTTTTACCGCCTTTATGCAAAGGGAGTGTGACCGAGCTCCCCGCAGTCTGTTGATATAAAACATGCATGTGATGTTGTCGGTCATGATTCGAATTCGGCGGTTTTGGATGATGGGAATGAAATGGAGGCAGGCATTGCGTATGGCCCGGAGTTCTAGCAAATTTATGTGAAGCTTGGTTTCTGAAGTGGCCCATAGACCCCGAGTGGTGAGGTGGCCGATGTGTGCTCCCCATCCTGTGAGGGATGCATCTGTGGTGATGGTAATTGAAGGGGGATCTTGTCGGAAGGGAATCCCAGTGCAGAGATTGATGAGAGAGGTCAACCAAAGAAGTTAGTCCTTGACTTTCTGGGGCACAGTTAGTAACCTGTTTAGCCTGTGCTTGTTTGCTTTGTATACCATGGCGAGCCAACCCTGAAGTCATCGCATGTACAGGCGCGCATTTGCGACCACAAATGTGCAAGCAGCCATATGTCCTAAGAGCTGTGGGGAATCTCGGACTGTAGTCTGTGGGCTGGCATGTATCTGGGTAATAAGAATGCCCATTGTGTGGAATCTGTCCTGGGGGAGAGATACAAGACCAGTGGTAGAATTGAGGTGGGTGCCAATGAAGTCAATTTGTTGGGTAGGTTGTAAGGTAGATTTGTTTTTGTTTATTTGCAGACCCAACGTGCGGAAGCATTGAAGGGTTGCAAGAGTTGCGTGGTTCACTTCTAACTAAGTGGGAGACTTGAGGAGACAGTCGTCCAGGTAAGGAAATATGAGGATTCCTTTTTTTCTGAGATGTGCTATTACAACTGCTAGCACCTTGGAGAAGACATGTGGTGCAGTGAAGAGGCCAAATGGGAGGACCCTGTATTGGTAGTGTTGCGCTCCCACAGCAAACCTGAGGAAACGTCGATGGGCAGGGTGGATAGAGACATGGAAATATGCGTCTTGGAGGTCAAGGATCGAAAACCAATCTCCTTGCTCCAGTGTCAGAATTATCATTGGGAGAGTAACCATCTGGAATTTCTGTTTCTTGATGAACTTGTTCAAACGTCAAAGATTGAGGATAGGGCGCCAACAGCTGTTTTTCTTTTCCATCAAGAAGTAGTGGGAGTAAAACCCTTTCCCTCTGTGTTGAGGGGGTACCTCCTCTATTGCTCTATGAGATGTCCAGACAGAGCAATTGTTTGTGAGGGGGTCCCTGAAGAGGAACAGGGTGGGAGGGTAGGTGGGAGGTAAGGTGAGGAAGGGGATGGCATAACCCAATCTGATAATTTCCAGGACACATCTGTCCTTAGTGATGGTTTTCCAATTGGCCAGGAATGGACGCAAATGGTGTCCAAAAAAATGGTTGGTTGGAGTTGGCACTGCAAGGGGTGCGAGGTTTTCTATACCCTCGACCAAGACTTCAAATTTGTTTATTTGGGTTAGGAGGGTGGGTCGCCGTTGTTTGCGGAGGGCAACATCATTGGTTCCCTGGGCCTATGTCATTGTTGCATATCATATTGTCTGAAAGGTGGATGTTGCGCAAAGTATGGTAATAAACATTGGTATGGCTGATATCTATATTGTCTCTTCTTTGAGGCAGGTATTTGGATGCCTAAGGATCGCAGTGTGGCATGGGACTCCTTCATGGAGTGAAGGACCTCATTGGTTGTAGAGGCAAAGAGCTTGTCTCCATCAAAAGGGAGATCTTCAACCGTATTCTGTATCTCCTTTGGAATTAGGAAAAAGAAGCAAGCCATGAGACCCGCCGCATGATGACAGCCGTGGCTGTGGATCTGGCCACTGTGTCCGCAGCATCAAGGGCAGCTTGAAGAACTGTGCAGGAGATCAATTGGCCCTCGGACACCACTGCTTTAAAATCTTGTTTGTTTATCCTCCAACACATTGTCATAATTTTTGTGATCAGAGTTTGCTAAGCGCGCCACATAGTTCTCTGCTCTAAATTGAAAAGTGGAAGAAGAATATACTTTGCGGCTGAAGGAGTCCATTCCCTTGTTATCTTTGTCTGAAGGAGTGGACTGGAAATGCTGGTATTTGTTTTTCTGATTGGCCGCGTCGACCACTAGCGAATTAGGTGAGGGGTGCGTAAATAGAAACTCAGAACACTTAGATAGGACAAAATATTTATGGTCCAATCTCTTGCTAGTGGGTGTTATTGTAGCTGGGGTCTGCCAAATAGGTTCCATAATGACCCCATTAATTGGTAGGGCTATTTTGGGGGAGGTCGTAGCTTGCAGGATGTCGGTAAGCTCATGGTATGTTTTAGGTACCTCCTCCTGGATAATCTTGAGCTCTTCTGCTACTCTCTGAAACAACTCTAGAAAGTGAGGAAGCTCATCATCAGTAGAGGGAGGTGGTAGGGGTACCATGGCGTCTTGTGGTGTTATCGATATAGAAGAGGTGTGCGGGGCAGTGTCCTTTGTAGGGGTGGCGGCCACTTCAGGTCTTATATGGGTTTCAGTGTAAGCAGGCAGTGGAGAGGGTCTGACAGCTTTCCTCTGGGCAGCCTGAGTGTGGTGTGGTGTAGGTCCATGGACCCCCGTGTGGCCATCCAGGGATAGCCATATGGGGGTGTAGATAGTCTTGAGGATATGGAGATCGTGCTGCAACGTGTCTCCCAGTTGTAGGTAACTGAATCTGGAGAGTGTATTGAGAGGAAAACATCTGGTCATCATATTCCTCTTTGTCTTCCTTGTCCTTGTCCTCCCACACTTCATTGGAGGGGTTTGAAGTGGTAGAGGAGTACTGAAGGTAGGGTGCTAAAGGTCTCAGTGATAGACTGGTGCTGAGAGAGGAGAGTCAGGAGCATGGGATACACTTAATTCCTCTGACTGTAAAAACTGCAGTGGAGCTGAGTGACCAGGAGTCGGTGCCGGTGTAGCTGGTGGAAGCAAAGTCTGCTGGGTCATCTGCTGGTGCACCGAAGGGTGTACCAGGGGTGCAAGCTGGCTCCGCGGAGTAGGAGCCCCTGAGGTAGGCACTGCAAGGGAGGCTAGAGATGTCAGGAGGCTCGCTGCTAAGAGCGGCAGCTGCAAAAGCGGCGCTGCAAGATCAAAGGGTGGTGCCGCAGCTGCCACTTGTACTGTCGTCACCGTAGCAGTTCTTGGCGCTGTATTGACAGAGGAGGCCGAGGGAGAGCTGAAAGAGGTGGGCAATTGGAAATTGGCAATTGGAAGCCCTGAGCTTCGGCACCATGTAGTGGGGCAGCCGACTCATGGTTGGTGCCTGAGGTGCCTGCCACGTGGAAAGTGCTGAGACGCGGAGCGGCAGTTACCGGTGACAGGAGAGCCGGTTTTAACTTCTTCCTCAAGGAAGGAGGGGAGAGGAAGCTGGCTGTGTTTTTGCTTTTGTTTTGCCTCTGAAGGGTGTCACAGAGGTTTGCTGGCCAAGGACAGATGCAGGTCTGAGGGAGTTTTCCAGGAGCAGTATTTTAAGTCTGAGCTCCCTGTCCTTGCAGGTCCACGCTTTCAATTTGTTGCGGTGGACACATTTTTGGGATACATGAGACTCCCCCAAACAGCATAAACACTGGGAATGCCCATCTGAGATGGAGATGGCACCTTTACAGTAGGTGCATCTCTTGAAACTTGGGGATCAAGGCATATCTGAAACCGTGGACTATTTTTCGTTTTTGTTTTTTTAAAGAAATAAATGTAACAGTTAATGTAACTTATCTAAGTATCAGAGAGGAAGCCATGTTAGTCTGGATCTGTAAAAGTGGCAAAGAGTCCTGTGACACCTTATAAACTAACAGATGTACTGGAGTATAAGCTTTCGTGGGTGAATACCCACTTCGTCGGACCACTTTCAACCCAGCTGCCTTCAACTTTGCAATTCTCAACCAGTTCCTCCCTATTTGTTAAAATCAAATCTAGAACAACCTCTCCCTTAGTAGCTTAGTAATAGCTTTCTCCACTAGTCAAGTTTTTTAATGGTCAGTACCATAAAAAAACTATTATACAACCTCCTTTATTCCTGGACTGTGGCAGCTCAATTTTACATAATTTGTTTACATGGATCCACTATTTAATTTGATTTGTTTTCCTATACATTTTACAATTTTACAAACAAGTGTTCAGGAGAAAAAGAGGAATAATTAAGGAGGATTATTCTGGCTGACCTGTATTCACCAAAAATAAGGTGAGCATGTTTATTAGCAGCTATTTAAACTTTACTTTGTCATAACCTAGAAAGGCCACAAAGTTCCTTTTGTGGTTGCTGAATAAAGTAGAAACACATTTAATGTCAAACATCATTCATATTGATCTAAATATCACTAAAACATGTTTCTTTTCAAAAAGTGAATCTTGTTGAACATTAATCCAGAAAGCTCTTCCTAGGATCAGTTGCCAATCTTTTTTGAAAATCCTCATCATGTTTCAAAACAGGACTTTGACATTTTATAAAATAAGAGTGAGCATGCTCAGTACCTCATTTGCACAGCTTATCCATTAAAGAATTTTGGAATAGGTAAAACTGTAATCCTCTGTCAGGACTAATGAAATGCAATATTTGAATTTTTACAATTAATCTGTTTTTGGAGTTAGGTAAGAAAAATACATGAGACTTAAAATTATCTTGTTTTGCATTCTTTTAACTCAGAAATGGATAAATTAGTTTTTGCCAAAAAAGAGAAAGGGAGTTGGGGAAAAATCTCTTTCACTCAATGTTTCATCCTGGAAATATTTTTGCTAAAGTTATGACAAGCTGGTAAAAGGGTTTTTTAATAAAAAGTCTTTCTAACCCTTAATTAGCCAGTTACTAGAGAGTAACATGTCGTCATTTTATACAGTTATCTAAGGACTTTTCTACACAGCAAGTAACTGAACTGCAAGCTAGGGTGTGAATCTATCGCCTACCAGCTACAGTCCCAGATTTTCACTGCACTATAGCTGAGTCGACATGAGATGTTACTGTGTGGCGAGCTGGTATATTGTAGATTCAGACCCGGGCTTGCAGCACAGTAACTTGCTCTGCAGACAAGCCCTAAGCAATGTTTTTGCATGATAAAGTGGGGATGTACCACATAACAGAGTGTAAAAAGCAGAAGAGGCTCATTTAGATCCCTATTAATATATGCTAATTTCTCTGATGGAAGATACTTTGCATCTGAAAAAAATATTACAAAAGATGAGATGGTTGTACAAAATTATATTATCCCTAGCGCAAGGAAGATAAAGGGAAACAAAACTGACTTGGACAGCTCAATTGTACAATCCTTAAATCCTCATTTTATTTATTTTAAAACTAGGGCTGTTGATTAATCGCAGGTAACTCACGCGATTAACGCAAAAATATTAATTGTGATTAAAAAAATTAATCACGATTAATCGCAGTTTTCATTGCACTGTTAAACAATAGAATACCAATTGAAATGTATTACATATTTTGGATGTTTTTCTACATTTTCATTTATATTGTATTCTGTGTTGTAACTGAAATCAAAGTGTATATTATATTTTATTACAAATATTTGCACTGTAAAAATGATAAACTAAAGAAATAATATTTTTCAGCTTACCTCATACAAGTCCTGTTGTGCAATCTCTTTATCGTGAAAGTAAAATTTACAAATGTAATTTTTTTTGTTACATAACTGCGTGCAAAAACCAAACAATGTAAAACTTCAGAGCCTACAAGTCCACTCAGTCCTACTTGTTCAGCCAATCCCTAAGACAAACAAGTTTGTTTACATTTACAGGAGATAATGCTGCCCACTTCTTATTTACAATGTCACCAGAAAGTGAGAACAGGCATTTGCATGGCATTTTTGTAGCCGGCATTGGAAGGTATTTACATGCCAGGTCTGCTAAACATTCGTATGCCCCTTCATGCTTCAGCCACCATTCCAGAGGACATTATTCCATGCTGATGATGCTCATTAAAAAAATAATGCGTTAATTAAATTTGTGATTGAACTCCTTCAGGGAGAACCGTATGTCCCCTGCTCTGTTCTACCTGCATTCTGACATATATTTCACGTTATAGCAGTCTCGGATGATGACCCAGGACATGTTGTTCATTTTAAGAACACTTTCACTGCAGATCTGACAAAATGCAAAGAAGGTACCAATATGAGATTTCTAAAGATAGCTACAGCACTCGACCCAAGGCTTAAGAATCTGAAGTGCCTTCCAAAATCTGAGAGGGATGAGGTGTGCAGCATGCTTTCAGAAGTCTTAAAAGAGCAATGTTCCAATGCGGAAACTACAGAACCCGAACTACCAAAAAAGAAAATTGACGTTCTGCTGGTGGCATCTGACTCAGATAATGAAAATGAACATATGTCAGTCAGCACTGCTTTGGATTGTTATCGAGTAGAACCATCAGCATGGACGCATGTCCCCTGGAAAGGTGGTTGAAGCATGGAGGGACATATCAATCTTTAGCGCATCTGGCACATAAATATCTTGCAATGCCGGCTACAACAGTGCTATGGGGATGCCTGTTCTCACTTTCAGGTAACATTGTAAACAAGAAGTGGGCAGCATTATCTTGTGCAAATTGTAAACAAACTTATTTGTCTGAGGGATTGGCTGAACAAGAAGTAGGACTGAGTGGACTTGCAAGCTCTAAAATTTTATATTGTTTAATTTTTGAATGCAGGGGATTTTGTACATAATTCTACATTTTTAAGTTCAACTTTTGTGATAAACAGATTGCACAAAAGTACTTGTATTAGGTAAATTTAAAAATACTATTTATTTTGTTTTTTTTACAGTGCATATACTTGTAATCAAAAATAAATAAAAAGTGAGCACTGTACACTTTGTATTCTGTATTATAATTGAAATCAATATATTTGAAAATGTAGAAAACATCCAATAATATTTATATAAATGGCATTCTATTATTGTTTAACAGTGTGATTAATCGTGATTAATTTTTTAATTGCTTGACAGCCCAATTTAAAACATATTCATATTTATCATGTTGCCTTCAATTTGATAAGAGTTTTGGTATGTCAAAATGGGACATGTAGAAAAAAGCAAGACAACAAAATTAAAGCTTAAAAAAGCAGATGTCATTTGGTACGTTGTTGAGAGATCTGAACTCTCAAGAAAAAGTACGCATACTTGATACCACACCTTTCTCATCAGAACATCTTAAAGAATTCACAAATATGTTCATGTTTCTGTTGCCAGTTAACTTTCCAGAGTTGCAGGTGGATAGTGTGAAAAGGATGATTCTGTGTTTCATGCTACTACATCAGGTTTCAGAGGATTACAGATAAACTTAGAGATGGAAAAATGTATTAGGCATCCCTGATATCCATTAATGGGTAAAAGTTTTAATATTCAGACAAAAATGAAGGTATCTTATTGTTCTCTAGATTCTTTATCAAATCTGCATCAGGTGACATTTGTTTCAGCTATAAAAAAATTGACTCACTGTTCTTGCCGCTTGTAATAATATTAAAAACATGTAGTCCTAAATGCTCCTTGCACTGAAAAAGTAGTTGATTAAAACACTATACTATAAAGATTAAAAACATATGCTACATACATACGTATGTTTATTTAATATTTATGCAACAGTGGTTTTAATGTTTCAATATTTATTGAAACATTTGATTGCAAGTTGATTGCATATTTGTAGGATTGTCTGTTACTTACTATTACATGAGCAAACAGAACAACACTGAAAAGTACAGTACGTGCTAGAAAAAGTTACAATGTAGTTTTCCTATAGTATAACTAAGGGAAACCAACTATGGAGGTTTCAATTGCTGCCCTACACTATTTAAACGCCTTAGCCTTTTTTACAGCTTTAGAACATACTAACCGCCAAGAATGCCTCGAACGCTATATTGGCATATCTGATTCTATATTGGCATAACCTTCTCACCAGGTTTCATTCCCAAACCATTTCAAAATTCAACTCAAAACACGCTTCTTTTTTACTGCCTACAGTCAGTGAGCTTTTAGCCAGTTTCCTATACTAGTGCTTACATGTACCAGCTTTTCTTATCTCTTCTTGTCTACTGTCCCTATCTGCTCCTCTCTTACCTTTTTATGATATCATTTTGACCCTTATATGTGTCGTACATTGCCCCTTCAATTCAGTGCAGAAGGGGGTTTGGTCAGACCAGTGGGGGATAGACAACTTTGGGTCCTAAGGAAGGCACTGTGACTTTTCCCTTCCCCTGGTCTGCTCTCCTCATGGGCACCAGGAATGCATACACAGGTGTGACAAAGCAGGGGACTATGCCACCCTGTGAAAATCCATGATTTGCCAGTTTGAGGATGGGTTATTGGATCCAATTGGCTCCTGCATCATCCCCCTTTAGGGATACAATGCCTCCTGGGAATGGTTGGCCATTCAGCTCCCACCCAGCCCTCCCTTGTGGTCTGTATGTGCCTGGCTGGATCTCTGGGGATATGGTGGCCCTAGCCAGATCACCTTTTTAGTGGTTGGGAAGGGATTTTCCCCACCAATCAAGACTGGCCTATTTCAGACTGGGTTTTTTACCTCCCTCACAGAAGCCCAGAGGATTGGCTGGTTACTTAGGCCAAGTCTACACCTAAAAATTAGATTGATCTAGCTACATAGCTCAGGGCTGTGAAGAATGTCACTCCCTGTGTGATGTACTTTGGTTTACCTAACCCGCACTGTAGACAGAAGAATTCTTCCATCAACCTAGCTACCACCTCTTGGAGAGGTAAATTAACTACATCCATAGAAAAAAAACCTTCTGTTGAGTAGGAAGCATCTATACCAGGGGTAGTCAATAGGTGAACTGTGGGCCAAATCTGGACTGCCAGAGGCTTTTGAATGGACCACAAAATCTTTTTATTTACTTATCATTATCATTAGTACTTTTAAAATTATTTACTCTGGAATCTGGACCTTGACTATACCTTGCCCAAGAAATTTGGACCTTGCCAAAAAATAATTGATTATCCCTGATCTACACTACGGTGCTACAGGAGCACAGATGCACTACTGCAGCTGTGCCACTATAGCTACTGTAGTGTAGACATATCTTTAGGGTAGTGAAGAGGAACAACAAATTTAAAACAAAAACAAACAAACAAAAACCAGCTTTGTTACAGCTTGCATCCAGTGTGAATGAATGGACTAAAAGGGTGACCTGAGCACCAGACTCAGGAGGGACTGACACAGACCGAAATTGGTTTGGGACAAGGGTGGTCTTAAGTTTCCGCAGACAGAGGCCTGGTTTATACTAAAAAAGTCAGGTTGACCCAGCTTCATCACTCCAGGGGTTTGAAAAATTCACATCCCTGTGCAATGTAGTAAAACTGACTAACTCCTGATGGAAGAATTCTACCACCTCTCAGGGAGGTGGATTATCTACACTGACAGGAGAATCCCTTCTGTCAGCGTAGGTAGCATCTAAACCAGGGGTGGGCAAACTTTTTGGCCTGAGGGCCACATCTGGGTTGCGAAACTTTATGGAGGGCTGGGTAGGGAAGGCTGTGCCTCCCCAAACAGCCTGGACCCTGCCCCCTATCCTCCCCCTCCCACTTCTTGCCCCCAGACTACCCCCCTCAGAACCACCAACCCATCCAACCCCCCCGCTCCTTGTCTCCTGACTGCCCCCTCCTGGGACCCCCACCCCAACCATTCCCCGGGACCCCATCCCCATCCAACTGCTCCCTGTCCCTGACTGCCCCCCAGGACCCCCAGCTCCTTATCCAACCCCTCCCCCCTTACCATGCCGCTCAGAGTGGCAGGAGCTTGCAGCCATACCACTGCCCTGCCCGCCAGGAGTGGTGGGCCAGAGTGCTTGCGCGTCATGCTGAGGCTGCAGGAGAGGGGGGACAGGGGGGGAGGGGCCAGGGGCTAGCCTCCCCATCTGGGAGCTCAGGGGCTGGGCAGGACAGTCCCGCGGGCTGGATGTAGCTCGCGGGCCATAGTTTGCCCACCTCTGATCTAAACTGAAGCGCTACAGAGGCGCAATTGCAGCTGTGCCGCTGTAGCATTTAAAGAGTAGATAAACCCTCAGTCACCTTCCTGAGTATCCTCATCCTCCCTACAAGAAGAGGGTTTAAAGGCACAGGCTGAGTCCCCAGTTGAAGGGTACTGGGGTAAGGCTGAGTGCCATCTCCCCCTCTTGGTTAAACTGGATAATCTTACCACACTGGACGCATATAACTGCCCGGTAGTTAAAAAGTAGGGTGGAAGGGCAGCTTCACTCTCATTCCCATATATATGTTTTGGGATTCATTTAACAGAGGTGTGGGCTGCTGCATGAAACCCATTCCTGTTGAATTTGTCCAGTTTTCTGCAGGTTTGGAGTAGTATGAGATTGTTGTATAATGGGCACTAAACACCAGGGATTTAGCAGAGACACTGGTTTTATGGCCCATTACAACAATTTCTAACACACCCTGCTGCAGGCTAACCCTTGATTGTCCTACGATTGCAGAGTTGTTAATCACTCACTTCATTTTAAGTGGTCTCCTACAACGTGGAACACCTTATGCTTAACAATGTGTCCCATCCTGTATTTAGCTTAGACACTCTGGTTATCTTCTCCAGGCCTGAGGAAGAGCTCTGTGATGCTTGAAAGCTTCCACCAACAAAAGCTGGTCCAATAAAAGACATTTCATCAGCCACATTATCTCTCTTATATAAAAATATACTGTATTGTAACCATATTCTGTTTGTGCATACAAACTTTAGATTGTTTGTGCATGTGTTAAATGCTTATTATATAGTATTTAAAAGCCTTTACATAAAAGTCTGTTTACTTCTAAAAATATGTATTATAATTATCACCAATGTATGAAATGAAAAACAATGATGAATTAGATTTCTAAGATGTTTCCTCAACATAATTTCTTTCTGAATTATTATACAGGAATATTACACAGTATACTAATTTGCATCGATTTGAACATTAAATTTTCCAACTGTGGCATGTCATTTGTGACAACCATCTGCTCAGACATCACTTTTCTCTTAATCAGTCCACTTAACATTAAAGTCAACAATAACAATTTCTACAGAGACATTGTAAAAGTGATAAAGTTGTTTATATTTTTGCAATTAATTTACCTACCACTTATGTTCTAACTAGATAACATTTCTGGAGCATGAAACAAAATAAAAAAAAATACAAAACTCAACGTAAAGTCCGAGTTCTTCAAGTTCTGCAAGTTCTTGCATAATAAAAATGTGTTACAGTTCTGATCAGAGAGCACTGGAATGTTATAAACTCTAATTTTAGTTAAAAAGATGAGTTAAGAGCTATTTCAAGAATCACAATTCAGTTTCTTTAATGAGAATGAAAGTTTAAAAGAGCTAAGATTAATCTTGGGGCACAACTCAGTTGCACACAACAGTATTTGTTTTTATCTCTTTAGATAGAGAGATAGAGAGATAGAGCATTGATAACTACACAAACAAAATCCCTTTGTCTTAAAATGAAGTTATTTATGTTTAAAAGTCCTGTACTCAAAAGTTAGGAAGTGCTAGGATTAAGGGTTGCACAGGCAATCATAATCCTTCCCCTTGTGTGTACGTATCTGTGACCCAAAAACCGCTTGATGTCAACTGGCTGAGCACACAGGGTGACAGGAACCACCTGGGTTCACCAAAAGAATGTCATGTAAGGTTTCTAATGACAGCCTATATTACACTGGTCATCATAATCATTGCAAGAGGTATGTATGGAAAATAAGTGAGGAGTTAGATATAGATACAAAAAATTATGTTCTTGAGGTCTGCAGTTAAAAAAGGTCATGCCTTGAGACAAGCTTCTCCAGACAGGAGCTGGGAAACACTTATCTCCATGGCTGCCCATTGTGTGTGTTATCATAGCAATCTGTTAGCATATTGAGTCAAAAGCTGCTTCAGAGATTGTGGAGACTTCAGAGGAAAATCAACAGGAAGAAGTAAATAGCTCAGAGAGTGGGACCCTATTTTCAGGTGCAGATCAAAGGTTTGGTCTAGTCTATCTAGGGGTGCAGAGACTTTGGGTAGGCTATTCTGTAGGAAAAAGGGAACATCCTGTGAGTTAAGTTTAGGCTCTAGAAAGGATGTTATGATTTTGTTTTATAAGTAACTATTTGTTTCCAATATTCTTACTGCCCATCATTTGAATCTCTATTCTTTGACAATATACTTATTTTTGTTTGTAGTATAAAAATATCTAAGTGCTGTGTGTTAAGTGGAGTGCTGACCCTGACTTAAAACTAGTAAGATGAGGTATATTATTCCTTAGGGAAAAGGGGATCTAAGAATCTTGAGAGTGTTCAGTGGAACAGAGGCTGAACACTACAGAGGAATGCTCAGAGGACTTGGCAGATTGTGTGTGCCTATCACTAACCTGAGAGACAAGACGGGTGAAATAGTATCTTTTTTTGGACCAACTTCTTCAAGTCTGGAGAAGAGCTCTATGTAAGCTCAAAAGCTTGTCTCTCTCACCAACAGAAGTTGGTCCAATAAAAGATATTACCTCACCCATCTGGTCTTTCTAATATCCTGGGACCAACATGGCTACAACAACATCACAAATATCACTAACCTGTACAACCAGAGTGAGGCCTGGAAGGCAGTGGTATGATATTTCCCACAACACCTCACCCAGAGCCTCAGCAACCATAAAGCCAGTATTCACCATACAGCAGACACTAAAGATAACCTCCTTCAGCACTGCAATGCCAATGTGTGACTACTTGCTAATCTGGAATACAAAACCTTTTAACTTCTTTCTTCCCAAAGCCTAAAGGACTAAAGCCTCATAGGGCCACCCTGAGGAGCTGTCTCTTGCATGACAACACATAGTTTGGTACCTTAAAGCAGTGGTTCTCAAAGCCGGTCTGCCGCTTGTTCAGGGAAAGCCTCAGGTGGGCCGAACCAGTTTGTTTACCTGTCACGTCTGCAAGTTTGGCCAATTGCGGCTCCCACTGGCCATGGTTCACCGGTCCAGGCCAATGGGGGCTACGGGAAGCGGCGTGGGCCAAAGGATGTGCCGGCCGCCCTTCCCGCAGCCCCCATTGGCCTGGAGCGGCAAACCGCAGCCAGTGGGAGTCGCAATCGGCCAAACCTGCGGACGCAGCATGTAAACAAACCGGTCTGAAAAAGCGGCAGACCGGCTTAGAGAACCACTGCCTTAGAGGACAGTGCTAACAGCCAAAATATATTGTTAGATGCAATACAAATATGATGTAGCGTAATCAGGGCCTCAATGCAATCTAATTTGCACATTTGCTTGTGCACTATGGATTTTCTTTACAATTCTCTAAAAATTATTCCTTGCACGGTCCTTTACTTTGACAACTGACAGATATTTTTCTTTTCATAAGAGGGGTTTCCCAAAGGTGTGTTTCAGAGGTCAAATGTCACAATGACCCAGAAAAAAATTACTGAATCAGATCCCCAGTTCCGCTCAATATTTTGACCTGAAGTTTATTTTGACAGAAATGACAGCCTTGACAAATGCCTATACCATTTTATGGGCTACAGTAGATAATAAATCTGAACTGAGAAGTGGACTAACATTTTTGTGATTTCTTTTTTTTAAAGATTCCTTATTCCTTCTTACCTGAATTAAAAAAAAACCTCATTAAAGCTATTTATTGTAATGATATTGATAGACTCCTTTATTTATTCATATTTTAATAATGTATTTATAATGTCCTTAATCAGAAATCAAGCTGAAATGCGATATTTCTGCCAATGAAGTATAAACCATTTGTGAAGGCTTTAAAGTAAAGCAGAAAATAAATCCTTACATGTAGCTCCTTGTTTACATATATTCACATGAAATTCTACCAAATAGCTGCAGGATTTCACATATTAAAGGTGAAAATTACTGTCAGGAATATTATCATGTTTTTGTCTTTTTCTTTTATTTTTTGGAAGGAAACTTATTACTTACCCAACATTTTCTGCATCTTCATCACACTCAGCCCTGTATTTGCAAGCCCCACATTTGGAGTGTTTTCTGTGAACTTCTGTTCCAGATCCTTCATACTCTAAATAAAACAAGGCAGTGTCATCAGAAAACATGACTTCTTTCACATTATTCTATGACTCTGTCTACACAAATTAGCTTGTGTCAGGGTTCCTTCCCCACTTTGAACTTTAGGGTACAGATGTGGGGACCTGCATGAAAGACTCCCTAAGCTTATTTTTACCATCTTAGGTTAAAACTTCCCCAAGGCACAAAGTCTTTGCCTTGGATTAGGTAAAACGCTGCCACCACCAAGTGATTTAACAAACCAACAATCAGGGAAAGGACCACTTGGAGTTCCTATTTCCCCAAAATATCCCCCCAAGCCCTTACATCCTCTTTCCTGGCGAGGCTTGAGAATAAACAAGATTAGCACAGACCAGCCTTGGATTTTTAAGGCCCAAAAAGCCCAGTCAGATTCTTAAAAAACAGAGCTTTATTAGAAGAACAAAAAAAGGTAAGAGAACAACTCTGTAAGATCAGAATGGAAGATAATCTTACAGGCAGTCAGATTCAAAACATAGAGAATCCCTCTAGGCAAAACCTTAAGTTACAAAAAGACACAAAACCAGGAATACACATTTCCTCCAGCACAGCAAATTTCACAAGCCAAAACAAAGAAAACCTAATGCATTTTCTAGCTAGATTACTTACTAACTTTACAGGAGTTGGAGGGCTTGCATCCTTGATCTGTTCCTGGCAAAGGTATCACACAGACAGACGAAAGCCTCCCCCCCCTCCAGATTTGAAAGTAACTTGTCCCCTCATTGGTCATTTTGGGTCAGGTGCCAGCCAGGTTACCTGAGCTTCTTAACCCTTTACAGGTAAAAGGACTTTGCCTCTGGCCGGAGGGATTTTATAGCACTGTATACAGAAAGGTGGTTACCCTTCCCTTTATATTTATGACAGCTTGCCTTTCAACAGGAAAGCAGCTTGTAGGCATAGCGTTGTCATATATTTATACCACAGTCATTAGCCTCACTAGTATTACTTCTTCCAAAATTGGGCAACAACTAAAGTTTGATAGACTGATAACAATTACAAGATAGCACACAAAAACAAAAGCAAAAAAAACAAACAAAAAACATTGCTTCATTGGCTATTTACTACTCCTTTATTGTTGTACAGAGTGATTTGCTATTGATTTTCCTCTGTTCTCTAAATCCAATACTAATATACATACTAGCTCATTTTAAGGAAACTTTATTTGACACTAACACCATATAAAACATGCACCTTTTAATGCCATTTAACTAGCAATTTAATGATGTTCAGGTAAAGAATGTATACATAGCCAAGCAGAAAGACAGGATAACATTTTAATTTAAGTTCTGTAATTATAGACATAGCTTCATATAACTATTTGTTACATGTAATGATTTTTTCCTCTATGTCCCTGAGGATAGATTTTCTTCCATTTTGTACTAGATTATACTAATTTCTCATAGTTCCAGCCTTATTCCTTTTCATGTTTAACATCATCAGTGGTTTAGGACATACAGAAGACCCAGAGCATTATCCTGATAAGATACTGAAAGAAATGAAACTTCCTGTAGAAGATAGAGCACATCTCCAAGGTTCAAAAATATTGGTCCTACAGGCAACAGCATTATTTTTGTGGTTCAGACTGACATCACAGCTCATCAGTCACATGGGAGGAAAATGTAGATCCACAATGTTCTGATGTAGGTTATCTAGAATTTGATAGATGCCTTATTTATAACTGTCAAGTATCAGAGGGGTAGATGTGTTAGTCTGGATCAGTAAAAGCGGCAAAGAGTCCTGTGGCACCTTATAGACTAACAGACGTATTGGAGCATAAGCTTTTGTGGGTGAATACCCACTTCGTTGGATGCATGTAGTGGGAATTTCCAGAGGCAGGTATAAATACAAGCAAGCAAGAATCAGGCTAGGGATAACAAGGTTAGTTCAATCAGGGAGGATGAGGCCCTCTTCTAGCAATTGAGGTGTGAACACCAAGGGAGGAGAAACTGCTTTTGTAGTTGGCTAGTCATTCACATTTTTTGTTTAATCCTGAGCTGTTTATAACAATTTATAACTGTTATGACACATTTGGTGGAATATCATAGTGAATGGTGTTCTCTTTTTTTCTCCACGAGTTCACAAAAAATATCAAGCTGATCAAGAAAAATATAGTTTTCAAATTCAAAGTGCAGAACAATGTAACCATAAGAATATTAAAATCTTCAAAGGTACAAAAAGTTCACAGGGCCAAAAGTATTGCATTGTTAGAAGGACATGGTGTATTTTAAAAGCATTATCACATATCAAACATTGCATGTCAGATCACTGTGAGTCTCTACACACTACAGGTTTCAGAGTAGCAGCCGTGTTAGTCTGTATTCGCAAAAAGAAAAGGAGTACTTGTGGCACCTTAGAGACTAACAAATTTATTAGAGCATAAGCTTTCGTGAGCTACGATGAAGTGAGCTGTAGCTCACGAAAGCTTATGCTCTAATAAATTTGTTAGTCTCTAAGGTGCCACAAGTACTCCTTTTCTTTCTACACACTACAGGATCCTTATACACCATAATGACTTATATTTCTGTTAATTGATTCTAAATTAAAAATTCCCCAGGAAAGCATAATATGAAAACATGTTTCATATTTCAAAGTTCACATTTTTTCTAAACTATTGTCACAGCTTTCTTGCCTTTATTAGTGGCCAAGTTAAAGCTAAATATAAAATCTACTTGAGCCAAACACACACATTAAAAATCAAACACATTTTAATATTAGATGGCCAATATAAATATAAAATTATCAAACACAACCAAAGCTGTGTCTAGTTATATTTTATAATACATTTCTATGTATGCTCAGTGCACCTTAAAGAATTAATTCTGTCTTTATCTTTTTAAGAACATAATTTTTTCCGTACTGGAATAAAAATAATATTGCAGAGAAATAGTTTAAAATAATGTGGTTAATTTAATTTTCTACAGTATTTTTTTTTTTACATTTGGAGTTCTGCAGCTAAATTTTCAATCTCAATAATACCATTAAAAGAACACTCTAATATAGCAATACAGTGAATTAAAAAAATTGTTTAAAATAATTTCAGATATTAACCTGTCCCTGAGTCACACTGCCAATTTTGGTGGTTTTTACAACCACATTTTCCTACTTTTAAAGTGTTTTCCTCTGTTTTGTTGACTTTTAAAAGACTCAAACAGGGGAAACTGACTATACTGTAACAGTGAAATTGACTATACAAAATACAAAATGTTGTCAAAGATATAGTAACAGAGAAAAATATTTTCTCTCATCTCCTTCTCTTATAGTGGTCTTGTGTGCTATTTGTAACAATAGCCAGTTAAACAAATTATGCCAGAAGTGTAAATTCTAAGTTGTTGGTATCCCTTAAATGCAGCATGCCTGGGAGTATGGAATAGGAAGAAGCCACCTTGTACCTATACATGGCTTCTTGGACCTTAGGTCTAGATGCACCTGGAGCAGGTAAACTGGGATTAGATAGACAAAGAGATGAGTAAAGTCTTGGCTCCATTTCTTACTCAGTTGCCAGCACAGCTGAAAAAGCATGAGGAGAGGTGGATGTAATAATTTATAGCTGATATAAATTCAGAGTGATAGATTCAAAGATTATAAAGACAGAAGGGACCATTGTCATAATCTAATCTGACCTCCTGTATAGCAGTGTTTCTCCAAGCCGGTCTGCCGCTTATTCAGGGAAAGCCCCTGGCGGGCTGTACCAGTTTGTTTACCTGCCACGTCCGCAGGTTCGGTTGATCGCGGCTCCCACTTGCCGTGGTTCACTGCTCTGGGCCAGTAGGGGCTGCGCGAAGGGCAGCCAGCACGTCCCTTGGCCTGTGCCACTTCCCGCATCCCCCACTGGCCCGGAGCCTCGAACAGCAGCCAGTGGGAGCCACGATTGGCCAAACCTGCGGATGCGGCAGGTAAACAAACTCGTCCGGCCCACCAGGGGCTTTCCCTGAATAAGCGGCAGACTGGCTTTGGGAACCATTGCTGTATAGCACAGGCCATAGGACTTTCCTGAATCAATTCCTGTTTGAACTAGAGCACACCTTTTGGAAAAACATTCAATCTTGATTTTAAAGTTTCCAGAGATGGAGAATCTATCAAACCCTGGGCTAATTGTTCCATGGTTAATTATCCTAATTATTGTAAATTCAAATCTCATTTCTAGTCTGAATTTGTCTATCTTCAAATTCCAGCCACAATATCTTATTATGCCTTTGTCTGCTAGATTAAGAGTCCTCTATTATCAGATTTCTATTCCCCACATATGTATTTATAAACTGTGATCAAGTCACCCCTTAAGCTTTTCTTTGTTAAGCTAAATAGATTGAGCTCCTTGAGTCTTGCACCATAAAGCATATTTTCCAACCTTTAAATTATTCCCATGGCTCTTCTCTGAACCCTCTCCAATTTATCAACATCCTTCTATCATAGATTTCAAGGCCAGAGGGACCAACTGCAACACTCTGGTCTGACCTCCTGTAGACTAGGACTTCCAGGCCATAGAACTTCCCCCAAAATAATTCCTAGAGCAGATCTTTTAGAAAAACATCCCATCTTGATTTAAAAATGGTCAGTGATGGAGAATCCACCATGGCCCTTGGTAAACTGTTCTAATGGTTAAGTATCCTCATTGTTAAAAATTTATACTTTATGTCTAGTCTGAATTGGTGTACTTTCAATTTCCAGCCTTTGGATCATGTTATATCTTTGCTAGACTGAAGAGCCCATTATTAAATATTTATTCCTAATGTAGGAACATATAGACTGTAATCAAGTCACCTTGTAACCTTCTCTTTGCTAAGCAAAACAGCTAAAAGAACGAGGAGTACTTGTGGCACCTTAGAGACTAACAAATTTTTTTGAGCATAAGCTTTCATGGACTAAAGCCCACTTTATCAGATGCATGCAGTGGAAAGTACAGTAGCAAGATATATATATATATACATACAGAGAACGTGAAAAAAATGGGGGTTGCCATACCAACTCTAATGAGACTAATTGATTAAGGTGGGCTATTATCAGCAGGAGAAAAAAAAACTTTTGTAGTGATAATCAGGATGGCCCATTTCAAACAGTTGACAAGGAGGTGTGAGTAACAGTAGGGGGAAAATTCTTGTCAACTGTTTGAAATGGGCCACCCTGATTATCACTACAAAAGTTTTTTTTTCTCCTGCTGATAATAGCCCACCTTAATCAATTAGTCTCATTAGAGCTAGAATTCCTCTATGTTGGATGCACCACTTTGTTGGTTAGGCAATTCTCATCTATATTATTTAGAAATTCTCAGGATGTTTTAACACTGGCAGCACGAGGCCTCTAGCATATGTAGATTTGGTAGAATTCAATTTTTATTTTTTAAATTTCAACAGCTAATATTGATGCTGATTTTTATGCATATTTTCTATTTTTAATCACTAAGTTTTCACACTTGAAAGAAATTATGGGGGGAACAGATAATAATTTAATGACAGTAGATGTGGAAATTCAAAAAGTTAAAGCTTTATAACCGTTAAAACATAAATTGTCAACATCACATATCAAAATATACACAGTAAATATCCTTAAAACAAACTGTGCTAACATTTGTGTTATCATCAACAGAAATATTTTTATCGGTTTGTGAGTGTACAGTGAAATTAATGTTTACCAACATTAACTGATAAAAATCTAATCCTTCCAGGCCTAAACATGTGTCACTCACATTAAAGTCCTCCATGATCACAGAGATCCCCCCTTCTACTCCCCCACCCCCCACATTAAAGATAGGTTCTAAGGGAGCTGGTCATCCTGTTCTCTAGTGTGATTTTGTGGTCTGTAGCAGACAACAATTAGTACCAATCTTGTGCTTTATCTGTGGGGACATTGATCCATAAACATTCAAGATCATTTTCTTCCAAGCTGTCAGTGACTCAGAAACAGGTAATACCATTTTTGACAGAATGTCACTCTCCCTCCCCTTTTACCTACTCGATCCTTCCTAAATGGGTTATAATAATTGATTTCTACATTCCAATCATGCGAATCATCCCACTAGGTTTTAGTAATACCAACTAGATTGAATTTATGCTCATAAATGAGCAATTCCAATTCCTCTTGTTTATTACCCAGACTCCTGGCACTGGAGCATAGGCAATTAAAGAATTTCTTCTGTTCACATCCTGTGTTGTCTTGATTAATTTTGTTCTCAGCATCTTGATTTTGTTCTCAATGAGTGCTCATTTGTTCCCTCTTTTCACAGTCTCATATATATAATAAAAATACATCAAATTAACATACACACACATACACACACAGCAGCCCAGGGTCGCTTTCTTGGTATGTCTACACAGCAACTAGACCTCTATGGCTGGCCTGTGCCAGCTGACTCATGCTCAGGGGGCTTAGGTTGCTTCATTGCTGTGTAGATGTCTGGGCTCAGGATGAAGCCTGGGCTCTAGGACCCTGCAAGGTAGCAAGGTCCCAGAGATCAGGCTCCAGCCTAAGCCTGGAAGTCTACACAGCACTGAAGCAGCCCTGTGACCAGCTGCGAGGTTTTCTTTGCTGTTGTAGATATACTGAGTCTGAATGTCTTCCAGGGCTACCCTGGGATAGTACAGCATACATATCCACACTTTGTTCAGGACTGTACCTAAAGTCACAATCCAGTACTATGAAACTGAAATACAAATACACTGTACGAGAGTGGAGTGACTAGTGTTTATGGTTAAGTTGTGGCCAGCCTTTATGTGACCATGCAGAAAGGACTGCTCTCTGACCTGCATGCCCTACTAAGGACTGAAGCCTCTGTGTTCTGAATACAAAGGCTGCTAGAGAGGTGTTCCTCTTAGGAGCAATTTATTTAAAAGGGGTTGGGAAATAGGGGGAACCAGAGCTCTATCACTCCTGCATGCTGACCATGTTGTGTGCTTCACCTCTTAAGACAGGTGTCTCCTATTGTGCTCCTCTCAGCACAACTAGGATGTCTCCAAAATGCCTCCCAATGCACCTCCTTGAGGCAGTGTAGCGACACAACACCCTTACTACAGGCTGTAGCTGAAGGCTACGATCTAGTGACTTGTCTGATTGACAGATTATGGAAACACTATTATGATGCCATAGTTAAGGCTGTGGTCTGTTTTGCAATCAGAAGTTGACTGCAGCATGTGTAGACATCCCTGAGCTAGCGTTGATCAAGCTAAGTACAATAACAATAGCAACAAAACTGTGGCAGCATGGGCTGTACAAGCCTGCTCATGACCTGGGCATAGCCTGTGTTGTTGCAGCTTCATGGCTATTGGTATTCAAGCTAGTTAGATCAACTGATCTGACTGAGGTGTAGACATACCCTTTGTTTTATATGAAAAACAGCATATTTATTCTGAATTTTCATATCTTTCGATAAAGTTGAATTTTCTGCTGGCTTGTGTAAGGAATGGTTACCAATGTGGAAGATCCTGTTCACTGTGAAACTGTTTAGCCAGTTTAGGAGCAGAATTCTCCTCTTCCACCCAGAGATCCACATCTCACTGATGGAACATCCATCATTCACCATAAAATACCACACAGCAACCTTAGCTCTGCTCCAGTAGGGAGGGGGCCAGCCTACCAGCACCTTTGCCTTCGACCATGAGATCACTATAGATGATGGCAGGAGAGACATCTTCTCCATTTAGTGTGGTTGTGAGTTTGGAGAAGGGGCGAGTTTGAAGACTGACGTGCCTTCTGAGGCAGAATTAAGGTAGGAGTGTGTTGTCCGGCGGTTGTTCTAGTGATGAGATGTGTGACTCAGGGTGGAGGAGTAGAGCGTATGTTAGATGCTTTCATTTTTCTTTTCCTTCCTTTTGTAGTTCTGTGTTAGGTATATTACATATCTGGCAAACTTAACTCACAAACAGTATTCTTATGTATTAACAATGAGTAATGTCAGACAAAGTTAACATTTCTGGTAGCATTTGATGAGTTTTCTCTGACTGCATAAGAATCACCATGGAGGAATAGACTAATATTCAAGTACTCCTGTGATCTGTTTCCTCAGGAGCCAGTTCTTGATGCTCCAAAGGGAAGCTAAACAACTTCAAAAATACATATTTGACAAACTATGCACCAACATATGATAGTGAGGAGGTAGGAAAGTCACCATATGCCCAGAAGAGTGATGAGGGAGCAGTCCCTGCACTTTCATGAACACAGGCAATACCATTATGCCAAGCCCTTACAAGGACAGCACAGTGGGGAGTGGGTTCCTCATTCCTTGTCCTTTCAGATAAGGGCCAGACATCTGTCTCTTAGCCTCTCCATGGTCCTGATTGTGATACCCTTACTCAGGATAGCAAGCACTAACACAGGAGATCACTCACCCAGAAGTCACTACTTGCGTAAGTGCTAAAGGCTGCACAGTCAGGCCCTCTATATTTGTCTCCTTTCCTTGCCTCACAAGGGTATTCTGAGTGTTGTTGCCACTTTTACTAACTTACAGAAATAAATGGGGCTAATAGGGGTTTAAGGCACTATTCAGGACAGAATCAGCCCTGTAATGTTTGTAAATCACTCTCAGACTCTCAGATTGGAGGTGCTATAGAAATGCAATGTTGTATTATCCTTCTCCACCTTCTGTAACTGACATGTTTAGAAAGCTCCAAAAATTCAAGCTTTTGAAATTTATAAAATATAAAGGTTTTGAAATCTGTATGTTTACACAAGCCTGACTGTGTGACAACCCTGGGTAACTGTTGTGCCCAAGGAGAGTAAGGAACAGATGGTAGTCTACTAAAAAGCACATACTGTCTATCAATTTATTAATTACAAAAAGCAATCTGTAAAATGTTCATCACAAGATACTTCAGCTACTAAATTTCAGAGAGATTGGGAATTCAAAACAAATTATTTTAATAATAATTAACTTCTCTATCTGTACTGCAAGCATGTTATTTCCTCAGCTTGAAAGCCTGAATTGATCAGCTGCCATCTGTCTAAAATTAATTTTATTTTAATACATAAAATGTATTTGCTTAGGTAAACAGACACCTGCTATATGTATTTTTTGCACCGAAAGAGAAAAAAATTAATTCTATGCCCATAGCATGACACTTAGAAATCTTGCTCTCTGAGGGTCTAGAAGGTTTAAGAGACTGGTACTAGAATATAAAGAAAAGGAGTACCGGTGGCACCTTAGAGACTAAGGTACTAGAATATGGAACCTTTCACCTTGAGGTCAGTGATCTGAATCTGAAGAGCAGGCCTGAAGTGACAAAATCGTTACTGTCTGATAACTGTTTGATGGCCTATCTGACATGGATTAGTGGTTTCAGACTCGTTCCTAGTGAATAGCTGACAATAGCACAAAAGCAACACTACGAAAACAGGCACTAATTGGAATCCTCATTGGCAGTCTCAGCAGAGAAGTTAAGGATTGTCTGGAACCAGAAGAGAAGAAGCTCTGGTGTGTGGAAAAACAGTAAGAACTGCCCAGAGGGAACAAGCCCAGAGGAACTCCCCTCATATGAGCTACTGTCTGTCACTTTGGACAAAACTAGGTATCTCAGCAGATTTAGATGGGCCCCTGGAGCCCAACCAAACCTCTAAGATGGTGACTTTAGAACTGTTGCACTCTCCAACCACCAATGGTAGTCCGAGAAAGCCCTCCAAATAAGACAAGATTGAATAACACCCTTTAATTTGTCTGACTTGGCTACATTCCTCCTTTGTGCATCACAATAAACAACTTTGACAAAATGGAACCCAACCACACTCCCCAAAAAGTTCCCTTTAAAGACTTAAATTCATATCCCTACCTACTATCCTAGGTCATGGCCCGAAGTGGGTGCCGATGCACTGGTATATTCAACCACTGAATATTGCATTCCAGTATGGGCAGGCAGATCACATACCATATCTCTCAATGTGCAGCCTGATGCCTCAATGAGAATTATAACTGGAACATTAAAATCAACACCCATTCAATGGTTGCCCACTCTGCCACACACACACACACACACACACACACACACACACACACACACACACACCTCGTGAGTACAATCAAACCATGAACATCCCAGCCTGAACTTCCCAACTTCTGAGGACCTCCAGAACCTTCCAAAGACACATCTGAAATCCCATAAACCTTCTTAAAAGAGTCCTCATTCAATTCTGAAGCATACTGGGAAGAATTATGGGAAAATGCTAATATACCGAATAAACATCTGATTGCTGACGCCCCCAAACAACTTCCAGGCTTTAACCTCCTCAGAAACAAGGGTCTGTATTGAACCATTTCAGAACATTGAATGGCACATGCTGTCATCTCTTACACTGCTAGAAGCTGCCAGAATGCACAATGTGACTGTGGACACCATAATTTACAGAATATGGACCACATTGTAAATTAGTGCCCACTTTGATCATTTGCCAGTGGCATCTCAGACCTACATTAAGCCACTTCAGACATGACACACTGGCTCACTAATCTGGACTTGGTTACTTGAACGTTGCTAGTCACTGCAAGTGCCATACAAAAGTAGAAAAAGTATCTCTGGTTTGCAACAAAATGGAACCAGTGGGGTTGCATAGGTTGCAAATCCAGGCAGAATTTGGCCCAATGGCCCCTATAGTTCTCCTGCAGTTGACTCACCTGCAGCAGGACCAATGCAGTGCTTGGCTCTAAAATGCCTTTAGCAACTAAGCAGGGGATATTGGAGTAGGTTAAAACCATGGGGCTATAAATACTGGGGTTGCTTCAGGTAAGTTACAGTGAGTCACTACAAAAGCCACTACTCACTGGGTTTTTCCTGTCAATTAGAGAGCTTTCACTAAGAGAGCACAGTGAAAAAACATACTACATTCTCTTCTTAGTCATTCCTATGCAATCCCACTGAAATCACTCTTCCCAAGGCTACTTCAGTGAATGTACACAACTGTCACTCTAAGTAGAATTTGTGCACTAAGTACCACTAGAAATAAAAGGTTTGGAGACAAAAAATACCTTGGTATGCAAAAACAAAAATGCATGCTAGCTAGCCATCCAGCTTCCTCATAAGGATGGGCCATATAAGAATTTTCCTGCTCAATTTACTGGATCAAATTCTGCCTAGATTTACAACCTATATAACCCCACTGATTTCATTTTGTTATAAATCAGGTATACTTTGTCCCATTTTCTGAAATGATAGATAGGGACATGAATTTAAAACTAACTTCTCTTTTGCTGAAACAAAAACAACAGTAACAAATCATATTTATTGGAAGAAGAATATAAAACAATTAAGATTATGTGTTTTGGCAGAGCAGGAAAATTGTTGAATAATATTGTTATGAGCTGTATGACACATGGTTATGGGTTGAGTAAAAACTTTGTTGAGATTGATGATTATGAATGCACCCTTCAATTAACATAATTGTAAAGATAAATTAATCACAATCCTCCAGCTAAGACAAAAGGGGTTGTGAACCTGCCTATGAGTTTTGGATTGTGTGGACAAAGGGGGGTTTGCTGATTATTGTTTTGGATGAGAGAGAAGTGGGTGGGGGGGAAGAAGGAAAGCAGGAAATCACACAACTAGAGAGAGACAGAGACAGCCTGAAGAAATCCAAGCAGCAGCCAGTAACAGTGTGACCTTGAGAGAAACTTAGAGAAAGATTCTGAGTTGGGGGTGCTGGCTAAAAAGAAGCTTGGGGCTGTAAATTAAAAAAATACTCCTTTTGCCTGTGGTTCCTCCTACACTCAGAGAATCAGGACTTTGTACATTCCTTGTAATTAAACAAGACTGCATCAAAGAAAATACCCAAACTCCATCATCAATTTTGCCTCCAAAATGGAATATCCCCTTGTCTTTATATGCATTCTAAAGAGTTCCAAATCATCAGCTGTGGTATCAAATAAGCAATATTTTCAGGGATGAGCCTCAGTAACAAATGTTTCTTTCAGTAGGAAGGTGGGGGCATAAAGGCATATTAATGAGATTTTCAAAACTGCTTTACCTTCTGAATTAACATCCCATCCTCATATTAAGTGGCTTTGGACTCTAAAAGCCACTAGTGATCTACAGCTGAATTTCATAAATTCAATAAGGCTAATAAAAATAATGCATTTTAAGTTCAGACTTCTGTCATGAGCAACATGGGCAATTATTGTGTGACTGCTGATGGGTTGCGAGAGCACAAGAGACTGAAAATCGCTTAACCAAAATGTCAGAAGGCAACCTAGATAAGTGTGTCACAGCTGAAAAAATAGGTGGATGATATGACTGTCATTTCACTGTCAGGCATACTGCAAAATGCTACAACTCCAACTGCTTTATTCTAACATCTTGGTGACAGTAAACATGATTTGGCAGAGAGTCCAGCAGAGTAGTTACATGATCTTTGGCCTTTTTGTGATACGTGACAATTTAGGGAAACATTATCTGAGCTAATCCACTGTGGAATAAGTCTTTTTCCTGTTGCAAATCTGCTCTTTTGGCACAAACATCATTATATTTCAGAGGATGCTATTCTCAACTAGGAGGATATTCTGTGTTGAGTCAAGTTACAGAATAACTAAGGAATTAGCAACTGAAACAAAACCACATGAACCAACACCACAAATTTAAATCATACCTAGTGCTAGCAGTCTGTTGAACAATGACCTTGTTTAGCACTGGAAACCCTAACAGTCAGATTCATGGTGATTGTAGGGCAGAATTTAGACTTTTACCATTACTCGACTGAGGTGCAAAAATCTACTAATATTACCATGGACCTGGACAGCAACATGCACATTTTTTGAGCTGCGTATGATCAGCTACACATATATACTTTGTGTTTGCAGTTATCACAACAGCATACACTATCATACATGACCAGTTAGATACATAACTGGCATTTACCACCATTAGCATCTGAAAATTGGAATCTATAGTGAATTGAGGACTGTACTGAGTTTGCAAGCTATCACTCTGGGGGGAAGAAATGGTGGGGCTTCCCGTTCCTGCTTGCAGGCTAGGGGTATCCATAGGTAAGCATAAGATTGGCAGTCATTTAGCAGACACATAGCATAATGTACAGGAGGGTGAGTTGTGCCTCTGTTTTTGGGAGCACCCAGCTTTTTGCTCTATTTTGGGTTCTTGTGTGTTATTGTTCCGTTCTTCTGAATTCTAAGGAATAAAATAGCTGTGATGGATCTGCTAAGTAAATGACAACAACTCCCATCAGCCTCCTCCCCACTGTACTTCCCTTTCCTCTGGCCAGACAAAGGGAATGCGGGAGGGTCCTGAACCAGGAAGTGGATGGGCTCTGTTAGGAAGGAGCTGGTGCAAGGCTAGTGAGTAGGGTTGCCAACTTTCTAACTGCACAAAACCAAACATCCTAGCCCTGCCCCTTCCCTGAGGCCCTGCCCCCTGCTCACTATATTCCCCCTGCCTTGGTGGCTCACTTTCCCCCACCCTCACTCGCTTTCACTGAGCTGGGCCAGGGTGCAGGAGAGGGTGAGGGCTCTGGGCTGGGGGTGTGGGATCAGGGTGGGATCAGAAATCAGGGGTTCAGAGTGCAGGAGGGGGCTCTGGGCTGGGGCAGGAGGTTGGGGTGCAGGAGGGGGTAAGGGCTCTGGGCTGGGGTGTGGGATCTGAGGTTGGGCTGGAGATGAGGGGCTTGAGGTGCAGGAGGGGGCTCCAGGCTGGGGGATGGGGCCGAGGGATTCAGAGTGTGGGAGGGGGCTGTGGGTTGAGGCAGGGGGTTGGGATGTGGGTTGGGGTGCGGGCTCTGGGGTAGGGCTGGGGATGAGGGGTTCAGGGCTGGGGCAGGGCTTGGGCTTACCTTGAGCGGATCCTGGTCAGCGGGGCTATGGCAGGCTCCCTGTCTTTCCTGGCAGGGCAGGGACAGGACAGGAGACTCCACATGCTGCTCCCATCCGCAGGCACCGCCCATTGGCTCTGGTTCCCGGCCAATGGGAGTACAGAGCTGATGCTTGGGGTGGGGGCAGCGCGCAGAGCCTCGTGACCCCCCCCCATCCAGGAGCCAGACCTGCTGGTCACTTCCAGCGTGCAGCGCGGTGCCAGGACAGGTAGGGACTAGCCTACCTTAGCCCTGAAGCACCTCCGACCGGACTTTTAATGGCCCGATTGGCGGTGCTGACTGGAGTCACCAGGGTCCATTTTTGACCAGGCTTTCCAGTCAAAAACCAGACACTTGGCAACCCTACAGGAGCTGCAGAAAGGCCAGATGCAGAGAGGAATCCCAGGAATTGTATGCAGAGCTGGGCGTAGAACAAATTGTGACTGCTAGACATTACAGCAGGGTGCAGGTCTGTATGGGGTTTCTGGGGGACAGCAGTTGCTGGGCAGGGAGCCAGTGCAGAGGGGCCCCATGAGAGAGACACTACTAAGTGACCCACGCTTGTAAACTTGTAAGCTCCTATTTGCTTGAATAGAGACTGGAGAGGGCATCCCATGCACTAGGCCCAAAGAGCCCTGACTCTCAGTTGGACTGCTCCAGTGCCCAACTATTTATTGATATTGCTCACTTTGAACATTAACTGTTTAAGCCTCTATACCTACGGTATTTGCAACCTTTCCCTTTCCTGCCAGCCCTAGTAAAATACCCTTTCACTTAGTTATATGTCAGAGTGGTTACTGGGACCCACCAGGGTTAGCATCTACAAGGCCTAGCTGTTGAAACACCTATAGTGCTTGCCTCCAAATCACAATACACCTGGCACACTACTAGCATCTTGGGGGCTTGGTGTAGTCCGGCCCTGAGCAACCCCAATAATTACATAGTGTTATGTTGCAACCTTCCAGCAAGAGTATTTTATGTTTTTTTATCCAACTTCTCTGTCTGTATGCTGTGAACATACCAGAATACTTATCTGGAACCACATAAAATTCTCTTCGAGCTTTGTATCTGTCTTGTATAAAACCACCCGACCCTGGGTAGGCTAAGATCGTCAACCACAATGGTTCAGATCTTCTTAGGGACAGAGTAGTAGCTTGCTACCCTCTCTGCTGCGACTGGGGTGGTTACCAGGATTGCTCCCTCCTTTAGCATATTCCCCTTTTTTCCTCTCCTTCTCCCCAACCTAAGTTCCCTGTTCGGCTCTCCTTTTGTCACTTTCAGTTTATTCTCCTTGCCCCCACAAACAAAAAGTGGGGTCTCCTCCCTTTCTTTTCCACTAGGGATTCTCTCATCTTCTTCTACCGTACTTTTCCCCTGTCACTGCAGTATATGAATGCTTCACAAACTTTAATAAAGTTACCCTCATAACACCCTTAACATCTTGCAGTGTGTGGAGAAATAAAATGTACACAAAGATTTTTTAAAAAAAAAAAACAACCCTAAGAAGCCTTTTTGCATGATGTCACTACAGGGCAGAGCTAAGGCTGTTTGAGTGTTGGAACTGTGGACTTCAAGACCTTAACATTTAGATTTCTTTTAAGTTTATCTTTAACTCTGAATTTCCTGGCTTTGTAATATTTGTTCTCAGGATTATTACAACATCCATGTAATGCTTTACCTTAAATTACTGATATGTACTCAATCGTAGCTTCAGTTTAATATAAATTTTTTTAATAATCTTGAATTCTTGTCCAGAACATTTTCCAGTGACTCAAGGAAGGACGGATTCCATCACTTTGTCAGACACAGAGAAATAATATGACATGTTGAAGACCAGCCTAATCTTTTTTTGTAGTTTCTTTTCCTACAGTGCAACTCCCAGTTAAGCAGCTAGAGCTAGAGTGAAACAAGACTATATCATTCTGTCATCATGTGGTATCTTCCACCCAAACGCTTTTAAAAATTAAACTTAATTTTAAGAAGATTTGTTTTGTATGACCAAAATCAGAGTGAATTCTATCAACATATGAGCTCTTCTAAAACTGGAAGCCAAGTTAAAATCAGGAGATATGGGATGAATTAACATAATCTGTATCCTCTATATTGGAGATGCAAGAGGTTGCTGAGGCAACTAGCCAACAAAGCAGAGTAGAAAAGGGAACTGGTGCAATGGAGTGATGATTGTCACCTGTTGGTGAAGAGGATAAATATTGCCCCAGTTCCCTCTTAGTATATAAAAAAGAAAAGCTAGCTCCTGACTCCTTGTGAGTTAAATTTAGGGTTTAGTCACACAGCCAAGTAAATAATCATTTTCCACAATAGCAACTTTTAATGTAATTAAAGATATTTTGAAATATTAAACAACACAGGGGTGCTGGATGCTTAGGGGATTTTTCTCCCGAGAACATTGGTTCAAATCTGCTCTAGGTCAGCTGTAATTAAGACCTTGTCCATGCTAGAGAAGCACCATTGTAACTCTATACCTTGCAGACTCATCTAGCTCCTCGTGAAACATGTGCTTTCCCTCAGGCTGTGCAGAACTGTTCAAAGCAGGCAATGGAATGATCCAAAAATGTGACAGATATCATGCAGCAGTTTGTGCAAGTCAATGAGGGATAGGTACAAACTGCCATAGAACGGCTTTCATGTATTACTAAAACCACACTGGGTTTTTCATGCTGAAAGAATTTAAAAATTACCTGTTTTTCATAATTTACATGAAAGAGTATAAATAAAACAGACTTAAGTACACACAAAAATGTACTACAACAGAAAACAAGTGCAATTGTGACTGTGTACTTACCCCCTTCTCCTGATCCAGAACCATTATCTGATAAGGAAATAAAAGGGACAAAAAATCACAACATTGTCTCAGGAATAGCTCTTTATTCAAGAACCTGTCATTGCAAAAACTATACAAATATTACATATCAGGAGCCAAATGTAAAAACAATGTCTCCCATCATATCACACATCACTATTAGAATTTGTCCAGTCTTATCATACACTCTTTTCCTACCTGTCAAGGTAAATTTGCTCTGAGAGCAGCAGTGTTTTTTGTATGTGTTGCTGAAAACCATTGCTTGTAGTCTGTAGCTGCATCACCAACAAAATACAGTAACTCCTCACTTAACGTTGTAGTTATGTTCCTGAAAGATGTGACTTTAAGCGAAACAATGTTAAGCAAACCAATTTCCCCATAAGAATTAATGTAAATGGGGGGGGAGGTTAGGTTCCAGGGAAATTTTTTTTTGCCAGACAAAAGACTATATATATATACACACACATACATACACACACACACACACACACACGGAGTATAAGTTTTAAACAAACAATTTAATACTGTACACAGCAATAATGATTGTGAAGCTTGGTTGAGGTGGTGAAGTCAGAGGGTAGGATATTTCCCAGGGAATGCCTTACTGCTAAATGATGAACTAGCAATTGGCTGAGTCTTCAAGGGGTTAACTCGTTGTTAATGTAGCCTCACACTCTACAAGGCAGCAGGAATGGAGGGAGAGGAGACAGCATGGCAGACAGAGACAGAGACATTCTCTCTGTGTGTGTGTGAGAGAGAGAGATGTGCATTTCCCCTTTAAGTACGCTGACCCACTCTTAAGTACACTGCCTCATTAAGTTAATCAGCAAGCTGAGACCACAGCTGTTGCCAGGAAGCTCCCTCCATCCTGAGCCCTGTTCTGTGTCCCGCTGCTCTATGGAGATGGGGTAAGCAGGGTGCAGGAGCAAGGGGGAGTGGGATACCCTGACATTAACTCCCCCTCTTCTCTCCCTGCCCCAGCAAGCAGGAGGCTCCCGGGAGCAGCTCCAAGGCAGAGGGCAGGAGCAGCACATGGCAGCAGGGGGAGGGACAGCTGAACTGCCAGCAATTGATAACCTGCTGGGCGGCTGCCAAACAGGGAACTTAGGGGAGCGGGGAGATGATAAGAGAGCTGATGAGGGGCTGCCGGTCTACCCTGGTTCCAAGCCCCCACCAGCTAGCTGAAACAGGCTGCTCTTCCTGCAAGCAGTGGACAAAGCAGGCGGCTGCCAAACAACATTCTAAGGGAGCATTGCACAACTTTAAACGAGCATGTTCCCTAGTTGATCAGCAATGTAACAATGAAACAACGTTAACTGGGATGACTTTAAGTGAGGAGTTACTGTATATCATTTCACCTCGCTTGTTTCTCTTATTGCTTTTAAGTCCTTTTTAAATTATAAAAGATTCCAAGTTGTTAAACAAAAAACAGACTAATAATTTACAATTTGATTTTTGTAATCTGTTTAACAGTGGCTACATTTTGACTTGAAACACAGCCCTAGGCTAGGGGTGGTGCATAAATTGTATGACTCCAGAAGTGGCCTCAGGAGTCATTGTGACTCGGTGTGTCTTTATTTCAGAATTTGCTCCAGTTACCTGTACTAGTCTGGCATTAACTAGCCTACTGCTGAAGTGGCCACACTGTGAAAAAACACTGGAGCTGCACAGTGATTGGATTAGTAACACAAAGTGATTGGATGAGCCACTGATGAGTTGTACTAACTCAAACTGTGGCCTGTAGCTGCATCCCACTTCATTCCTGGCTTCTGCATCAGCAGCACTCAAGCTTCAACGCATACCCTCAACAGATCAGTCAGGTTGAATTTAAAGTACCACTTAACTCAAGATACAGATTTTTGTGTGTGGACTGGAGTTGGACTATGGCCAACACTCAAGTTACACCATGAGCTGACATTGCCATGAAGACACACTGCCTTCAAACATCCACTTCTGAGCCACCAATCCTTCTCTGTTATATCCTTGTGGGGAAGGGAAGGGAAGGGAAGGGGAAGAGGAGAGAAATTTACAGCTGGCTTATACCAACAGTAAATTGACTAACTGGCTCAGCCACTCCAGAAGGTGAGGAGGGGAGTAGAGCCAGAATTCCACTCATTTCCCACCTCCCCCAGCACACTTGCTCAGGGGATAGAGTAGGCAGGTGAGTTAGCCCTGTTTAATTCTACACACCCAGACCCAAGGGGGGTTCTTACTTCCTGTCAGGAACTCATAGTTCAAGCCAGAAAACCTCCCAGCTTGTTCAGTTCTTTTTCTAATTTGCTATATTTCTAAGAATTGTTTCTTTCAATGCAGGAATTACAGGGTGAAATTCTTTGGCAATAGGTCACTACCATGCATTAAAAATAACCTCTTACCACAGGGGCTGTCGTCTGGAATGGAGATTTTCCTGCTATTCAACCTACATTTTCCCTTCTTAATTCCATACTATTACACCAAATCTCACACTGGAGTCTCATTGTTTAAATAAACTAATAGGATAACATAAGGAAAATGTCTGTCTGGTATTTTCTTGACATCAATAATGACCCAATTTTCTGAAAAGCAGACAGCCCTTGTGAAGCATTTAACTGTTGCACCATTGAACAGACAATGTGACATATGGTGCAGCATTGCTTGATTAACAAATTTGAAGGTGGCATCTTCTGCATACATAAGCTAAACCCGTAGGCATCCTTGGGATTGTGTAACTGTGTGATGAGCTGATTCTGTACCTGTGACATAAAAGCTGCTAAACTCTGTCAAACAAACAAATGTTTAGGTCTGAAGAAATTGGAATTATTCCAGTTGCAATTCTTCCAGTGTTACAGGAGCTACTTTTCATAATCTATAAAATTATTTCAAACCCTGATTCTCCAGTGCCTGCCCCAAAAAGCCCCAAAGGCAGCAGCACTCTAGAAGTCTGCTGCATGTGAACAGGATGTTGAAATTCCCTGGAAAGTATTCAAATATCCCCTGTACTCTCTGGGGCTTCATTTAAACAAGCAGGTAGGTGCACTTTCGAGGCGGAGAGGTGTGGGGACATAATGGTTCCATAACTTTGTGATTAAACCACACACGACCTCTGGGACACCCTTACATGGAGGCTGGAATATGCTGCTGAGGATACTCCAGCCTAGAGGCTGCAGTAGAAATTCCTCTAGCATGCTGTGGACAGAGGGAGGAAGATTCCATTCTTTGGGATTTCACTCCGGCTGCATGCAGAGAAGTTTTGATCCTCAGCTGGTGTACATCCTTTGAAATCAATTTACATAAGCAGAGGGTCTGTCTCAGAGTGTTTTCATTGGCAAGTTCCCATCTTTGGAAATCCAGTTTTGTTTGGTCTGACAAATCCCAAATTTGCTTATTTTCAGTCTGCGCTGCAAGGTTTATTTATGTAGGCCTCTCCGGGGGTGGGGGGGTGGGGGAGTTGAGTAAGGTGGGGGGTTTCTTTTTGAACTTTTTTCAGAGTAGCAGCCGTGTTAGTCTGTATTCGCAAAAAGAAAAGGAGTACTTTTGGCACCTT
Organism: Dermochelys coriacea; assembly: GCF_009764565.3. NCBI lineage: Eukaryota > Metazoa > Chordata > Testudines > Dermochelyidae > Dermochelys > Dermochelys coriacea. Next base: position 154,644,036 of record NC_050069.1, on the reverse strand, counting down.
AGAGACTAACAAATTTATTAGAGCATAAGCTTTCGTGAGCTACAGCTCACTTCATCGGATGCATTTGGGGGGGCACCAATGAAGTGAGCTGTAGCTCACGAAAGCTTATGCTCTAATAAATTTGTTAGTCTCTAAGGTGCCACAAGTACTCCTTTTCTTTTTGAACTTGTAAGGGTTGTGGATTGGGAGGTTTTAAAGTAGCTGTTTCATGTGTGTATTATGAATTTGATAGGGGGCGGAGGGATAGCTCAGTGGTTTGCGCATTGGCCTGCTAAACCAGGGTTGTGAGTTCAATCCTTGAGGGGGCCATTTGGGATCTGGGGCAAAAATTGGGGATTCGTCCTGCTTTGAGCAGGGGGTTGGACTAGATGACCTCCTGAGGTCCCTTCCAACCCTGGTATTCTATGATTCTATGATTAGTGTGCCTACAGAGATGCAATAGGAATATTATAAATTAAATAATACTTCCTTGGCATTTTCTGGGAGGTATCCATGCTCTAGGGCTGGTCTCACTATGGTTGGTTCTTGGAGACTGTGATAAAAGCTACCGATTAGATTCTGCATCTCGGCCTGGGGGGATGAAAACTCCTCTTCCAACTGTAGTGACTCTAAATTAGCATGATTATGTGCCTGAGGCCCAGAGACAAAACAGATTGTCTCTTACCCTCAAGAGTTTTGAGAGAATGATAGGGTAGATCTGTTTCTCCCTTTGTCAACCCAGTTTTTAATGCTCATAAGTAGGGCCCTACCAAATTCAAGGCCAAGAAAAATGTGTCATGGACCATGAAATCTGGTCTTCCTTGTGAAATCTGGCTATTGTAGAAGGTATTGCAGTATTGCTACTTTTACTTCCTACATTGCCTTCAGAGCTTGGCAGCCGAAGAGGAGGGGCGGGGCAGCGGTGGGGCAAGGCTGTTTGGTTTCGTGCAAGTAGAAAGTTGGCAACCTTAACCTGGGAGCAGCCCCATTTTGGATGTTGGTGGAGGAGGGGCTTTGAGGAGGGAGGAAGGACTGTGCTGCTCTGGGTATGAGTGTGCTTGAGCCTGAGGGCAAAGCATGTGACAAACACAGCTAGACAGGTCCTGTTGTGAGCACTTTGGCCTCAGGCTTGCATGTGTCCTGAGGGCAGGTGAAGGCCGAGGGGCTGCAGAGCCACAACCTCACTGGGACGGAGGCCCACACTGAGCAGCCACCAGAGGAACAGCCAGGCTAGCGCATGTCAGTTCTATATGCACCACTGGTGTGGTTAGCAGTCTCCCGCTGTGGGAGGGGCAGGGACTCTGCCAGTTTTTTACCATTGTTGAATTCCCTTAAGTTTCCCAGCCCCACTGGGGCCCATTGGTCTGTCCCAGCCCCTGTCCAACGGTCTGTCATGTGAATGATTTGAACAGCTCCGTGCACGTAATGGTTTTGTGTCAGGAATTTCTGGACCCACATAAGCAAAGGCGGCAAATGCCCAAGTCGCAGAGGAATAGTGCAAGCTTAGTGTATGTAACCGCACCTGTGTCTAGCAGAGAGGGATATGGGGGAAGGGGCTGTTGGCACCTGATTAGTATCAGAGGGGCCCTGTTCTTTCCACATGTCTTCAACCAAGTCAGGATTTATCAGCGTGGTTTCCACAGAACAGCTGTAACAAGAGGAACCACGTAGACAAAAGGGGAACCTCTCAAATGATCAAAAAGAGTAGGGACAGTAAAAGAATGTCCAGACTGTAGAGAGAAAAGGAGGACTTGTGGCACCTTAGAGACTAACACATTTATTTGAGCACAAGCTTTCGTGAGCTACAGCTCACTTCATCGGATGCAGTTTATGCTCAAATAAATGTGTTAGTCTCTAAGGTGCCACAAGTAGAATCATAGAATATCAGGGTTGGAAGGGACCTCAGGAGTTCATCTAGTCCAACCCCCTGCTCAAAGCAGGACCAACACCAACTAAATCATCCCAGCCAGGGCTTTGTCAAGCCTGACCTTTTCTTTTTGTGGATACAGACTAACACGGCTGCTACTCTGAAACCAATTGTAGAGATCACGGATTTCTCCCATAAACTGTTTGGGGGCAAAACTAAAGTCTTTTCCACCAGCTTGTGCTTGCTCCCTTCATGTGCAGGCCAGTACTTAGCATTTCCTATGTAGCCTTTCATAAAATGGTCAGCATCATCCAGGTTTTATATTCAATGGCAGTTAAGTTCTGGAAATATGTTTGATAGATCTCCTCAATAAGGCCAAAGGTGAAAGAGATCAAGACTGTATGCTTTCTGCAAGTCACCCACAATTCCCAGTGGCTGCCTATATTTCACCTGGGCTTTTCCTGACAACCAGTGGCATATTAACGCCTAGGCTGGCAAATTTGCAGAGGCGGCAAATTTATAATAGCAGCCAGAGGCTGTTTCCCCCACCCGGCGCCCATTCGCGCCCTCCGCCCCTGGCTCTGCCTCAACTCCACCCCTTCCCCACCCTCATTGGTCCCCTTCCCCAAATCCCCACCCTGGCCCTGCCTCCTCTCCTGAGCACGCCACGTTTCCCCCTCTTCTCTCCTTCGCAAAGCTGTTTCGCACACAAGCGCTGGCAGGGAGTGGAGGTGAGCTGGGGTGGGGAAGCTGCTGCGGGGGGGGGGGCAATTATTTCAGGGCGTAGGGGTGGCAAAATCATTAATCCACCACTGCTGACAACATGGAATTAACTGAATAGCCCAGTGTGTATTGGGCCAGGCACGCCTTCTGCAACTCACGCTAGGCCAGGAGAAATGCCTCCAGGTTAAATTTGGGTCCAGTTGTGGAGAGTTTGACATCAAATATCAGGATCCTCTACCCTGCAGCTCCTGTTTACTCACCAGCAACTAGAATTGCCCATCTGTCACAGCACTCAACAAGGGCCTTTAACTTTTTCTTTAGCTGTCTCACAACTCTGTGCAATTCCACCTTTTACCCTTTGGAAGCATCACAGTTCCATGTAATACCAAGAGTGTAAGAGCAGTCATCAGCATAGGGACTGGTGTTTTAGGAAGGAAAAGAAAACTGCACAATCCAATTCATTCTGCCACACCAATGAAGGCTTTCAGCAGCCACAGTGCAAACTACAGTTGGGTGATACTTTTTAGGACAAAACTTTTTTTTTTTCCCTGAAAAATGCAGTTTCAGATTGATTGAAACATTTTGTGAATTTGTGTCTAATTCACCCCCCCAAAAAATCCAAAAATAGTCTAAATGTTTGTTTTGATGTTTTCAAAATGAAAAGTGTCCTCTTTTTGATTCAAAACAACTTTTAATTTTGAATTTTACTTCCATTTTATTAATTTTTGTAAAAAAAACCCTTGAACAGAAAATGAAATATTTAATTTTGGAAAAAGAAAAGGAGTACTTGTGGCACCTTAGAGACTAACAAATTTATTAGAGCATAAGCTTTCGCGTGAGCTGTAGCTCACGAAAGCTTATGCTCTAATAAATTTGTTAGTCTCTAAGGTGCCACAAGTACTCCTTTTCTTTTTGCGAATACAGACTAACACGGCTGCTACTCTGAAACATTTAATTTTGGGTCAAACAAAATGACCTGAAATGATTTTTTTCCCTACAATTTTTTTGGTTTGCAAAAAATTTCATTTCAGGTTAATCCAAAAATGAATTTTCCAATTTTTTGTTTGGCTACTGAACAGAAAGGTTGGTCGCTCTCACAGCTCTAGTACAAATAATAAAAAACCTTTCAACTTCCTGCTACTCAGTCAGCAGAGTGAGGTTTACACAGTTAACAGGACGCAAAATAAGTTTAAGAAGTATGCCAATTTAGTCTTCTCAAACTCCTAGCAACAACACTCAATCCTCTTCCTGCTGTGTCCCCACCCTCCAGGAGCACTGCTGCCTACTGGCAATTACCCTTAATTTTGATATGCCAGCAGGAGTTTTCTGAGAGGAATGCTCATAAGCCTAATTGTCAACAGGTGTAGGGACTCCAGCTGCCTAAGATAGGGTTTTAACCTCTGGCTTGCAAGGCTACATCTCAAGAATGTCCACTGTGGCACAAATTCCTAGAAAAGTTTTACAATTATTTGATCCAAATTTGTGTCTTGTAGCAGCTTTTTTCGCTTAATTATAAATTGTGAAAAGTAGTACAGATGGTCAGAAGATGAAATGCTAGCATCCATTGTTTACCCTCAAACCATTTATTTCCTAATGATAAAAATGGGACATTGCACTGGAGCAAATCTTCCTCACAGGCTGGACAGAACAATTTAGCCCTCTTAAAAAGGCTTTTTTTATTTTATTTCCAGTATTTGATCCTTATAAGAATTTAACTAGCAGTGTCTCAGCTATCAAAAATAAATAAATGAATTTCCCAGGCTGTTTTGGTGGTTTAGTAAGGAGAAAACCAGATACAAGGAGTTCTTTTCATATATGTACTTCTAATTACACTCATTGTGAATCTCCTACAGAAAAAAATCCCACAAACTGTAAAAACTGGTGAAGTCAGGATTCATAATAAGAGTTTGATTACCTCAAACTGAAGAACACCAGTTTAAATTAAAATATGTCTTAGGAGACTCATTCTTCACTGCAGTGCAGTGTGTCAAAGAGAAAACAAACTGAAAAAATACAATATATATTTAATAGAGCTATAGTATTTGCTTTTAATTATGCAAATAGCGTGTTCTTTTTTCAGTTTAGAAGTCCGAGTAAAAGAAGTAGACTGTTTCTCCAATAAATATTATCCTCTGAGAGCTGTGAATTGAACAGTACATTATATAAAAATATCAGTTTTAGGTCATTGTGCTTGATTAATTTTGATGGGCATATAATTCAAATCTGGAAGACATCAAAATCTTGGCAACAATCTACACATGCAGTGCTAATTAATAGGAACACACAAATTAAAATAAATCATGAACATTCATTTCTTATTTACTGGTTTGATTTCTTCATGACCCATAAAATGCAAATCCTAAAGTGAGTATTGTCCTCCTACCAGAGAGACAGGAAGCAAACTAAAAGTTTTGTGACTATTTCTCAGCATTGTAAGCACCTATTGCAATTCCTGTCCCCGTTCCATCTGCTTGGTACCAGCATCACAGTTGGCTTAACTGGGCAGTTCAGGAATCCTCCTGGCACAGGGAAATCCCCAAATAGCATGGAGTAGGTTTAAATGGCACAGAGGGATTTGTGTCAGCACACCTGGGTGAATTTCACCTTCATGAACAGATCATGGATTTTGAGGAGTGATAATCCAATCATGGAATTTCACAACAGCAGGACAGTTTATAAAAACAGATTTGTAAAATCAGCACTTAAATTTCAGACTGAGGTATTACGTGAAGTGTGTGCTAACCTGGGCTTAACTCGTTTCTTTAGTTTACCCCAGATTTTCAAACATGGGTGCCTATATTTAGGTACCTACACCTCTATTTAGACACCTGAACAAAGTGGTCTGATTTTTCATAGATGTTGAACATCCACAATTCCCACTAACTACAGTGGGAGCTATGGGTGCTGAATATCTCCGTAGAGCTGCATGTTTGGAAATTTTGGCCTTTTATGTTAAAATTTGCTAGTAGAGCTGTGGCATGCTGCTCCACATGCAATCACTCAAAGCCCTCAGTTACACATAATATTATCGTTCCCTAAAACAACTTTTAGTCTGAAGTCCTACATTTTGGTTATACCAATGCCACCAGAGATTTACCTTTTTCTAATTCTGTGTATTTGGGAATATCTGAATTCAAAAAACCTACAGGGCTTATTTACCATGCATCCTGTACAAAGCAAGCCAATCTATTACTAATACATTTATGGGTAAGTTACTGATGACCTTGCAAACCTGACTAGAGCTATTAATTAAAATGTTACCAAATAAGAAATAGATATTAATAGCCAGACCAAATACACGGTGTGGCCTTTTCCAATTCTGTGATATAGTTTCAGGTGGAATAGTCCCCTACAAATAAGAATTGCCCTGTTCTTAGAGTATTAGAAGACTTAAAAATCTCACATACTGTAATAAAATAGTCCCTAAACAGCAATTACTGAAAGAATTCCAGCCTAGTAACCGCAGTTTATCTTGCCATCCTGTAATCGCTAACTGAGAGCTAGCACAAGGTCTGGGGTTTGTGAAAAGTGAGTCTCAAATATATTATTGCCCCAAATGTGTACAGCCACAAATGTGATGACCTGAGGCTGAGCAGTTGGAACACTATAGGATGCATGTGAACCTGCAGCTAGAGAACCACTTTTATGCAAGTTGTCACAGATCCCAACACTTTGAGACCTGTCCAGGCCATGATAACCTGCCTCAGAACAGACACCTGCGCCCTCTGCTCCAGGATGCTGAGTATTGAATATGGTCCCCAATTAAACCAGCTCCTGAAAAGAAGCTAGAGCAAGGTTGGTTTACTTCCCTTCGCCATCCCCCCCTCCCTGCAATTTGTGCTTCCAGGAATCAATGGCCCCAGTTTAATTGTCCAAGTGTGCATGGATGAATGGGCCTTTCCTTCAAAAGACTGAAGCCAGGACAACCATGAAGTTGGTGAACATTTGATTGGCTGCAGCCAGGCAGAGCTCTGAACTCCGAATGGCATCTCAGAACAAAAAGAATTATCACAGCAAATTCTGGTGGGCTAGTTGAAAATTAATGTGCATCTGTTGTATTTATTTTGATGTAATTTGAAGAGTCTGTTTTTGACTGTATGCGTCATGCAGATCAAGAGCACAAAAACATTCACCTACAATTACTTAAGATCACAGGGTAAGTACTCTGTGTGAACAGGATGATCCCCAGAGGAAGGAACTTATGGTGTTATGATCCAGGATTTAATGGAAAAAAGCAGACACTTGGGCCTGGCTCTGATCTCAGTTATATTGGTGTAAATCAGGAGTAATTCCATTGAAATCAATGGAATTATACTAGTATAAAACTGGTGTGAAGCCAGAATCAAGCCCTTAGGGTCAAGCTTATATTCTATATGTTTTGGTCCAATGTGTCTTAAAACATGTCTTCAGTTACTATGATGATTGTTATAAAGTGATACTGCATGTCCTGAATTCCCTTCTTTTTGTGTAGATCTTTGAGAAAAAGGAGATGGAAGGAAGGAAGCTCTCCAGAGCATTGAGACATATGCCTTGGAGTAGCTAAGTGAAGTGGTGATTAGCAACCAGAGATCTGAAGATGAGAGTACTCTTAGCTGGACACAGCCCTGGAACAAACCCCATATGACTTGATCCTCCTAGGGCCTAAACACTTCACTGGATTTGCTTCAGTGCTCTAAGTCCTCTTCCTCCACCTCTCTATCTAAAGGCTGCAGACTCTAAGTAGAGTATGAGGTTGTGGGGGAGAATTTTACTTTGTAAAAGTAAAATTCTCTGCCTGTTTCAGAGAATCAGGCAGTTTTTCCTTGAGTGAAATAAAGGCAGCATTGATGGTTGCCTGTAGGTAAAGCTAGAGGTTGGGAAGAGAAAGTGACTGGACCATAGAAGCATCTTCTCTTGCTTCATTGTAGTTTGGCTTCAGGGTCCAGTATCTCTGCCTGGTCTTTGGCTGCCATTTAAGATTTCACTTCCTTAGCTCCATCCAGAAGTGGGGTTTCCCCCATTTCAATATATTCTAGTCAAGACAAAGCTTTATCACAATTCTATATCAAGTCTTAACACTTGGAGACCTTGGACATTTCTACATGGTTTACTCCCCTAAATGATATGAAAAAGGCACTGGATGATACCACAAATAAGTTTCCTCCAAAGAAACCTGCTTTCTCTGGTTATTGGTGTGTCCATAGCAGAACTTAAGAGACTAATGAGGTGTTCGATTGGAAAGCTCTTGGACTTTTACAGTTTGGCCATGTGAAAACCAGTGATAATGAAGTCTAATTATTTCTTTAGACATGGATGTCCATGAAAACCTCCTATGGACCAGATATAGGCCAGATTTGTTCCCCAAGATTGGATTTTGGTCCATTAATCATGCACTGAAATCTTCTGAAATGGGCAGTTTTGAGGAAGCCACCTGCCTGTATCCTAGTAAACCGGCCTCAGAGACTGAAATCTGCACATAGGTTCAGAAAAGCTCGAGCAATGAAGTTTTCTTGTATCCAAGACCTTTGGCTAGAATTCTTCCATATTGTTTTCTTTGATTTTAAATCACTATAACATTATAGTACTGGAAAATAAAACTATCAGTTTGATGTAGAAAAGCAATGAAAATAGAGGGTGGGTGGGTTTGGGAAAAAGAACATGAGATGCCCACAAGTCTACAATAAATAGATTTACTTGCTCCCTAAAATAGCCTAATCCAAAGCCACCATCACCTCCTGTTCATGGAGACACAGAACTGGAACCTGAACTCAGAAGCTGTTTGCTCCCAGAGAGGTTTCTGCTCTAAAGGGAGCGTCTAAAACTACTGAACCATTCCAAAGTATGTTCCAGAAAGGATTAAAGGGAAAGAGGAAACAAGAAGACACTTTCAGTGTTAAAGAAGAGTCACCATTTACCCTAGATAGTAAATCTACAGAGTTGGGTCTCTCCCCTGAATAGATAACAAAGTGTTCAGTTTCTTTCCATTTGCTAGTAGGTTGTATTAGCCACTGCCTTGCCATTGTACATGTGGTTGTTTGTAAATATGTGGCAAGATCCTGCAAATGGACCTGCCCAGGAACATGCCAAAGAGCTCCATTACATTCACTGGGGCTCTCTGCAGCTATAAGGATGTGCTTGGTGAATCCCTTTGCTGAACATAGTTTTAATTCTGTACACCCAAGATATGAGTCATGAAGAGATGACTAACATGGAACCTGCTCAATTTTGCCTTAAGCATTTTAGGTGATAATCAAGATTTTTCTTTTGCACTAAAAGCATTCACCAATTGTTTCCTAGGTTAAAAATATTTAAAAGGAAAAAATGTTCTGATTGGCTAACATACAGAAGAAACCCTATATCTGCTGGTGACAATGTTTCATAATTAAAGGTCATCTGTGATTTCTGCATTTTTTGAAAATTAATTCTACAAAGAGCATGAAAAAAATGAAAAGCACTTTGATTAAAAAGCCACAACCTTATTTATTAATGTTGCACAATCATATCTTACATACCAGAATAACAAGGTCCTCTTGCTACCACTGTTATCTCTTTTTGATGCTTGCAAGCAGCTCTCCTGAGGAAGCATTCGTTTTGGTAAGTGTCTCCATTTGATCCACAAACAGGAATGTAATTTGTATGACACTAAAAAAAGAAAGTACCAAATAAATTCAGTCATGCAATCACACATGAATAATCTTTAATATGATACACATGAACGTATAGGAAAATAGTAATGCAGAGAGGTAAACTGTAAGACTGCTAATTAACAGTAAATCATCATTCTGTTTGGTTAAGAATGACTTAAAATATCCTTTTACAGGCCATGGGAATGATAGTCTATCTGTGTAGAGGCTACAGGGATTAATTTAGTAGGAAAGATTAAAAGAATTAAATATGTGTAGCGAGGCTGTATAATCACTAAGGGGAATACAATAATCATCTACAAGTATTTGAAGGGTAAAAAACACGAAGAAGGGAGAAAAGTCCTTTAAGGTAAAACAAGAATGTATAATTAGGAGTAAGGGAATGAAACTGAGCAAAGAAAAAATTAAGGTGAACATCAGGGAAGATTTCCTGGCTGCAAGATCATTTAGACTGTGGAATTGTCTTTCAAGGAAGATGGCAAAAATCCCATTCCTTGAATATTCATACTCCTATTTAGTATGTGATTTTTTAAATTTAGTCAACATCTGTCATAATACTTTTGTATTGTTGTTATATGTCAAAAGATATTGTGATAGGTCCATTTAAAAAAAAGAAAGGACAATACATTAAATAAATCAATGCCTGCCATGAAAGGCTTTGGCATAGTATTTTAGTAATAGCTGTCCCATCCTAACAAAGACAGAGTAAGTGTCTCCTGTATCCAGTGTACATAAAAACAACATAGAAAATATACTGTAACCCCTCCATCCCCACCTTCCAAATACCCAGGGAAAGAAATACCAGTCCACTCCCTACCAAAATCAATTGAAAAACTCCCAATGACTATTTAGAGTCTGATCCAACTCTCATAGTACACCACATTCTGATCCATATTACCACAAGGAAAAACAGGGACTAAGGCCTGGTCTACTCACAGACATTGCATCTGTTTAACTACAGGTGAGAAACTAAACAGATTTAGCTAAACTGGTGCAAGAGTGTCTGCACACAAGGTTGCACTGGTGTAAATTTTATGTTTAGACAAGCCCCCCAAATGCTTTGATGTCTGGATCAACTTCTTTGAGATTGCAGTTGTTTGTTTGTTTTTCAAATGTGTATAATTTGTTTATCAGAATCACTTTTGGCATACAAGCAATCAAAATATTTCATTTTTAAAGTTAATTTTAAAGGAAATTATTCTTCCTTCCCTGTCACCCAATCAAAAGTGACCAAGAATGTAATAAACTCCACACACAGAAACAATTCACATTACTGCTCTGAAAGGTGTTCATAGCATCTCTGTGGTTCTTTTAATTTATTGAGCAGCCTGCAGACATTCTACCTTGGCCTGTGAACCTGTCAGATCTCATGCTAGCAGGGCCAGGGCTAGTCATTGCTAGAATGGGAGACTTTTTTTGGACAACTATATTTTCCAGTGCCTATGTGTATTCCCCACATTCAATCAAGATGTTGCTGTGTGCTCTTTAAAAGCTGCCAGTTTCCACTGCATTTCAGTGATACGTGAAGTAATGCGTGTTTTATAGTTTGTTTGTGTTTTTAATGCTTTGGGAACTTTGGATGACATAAATGTCAATCATTTTTACTTTATTGAAATCCTGCAAAATAGCCTGTAAATTGCTCTGCAAGGATCAAAACACTGAAACATCTTTATTAAAAGTGTAGTGAACACATTTCCCCCCTAGTGAGCGCAAAAACAAAACTATCCTTTTAAGGTTTACAGCTGCTGAATGTCAGGACATCATTAAAAATGTGGAAGATCACTGCAGGGAGAGCCCTGGAGAACCCCCTAGCTAGTTGCATGCAACCTCGTTTGCAAATGTAATTCTTAAACTTCAAAATATCACCTAAACTCAATAGATGTGAAGAAAGAAAGAAAGAAAGAAAGAAAGAAAGAAAGAAAGAAAGAAAGAAAGAAAGAAAGAAAGAAAGAAAGAAAGAAAGAAAGAAAGAAAGTTGTTCATAGATGGACTAAATCCCCTGGCGCTATTCCTTCAATGATGTTACGTTTGTTTCAATGACATCCTTATATTTGACAGCAAGTCATTTCCAAAGGGGCTTCTAAGAGGAAAAGTTATGATCCATTAGTACTTAAACTTCTAAAGGTTTAAAAACCTAAGAAGAAACGAGACAAGACTGGGATGTTGGTCACTGGTTATTCCTATACATTCAGGGACAGAATCTCTCATGTGAAGGAGCTCAACTCAGCAAGGAGAGCGGGGGGCATCTGGGACTTGGTTACAGCTCCCTGAATATGAGGGAAGATCTGTGCCAGCAATTATTTAAAGCAGCTTTGTAGTTGCTCTGTTTAACAGTATCCCATTCGTCATCCAGGACATCTCTGAGTGGGGGGCGGAGGGTAGGAGGGTGGACAAGGGTAAAGTGAGTAAAGTGGATCCACCTCCATCAGCTTTACACCAGCTGAGAACTGTCCTCCAATAGGGACATTTTCAGCTAGCTAATCCTGACTAGTTTCTTTAGTTATGAACTGCCAAGATAGAACAGATCTTTGAAAAACAACTGCAGCATCCCTAGAATATTGACTGAAATTTTTATTATCTGTTTCTCTTGCCAGGCATGACTTTTCAATTTATATGCAGAGCAGCTGAAGGAACACTGTCAAACTGGTTCTGTGTGGTTGTTGTTTTAATACGTCTTTAATTTGGGATATTTTGGTGGTGCCAGTTGCAGCTCCTTAATTAAGGTTGAGTTGAGGTTTGCACTTAAAATAAATATTCAGCCTCTTTGTTACATATGAAAAAAATACACTTATTTTAAGCAAGGGGCATTTTCTGTTGATTCCCTCATTCCATTTCCTTCTTTTGGTGGAAACCAATTTTACGGCTTGTAAATTCCTGTGTGCTGAGAACAGCAACTTTTAAGTTAAGCTGAGGAGGTGGAAATGTGCATCAACAAAAATACAGTATGTTCTAACACTCTGAGAATTGCAAACAAATAATATAAGACAGAATAACCAGTGATTTATGATTTATTGATTCAAAAATCATGAATCAGGCACCCCCAAATATAATGAAATTGTCTTTAAAATCATATTTTAAAAAGTAAGAAATGTTGTGTTATTGTCATTTGCTTTCTATTTTTTGAGCCTTCAGAGGACACTCCAGTTTCATTTTAAAGTTTTTTTTCCATATAACCATTATGGCTAGAAGCATACTTAAAAAAAAAATCGAAGCTGAGATTCTCACATGACTCCAGGAGCTCAGGGTTTTGAAAAAAATCCACCAAAATATGAGCCTGACAATGAAATTGTGAAATTTGGCTACAATGCAAACTAGTCATAGGATGGCCACTGATTTAGGATCTCAAATCCTCAAGATTTGAGGATTCTCAAAGATCTCATAGGATTTCAAACTGATTTTTCAGTTTGAAAATAATTTAGCACTCTGTATCCAATAATTTAGAAAGCTAAAGAAACTTGAGTGTCTTGCAATCATTTTAGATTCCAGCGCTACAAAGCTGGCCATACAGATAAGGCATAAGTTTACTAAGAAACTTGATTTGAAGAAAGGTAGTTTTGAAGGGCATATTTGATAAGGGCGACCTGTAGCTTTACTCTCATTCAGAACAGTAGGAGATGGTAACCTTTTTGAAAGGGGGCAGTTCTTGGTAGAATTTTCTGAAGTCGAACATTATCCTTTGCTAAAGGAGTAACTTTTAGTTATGGAGAACAACAGGGGAAAAATGAACAATAATGCTTTAAAAATTTTTCAGCTGTAGCCTGTGCTGAAGGTTTTGATGAGTTTTAACAGTATGGTAAGTTTGACAAATCTGTGTTATTCTGTTAGGATCATTAGGGCCAAATAAGGGTCTGATGCAGGGTGATGAATGTCTTAAAGGAACTATTTTTTAATTCATTTAATTCCTAAGATAACTAATGGATTTACTTGTATGATCTCAGAAAATTCATTCTATACTCAGAGTCAGTGCTGTAAGTTTGGGGAGGATACACATTCTCTTCCTCCCTCCCTGCCTCGTGAACATCAAATGTACAACGCCTGCTCTCCTACCCATCCTTGGATCTATGATGCAGAATGTCCTAATGAGGCTGTGCAGGGAAGTTGATTGGGCACATAGTCCCTCTAACTCCAAGTCAGGGTGATTCACAGCCTGTACTAGTACATATTTAGAATTTAGAGAACACGTCTGATCAGATTGCACAAATGTTTAGGTAGCTGAAACTTTAAAACTAACACACTTCTCAGTGTTCCTATAGATAGCCCAGTATTTCAAATCACAGCAGATACAAAAGTGCAAAGTCCTTACCTGAAACTGACATGCACATTTCAAGCCATCTCCATCTTCTTTACACACTCCCCCATATTTACATGATGACTCATCACACACTCTCACATCAGACTCCCTTACATTTAATTCTGTAAAAGGGAAAAAAAGAAAAAAGATGGATAATGTAGTATGATTTATTTTTTGGTATAATAATATCAGCTTCATCTTTAAACTGGTAATTTTCCCACACAGATATTTTTTTAAAAAAAGTAGATACTCTTGTTCCGGATGCTGTGTGCCAACTGGCTGCCAGAGGTATAGCTGTTCCACTGGCACCGTATGTACAGCTACATTCTGCCTCACCACACAAACAGGAGCACACATACACTGCCAAAACAGTTATTGTCTTCCATATTCTTACTAGCAGTGCTCTCCTTAATACACAAATGGCCCATTCCCCAGACAGATAATAGCAGAAGTCAAGACACAGACACAAATATATAGACCATGTCCCCTCTGCCCCTTCTGCTTTTCTTTTCACAAAGCCTGAAGGAGGAGCTGTGCTGTGGATTTTTAGGGGAGGCTAGAATCTGTTAAAAAAACATCTGTCCTGTATTCCAGCCCAGTTTGCAAGCCACACTGTGAACCTTCCAACTGAAAACATTATAAATAGGTACCATATTATTATTGTTGATTAGTATTATGGTAGCACCTAGGAGCCCCAGTCACGGACCAGGACCTCACTGTGCTAGGTGTGGTACAATAACAGAACAAAGTGTTTACACTGCAAAGTGAATCACTGCGTGATTGTAGCAGGGATAGGAGTACCCATGTTAGCTTTAGTCTAGCTAGCGTGGGCAAGAGTAGACGTAGTGGCATGGGGTTCAGCATGGGCTAGCAACCAGAGTACAAGTCTTGCTCCGGTTGCTAGCCCAGGCCACCCATTCTACACTGCTATTACTATTCATGCTAGCTAGATAAAAGCTAAGACAAGTAGGCCTTCCCCTGCTATAATCACACCTTCACGTTGCAGAGTAGGCATGCCTTAGAGTACTCTAAGGCCTTTGTCTCGGCAAAACTTTTGTCATTCCGGGGTGTTAAAAAAAACCACACCCCCAAATGACAAAAGTTTTACTGACGAGAAGCACCAGTGTGAACAGCACTTTACTGACAGAAGCACTCTCCTGCTGACAAAGCTACTGCTGCTCATGGGGGGTGGAAGATTTTTGTCCGCAGGAGAGCTCTCTCCTGCTGACAAACTGCAGCTACACTGTGTGCCTTTTAGCAGCACAACCCTGTCGCTCAAAGCAAGATAGTGGAGACAAAGCCTAAGACAAGAGACAACAGACTGAGCGGCAGACAAACAGACTTGGGAAGCACAAAGCAACAATACTGATCAGCATGATAGGTATATGATAGCATGGTCTCAGTGCACCAACTACCTAACTGTTGTTAAGTTTTTTTATAGGCATCACATCAAAGAAGAGTTTTAAGGAGGGGGGATTTGAATATTATTAAACCCCACACATAAACATGAAAAGTAAGGGTGGGATTACTTAAAGAGCTCAGTGCTTAACTTTCACTGAAGACAATGGGAGTTGTACCATTGACTTCAGTGGAAGCAGAGGGAGACCACACTATGTGCTTTTAAAAATCCCACTCTAACAGTTTAACACAGTGGTGGGCAAACTGTGGCCCACGAGCCGCATGCAGCTCATCAGAGTAATCTGATTGCGGGCTGCGAGACACTTTGGTTACATCGACTGTCCGCAGGCATGGACCTCCGCAGCTCCCAGTGGCCACGGTTTACCGTCCCCACCAATGGGAACTGAGGGTGGCCATGCCTGCGGACGGTCAACATCAGCAAAATGTCTCGCGGCCCGCAATCAGATTACCTTGATGGGCTGCAGGTTGCCCACCACTGGTTTAGCTTGATAACATTTCTTTAAATGGAAAAGGAACTTTCCTGCTTTGGGCTAGGTTTATGTTAGAGACCTACAGAGCTCTACAGTAGTACAAACCACAAACACAGATCCATTTATACCGATGTTTTTCAGAACTTTCTTTACCACTTTTGATAATAATTAGAAGAAAACTGTGTTCAGGGGGCTAGACTGAATAAAAGCAGAAGTTAAAGGAAAGAACTTCTCACTATTCAGGAACTGTGAAATGTAGGTGAAAGTTAAAAACAAAATAGTTATGATAATCATTTACAGGCCAACGCTCATGGCACCACAGAGACAGACACTGGATAAAACCACAGGCGATGTCATCACTGGTGACATTGGCAGTGGAAACCCAATAGAAAAGAGAACATGCTTTCATCATGCTTTGATGCCAGTTTAAGAATGAAAAACATATTGCCAGACTTTCTAAGGTAGGTGGTATGGAACTGTGCATACACCTAGGGCACACTCACTGATGTTACTCTAGGGGGCAGCATGAACCAATAGGTTGGACCCTGGGCTTGGAGCAAGGAGATCTACACTCTACAACTGGCACTAGCACTGACCTGCGGGGTGACCTTGGACAAGTCATTCTACCTCTGTCCCCCAGCCTCCCCATCTGTAACATGGAGATAATTATACATTCCATCATCTGTAAAGTGCTTTGAGATCTACAGACAAAAGAGCTATTTCAGACCTTGCTATTATTAGCTGAATGATGAAGCGCCATTGGCAATCCCCAAATTAGGTAAACATGAAAAGTGACTGAAAAAATAAATACGGATTATAATCATTCTTGAAGATATAAATGAAGATTTTAATGTGCTAGTTAACTATCCTGGTTGCCACATCAACTATGTGCATGTGTAATAACCCGCACCCTGGCACTAGCACCTGCTGCAGTTGTGATGCAGCAGCACAGAATGCTGTCCTGGGGAGAGAGACGTCCAAGGAGAGCGCAGCTCGAGCTGGGGAGGGCGCTTGGAATCCATCCACCCAAAGGGGCAGTCAAAAAAAGCCATTAGAGAAGGAGAAGAATGGAGATGCTGAGCTAACGGATGAACTGGAGCCTGGGTAGGAGATAAGGGGATAAAATAAAAGAAGAAAAGGACAATAAAAGGAGAGGACTAGGAAGTGAGAAGGAGGAAAATAGGAAAGATTTTGGGCTAGGAGAAGCAGAAAAAAAGCAGACCTGGGTACATGAGCAGATGCTGTTAGAGAAGGGAAGAAGAGGGGAATCAAATCTACAGACTTATCAGAGAGAGAATATCTAGGGAAAAAACTGAAAGGAAATATAATTGGTGAAAAAAGGAATTGATCAAAAAGCTGTGCTAGATGTAAACAGATTCTGGAAGCAATCAACAAGAAGCCCACTAACAAAGGACCCAAAAGACATGAACACAGAGAGAGATAGAGAGAGAGATTGTGTGAACATCTATTGACTGAACACAGTTCAAAGGCACCTAATGGACAAGTGAGGGCCACTAGGTGAATAAACCCCACTTGTGGATAAACTCATTGAAGAGAGGGACAGCCACAGGAATGTTGAATTGAAGGAGCACTTCAAGCTGAAGAAAGCAAAGAATAGGACAGCAAGAGTGAAGCTGTACTTACAGCCAAGGAGAGGAAAAGTTGATTCTTCTCTGAAGTGACACTGTATTGTAAAGTAATCTCTTTTATTCTTGTTAATAACAATGCACGTGGTACTAACTGCAAAGCGTGTACAAGCTCACAAAGGTTAATGAGATGGTAATGTATAGTTTATTACTATAAATAGTAAGTCTTTGGTAATGTTCTATATTATTTATACTCCAGACACAACTTTGGTGTTTTCCCTTATAAAGTTTTAAAAATTTAAAAGGATCTCCTTTGTCTTGGTTTGCCTCTGCCTCTCCTCATAGTTAGCCTAGCCTATCCTAGCCAGGTCACCACGTGTTCTCAAATGATAACTGTGATGCTGTGTATAAGAAAGGTGACCATTTATATCACTATTGTTACAACTCTTACACAATTTCCATAAATCTCATACAAAATGTATCATGTAAGATGTCAATGGAAAAGTTATGGTTTGCTAAGTATGATTATCTTGTTTATATGCATGTATTATCTTTATATCTGAAGTTATGAATATTGGCTACATACTTGTATCTTAAACATGTTTTGTTCCTGGGTGACATCCTTGAGATAGCTGTCTATCCCTAATGTAAATCTATGTGTTGATGACTCCTTAAGGACACTCCAGTCTCATAATGGCCCATTTAAAAAAACCCTCATCCCACCCAGTAGGTCTTTCTGTGGATGCCTCAGACAGCGAGGAGCCAGTGACCACTCCCTGTGATTCAGCAAACCATGTAAGAACATGTGATATGCTCATGTGACCCTGGACTCCATCTTGGGCTAGTAACTTTCCTTACAAAAAGAAAAGGAGTACTTGTGGCACCTTAGAGACTAACAAATTTATTAGAGCATAAGCTTTCGTGAGCTACAGCTCACTTCATCGGATGCATTTGGTGGAAAAAATAGAGGAGAGAGTTTTTTCCACCAAATGCATCCGATGAAGTGAGCTGTAGCTCACGAAAGCTTATGCTCTAATAAATTTGTTAGTCTCTAAGGTGCCACAAGTACTCCTTTTCTTTTTGCGAATACAGACTAACACGGCTGCTACTCTGAAACCTTTCCTTACAAAGGGGCTGAGGGCTTTGTTTGGGACAGTAAATTTTCATGCACATGGCTAAGGATATAAAAGATCCCTAAAACACCTCCATTTTGCCTCTTTCCTGCTCCAATTCTCTGGATTGTGAATTTACAACTAAAAGGAGCATCTTAAATTATGGACTGAGGACCTTCCAATCTCTTGGAAGTTACCAGAGAGACTTTACAAGCCAGCAGCCTTTTCCATCACTGCTGCAAACCTGATATAAGGACTTTGCAATCAGTGTTCACGTCTCATTCCCCATCAGTAGCCAGCCCAGGCCGGGGAAACTAATGATCCAACCCAGGGACCAAATTCAGTGATGAATCCTGTCACGTGCCACCTGAGGCATGTTGCGCATACACTAAGAAGATCCCAGACCTGTTTCCTTCTGTCCAAACTAACATCTTGACCTGTCTCTCTGACGTCTGCATGTGGCTGTCTAGCTGTCAGTGCAAGCTAAATATGACTAAAACCAAGCTCTTAATATTCCTCCACTCCAAGCCCTTCCTGCTACCTTCTTTCTCCAACATCGTGGACAATGCTGCCACCCTGCCCATAACCTGAGTGTCATCTTCAACTTGGACCTCTCTCTAGATCCTCATATCCAGGCTATGTCTGAGTCTTGCAGATTCTTTCTGCATCACATCTCTGAGATATGGCCTTGCCCATCCACCCACACAAAACTCTCATCCAAGTTTTCATCATCTTGTATCTTGATTACTGCAACATCCTTTTCTCTGGCCCGACAAATGCATCTTGCCCCACTTAGATTCATTCAAAATGCTGGAGCAAAGGTCATTCTCGTAGTCCATCACTTTGACCATGTCACCCCTCTTTGCATCCCTCCATTGGCTCCCCCAACCTGTCCGTATCCATATGTTGTCTTTTACCTAGATTGTAAGCTGTTCAGGGAAGGGACTCTCTCTTTGTTTTGTTTGTACAGTGCTTAGCACAGTGGGATCCTGGTCCATGATTAGTGCTCCTAGATGCTATGGTAATACTAATAAACAATTAGCACAGAATAAGGAAGCTATTGCAGAGAATATAACAGAGAATTTGCCCCCTATTCTCTAAAGCAAATAAAAATTTCAAGGTCATTTTCCAAGGTGTAACCATAATGCAAGCAGAACTGTAAGTTTGCTGTACAGTCCAAGAATCCTGTAGCCCACACACTTTCACTTCTCCTGAAGCTGAGAATTCCATCCGTCTGCAAAGCCGAATCCTTGCTCTCTGGGTACACCTTGCTCTTCCCTACTCAGCTCTTTGGCTGATCCATGGGCTGTATTGCTTTCTCTCATAATTTAATGCATGAGATAGCGCTCATCGTGAGGAAAGCTAAGCAAGCATCACCCCATGGATTTTCCTCAGTATTGATCTGTCAGACACTCTGTCTTGCCCTGCAGTACAGGCCAAGAGACCCACTCCCAAACTGTGGAGCAGCAATAGGCCTGGCCTGGGCCATCCATGTGGCAGCCTCTCACCTTTGCAGCAGCTATGTATTGTGGCAGCTGTGGAGCCAGTCCTTGGCAGTATGGCTCTGATGCAGCCACACTACCAGAATTTCCCCTGGCTCCCAGGGGACCTCACTATGGAGAGAGCTCTGTGGAAAAGATAATACAACCTTTTGTGGGTATGTTCCGCAGGGCCAGAGGGAGGAATACACCCACTCTGCCAACACCCAAACAAAAGGGCACCCATAGCTTCTCCTCATGTGGATCCTTATCTGACAGATATCCCTCTGCAGGATTCCAGAGATTAATCTCATTTCTCTGGAGGCAGAGGATCTCACTGTCCATGGGGGAGAGGTAGTTGTGTTTATGTAGTTGTGGGATGGAGAGGAGAGGATGAGCAAAGAAAAGGACAAAACAAGCCCCAGTAACCTACTGGGTTCTGGAGGAGGAGAGTAGTTTTAGACTGAACCCACTTCTACCAACCAGATTTACTGCAAAGACACTAATATAGCTCTGTATGAATGCCCTGGGAGAGGGGAAAGAGAGAAGAACAAAATTAAAACAACATAAGTAAAACTAGATGGACCTAGTGGTGAGCTGGAGCCGGTTCACACCAGTTCGCGCAAACCGGTTGCTAAATTTTGAAGCAGTTTTTAGAACCAGTTGTTAACCCACTTCCCTGCAGGGGGCGCTGAGGCTTTGATGGGCTCTGGCTGGGAAGTGATGTAATTCCTCCTCTGGCCGCTGGGGGCGCTGCGCTGTGGGAGCCATGTGGGTTGCCGCCTGGCCCTGGGCACGGGTCCTGCTGCTGCTGCTGCTCCCCTGGCCCTGGGGCTCCCGATGCTGCCTGGCGGGTCCCCGGCTGCTCTGCTGGGCCTGGGCTGCGTCCTGTTGCTCTCCCCGTGAGCACCCACCACCCTGCCCACAGCCAGCCCCTGCCTCCAGCCACCCCCACACCTCCTGCCCTGCCCGCAGCCAGCCCCCGTCTCCAGCCCCCCCCGCCCTGCCTCCAGTCACCCCCACACCCCCTGCCCTGCCCGCAGCCAGCCCCTGCAGCACACACCCCTGGCCCTTCCCGCACCCCGTGCCCTATCTCCAGCCACCCCCACACCCCATGCCCTGCTGCAGCCAGCCCCTGCTGCACCCCCTGCCCGCAGCCAACCCCTGCCTCCAGCTACCTCTGCACCCCCTGCCCTGCCCTGCCCGCAGCCAGCCCCTGCTGCACACACCCCCTGCCCTGTCTCCAGCCAGTCCTGTACCTCCTGCGTACAGCCAGCCCCTGCCACACCCCCTGCCCTGTATCCAGCCAACCCCTGCCGCAAGCACCCCTTCCCTGCCCGCAGCCAACCCCTGACTCCAGCCACCCCCGCACCCTCTGCCCTGCCCGCACCAGCCCCTGCCGCACCCCCTGCCCTGCCCGCAGCCAGCCTGTCTCCAGCCATCCCTGCACTCCCTGCCTGCAGCCAGCCTCTGCCGCACCCCCTGCCCTGCCCTCAGCCAGCCCGTCTCCAGCCAGCCCTGCATCCCCCAGCCCTGCCTGCAGCCAGCCCCTACCTCCAGCCAGCCCACACCCCCTTGCCTCCAGCCAACCCCGACCCTCCTGTCTCTAGCCAGCTCCGCGCCCCCTGCCCTGCCTGCAGCCAGCCCTGCACCCCCTGCATCGAGCTAGCCCTGCTACATGCCCCTGTCTGCACCTGGCCCCACGTCCACTGGTGCCCTGCAGTTCCCAGGGCAGTAACCTGCTTCAATGAGGGGGGCAGGGAGCAGCTGGGACCCACACATGTGCACACCCTAAGGTGACAAGACAGCAAGTGTGAAAAATCAGGACAGGGGGTGGGGAGTAGTAGGAGCCTATATAAGAAAAAGACCCCAAAATCTGGACTGTCCCTATAAAATTGGGACATCTGGTCACCCTAGTACACCCCCAGGGAGTGGCGGGGACCCACACATATGAAACGGAGCTCATTTCTAGTTCAGCCCATCTTTTTAAAAAAGAACTTTAGACAGGGTTAACATACATCTGTATTTTCCCGGACAGGTCAGGCTTTTTGGTTTTTAAATCACCGTCCGGGATGAATTTTTAAATTTTAAAATTTCCTCCCGGGAAAATACAGATGTATGGTAACCCTGTTGGTACAAAAAATACATACTGGGGCACATCCCTTAAATCAGAACTTTTTATAGGGAACCGGTTGTTAAGATTTTGGCAGCTCATCACTGGATGGACCCACTCCCAATGCCCCACAAAAGTATGCCCTGAAGACAAGGGGAAGATAGAATGGAAAATTAGAAGCATGCTGCTTAATTTTAGCAAAAAGAAAAGGAGTACTTGTGGCACCTTAGAGACTAACAAATTTATTAGAGCATAAGCTTTCGTGAGCTACAGCTCACTTCATCGAATGCATCCGATGAAGTGAGCTGTAGCTCACGAAAGCTTATGCTCTAATAAATTTGTTAGTCTCTAAGGTGCCACAAGTACTCCTTTTCTTTTTGCGAATACAGACTAACACGGCTGCTACTCTGAAACGCTTAATTTTAGGGGGCAGATTATATTTGTTTCTTTTGGTTTCAATTCTAAGTAATGGTTATAAAATGCAGAAGAAGTGGGAAGAACTATCATTGAGGAAGAAATGAACAGATACTTCCTATTCATGGAAACGGAACAAATGGTCCTTTTCCAATGCTGTATTATGCACCTAGGTACTATGGAGATGGGCATTTTTCAGTTAGATTAACATTTCTGATAAGATGTCATCTAATCCCTGCATCCATTTGAAAATGCAGTCAAGCAAAAGTAAAAATCAGAGCCCTGACATGTATACAATTACATTTGGTGGAATCACAAGTACTGTAAGAATGTGCGTTAGCCATAATGATTTTCACACCTACAGTGTTTTATTCAAAAATGAAAGTCAGTGTTAATGGTGTAATTTAAAGGCTAGGAGAAAAGATGTCTGGCACGTCTAAGATATGCTCAGCCTTGAACAAAATCCCTGCAGATAAAGAAAGATAAGGAAGATTTTCTGCAATTATTTCCAGAAGAAAGAATCATTTACCATCATATACCAGAATGGATAAGAGTAAGAACATGTAGCATGCAATTTAGAATGATTTATTGTATGGTTATTTAATGACAACCACAACTCATTTTCAAGGCTTTTAGTAGCTGTAAATAACAGTACATATCAGCATAATTGATTACTCAGACAGGGTAAATAGTTATTCACCAAGTTCCAGGAGAAAAACATAATTAGTACAATTAAATAAAGCTTCCAAATTTATGGTAACATTTGTGACCAAGGACCTGAAAGGAGGTATTAGAAATGATTTGTTAGTATCTGTCCCTTTTATCTAATGGGGCTCTGCACAGGCACAGAGATCAACTTGCAGAGATCTGGCTGTAAAGCCCCAATCCAAGGTTCCCTCTACCCCCCTCCCCCACCCCTTTCCTCTCAGGAAAATTCACAGTGAGAGTTTGTATGAATAAGAAAGGTCTAAAAATGGAGTAAAAACTTCAGTATTTTGGATCTGCCCATGCAGCTGACTCTGCCAAATCAGCCAAACATCCTAGAACATCACATTCTGCTACAATTAGTAATGTATAAGTTTAATTTACTAAAGCACTTGCCTTTATCTGGCACCTCTTTTACTCAAGAAATAATCAGATACAAATAATCGGATACTGACATTTGTCCTGCGGACCATCAATATGTATTGATCTGAGAGGCAGCAACCCTTACACCCAAGGTATTACATTACACGTTAAAAACGGTGGGCTTGGTGTAACTGAAACCTAGGTTTGATTTTAAACAAGCTAGGGCAGATGCAGAACCAGCAACTCTGAAGGCGGACGGATTCTCATGCAAGATGGCACATTTATTAGCAGTGTTGTCAACGCTCATTACCAGTGACATTATTCGGCCCCTATTGTGACCAGTCTCACAATGTACCAAGAAGCTCCAGCCCTGACTCAAATTTCAGCCCTCCTTGGGTAACCCTCCCCTCACAATTGGCTGCCTTCCCTACTACCCCACCTTGTGGGGGAAAGCAGCCAATAACAACTGTTGTAAGAGGCGGGCAGAGCTCTTCCTCCCTTTCCTTCCATGAGACAAGAAAAGCTGACATTATTCTCACAGGAGGGGAAGGTGCCTTTGGGGGAGCAGAAAGAGCCCAGAAGCTCAGAGAGAAAGAGCCCAGAAGCTCAGAGAGACTCTGCTCCCAACTCTTGCCTCCCCTCCTAACAACAAAGAGTCAGTAAGCACCCCTCTCCCAAGAGAGGAGTTAATACCCTTGGAACTGCCCCCAGACACCCTGGGAGGAGAGAGAAGACCCCACTACACCTGTCCCCCAGGCCTGGGAGAAGGGGTGAAGAACCCCTGGAGCTGCAGGAAGAGCAGAGCTACCTCTGGAGCAGAGGTCAGGTGTGGCGGTGTGAGGGAGCACAATTAGTTGCTGGGCTGGGGGGACAATAATGAATTGGAATGCTGGGGTTTGGGGAACAGCTGGAAGCTGTGCGCCATCAGGCAGCAGCAAGAGACCCTGCAGCAGGGCCAGAATCACCTGACCCCGCACATTTTGGAGAATGGGCAACAATAACTGTAGTTTGTCACACATGCTCATCTTGGAGTAAACAACATGAGTTCAGACAGACCAAGCATACACAATATAATGTTTGTGATTTTTGGGCCAATCTCATGATTTTGGGTCATCGGACCCATGATTTTTGAACTTCTGAAGTTGGTAATACCGTATTATGGAACCAAGGGGAGAATAAAAATCCTTTCTACTAGGATTATAACATTGAACCATATATAATATAATAAACAACCTTTCAGAACTCTTAATATAAGCCCAGGCAGGATCCTCACACATGGCTTCCCCTAAGTGCCACAGTATGGTGTCAGCAACAGACAAGCAGGGATGGGTGAGGCCCAGACATGGTACAGGCACAACTTGGTTCTTCTATACAGGTTCCTCTCGCAGACTCTGAGTGCCTCTCAGTCCAGGAGAAGCTCCTGAAATGGATGTCGGTGACTTTCCTCATCCCCTCCCTATCAAGACCCCTCTAACAACAGAGGCAGGTCACGAGTAGTCTCCAATCCCTAGTAGTCTCCAATCCCAGATGCATGCAGATAACACCTAAAGGTTGGGATGATGTGACCATCAGAAAACCTGGGTTACATAAATATTACCAAAGTGAAGAAACTTCCTGATTATTACCACCACCAGAATTGTTGCTGAATGAAACACCTAGCTGAAGTTATAAGCAATACTGTGCATTGCTATCCAAAAGCTTCTGGCTTCTTCAAGAAAACCATTCCCCCTTCCATAAACTTGTAGGTATTGTTACACAGAGTTGCCAAGTCTAAAGTCCACCAAGTTACTTTTTTTTGGTCACTTTGCATCTGAATACTTACTTATGCTTCTGTTAGAACTTCCAATAGAAACCCTATTGGTCAAGGGTTTATAACTTAGCCATGCAAACCTGCTCCCAATTGAAGCATGGTATTCAAGGTCTCAGCTGAGAAACAAATTTGTTTACCTCATTTAACTTTTTTCAGATTTTGTTTTTAGAATCAATTAACTGAAAACTAGCGTACAAGTGCAAAATCAGTAAAGGCTCTATTGTGACTATATAAGCTACAGCCATGGTAAAGATTGTTGAGGTACCAATGACAGTGGCTCAGGCATTCTGCCTCTGTGGTCTTCAGGCAAGCAGCATTCCTCTCGAGATGCTAGTTGGAATTATATTGAAGAGCTACTCTGACATCTGCTTTTAGATGTTCCCCTAGTACCAGTTCCAAACCACAAGACGAAGCAAGAGAGAAAGAGCTATGTATAATGCAGTAGTAGTCAACAGGTGGACTGCTGGCCAAATCAAGACCGCCAGATGCAAAATCTTTTTACTTATCAATATTGTTATTATTTTTCTCTGGAGTCTGGATCCTAACTATAACCTTGACCGAGACATTTGGACCGTGACAAAAAATAATTGACTACCCCTGTGTAATATGTGTGGGTGTGAAATTAGGTCATCCTTGAATGAACCTTCAACCATTTATGACAGCATCAATGGACCAATAAAACATTATGTATCTTAATGTCATTCTAATATGGATATATAAAATATTTCATAAGAAAAAATATTGAAAAAAACTATTTGCCTTGTTCTGACATCCTTCTATGGAGAAACAGTTCATCTGTGAAGTACAAGAGACAATAGGAAAAAATGTAATATGTTCCACTCTTAATTTTTGTTCTATAGGTGTTTATTTCTATTTCAATGTGTCATTTACTAGTAAGTACACACCAAGGCTGCAGTTAAGTATATAGGTAATTATGTAAATCTGTACAGATAAAACTATACAGGTAAATGGTATTTACAGGCAGTTACACAGAATTTTTCTTCCCTCCTCCATCCGCTTTAGTCTGGATCTTCAACGACTCATTGTTTCCTAATATTTCCTCCCTTGCGTACCTCCACTGCCCACCCCTTCTTCACAACCCAGCAGCCATTTCTTTAACAACCCGTTAATGGCACCTGAACTGTTTCTGTTCAAAAGGCTTCAGCCTGCAGGGAAAGGAGGATCTATAAAGTAGCTCTCTCTCTTTGAGGAGCTGTTGCAGAAGCAAAAACCAACCACAAGTGGACTCTGAAAAGCAGCTTTCCTTTGTAGACCATGTGAAACACCAGCAACAACTGAGTCTAAGAATAGCTCCTTCCTGGTGCCTTTAGCTTTTTTTAGGATAGATAAATCATGTTAAACAGTTCTCAATTTAGCTTCTGTAGTAGAAGTTAAAAGTTGAAAATGGTCAGACAGGCAAAGAAGTTTTCTTGGAAGAAACTGGGAGGAATGGTTCTTGGCATGCTGAGAACATGAGGGAACAAGTCTGGAAACAGAGGGTTTTTTTGTCTGTGCTCATCATCACTTCCCTGACAGCACAGCCAGAAGTGACTGTATTATATTTCTCTTAAAAAAAAAAGCTGAATTATGAACCAAACTGTTCCCAATTTAGCATATTCAAATATAGAAATTAAACACTGAAAGTGGACCTGAGCAGTGATCAGCTGGCTGCATGGTGCATGGCTGCATGCATGGCAGAGACAAGTTATTTTTAAAAACAAAAACACATGCACATGCACTTCTGGGGGGAAAAGGAGGTAGGTTCTTCATAGAAATATTGTTATGATATGAATACGGTATAATGAAAATATGTTTTATGCAAGATGGGTCATGTGAGGTATCATTGAAAAGGTTATGATCTACTAAATGTAGTTATCCAATTTGTATGCATGTATCATTTCTGTATCTGAAGATAGGAATATTAACTATATAACAATTACAACTGTGTGTGTATTTGGGGGAACATCCACCAGACAGAAGGCAATCAGCATGAATGAGCCATTTAAGGACAATAGAACTTTGAATATACTAATCTCCCACCTTCCTGGGGAATGTCCTGGGATGTTGCTTTGACACTGCAGGCTCATCTGATTATGCCACCTGGGTATGGAGTACCACCTTGGACACTGCTGGTATTTTTCCATTGGAAACAAAGGATTCCCACCTTATGGCTCTTCTCCATTGCTACCCTGTCCAAGAAGGAAGGCTGCTGACAGTACCTGAACAGACAAAGGAATTAAGCTGGGGAAAGGCAAGGGCTGAGTCCAGGCTGAGACAGGGATCTACTCTGTAAAGAAAAATAATTGGAACTCTAAACTGCAAAAACTCTGCAAACTGCCACAAACAACATTTAGGGTGAGAAATTTTGTAACCTGTTTCTTTAGTGAATTAAGCTTAGGTTACGTGTTTTGTTTTATTTGCTTAGTAATCTGCTTTGTTCTGTTTGCTATCCCTTATAATCACTTAACATTTACCTTTTGGAATTAATAAACATATTTCTTGTTTATTCCAAAACCCAGTTTGTGCAATTCATATCGGGGGCGGGGAGAAGGAGGGAGAGGACAAAAAGTTGTGCATATCGCCCTCCACATTGAGGGATGGGAAGATTTCTATGAGCTTGCATTGTACAGATCTCTCTATATAGCGCAAGACAATATTTTGGGGGGTTTACATTCCAGATGATGTGTGCTCTGGAGTGCTGGCCATTCATTCCCCTAGCTGAATCCTCCTACACAGAGCTGATTTCAGTCTGTGTCTGCAGCTGGGTATGGCCTTGTCTGGTTTTGTGCTGGAAAGGGGCTTGAGAGCCTGGCAAAGCAACTCAGTGCAAGGGAAACCCAGGCTCGTAGGACCGGCGGGCTCAATGGGACCCCAGCACATCCAGTGGCACCCCGACAGGGGGGTCCAACCCATCACAGGGGGAATCTCCAAGTTCTCAGGCAATGGCCTGAGGCATTTTCTGCTTTCACCATTTATTTAAAATATTAACAGTTTCTCCTATTTTTTCTACATATCTCAGGTGCATAAAAGGTATCCCTACATATTAGGGTGACCAAATGTCCCAATTTTATAGGGACAGTCCCGATTTTTGGGTCTTTTTCTTATTATAGGTTTCAGAGTAGCAGCCGTGTTAGTCTGTATTCGCAAAAAGAAAAGGAGTACCGGTGGCACCTTAGAGACTAACAAATTTATTAGAGCATAAGCTTTCGTGAGCTACAGCTCACTTCATCGGATGCATTTGGTGGAAAAAACAGAGGAGAGATTTATATACACACACACAGAGAACATGAAACAATGGGTTTATCATACACACTGTAAGGAGAGTGATCACTTAAGATAAGCCATCACCAGCAGCAGGGGGTGGAAAGGAGGAAAACCTTTCATGGTGACAAGCAAGGTAGGCTAATTCCAGCAGTTAACAAGAATATCAGAGGAACAGTGGGGGGTGTGGAATTAATTTGCAAACTGGATACAATTAACTTAGGCTTGAATAGAGACTGGGAATGGATGAGTCATTACACAAAGTAAAACTATTTCCCCATGGTATTTCTCCCTCCCACCCCACCCCCCACTGTTCCTCTGATATTCTTGTTAACTGCTGGAATTAGCCTACCTTGCTTGTCACCATGAAAGGTTTTCCTCCTTTCCACCCCCTGCTGCTGGTGATGGCTTATCTTAAGTGATCACTCTCCTTACAGTGTGTATGATAAACCCATTGTTTCATGTTCTCTGTGTGTGTGTATATAAATCTCTCCTCTGTTTTTTCCACCAAATGCATCCGATGAAGTGAGCTGTAGCTCACGAAAGCTTATGCTCTAATAAATTTGTTAGTCTCTAAGGTGCCACCGGTACTCCTTTTCTTTCTTATTATAGGCTCCTATTACCTCCCCACCCCCTCTCCTGATTTTTCACATTTGCTGTCTGGTCATCCTAATACATACTATACAAATTCGATCATATAGTGAAAATGCTGATTTATTCATCTTTTGTGGAGGCCTTTTGGGCTCAATCCTGCACCCAACAGCTCATTCAATGGCACTACAGTCATCTCTCACATCAGAAATTGGTGCACAAAAATTAAAGATTCTGAAAGGTTTATTATTTTGTCTAACAGAATAAAAATGTATTATTTGAAAAGTACCCAAATCCAGGCAATTTGGTAAATAATGTACATTCTCACAATTAGACTACAATAGTTTTGAGTCTGAACTGTCCACATTCGTTTCAACAGGTGTTAATTCTGAAGCCTAATGATGATGGCTTGTATTGTTGACTATGTCACTGCTGATCATTTTGGCAGAAACATACAAATATTCTGGGACTGTAGGTAAAAAGTCTGACGACAGTCCTATCACTCTCAGACTTATACCCAATGTTTGTCCCCTTCTAAAAAAAATACAAGTCTGTGTCAGCTAGAGCTTATTGCTAGAGCAGATCAGAAAATGGTGTGGAGTATGGAAAATTTCAAGTTTTCAGCAAAAAAAAATGAAAAAAGTCTGTTCAGAAGTATCTCATGAGAGTTAAAGTTTGGGCACATTGTAGTCCCCATTCTCCTCTGTGGGTCAGGCTCTCTGGCAAGACTACATCTCTCAGGATGCATCACAATCTCCCTTCTTGATGAGCCACCATGTGCATCGAGAGATTCATACGTTCAGAGAAGGGACCACTGTGATCAAATTAGTCTAACCTCCTGTATAACATGGGTGACAGAACTGCCCTCAAATAATTCCTAGAGCACATCTTTTAGAAAAACATCCACGCTTGGTTTAAAAAATGTCAATGATGGAGAATTCATCACAACCTTTGCTTGGTAAATTAATTACTCTCACCATTAAAAATGTATAACTTATTTCCAGCCTGAATTTGTCTAGCTTCAGCTTCCACCCACTGGATCCTGGTATACCTTTCTCTGCTAGACTGAAGAGCCCATTATTAAATATTTTGTTCCCCAGGTGGCAACTTGTAGACTATAATCAAGTCATCACTTAACTTTCTCTTTGTTAAGCTAAACAGAGTTTGCTCCTTGAGTGTATCACTAGAAGGCATGTTTCCTAATCCCTCATTCGATCTCATGGCTCTTCTCTGAACCCTCTCCAATTTATCAACATCCCTCTTGAATTGTAGACCCCAGAACTGGACACAGTATTCTTCCACAATGGCAGCACCAGTGCCAAACTTCTTTTCTCCAACTTGAGGTTCCCCTATTTATGCATCCCAGGACTGCATTAGCTCATTTGGCCACAGCTTCATACTGGGAGCTCATGTTCAACTGATTATCCATCATGACACCAGGTCCACAGGTAGTCTAGCCAGGGAAGTAGGCCCATAGAGGAGAATGGATCCATGAGGCAACTGTACCACAACTTATGCTACACTTCAGTAGCATTTTTAAATATATTTTTTCATGTTTTGACTAAAAAACTTTTCAGTTTTTGAGTGTTCATTTGGACAAAAAGTTAATGTTTTCACTGAAGTCAAAACACTTCACAAAAAGATTCATTTAGTCAAAAAACCCCAATGTTTACAGCAAAATAAAGTTTTGACAGAAAATTTTCTATAAGCCCTACTTGTAGTCCTTTTTTCCATTCAAGTGCCTGATCCAGGGCTGGATTAAGGTTATGAGGAGCCTAAGGCTAATGGGAGGGAAGGACGTAGGTATGAATTACATATTGCAAAAAAAATTATGTCGTCATCAAACATCTACATACATATTTATGTAAAATTAACTAGTTTATTCTACTCTCACTACACTCAAGTCTTCAAACAATTTCTTTTCCCTAGCTTTAGCTGTGGCAAAGTCATCAATGATGTTATGTCATCGTAATTCAAAGACTTGATTATTTCATTCTCAATGCTCAAGAGGGACAAAGCATGGAGATTCATAGATACTAAGGTCAGAAGGGACCATTCTGATCATCTAGTCCGACCTCCTGCACAGCGCAGGCCACAGAATCTCACCCACCCACTCCTACGAAAAACCTCACCTATGTCTGAGCTATTGAAATCCTCAAATCATGGTTTAAAGACTTGAAGGAGCAGAGAAGCCTCCCTCAAGTCAACCATGCCCCATGCTACAGAGGAAGGCGAAAAACCTCCAGGGCTTCTCCAATCTGCCCTGGAGGAAAATTCCTTCCCGACCCCAAATATGGCGATCAGCTAAACCCTGAGCATATGGGCAAGATTCACCAGCCAGATACTACAGAGATGCTCGAGTCATGGTGGGTTTAAGGACATTTTTGAACCTTGTTAGAAGAGAGAAGGAATGTTCTTCACTAGTTAGTGATCATTACTGACAAATACAGCCGCAATGCAGTTTCAACAGTTGGAAAACATTCTATCACCTTGGATTCAGTGGTAACTCGGTACATCCAAATAGATTTGCTTTCGTCATCTCTTCTCTCTATATCTGAGAGTGATGTGAATTCAACAAATTGAAGAAATTCTTTAGTAAAATCTACTGGAAGATCTCTGGGTACATCTGACACAGACATTGGATACCCTCACTGACTTCAGAAATTGAAATTTTAGGCGAAAAATTTGTCAGTACACTAAAAGTTTTGTCAATATTTTTGTACGCCTCCATCTGATGTTCTAATGAACTCTTCAGGTTTTTCGATGATTGTAATGAACATATTAACTCTGAAGGCCTCCTTGCCACTGAATGAGTGGGCAGTTGCATCATCGCATGTCTGTCTTTTGCGGCATGTGGCTGACTTATACTCATGGTTAGCAGTCCTTGCAGCCCCCTGAATTTCATACTCATCAAAACTATCCCACATTTGTTGAAGAACAGTTCCAAGACTCCTCATCAGGCTTACAGCAGTAGAAAGGTCTATTTGAGCACTTTGCAAGCTTAGACTGCACCTGATGAATGGCTGAAGTATATCATTTCAGACCTCACACAAAATACCAGTTTCCAACGTGTGCATTGCATCACTCAGGATCTTCGCATTTTTTTTGTTGCTGATTTTTGCGATTCATCCTTAATGCTTTCTAGTGCTTCGAGCATGTTGGGGTATCCTAAAACAACTGCATTCACAGCTTCAGCTAACTGACAATGTATGCTGCTCACTCATTACATGATTGGTAATGTATGCAGTATTCTTCCAATCACTGAAGCCTTCACAGAACATTTCCCACTTTTTGGTTTCAGAAAATAGGTGGAAATAAAAACAGTACACTTTCTTCTTAGAAGGCAAATGGATGAGCAATTCTCGTGTGCCAATCCGTTTGTTAGGCTTCACATATTCAAACACTGATTTGGTTAGATAACTATTCTGATTGGTGTACTCTCGCTTTGTCAATTAAAAGTCAGAATCTAGATTCTGGGATTTCTGTGTGCCCTTCTCAGTCCAATATGCAATGAGATCTTGAGAAGTCATGTCCCACTCATCTGGATCATAGGAGAAGGCTATTTTTGTATTAATATCACTGGGAAAGTCTTCAGAGGAGTGGGGTCAGACTGCAGCTAGAGAAGTCACAGGAGGCTGCTCCTTTTCACCACTTGGGTTGGTATTCTGGACTTACTCACTGCCAGACATAGTAGCAGGAAAACATGTTAGGCGAGAAGGAGTACCTTTCAGCACTACATCTTGTCTTTGCTGTCTTTCTTTGGCTTCCTTCAATTTCTGCCATCCTCCTTTCTTCGACATGGTTTTTATTGCCCAGTGTAGGCCTACCGTGTACAAAGTTCAATATTGCTTCGGCCCGCAAACACTGACTTTACTCACAAAGAGAAAATCATAACCACCATAAATTGAATTCACAGTCTTGATGGATTAATTTGTACAGAGCAGTATCTAATGAGACAAAACATTTCTGATGGCCCTGCTACTGTCACTCAGCTGTTACTTCAATATGGAATCGAGGGCCTACAATAGGACCTAAAAATAGGAGGGCCTAAGGCTGTAGCCTTATTAGCCTATGGGTTAATCTGGCCCTATCCCCCATATTTTGCCCACAAACACATAAATCTTTCTCTTGTTGAACTGCAGTGCTTCTGAGGCAAATGGGCTGCTTTAAAATTTAGTTGTAAATAAGTAGTTGAACTGATAGCTTTGTGGAAGTTAAACTTTGATGCAGCTCAAATAAATTATGCTCAAATAAATTTGTTAGTCTCTAAGGTGCCACAAGTACTCCTTTTCTTTTTGCGAATACAGACTAACACGGCTGCTACTTGATGAAGCTCAGCTTCCTGCAAAGGGCTGCAGCTGAACAGGAGATGAGACATCAAAGGCATACCCCTTTGCAGCTGTCCATTCTTAAGAAGAACAGATGGGGAAACAGGTGCCAAAGAAGAGAAGGACAACAAGAGAAAAGAAAGGGGAAAAATGAGAAGATGGCCCAGAAGTCAACTGCAAACTGATTTAAAGTGACTGTCTTTTTCCAATTGTTTCTTCTCACTCTTCCACTACAAGAAAATAGTTCATAGGGGATGGACATGTTATAAGAAATAATACAACCAAAACATTTGTTTAATAAATTTAACTTAAAATGTAGAGAGCTATAGTCTGATAGAATTAAGACACTCCAGGGTATGTTTTATGGGTAAATTAATCTACATTTTGGACAGCTGAAGGCACTTGTTTGCTTCCAAAACACCCATGTGAGGTATTAGAGGACCAATAAAACTTGTCTTGTGGCTTGAGGCAATATTTAAAAGCTCAATCAAGCAGACAAATCCAAATGCTGTAGCTTGGCTCTTGAAAATGCTAATTGGGAGAATTCTCCTCATATATTCTTTTTTAAATGGAAAACTACAATCAGTTGGGTAAGTTGGAGTGCATTTACACAATTATATGTTAACGTTGTCTTCTAGAAGAAATTTTAAGAGACCTATTTAAAGTTTATTTAAATTAAGTAAAACAGAATGTACATACACACTGCTAAAATAATTTTAATTCCTGTATACAATGGGAAAGCATAGGGAATTTTTAATGTCTAAAGGCCACAGAAGTGCAGGGGAGTGGAGGTGGCCAGAGTAACAACACTGCTTTGGAATCTGAGAGTCTCCCACACTGCAATTATGCACATTACCACCACAGGTGTGCAGTACTCTACAAGAACAAGTACAGAAGGTGTTGTTGTGATGGGTGTATGGACAACAGTTCTGTCAAAATACTCAGATGCTGATTCCATGGATGCTCTGGGGGCTGGAGCACCCACAGGGGAAAAAAATGGTGAGTGCTTAGCACTCACTGGCAGCCCCCCTAACAGCTCCTCCCCCTCCCCCCAGTGCCCTCTACCTGCCAGCGGCCCCACTGATCAGCACCTTCCCAGCGCCTCCCGCCCGCCATGGATCAGTTGTTTAGTGACATGTGGGAAGTGCTGGGGGGGCGGGGAAGGAGGAGGGCAGGACAAGGGGCTTGGGGGAGAGCAGCGGTCGAGCATCACCTGGGAAAGGACAAAGTTGGCGCCTGTGAAAATACTGCCCATATTCAACCCATAGCACACTTCAGTTTCTCATACAATTTCTAGAGGTTCGGGCACTTTTTTTACATTAATAGCTTTAGAAATATTTAAGCAGATAATGTAGATCTATAGTTGGAGTAGCCAGTGGCTGTGCAATAGTTGGCGCTATTAAATATTCAAAATGAAACCTTCAAAGTGATTTCTCTCTCACACATTGTCTCTTTGAATCTATACTGTATTCACAGTAATCAAGTAGTCAGAACCCACATTTTACATGCATTTTGACATGATCTGACGAAGTGGGTATTCACCCACAAAAGCTTATGCTACAATTCATCTTTTAGTCTATAAGGTGCCACAGGACTCTTTGCTGCTTTTATACATTTTACATGTTTTTCTACTGGGAATTAAACAAAATACTGTCTTCAGCACTTGCGTACATAACAGTACCTATTTGTCTTTATGTAGAAAAAAATGATTTAGCAAGTAGTCTGTGGGAGAAGGTTGTTATTTATAAACAAGTTGGTGTGAATGTCATTTTAAATTAAATTAGATAGTATATTTCTAATACTACTTTAATTTAAAATTACACTGAAAAGTCAGCAAAGAAAAACATTTGTATGCTACTTGTACAGCCCTTTGAGCTCTGATGGCAATAGCAGGATGGAGATTTTTCTTCTTTCAGTCACGTTGCTTACATATTGTAACTTGCATATTTAGCCCTCAAACCTGCAAATGCACTGTGATGGTGCAAGGCCAGATGGCTATGGAAGAGTAGTGGGAGATAGATATATTAGCTCCAGGCTAAACAAATCCCTGGTACCAGGATAAGTGAAATGGCAGCTGCTCCAGGTCAATTAAGACACCTGGGGCCAATTAAGAACTTTCCAGAAGGCAGGGAGAAGGCTAGGTTGACTGGGACACCTGAAGCCAATCAGGGGCTGGCTGAAACTAGTTAAAAGCCTCCCAGTTAGTCAGGTGGGTGTGCATGTCAGGAGCTGTGGGAAGAAGTTGCGCTGCTGGAGAGGCTGAGTAGTACACACCATATCAGGTACAAGGAAGGAGGCCCTGAGATAAGGGTGAAGTGGAGCTTGAGGAAGTGAGGGCTGCTGTGGGGGAAGTAGCCCAGGGAATTGTACATGTCATGTTTCTAAAAGGTCAGCTACCATAGCTGATACTATTAGGGTCCCTGGGCTGGAGCCTGGAGTAGAGGGTGGGCCTGGGCTCCCCCCCACACCTTTGCCCCTGATTAGTCACTGAGACTGGGAGACAACAGAGACTGTGCAAGGAAGGATAACTTCTCCTCACCTCCGTCGCTGGCTTATGATGAAAATGGCTCAGTAGACTTTGACCCTTGTTTCTAGAGAAAGAAGGGTTACGTGGAGGGTCACAGTGAGTCTCTGAGGCTAGCGAAATCCGCCAGGAAACGCGGGACCCATGGAAGCAAGGACAGAGCTTTGTCACAGCACATTGAGTAACTTTATGAGAGTATTCAATGAGATTTTCACATGTATAAGTGTTGGTGGAATTAGGCCAATAGGATCCAATCTAAGCTTCCTTCCTCTGAAGTCAATGGGAGTTTTATCATTAACTTTAATGGAAGCTGAATGGCCCATGGAAGTACTTTTTCTGCTTGTGTTCTTCCACCATTTCAAAAAAATAAACAAAACCAGACCTTCCAAAGCAGTGTCCAATCTCCACAAAGGGGGGATTTATTTCAAACCTGACTCCATGTCCTGACTGTTTATTTCCTTGTCAAACTGATTTTTTGCAGCTTATAATATTTTAATTCCTGTGTTCAAAGGCCATTAAGCCCTTTGACTCAAAGAAACAACAAATTCCATAAAGCTAAATGGGCACCCAATTGACAGCACAGAAGACAACACTCCCAGTGTATCTACATACAGTAGATTTCATACTGAATAGGGCTGGAACAAATATTGGACGACTTTAAGAAACTGATAACTTTTTTCCATTTGAGAACCAGGTTGTTCTGCATCTCCTTTCCCTGCATCTCCTATCACTGTGGTGATAAGGTTTATACAGAATTAGGGATCACATGGTATTACAAAAGTGATCTGAGGTTGGGTTTTTAGATTAGTAACTCCACCTGGTTGGTCCACTAACCTTTCTCTTAACAATTTGCTGCTAGTGAGCAAAGATTAATTTGACCATCAACACAATATGTACGTACAGCATCTACCACAATGCAGCACCAATCTTGGCTGGGGCCTCTAGAAACTACCAACAACAACTGCTATATAAAATTATTACCAGTCATGTAGTTAGTTTGTCTTTCTACTGCAGGGAATCTGACTTCTTTTCCCTTTTCATAATGCATTCCTGTTGTCTATCATCCTCAATGTAAATGAGCTTGACCACCCATAACCCTTTCCAAATTTTCCTTGACCCTTTCCTAGCTCTGCCTATTAGGGACAAACTCTGGCTCTAATACAAAATTGGAACTTTCCCTCTGGCTCTTTTCATCAATTCCTATATCAGGATAGAGTGGACAGCCACACTGCCCTTGGGGAAGTCATTGCCTCTACTGCTAAAGACAAAGCACTTGCATCTTTTCCCTGAAGAAATCTTTCTACAGGTAAGAAGAAGTTAAGACAAACTCTTTAAGCCTGTTTATACGGTAAGTCTGATGGCTGCCTCCAGACACCCAATACCAGAATTACAAAATTTTCAAACTAATTCTGAGACCAGATCTCTGGTATAAGACTGAAACTCTTATACCCAATTAATGGTGCAGTAGCACCTCCCCTAAAAGCAAAACAACCCCAAACAAAGTAGCTAATTTGTAACACAACCAATAGTGAGACAAAACTAAGCAGTCTCATCATATATTACTGGGCACTTTTCCCCAAAGCTGCAGGTTATCCGAGTAGCTCAGGTTGAGTCTCAGTTGCAAAATAGCTTAGTACAAATTCTGCTCCCAATGCCAACTCATTATCTGTGGTCTTAACATGGAGGACAATCCTCCTAACCAGCTCCTGGAGCCGCAGTAAAGGCCATCTGTGGCCTTATGGCTGAGCTAACCTCCATAACAAGTATGATCTCCCTCTGCAGGTGGGGGAGGAATGGATAATGGATCTGTGTAAGTAGATATCCGTGGGCCCTGCTCCTTCTTCTGTCTGCCTCTCACCCAACTTTCTTTTGCCATGGCACAGAAAGAGTCCCTGTGGGGAAACAGTTTCTTGGTGCAAAGGAGATACAGACCTTCTGTACAGGTTTCTGGTATGCTTCCCCAGGTAAGACCCTCCTACCCTATGGCAGAAAAAGCAGAATTTGCCATTTTCTGAAAAAGATACAGGAAGCAACAAATACAAGGCCTGAATCAATGATATCAATTAACTGGATTACAAATGAAATGGCACCACGAGAGAGGATACAATTTTAGGGCCAATCCTACAAACATTTACATGCTTAACCTTATGCACATGTGTAGAGTTAATGAGCTTAATGGGATTTAAGGTTAAGTGTGTTTTTATTTGCACTGCAGGATCAGGGCCATAATCAAGTTGTTTAATGGCCCACTTTTTGTATAAATAACCAGTGTGACTATGGCCTCACTCTCTTGGAAAGAAGTTTATAGCATTTACAGATTTTTTTCTTACATTTTTAAGAGGCCATTTCATCTTCATATTTGAAAGCTTCCATTAAGTTCAGCAGAAAACATATCAAAGTTGTCAAACAAAATATAAATCTGTACTTAATTATTCAATTTCAAAGGGGAAAATGTTGGACACTACAACAGGGATTGAAAGCAGAAATCTGAAGTGTGGCCTCTAAGTGGCTTATTTAAAAAGAAGTGCATACAATTTGCATCTGTATCAATAAAGATATAACAACAACAAGTATTGCTGTGGTATCTAGAGGCCCCAGCTGAAGTCAAGGCCCCATTCTGCTAGGCACTATGCATACACATATTGGTGGAGACAGTATAAATAGACAAGACGTACAAATGGTGAGAGAAACAAAGTATCATCATACCCATCTTATTGATGGGGAACTGAGGTACAGGGAAATGAAGTGACCTATCAAAGGTCAAAGAAAGAGAGCCCAGACTCAAACCTAGTCCCTTAAATACAAGGCCATCTTTTCTCTACTTCCCCACATTTTTTCATAGAATGAGTGTCTAAAATGCCCATGCAAAAATTATTCAAAAAAGGAGCATGAAAAAAAAAAGACTTCCAGTATATGCAGTTGTCACTTGAGAGCTAGAGATAAGAATTTCTGTTAACTTGCTAATGCTAACAACACCCTACTAAACAGGTATGCCAATGTGTTAATGCAGCCTGTTCAATTTATATTCCATATTCAAATAGCTGATAATCACTGCTCAGAATTCAAACTGTGCAGCTAGGATAGGGCTTAATGAAAATAATACAATGCAATCACAAAGGAGCATTTAAATAGTTCTATTAGGAATAACCTCATTTATTCAGAAATACAAATTGTAAAAAACTGGAGCTTGAGATGCAATGGTTAAGCTTTGCTCACCAGAAGATCGAAAGTTAAATTAAAGTTCCATCATTATCTTGCATGCAGGGGAGGGGAGGAAAAGAAACAAGAAGAAGAGGCACAAACTGGGTTCAGCCAAAGCAGAGGCCATTTTTCACTGAGGAAAACCTGTCATTGTCTAGGAGTGGTGGGGGATAAGGGGAGAAAAAAATTTTCTGTGAGTATTTGCACTGCTGGTCAGTTGATGCATTTGGAGTTCAATGGGAGGATTTCATGTTTGCGAAACAGTCTCTCTCATCTCTCTCTGTATCTTTAATCATTTGAGCTTTCGGGGCAGCAGTGATCCAACCCAAGAGTAAGTCACAGGAGACAATCCACCACCAGAAGCCTTCAATCATCACTTTAGGTCAGGGTGATGAGGGTCGTGGGGAGAGAGTTGCTAGATCTGGAGTTGACCTTTTCCCTTTATGCTGAGCAAGTTATTCTAGGGAGTTTGCTTCTGCAGGTGGTGCATATGGCAATATGTCCACAAGTAGCGCTTAAAGCCACCAAGATTTAAAATCTTTAAACATCTAAAGTATCTTACTTAATTCTAAAATTGCAGAATTTGAAGAACCAATCAAATGTTTTACAAGCACTAACTATTAGGAACTATTAAATTTAAGTTTCAAAGCTATTTCTGGAACATTCAGAATACAAACAAAACTTGCTGTTTCCAGGATTGGGAATAGGAAATGGAGTTTTTCCATCTCCAGGTCAGCATTTCAGATCTAACCCAAGTTAGTAGTGACTGAAACTCTTTACCACCTGAAGGCTGTTTCAGTTGTCTACACGAGGGAAACTTACTAAAAGTTTCCAAGGGTTGCAACCACCTGTTTAAATCTACCATTGTTAACAGCTCTGTTGAAGATAGGCCACCAACTGCCATCAGTGTTTTAACAACATGTCAAAGACCAGCTTAGAAAAGGGTTACATGACAAGGTGTTTAATGTGCCAATGGCCTGTCTACACTGGGACTCCCCATGCTGATAACATTGATGGCACTGAACTAGAGGGAAAATGTAACGAGTGTGAAATTAGTTGGCGATTTCAGTCCACTTCCCAATAGATGACCACCATAATTGGAAAGAAGTGGTACTTTGTAGATGGTTTCACCAGGACTGCCAAAGAATTCAAAGACATGGAAAGAAAACTCCCTCCATCACCTAAGAGATTCCTGGAGATTCTACAAAGGCACAAAGTGAGGACAGCATGTGGAGATCTGCATTTGCTGCTGCCTCTCTCTTCATTATTCTGTGTTCCAATCGCAAGAGCTGTAAATCCAGTACTTTGAACACTAAATTTACTTCTGTGTTTTTTTTAATGTTACTCCAGAATTTTTTGAATAGTTTGAAAATAGATATTGGGCAAAGAATCTTCAGAGAATGAGCTTTCAGGAGAGTGTGGATGCACAGCCAGGTAGCAGTATGTCAAAACTTTGGGGACAGGAAAGTTTGTGCTTGGGGTAGCTAGCACAGTGCCACTGCTGTCTGTGCTACTATGGCTACACTATTACTTTTAACATGCCTACTCAGATGAGAACTAGCAGGAGTATGTCTACATGAGCTGGGAATCACACCTCTAGCTCAGTGTAGACATAGACTTACAGAAAGTACATCAGTGAAAATACATTCATAGTTCTTACATGAAAGTAAGTCTGTGTGACAAATCTGACGAACACAGGCGAACCATGAGGCTATTGCATTTAATATTATGACTGTTAACTAAATGTCTGAGACAGCTTTGACAGGATGACAACTTCAAAGACCATTATATTGGGATGGGCCTGACAATAAGAGCCTTTAGAAAATTCATAGCCCTTTGTTTCAATACATATATGTATTTGTATGTTCCTGGCTCACTGGGTGGATTTCCTGTGGAATCTAGATTCACCAGGGGGTGATTAATGCAAAATCCCAAGGCTGGCTATGCAGATACCCAACCTTGAGGCTCAACCACCTAGGAAGAGGAGCAGTGACTGGTTTTGCCTGTTTCCAAGGGGCTGCAAGACAAAGCAAGAGTTTAGGGATAAAAGGCTGAGTTTATTCTGACACAGGGAACTTTCCCTCACAAATGGATCTGACCTTTGATCCAAGGGAGTACCCATCCCTGGTGAAAAGTTACAAGAACTTGAACCTGCCAGAGTCTGACTTCTGCTATATTTAGATCTTTTTATTGTTTTGTATGTTTTTTCTGTATCAAAAAAGTGCTGGAACTAGGGGTGTTGGGGGTGGTGCTGCACCCTCTGGCTTGAAGTTGCTTGGTTCCATGGCTCTCAGCACCCCCACTATACAAATTGTTCCAGCACCTATATGCTCTATATGCTTTTGTCCTTAAA
The DNA here is from genome assembly GCF_009764565.3 of Dermochelys coriacea. Lineage (NCBI taxonomy): Eukaryota > Metazoa > Chordata > Testudines > Dermochelyidae > Dermochelys > Dermochelys coriacea. The sequence goes on along the minus strand of NC_050069.1, from coordinate 154,602,825 downwards.
GCAATGTACTGTGCTTTGCAATGGTGGTCACCTGTGATAATTGGTGAGCCACTCATTGTCGCTGGGGGGCGGGGAGGGGTGAAAGTGCAGGTGCTGAGTGAGTCAAACACATTGGGAAAAATCACATTGCAACTGTAATTTAAACCCCTGGGTCTGGAAGATGAGTATGGGTCCTGTGCCAGAGAGAGGTGACAACTGGAGGCCTGAGATTACATTCCTTGACCAGACCACAGAGGGGGTCAAAAGGTGCAGTTCTCCCAAAACTGTGATAGTAAAACACCACCATTCCGGCTAAGTGGCCACCTATTATAATGGCAAAAAAAAATTAGAGTAGACATGTGTGTCCATCTTTCTTCACAACTCAATGTCTTGGAATTGTAAGAAAGTTTGCAAACCTCTGTGATAAGACATGTGTTGTACAGTAACTCATTTGATCAATGGCATAGAAGAGGTGGGTTTTAGTTTTGGGGGTCTCAGTTACCACTCAATTTTTATCACATGTAGTGCAGACACAACTTCATGTGTATCATTTAAATGATCCCTTTGTTTACAGATACATATTAGATGCAAGGGAGAAGAAGATACTGTTTAGGCCTGAAGTTAGTTTCACTTGTCCATAATTTTTTAAATGAGCGACTGTTAGCTAGTCACCGTTACATGGTTCTTTCATAGGGAGTGAATTGTGTACATACAAGGTTTTGTGCAAGGATTTACCACAGCCCATGAGGAAGCCACCTGCCCCAAAGTCACTATTTCTACCTATGCAATTTTTCATATCCTTCCCACTATAGAGGTTTTGGGTCATACAAGTGCAGATCAAATAAGTAATTCCATTGTCCACTGAATGGTCCACTGAAAGATTCTACAGTGTGCAGGGGCTATAAAGCAAGTCTTATTTGCTGTGCCAAGCCATGCAGTGGTTCAGCACCCTGCCTGGCTGACTTTCACCCAGCATGAACAAATTGCAGTGTTCCAGGCTTATTTGCAATTCGTATCATAAAATTGAACATTTACTGATTGTTTTTAGTTGATGTGCTATTAGCATATTTAAAGTCTTATTAAAATTGTTAGCGTCATATTGTTTAAATATAGAACATCAAATTTCCATGATATTTATCTTTTAAGATTAAGAAATATCAAGCAAAACTGGCCAGTGTTGGGTTTTTTTCCCCCCAGTAGGGGTGTTTTATAAAATCACTGTTATGTGACAGGTTTCAGAGTGGTACCTGTGTTAGTCTGTATCAGCAAAAAGAAACCAAGGAGTACTTGTGGCACCTTAGAGATTAAACACATTTATTTTACACAAAAGCATAAGCTTTTGTGTAAAACCCACTTCATCGGATGCATGCAGTGGAGAATACAGTAGGAAGATATGTACACACACACACACACACACACACACACAGAAAAATGGGTGTTGCTATACCAACTGTAACAAGACTAATCAATTAAGGTGGGCTATTATCAGCAGGAGAAAAAAAAACTTTTGTAGTGATAATCAGGATGGCCCATTTCAACCAGTTGACAAGGTGGTGAGAGAAACAGCAGGGGAAAAAATAAAACATGGGGAAATAGTTGTTTTTTTTTAAAAAACTTTGTCACTCCCAGTCTTTATTCAAGCCTAATTTAATGGTGTCCAGTCTGCAAAATTCCAATTCTGCAGTTTCTTGTTGAAGTCAGTTTTGAAGTTTTTTTGTTGGAGAATTGTGACTTTTAGGTCTGTAATCGAGTGACCAAAGAGACTGAAGTGTTCTCCGACTGGTTTTTTAATGTTATAACTCTTGACATAGAATCATAGAATATCAGGGTTGGAAGGGACCTCAGGAGGTCATCTAGTCCAACCCCCTGCTCAAAGCAGGACCAATCCCCAACTAAATCATCCCAGCCAGGACTTTGTCAAGCCTGACCTTAAACTTCTAAGGAAGAAGATTCCACCACCTCCCTAGGTAACACATTCCAGTGTTTCACCACCCTCCTAGTGAAAAAGTTTTTCTTAATATCCAACCTAAACCACCCCCACTGCAACTTGAGACCATTACTCCTTGTTCCATCATCTGCTACCACTGAGAACAGTCTAGATCCATCCTCTTTGGAACCCCCTTTCAGGTAGTTGAAAGCAGCTATCGAATCCCCCCTCATTCTTCTCTTCCGCAGACTAAACAATCCCAGTTCCCTCAGCCTCTCCTCATAAGTCACATGTTCCAGTCCCCTAATAATTTTTGTTGCCCTCCGCTGGACGCTTTCCAATTTTTCCACATCCTTCTTGTAGTGTGGGGCCCAAAACTGGACACAGTACTCCAGATGAGGCCTCACCAATGTCGAATAGAGGGGAACGATCACGTCCCTCGATCTGCTAGCAATGCCCCTACTTATACATCCCAAAATGCTATTGGCCTTCTTGGCAACAAGAATAGACTGTTGACTCATATCCAGCTTCTCATCCGCTGTAACCCCAGGTCCTTTTCTGCAGAACGGCTGGCGAGCCATTCGGTCCCTAGTCTGTAGCGGTGCATGGGATTCTTCCATCCTAAGTGCAGGACTCTGCACTTGTCCTTGTTGAACCTCATCAGATTTCTTTTGGCCCAATCCTCTAATTTGTCTAGGTCCCTCTATATCCTATCCCTACCCTCCAGTGTATCTACCTCTCCTCCCAGTTTAGTATCATCTGCAAACTTGCTGAGGGTGCAATCCATGACATCCTCCAGATCATTTATGAAGATATTGAACAAAACCGGCCGAGGACCAACCCTTGGGGCACTCCACTTGATGCCGGCTGCCAACTAGACATGGAGCCATTGATCAATAGCTGTTGAGCCCGACAATCTAGCCAACTTTCTATCCACCTTATAGTCCATTCATCCAGCCCATACTTCTTTAACTTGCTGGCAAGAATACTGTGGGAGACCGTGTCAAAAGCTTTGCTAAAGTCAAGGAACACGTCCACTGCTTTCCCCTCATCTTCAGAGCCAGTTATCTCATCATAGAAGGCAATTAGATTAGTCAGGCATGACTTGCCCTTGGTGAATCCATGCTGACTGTTCCTGATTACTTTCCTCTCCTCTAAGTGCTTCAGAATTGATTCCTTGAGGACCTGCTCCATGATTTTTCCAGGGACTGAGGTGAGGCTGACATCTGATTTGTGTCTATTTATTCTTTTGACTAGAGATTGTCCAGTTTGGCCAATGTACATGACCGAAGGGCATTGCTGGCACATGATGGCATATATCACATTGGTAGATGTGAAGGTGAACAAGCTTTGATGGTGTGGCTGATGTGATTAGGTCCTATGATGGTGTCCCCTGAATAGATATGTGGACAGAGTTGGCAACCAAAGGTCAGGTGCAGAAAAAATGGTTACTTTCTCGTAACTGTTGTTCGAGATGTGTTGTTCACATCCATTCCATATTCATGCACGTGGCAAGTGCACAACTAGCATCGGAAACTTTTCCCCTTAGCGACTCCCAGTGGGCCAGCAGGCCCCCCAAGTGGTGCCACTGCGCCGTGCTTATATACCTCTGTCGGCCTGACCTCCTCCAGTTCCTTCTTGCCAGCGACTCTGACAGAGGGGTAGGAGGTTGGGTGGTGGAATGAACGTGAATACCACATCTCAAAGAACAACAGTTACAAGATAATAACCGTTTTTTCTTCTTTGAGTGCTTGTTCACATCCATTCCAAAATTAGGTGAATTACAAGCTTACCTCTGGAGGAGGGTAGGAGTCACGGAACAACTGCTCGGAGGACCGCTCCGCCAACTGCCGCGTCTTCTCTGGCCTGCTGGTTGACCGCGTAGTGGGTCATGAAGGTGTGCATTGCGGACCAGGTGGCTGCTCTACCAATCTCCTCGATTGGGACCTGTGCCAGGAACGCCTTGGAAGTCACCTGCGCCCTGGTCGAGTGGGCCATGACTGCTGGGGTAGGAACACCTGCGAGCTCATAGCACACCCAGATACAGCTTGTAATCCAAGATGAAATTCACTGCGCTGACACTGGGAGGCCTTTTATCCTCTCGGCTACAGCCACAGATAGCTGTGTGGATTTGCGAAAGGGCTTGGTGCGTTCCAAATAGAATACCCGCGCTCGACGCACATCCAGGGTGTGCAAGCTGCGGTGACTCGGGTCTGTATGGGGTTTCGGGAAGAACACCAGCAGACAAATGTCCTGACTCAAATGGAATTGGCAGATCACCTTAGGGAGGAACTTGGGGTGCGGCCAGAGCTGCACCTTGTCCTTGTGAAATACTGTGTACGGTGGCTTAGAGGTGAGGGCCCTCAGTTCAGACACCCTTCTGGCCGAGGTAATGGCAACCAGAAATGCCACCTTCCAGGAAAGGTGGAGGAGAGAACAGGTAGCGAGGCGCTCAAAAGGGGGTCCCATGAGTTGAGAAAGGACCAGGTTAAGGTTTCATGGAGGGACTAGGGGGGGCAGGAGTACAGGAACATCTTCTCCAACCCCTTAAGGAACCGTCCCACCATTGGGTGGGAAAACACCGAGCCCCCCCGAAAACCCAGATAGAAGGCAGAGATGGCCGCCAGGTGCGCTCTGAGTGAGGATGGGGCTAGCCCTTGCTGCTTGAGGTGCAGGAGATACTCCAGAATGGCCTGCACTGGCAGCACTTGTCAGGGTTCACACCAACATGAGAACCTTTTCCATTTGGCCATATAGGCTGCCCTGGTAGAGGGCTTTCTACTGCCAAGCAGAATCTGCTGTACAGGAAGGGAGCACTGGCTCTCCAGTGCGTTTAACCACAGAGCCTCACGCCGTCAGGTGCAGTGACTGCAGGTCAGGGTGCAAAAGTTGCCCGCCGTCCTGTGTAATGAGGTACCGGTGCAGGGGCAGGACTACTGGGGCCTCCACCGACAGCTCTAGGAGCTATGTGTACCAGTGTTGGCAGGCCCAAGCTGGGGTGATGAGGATCACCACTACCCTGTCCCTGCGCACCTTAAGCGGGACCTTGTGCACCAAGGGGAGCAGAGAGAAGGCATACATCAAGCCCCCTTGCCTCGTGGATGTGTTTGCGATCCGGTGGGAGCCCGGGCTGCGGCCCTGGAATGTGTGGGCACTGGGCATTGGCCTTGGTGGCAAACAGATCTACCCGGGGAAACCCTCACCTGCGGAAGAGCGAAAACATGACATCCGCCCTGAGCGTCCAGTCATGCATGCTGAGGGAGACCGCCAGCTTGTTCCGCACCCCTGGGATATAGGATGCTTTGAGGTGAATTGCATGGGCATGCAAAGGTCCCAGAGGAGGAGAGCCTCGCAACAGAGTGGCGAGGAATGGGCCCCGCCCTGTTTGTTTATATAAAACATGACAGTAGGGTTGTCAGTCAGAACTGTCACACTGTGACCACTCAGAGTGGCGTGAAAGGTCTGGCAGGCGAGATGAACCGCCCTGAACTCCTTCACAGTGATATGGAGCGACTGCTTTGCCTCAGACCACAACCCCTGCGTCATGAGGTCCCCCAGGTGAGTCCCCCCCCATCCGTGGTCTGACATCCATTACCAGCGTCAGGTCCAGAAGTGGGGCAGCAAAGGGGATGCCTTCGCAAACCACAGGCTGGGACTGCCACCACAGCAGCGAGTCCAGCACATCCCTTGGGGCTGTCACTACCAAGTCTAGAGGGTCCCTCCCTGGGTGGTACACCCAAGCGAGCCACACCCGCAGAGTCATAGAATCATAGAATCATAGAATATCAGGGTTGGAAGGGACCCCAGAAGGTCATCTAGTCCAACCCCCTGCTCAAAGCAGGACCAAGTCCCAGTTAAATCATCCCAGCCAGGGCTTTGTCAAGCCTGACCTTAAAAACCTCTAAGGAAGGAGATTCTACCACCTCCCTAGGTAACGCATTCCAGTGTTTCACCACCCTCTTAGTGAAAAAGTTTTTCCTAATATCCAATCTAAACCTCCCCCATTGCAACTTGAGACCATTACTCCTCGTTCTGTCATCTGCTACCATTGAGAACAGTCTAGAGCCATCCTCTTTGAAACCCCCTTTCAGGTAGTTGAAAGCAGCTATCAAATCCCCCCTCATTCTTCTCTTCTGCAGACTAAACAATCCCAGCTCCCTCAGCCTCTCCTCATAAGTCATGTGCTCTAGACCCCTAATCATTTTTGTTGCCCTTCGCTGTACTCTTTCCAATTTATCCACATCCTTCTTGTAGTGTGGGGCCCAAAACTGGACACAGTACTCCAGATGAGGCCTCACCAGTGTCGAATAGAGGGGAACGATCACGTCCCTCGATCTGCTCGCTATGCCCCTACTTATACATCCCAAAATGCCATTGGCCTTCTTGGCAACAAGGGCACACTGCTGACTCATATCCAGCTTCTCGTCCACTGTCACCCCTAGGTCCTTTTCCGCAGAACTGCTGCCGAGCCATTCGGTCCCTAGTCTGTAGCGGTGCATTGGATTCTTCCATCCTAAGTGCAGGACCCTGCACTTATCCTTATTGAACCTCATTAGATTTCTTTTGGCCCAATCTCAGTCTCAGTCTGGCATGCCTGACCACATGCATGCATGCCGCCATGTGGCCCAGCAGCCGCAGGCAGCACCTGGCTGTTGTCATTGGAAACTGGTACAGGGAGGCCACTGCTTGCTGGATAGCCTGGAATCAGGATACTGGAAGGCTTGCTCTGGCCTGCACTGCATCCAGGACCGCCCCTATGAATTCCACTCTCTGCAAGGGTACAAGCATGGACTTGGGGACCTTGACCAGGAGCCTCAGTTCACAGAACAATCTCAGGGCCACCTCCACATGGCCCCGCACCTCTACCTCGGATCGGCCCATAAGGAGCCAGTCGTCGAGGTACAGGTACACCCGGATTTTCTCCTCCATAAGAAGGCCGCTACCACTACCATGCACGTCGTGAACACCCTTGGGGCTGCGGTTAGACTGAACAGGAGAACTGCAAACTGGTAAATGTTCTCGGCCCATGGTGAAGCATAGGAACCGTCGCTGTGCTGGGAAGATGGCGGTATGAAAGTACATGTCCTTCATGTTGAGGGCAGCATACCAGTCCCCGGATCCAGGGAAGGGATGATGGTGCCCAGAGAGACCATGTGGAACTGGGTCTTGACCAGGAACTTGTTGAGCCCGTGCAGGGCTAGGATGGGGCGAAGGCCCCCTCATCCCCAAGGCCAAAGGAAGTACTGGGAGTAGAACCCTTTTTCCCTTAGGCCGTGAAGCACCACCTCTACCGCCCCTGCCTCTAGCAGTGAGCAGACTTCCTCTAGGAGATGCTCGTGAGAGGGGTCCCTGAAGAGGAACGGGGAAGGGGGATGGGAGGGAGGCGAACTGCAGCGAGTACCTGTTCTGCACTGTGTGCAGGACCCAACGGTTTGACATAATGGTGGACCACGCACAGGAGAAACAGGACAGGCGGTTCAGGAAACAAAGGGACAGATCCGGTGACTGGTCTGGTATGCTGTCCTCGAGCATACCTTCAAAAGCCTGGCTTAGTGCCCAGCTGGGGTTTGTGCTGGCCTTGGTTCTGGCCAGGCCCATTATTGTTATTGCGCCTATTATCCCTGCCTCGCCTACAGTAAGGCTAAAGCCTATGGCAAGGCTGGTACTGGCACTGAGGGGGAGGCTACGGCTTAGAGGGCTTCCTCTGGGTTGCCGGGGTGTGCCTACCCAGCGACTTGAGCGTAGCTCACGAGTCCTTGAGGCTATGCAGTCTCGCATCTGTCTGGTCCGAGAAGAGCCCAGACACTTGGAACGGGAGATCCTGGAGTGTATTCTGGACCTCACGGGGCAGGCCTGCCTCCTGGAGCCACGCTGAGTACCTCATGACCACCCTGAGGCGATTGTTCTAGACGCCACATCTCCTGAATCCAGGGAGGCCTGGAGAGAGGTCTTGGCTACTGCCTTGCCCTCATCCACCAGGGCCATGAACTCCTGTTGGGAACCTTGTGGGAGGTTGTCCTTAAACTTCCCCACCGCCGCCCAGGAGTTGAAATTGTGCCTGTTGAGGATGCCCTGCTGGTTAGCAATCCTCAACTGAAGGCCCCCACATGAGTACACCTTTCTACCCAAAAGGTCCAGGCATTTTGCCTCCCTGGCCTTAGGGGCCGAGGCTTCCTGACCATGGCGCTCCCTTTTGTTCACCACCAAAACCACTAGGGAGAATGGATTCAGGTGGCAGAACAGGAACTCATAGCCCTTAGATGGGGCAAAGTATTTACACTCCATTCATTTAACCGTTGCAGCCGTGGTCTGCCATATAGTCTTATAGTTAGATTGGATGGTCTTAATGAGCGGGAGCGCTATTCTGGATGGAACATCGGGGCTCAAAATGTCCACCGGGGATCCTTCTGCTCAACTGTCACCTTGGCCTGCAACCCCAAATTTTGGGCAACTCTGCACAGCGGTTCCTGGTGGGCTCTATGGTCTATCAGCAGAGGGCCGGACATCTCTGTACCCGCCACCGCCTCATCGGGGGAAGACGAAGAGGTTAGCTGCTGCTCCACCCCCTCTGGTTGATACTCCTGCTCCCCATCTCCCATGGTAGGGGCCTCCGGCTCAGGCTGGGGCAGGAGTCCATGGGACGGCACCAGGCTTGGTGCCGGACTCTCCGGTCTATGCTGGGGGGATGCTGGAGGCCTGGATACTATTGCCTCCTGGCATTGGTGCGGGGACCCACTGCACCGAGTAACTTGCCCTGGACGGGGCCCCTTGGCACTCCTGATAGGCCCAGTGGGTCCAGAAGGGCCACTGGCCTGGCGGCCCCCATTGAGGTTACCAGCTCCCTTGAGGGTCCCTGCTTTCCAGGCCCTGGTGCGGGTAGCTATAGCGGCCAGAGCTGGTGCCGGACTGCGGTGACGCCGATCGCGAAGGCCATGGCGGTGCCAACGATCTGCGCCGGCGGGAGAACGAGCGGCTCCTGGCTGTGTGGGACCAGGACCAGGACCAGTGCCAGCGTTCCCTGGTCCGGGACAGTCTGCGGGAGACCTCTGGTGAAGGCCGTCTCAACTCCTCCCAGTGCCGGTCTCTGGACAGTGCTGGAGAGTGGCATGCCCTTTCTGGTGCTTCTTCGCATTGACCCACTGCCAGTGCCACAACCTCCTTCTGGGCTGCTGGCAAGTGCAAGTCTGCAGAGTCAGAGCTCAACCAGGACCAACTCTGGGACTGGTGCTGGGATAGTGTCTTGGAGCGGCACACCATTGCTGGCTTACCCCTCAACAACACCCGAGACATGGACACCGGAGGGTTCTCCCCATATGGGAGGGGTCTCGCCGCTGACAGCTCGTTGAGGTCCTTTGCAGCTTCAAAGGTGCCAGGCGTGGAGGGCTGATCTGTTATGCCCTCGAGCCCATCGTCCACACTGAGCTCACTTAGGTCTGGGCTTGTGCTGCCGGGACCACCTGTGTCGATGCCATTACCGCAGCCTTCCCCCTCTTATCAGCGCTCGGGGCCTTGGGAGGCGCCAGCTTCCTGTGTGGAGAATGACTGTGCCTTCCTTTAGGCTGCGCTATGGGCCGCACCGGGGAGGACGATCGGTGCTGGAGCCTAGCCTGGCGCTCCGGGGCCAACAGTTTACGGTGCTTAGCTGGTGCCGGGTCTCTTGAGGGCTCCGGGGCACTACCCACTGTGGAAGCCTGAGCCGGCGTAAGGCGCTCCGGGCCCAGTGGCTGCAATGCAGCCTCCATCAACAGTTGCTTTAGGCAAAAGTCTTTCTTTCCTTGTCCTTGGATTAAACACCTTGTAAATCCTACACCTTTCAGTTTGATGGTTGTCCCCCAGGCAACGTAGACATGTGGGGGTCACTAACTGGCATAGGTTTGTGGAATGTAGTACAAGCCTTGAAGCCGTGGGCCCGTGGGCAGATGCTGGAGGCCTCCAAGCACCTAACAACTTAAATGTCTACAATCTCTATGTAAACTAACTGATAACAGCTACTCTAAAGGCTAAGGGACTGCTATTCTATATGCGTGTGTGAAAGAGAGATCCAACACTGCCACGGACGGTAAGAAGGAACTGGAGGGGGTTGGGCCAGCAGGGGTTTATATGCATGGCGCAGTGGTGCCACTTGGGGGGCCCGCCAGGAGCTGCTAAGGGAAAAAAAATTTGACACTCGTGAATGTGGCATGTGCACACCTAATGTGGAATGGACATGAACAAGCACTCGAAGAAGAATAAATCTAATTTAGATCAGAAATACAAGAAAAATATACATTGGTAGGTAGGGAAAAATAAGACAAAAAGACAACAGTAGATAAAATGAGAAAATTTTCAGAGGTTAGTTATTCCAGTAGAGCAGATTTGAATGGATCAATTTTTCAAAATGACTACAAATATAAACTCAATACTTTTATTTTAAAATTCAGTATTTGGATTATCAGCAAAAGGTCTCACAAAGGTAAGTTTTCAGAGGGATTTCAACTAGAGGGCTGGAAATATACATAGTATAAAATATTCATGCTGTAAAAAACAATTTTATATTTCATGTAAGCCACAGGTTGTTTGTAATTTCATGCCCTTCTTCCCATTTCATGTACAGATTTTAAGTAGCTATTAGTACACTGTTTAATATGAAAAAGGAATGCATTTTCTATGCCATTATAAGCTGCTCATTGTTATGTTTAGGGAAACACCCTATTTGTCTAAAAATATGGTCTAACTGTACATGCCTAAGTTATGGTTTTGTAATGAGGACAACAAGCGGATCATAGGCTGATCACATGAACTAAAGCTGCCCTGTGGTCATTTTTTCTGTGTGTAGGGACAAGTGAATACTGGACTAAACTTTGCCACTTTTAACTGGCTTGAAAAGCAAGAAGCACAGAAAAGATCAAAAGAAATAGGATTCAATAGGATAAGGAATCAAATTCTTCTGTCTCACCATCGAGTTTTCACCTCTGTCTCTGTGCATCACTCAGCTGGACAGCTTTCTTCTAGAGAAAGAAAGGGTTCTTTTAAAGAATGCAGCTGAAAGGCTTGGCGGCTCGGTTCAGAGTTCACTCATCCTTATCTGTGCGTTTCCTAACCCTTTGTAAGGATGTGTACACTGTTCCCTTCTTGCATAAATGGAAGTGATTTTGATAAATTCTCAATTTCATGGACAACAAAAGGCTGATTTAGTGCAACTAAAACAACTGGAAAGATGTATAATATAACTAACATTGAAATTACGAGAAAAATCAAGATACATTGCAGAAGTAGACAAAAACATTCACAACTGAAATAGGGGAAATATAGAGTTCAGACGTTAGCAAATTTAACGTGGGTCATTTTCTCTAGAATTATGTCATTTGCTTAGTTTATCTGTGAGAATGAAAAAAAAAACAAAAAAAACCAACAAGACCAAATTTGCATTCCACTGAAGTCAATGGAAAGAAGTCAATCCCATTTTAACCAATTCTTTCTCTACCACCTTATTCCTCTCCGCTACTCTTCATTTGTTTGTCCTTTCCTCTTATTGTTCTTATATTAACATAGCTCTCTGCTCTGCAACACACATAAGCATATATCTGTCTTTAAAACATGTGTGTAGTTCTACTGAGAATGCAAGCTCTTTGGAATAGAGACTAACAACTATATCTACAATATTTTAAAAGCAATGATGTAAGAAATGAATAAAAAAACCCTTAATATTGAAACTCAGGTTTACGGATGCTGTCAATTCTGAAGTTGTAAAGTTGGTCTGAAGCAACTGTATCGCACTTTGGCCGCAGACTACCCTTAACAGAGCTTCAGCACAGTTTTAAAATCAACTCTGAGCCCAAATCTTGTTCTAAACAGCTAACAGGCAGATGGAGAATAAGGGGGGGGGGCTGGCAAATGATTGGCAGTGACTTTGGGGTTGTTGTTTTTTTTGTCTCTCTCTGCAGCATGTAGGTATGGCTCATTTGCCAGGATTATTCAGGCATATCTCATTTAATCACTTCCCTGCTACTGCAGGGGCCTTGAGCCCTGGTGCACCTCAGCCTTTCCTAAACTCTGCCTGTGGCTCATAATAGTCTAGTCTCCTGTGCGTCTCATTTACTTTGGTCTCATTTTCATTATTGGGTTTAGTGTTCAGGTGCTGAGTGGTTTTGGTGGCCCCTGATATACATGAGGTTGGACTAGATGATCTAATGGTCCCTTCTGGACTTAAATTCTATGAGTGACAGAACTATAAAAGACAAATGTAAGGCACTTAGCAGCAGTTGGCTCTCTGCTTCACCCTAAGGACCAAATTGAATTTCTCTTACTTAGATGACTTAGGCTAGCCCATGTTCCTCATTCTATCAGAGAGCAGACACCCTGCCCCACTTCCAGGAGTTGAAGTTTAGCACAAGAAAGGGAATGACTCAGAAGGGGGAGTGGTAACATCTCCCAAAGCAAATGCCATATCTACTGAAAAGCATGTGCCTAACCATTTGTTCTTCTCACTTCAACATAAGTATTGCCATCTGCTATCTCAGATGCATATAAAAATTTGAGGGGGGAGAACTGGGCCTGGTTCTTGTCAGCTTCTTTACACTGTGCCACAATTTCTTTCATAGTTCTCCATTTCCTGTTACCAAATCTCAGATCCTGTCTTTGCCTGCATGACATTTTTTGGTTTACTTCAAGTTTGATAGGTAGGTAGACAGCCATAATCTGTTGGCTGTTAAGAACAGCCCCTACACACAACAATTTTGTTGGCTGCACAAAAGATACAACAGGCTTGATTTTACATACCTGTGTGCCTGAGGGAAAACCTTTACAGCGTCCTTGTGGAAGGACACTCTGTGGGGATATTCCTAAATACATGTTTGCCTGGGACCCTATTTTATTCATAGATAATAAAGCCAGAAGGGACCATTGTCATTATCTAATCTCACCTCCTGTATTACACAGGCCATTGGGCATCCCTGAATTAATTCCTGTTTCAATTAGGGCATGTCTTTTAGAAAAAGATTAACTTGATTAAAAAAATTTCCAGCACTGGAGAATCCACCACATCACTTGGTAAATTGTTCCAATGGTTAATTACCTACACCTGCACCTTATTTCTAGTCTGAGTTTGTCTTGCTTCAGCTTCCATCCATTAGATCTTGTAATACCTTTGTCTACTAGATTGAAGAGCCTTCTATTGCCAAATGTCTGTTCCCCATGTAGGTACTTACAGACTGATCAAGTCACTCCTTAACCTTTTTTTGTTAAACAGACTGGAACACTGAAGAAACTCAATCATATAAATCATTCTCATGGCTCTCCTCTGAACCCTCTCGTTTCTCAATATCCTTCTTGAAATATGGACACCAGAACTACACATGATATTCCAGTAGTGGTTGCACCAGTGCCAAATACAGAGGTAATACAACTTCTCTGTTCCTACTTAATAGTTCCCTGTTCATACATCCATGAATTGCATTTGCCTTTTTGGCCACAGTGTTGCACTGGGCACTCATGTTCTCTTAATCAACCATGATCCTGAATCCCTAAGTCCTTTTAGAGTCACTACTACCCCAAGATAGAGTCCCTCATCCTGAAAGCATGATCTAGATGTAACTTAATATGCATTTTAATATAGTCAGATGTATGGTTTGCTTGTTCCCCATTTACCAAACAATCCACATCACTCTGTCCTCTTCCCAACCAGCGGTAATGCAGTCACTCTTTTTTCTTCCACAGAGGCTCAGACAACTACACAGCACAGAGGCCTTCTATCAGCCTGTTAAATTTATTTTTAAAAAGAAAGTCTTACTAGAACTGTTGACAGAAAGGCACACTTCACAGAAATGTCCAAAGATAACCCACTTGTCTTTAATCAGGTATTTTATAGGAAGAAATAACCAAACTTCAAATTCCTGCTACTGAGAAATGTGTATTTTAGATCTGCCGGACTTCAAAAATCAGCAGGAGGAGCAAAGCTCTAGCTGTATTTTAGTCTTCATGGCATACTTTTAATCCACAGAAATTTGACAGAGAAAGTCATCCTCTCCTTCTCCCACAAACACACATATTTACTGAATGAGTGCAACAAGCTTGTTTCATAGTGGATATGTAACAGGTTTCTAAAAGTACACGAGCAAGACTGAAGGGCGTTCTGAACTCTAAATTCTGCATCCTTCAGCAAGATAGTAAAACTGGTCAGAAAATGGGTTTGGTTTGGTTTTAACTGAAAACTCGACACATAAAAAGTTAACTGAAAACTAGAAATTTTAGCCAACCCGTCACCCCAAGTTTTCTCTAATTAGTTAAAAAAAAATTAAGGAAAGAAGACTCTGAAAATTTTCAACTAGGCTTGACCTATTAAAAAAAAAAAAAAACAAATCCACAAATAACCACCCTATGGGTAGAATTGGAAGAGCCATTACTAATCTCTTTAATTAGATCTACAAAGGCAGAATTGACAAATCCCTTGCCAGTAAAGTTACTTGACATTAAGCTCCACTGTTTAAAATAAAGAAAAGCGTGCAGACAAGAATCAAGGAAAAATTTCAAGACTACTCTTTTGAGAAGTATAAAAATTAAACTAATCTGTTGAATTAACTTTATACCTCTGACCTCAAATGAGAAAAGTGTTAGGATGAAATCTACTTCACCCGCAAAAAGACCAAGTATTGAAACTCTAGTCAGGTCAGGTCAGGGAGAAGAATTTAATCCCACTCAAATGGCGCTAAGGAGCAGGACTACCATATAGCACTGATCACTAGTACAGTTGGTACTTTAGCCATGTGGTTGGAGTAGCAGTTGCAACCCCTGAACCCTCATTGTTCCATCTAAATGCAGATCCTGTGGCCCTTGCCATCTCTATGCCAGCCTACATGGGGCAGGCACAGAGATCCCCTCTGTAGATGTAAGACTGGTCCCTGCTCTCCAGCTCCATGCCCTACATATTTTATTTATATCACAAACTTAATTTTGGGGGAGAATATTTTTTTGGCAGCATTTTGAAGCAAGGAAAACAAGAGAAACTGTTGCAGCAAATGAGGGAAGTAGTTAAAGAGAAACTCAGGAGGAGGAAGGTAGAAAGATGATGGAAAGAGGAGGATGACAAGAAACATTATGGGCACAGAAGGTGGGGTTGTGGCAACTGAAAGTTTGAATGGAGGGGAGGCAGAATGAAGTAGAAGCTACAACCAGTGTGATTACACTAAATGAGAAAAAATAATGTTCATCTTCAAACAAACATTTCAATGGGCATTCACAACATTTCCCATGCTCCTACAAGTGTGAAATATGAACATGGTAGTGTGTTGGTCCTAGCAGGAAGCCACCAGAAGTGCTGGAATCCTTCCAACATCACATTGAAAGCAGTTGCAGTTAAGACTAATTTCTCTTTCCTCCCCCACTTTTAAGATGATGGATGCAGAAAGAGTGGCATGAGGAAAGTCCAGTTGAATCCACGTTCTCTCAATGTTTGCCATTTTAAATGTCAAGCAAATGGTGGGACACAACACGCACTTTGCAAGCTGGATGTGCTATCTAATGATTGTACAAAAACACACATACATCACAGAGGGGGACAGTTGGCTGGATGTGGTGCAGAGAGGGTCTAAAGGGAAGGTAGGACTAAGCTGTAAAAGTTTGGATATGGATTCAAACTGTCCTGAAGTTCATAGGCATTCAAATCTGAAGTTATTGTTCAGTACCATTTCTAGTCCAGAATGGCTCAAGATTGTGGATGGCCTGGACTGTATTTTAGTGAGTGATGCTCCAAATGCACATATGTGCATAACTGGAGCATAGCAGCAGCATCACGTGATTAATTATTCAAAAGAGAGAAAATCACATTACTTCACATGTGCATTGAGACTTTCTAATGCTTATCAGTGCGAAGTTCTAAATCAAACTTTCAACACAAAAACTCTTGTCTTGAGTGAGAATTAAATACATTTGGAACTGAAAGCTATTTTTTAAAAAGGTGATTAACATTACATTGGTGCAAAAACTGCAACTGAAAATCTTTATCAAAAACTTTAAATATAAAAATCATTAGCCTTTTGATTGAAAAAAGCAATAAGACAAATTAATTTTCCAAAGTTATTCTTCCATGTGCTCTAGATGCTTTAGGATTTCAAATTGAAGGACAGGTTGGCCACAGAATCATGTATGGGAGGAAAGGTGATCCATGAGACCGTGGTACTAAATTTAGTACCAAAATGTGGTACTAAATTAGGACAGTTGAGACCCCTGCTGTAGATACATTTCAGCTCAAAAGAGATGAGAGCTGTAAGCACCTGAAAAACAAAAAAGGATATATAATGAAAATGTCTCCTCAACCATAACTATTGCATTGCCAAAGAGATAATAAAAATTCCATGACATTGTCAGATCAATATTGCTGCAATTTCTCTTTTTCAACACGGGGCCTTGCCTCCCTGAGAGAGAGAGAGAGAGAGAGAGAGAGAAGGTGGTTAACTTCTACTCAGGAAACAAATCTACCTAAATCCATCAAAATAGTGGCTCCTTTTAATTTTTGACCTCAGTGCTATATCTAACCCTCTTCCTCCCTTCAAGGACTTTCTCAAAATGTTTAGATTGACTGTGCCTATTCAGGGTTCATCTCCCCACCCACTCCCATTCCATTTTCCTCATACCACATCAAAGAGTCAGAATGGCACTTTCAAGCAAAGTACAGCCATAAGATCTCTCAAGACATCTGACTTTCCATAAAATATTAGTGTAACCCTTGAAACTGTCGGGATGGGAGGCTAATCCCGGAGATTTTAAAAACGCTGACCAGTCACTTTTTCAAAGATGAAAAAGACATGTTCTGATTTCAGTGGGCAAAGAGAGAGGATGAGGGTGAAACAGGTTAACCAAAAATAGAGTGTGTGCAAATCTTAGCCATTCAGTAGCAGTGATCACAGCCTTCCACCTACCTAGCTATGATCAGGCTGCAGTATCCTGTATGCATTACAGCTGAAGTGAGTTCTGAGGAGGGACTAGAGAGGATAAAGTGGTAGATTTATGGATTTGGACACTTCTTCCTACTTGTGAGGGGTGGCATTGGAGAAAGCATGGAAGGGCTTCTCAGAGAAGCCGCAAGGGGTCAGTGGAGATTGACATCAATAGCAGAGCAGAAGTGGGAGTCAACCTTGCCATAAAATAATAGGGCCAAGCTAAATTGTGGTAGGAATAGGGTCCAGAGTGAATAAAGAGAAGTAGCTTGCGTCTGATGTGTTGGATGACGAGACGCCAATGCAGGAACTGAAAGAGAGGGGGACCTAGTAGTCAGAACAAAGATGATGATCTAGCAGCCCTGTTTGGAATGGATTTGAAGGGAACAAACTTGCAAGCATTAAGACCAGAGTGGAAGAGATTGCAGAAGTCAAGGAACAAAACAATATGGGCCTGGACAGGAGTGTAGCAGTCTGAGTAGAGTGGGAAAGTTGGGTCTTGGAGATGTTGTGCAAGAAAAAGTAGTAAGACTCAGACATGACCTGGGTGAGTGGCTCATAGGAAAGGACCGAGTCAACGATAAAGTCAAGATTATTGGCTTGAGCAACAGGATAGATGGTGAAGTTGTCTCCCATAGTACAGGAAGATGGGAGAGGAGAGGGCTTTGGTGGGACACATCAAGAGGTTGGTTTTGCCCATGTTAAGGTTGTTTGATAGCTAGGCATTCATAAGGAGATGGAAATATAAAGATGAGAATCTAGTTTGGATAGAGGGAAACAGATCAAGACAAAGGGATAGATTTGTGAATTAGCATCACAATGGGAGTAAAGGCTATTTATAGATTCGTGTATAGTCTATCTGGCAACTAGCTTGCATTTCATGCACCAGTTCTCTTTCAGTAGAAAGGAAAACATTGAATGCAAGTCACAGCCATTGTTTTCTCATCATCCGTATGTGCTACCTGATGCACAGCTATACCTAAACAGAATCATAGAAGATTCGGATTAGAAGAGACCTCAGGAGGTCATCTAGTCCAATCCCCTGCTCAAAGCAGGACCAACACCAACTAAATCATCCCAGCCAGGGTTTTGTCAAGCTGGGCCCTAAAAACCTCTAAGGATAGAGATTCCACCACCTCCCTAAGTAACCCATTCCAGTGCTTCACCA
Organism: Dermochelys coriacea; assembly: GCF_009764565.3. Classification (NCBI taxonomy): domain Eukaryota; kingdom Metazoa; phylum Chordata; order Testudines; family Dermochelyidae; genus Dermochelys; species Dermochelys coriacea. The sequence continues at coordinate 154,584,842 of NC_050069.1, read as the reverse complement.
ACTTCCTAGTGAAACAAGGTTTCCCAATATCCAACCTAGACTTCCCCCACTGCAACTTGAGACCATTGCTCCTTGTTCTATCATCTGCTACCACTGAGAAGAGCTGAGATATGTCCTTTTTGGAACCCCCGCCCCCTTCAGGTAGTTGAAGGCTGCTATCAAATCCCCCCCTCACTCTTCTCTTCTGCAGACTAAGCAAGCCCTGTTTCCTCAGCCTCTCCTCGTAAGTCATGTGCCTCAGCCACCTGATCATTTTCGTTGCCCTCTGCTGGACTCTCTCCAAATTTGTCCACATCCTTTCTGTAATGGGGGACCCAAAACTGGACGCAATACTCCAGATGTGGCCTCAGTGCCAAATAGAGGGGAACAATCACTTCCCTCAATCTGCTGGTAATACTCCTACTAACGTAGCCCAATATGCCATTAGCCTTCTTGGCAACCAAGGGCACATTGCTGACTCATATCCAGCTTCTCATTCACTGTAATCCCCAGGTCCTTTTCTGCAGAACTGCTGCTTAGCCAGTTGGTCCCCAGCCTATACTGGTGCATGGGATTCTTCCATCCTAAGTGCAGTACTCTTTGAACTTCATCAGATTTCTTTTGGCCCAATCCTCCAATTTGTCTAGGTCACTCTGGACCCTATCCCTACCCTCCAGCATATCTAGCTTAGTGTCTCCCCCCAGCTTAGTGTCATCTGCAAATTTCTGAGGGTGCAATCCATCCCATCATCCAGATCATTAATAAAGATGTTAAACAAAACTGGAAGAAGGAACTAGATTCTCTCCGAAACTCCTGTTTGCCTGCCACATTTGCAGAGGAGATCACCCAGAGGTAGGAGGTAGAGAGAAAAGAAGGGTGGCAAGGACTGAGCCCTAAGGATCATCCAAAGAAAGAGGGAGAAGGAGCCCCACTGGACAAGACACTGAAAGAAATGTTATTGGTTTAGTATTTAAACAAAAATGTCAGGCAGCCAAAAGTTATGGCATGTTTGCAGTGTGAGGAAAGAGAAAAACTGATCAAATTGATGCCCAATAGGCGATTTCCAAGCTCCCTCTCAAAGTTCTGGATAATACCTGTATTACCTGCCTCTGATTAAGGAGTTGTCAGATAAAAATTTAGCATCTTTTTCTCATTGTTTCTTTATAAGAGAAATTTAGTTTTGGAATACCACCAGTTTGTTGGTTACACTTTGTAGTGAGGAAAATTGCTTGTTCTTGTATCAAAGGATTATAAATCATGTACTCAGGAATTTTCCAATGAGTATAAAAAGTAGGCCTGACAAAAATATTGTAAATAAAATATGAAGAACAAAAATCCCTATCATTTGAAGGACAAGACTGTTTTATTCACTGTGACGCCAGGCTAATAAAACCACTTTTTTTTGCCTAATTGTGCAAAATTTACTGTGATAATGAAAAAAAATAGAAGATTCCTTTTTGTGTAAGTTAAACAAAGAGACCCATTTGTCAACTGATGCAATTATACACATGGGATCTGATCCTGCCCCACATTCATATCAGTGGCAAAAGATCAGGCCCAGAACTCTAAGGTATTAGACCAAAGCCATCATTAAGGTTGAAAGATGCACCTTGGGGGGGAGGGGGGCGCTATATTCTGGTTTCTCTTCAGATCCTATAAATCTCAAGGAGCATTGTGAAAGAAAACAGCTGAAATTGCTTGGGCTACACAAAGAAGGGCTAAGAAGAAAGGGAACAGTCTCTTCCTTCTTGTAACTTCCTAGTGTATATATACACAAACATTACATATAAAGGGCTGTTTTGTAAAACACCGGGAAATTTCAGGGTAATGTTTGGATTGCATCTTTTAGTGGAAAAAATTACCTCACCCATCTTCTCTCTAATAACTTGGGACCAATACAGCTATACCCCCACTGCACAGGGCAATGTTTGTAAGCTAGAACTAGAAAGCAAAATGTGTACTGTATTGTCCAACACTAAAACTTTATAGATAATTTAAAATTTTCCACAGGAACACACAGCTTTTACTGAGGACTACCCTTTCAAATTTTTTTTTAAATACTTTTACCAATAAAGCACTCCTTATTCAGAGGACTTCATTGCATTTGGAAAGGGGACTCTTCATGTGAGCTTCACCCCACAGTGCTTAGTTTATGAAATATTTGAGTGCTGTTCATGGCACTGTGCCACACAGATACTGGAAGCTGCTGAACTGACAAAGACGACACCCACTGCCTCTGTTGCTTCAGTTACTATGTCACAGAAACCATGGGAAAAAAAAATCTTCATACAAATTGCTTTATCAAAAGCACTGGCTCTTCCCTGTATCAGAAAGTGTAATTCTGAATGTGCTTTTAAATTGGGGCTTTTCATTCACATTGAACTGACTCATCTGCCAGCTTTGTCTGTGAACAACAACAATTTATGTTCCTTCACTATTATAGAAAGCTAATATGCTGGCTTGATTTTGGTTTGCTGTTCCTTTGAAAAAATGCAATATAAAAAGTCAAACTGTACCCTCAATTATGTGCATAGAACACCCACTGAAGTCTATCAGAAGTGTGCATTTATCGGAGGGTAGAATATGACTCAAAGTCAGTAGTTTTCTTATACAAAAGTATAACTTGGAGTGTCATACTATGTTTTTGGTTCTCTTAGTAAGGATAAAATTTTAATACAATTTTCTTATTAGTCCTCATCATTTTATTTAAAAAAAACCACAATGCTTTTGCCGCAATCATAGGATAGAAAACTCAATCTTTATCCTGTAAAAATTCCCTACTGAAATTGTAGAATATAGTAAAATAAATGCTTTCCTCTGACATTGTTAAATTGCTATAGCCATGCTGGAAAAGTGATACATTTTCCAATATCCATCTTTTCTTGCTCCCATGTCCTATAACCAGACTGCTAATTTGAAGTTTCATTCACAAATCTCAATTTGTTTACAAGACTAATCTTAGTAAAGTAATATAGAAGATACCAATTTTTGGAATAGAGTTTCCAGCTTGAAAATATGCTTTCACTACTAGCAGTACAAGTTTCTATAACCTCCACATCAGAAGCTAGCTCCCCAGAGGCCAGGAAACACCAGACCCTGCCAGAACAGATGCAAAACCTGCAAAGAGATTCATAGATACTAAGGTCAGAAGGGACCATTATGATCAGCTACTCCGACCTCCTGCACAACGCAGGCCACAGAATCTCACCCACCCACTCCTGCGAAAAACCTCTCACCTATGTCTGAGCTATTGAAGTCCTCAAATCGTGGTTTAAAGACTTCAAGGAGCAGAGAATCCTCCAGCAAGTGACCCGTGGCCCATGCTACAGAGGAAGGCAAAAAACCTCCAGGGCCTCTTCCAATCTGCCCTGGAGGAAAATTCCTTCCCGACCCCAAATATGGCAATCAAACCCTGAGCATATGGGCAAGATTCACCAGCTAGATACCCAGGAAAGAATTTTCTGTAGTAACTCAGATGGGGTGGGATCTAACATCCCATCACAGTCCATTAGGCCTATTTACTGTCGCTGTTAGCAGGCTGGCTTGCAGCACAACTGAGACAGTTGCTGGTAAAAAGCCTTTTATTTCTGATTATACAGTCATATATATACACGATAGTTGTTTATCCTTTTTACAATTCATTATCCAATGTTCTTATCTTAGGGTTTCATTATTCTGCTGTGCTGGAAACTAGAAGTCGCTTCTCATGCTATTAGCTTTGTAGTGTAGCCAAATTCCCAACATTTATAATCTTGTTTACTTCGTTTCTCATGACCCGTGGGGTAGCTTTATGTTCTGCCAAATTCTGATATCTTCCATTGGCAAATTCTTCCTTAGAACATTTGATAGTCTCCATCTCCCACACCTCCCCCTTTTTGTTTTGTAAAGGCAGCAGAAACCATGCGAGATATAGCCCAACGCATACATTGGATTATACAAGGACTACATAAGCAAAAAATACAAATACAAAATCCCATTATTATTATAAATATGTAACAATGAAGTTAGCCAGCCGGGCCATCCAAATTTAGACAACCAATCCCATAAGGGATTGGTTTCCTTTGTTAATTTATGAAGATTTTGTTCTAACCGTGCTGGTAATTCATGGATGGAATGAGAATGGTCAGACAAATTAAAACAGCACATACCTTCAAAATCCTCACATCCATGCCCATGGGCTAACAGCAAAAAAATCAATTGTAGCACGATTTTGTAATACCGCATGACGAATACTATCTACATCCATTAGTAAAGCAGTCAATATTTCTGAAGTTAAATTAAATTACTTAATACTCCAACAAGCCAAATTTCTCTAAATCAACTAAACTCTTTACACTAGCGACACCAGGGGCAAGAAATGCCGCAAATATCTTTGAAGGAGTATCCCAAAAGGTTATTGTATCCTTACAATCAGGGGTAAAGTCCTCCAATGCTCGCCTAGTGTGATTGCTTTGGCGTTTAATCATATTACGGTTAGGTGCATACAGTGTCAAGCGGCCTAAATAACATGGCCCTCCCATGGGAAAACTAGGGATACCCTGCCATGCGCGATTTCCGCAAATAAGAAAGGTCCCTGGTGGCAATACCTTTGCTGATCCATTATTCCATATACCCTTTTGCGGCAATTGTAAGCCTAGGTTGGCCCCTCCTTGCTGACAATAATTTCCCGCTACAAAGGAGGCAATTGGCGTAATATTTTGCATATTAGAAAACATAGAAGCATTCATTTTCCACCCATATTGAGAATACAATACATGGAATTGTCCACCTAATTCAATGCACCCCATTGAATGATTATGAGTATCGTTTATTGTTGCGGGTAAGGATCCTAATAATATGAGTTCTTGGGGTGGGTTAAGCAGTGATTGATTTAATAAATTTATTAGCGTTCCTTGCAATAAACTCCAAGCAACCCCCGGGCACTGTTGCCCTGGTGTCCCATTATATAATCGATAACAAGTATTATTAATATTAGTATCATTAAAATCACTTGAGCGAAGGACACTATCATTGCTAACGTACCCTCGATATCCATTTAAATCTATACTCGGATAACCTATAAGGCGCATACTAAAAGGGTCCGCGGGTGTTGCCATAGATAAACAAAATGAAGATTGCCCTGTCTGATTCGTCCAGGTGACCCATACGTTCTGACGGGGATCAATGCGTGTAAGCAGAGAAGAGACTAGCCATAGCGGCCATAGGATTATCCATAGAAGCAGTAGTTTCATCCTTCGTTGATTCTGTAATACAGGGCCGGACCCACTTTGCGGGTATCCACTGAGGACCTGCGTCAAGGGAGACACAAGCATGACCCTGACCCCAGGTTAATAACGGTACGGTCCTTTCCACTGTTGAGAGGCATAATCAAACCACTTTACCTTTGGTTTTTCCTGCTCCTTTTCCATCCCTGTTCCCCCTAAATGCTTTTGTATTGGAACATTGTTACTGTTATCAACAGTGTTAATAGGTTGGAGCCAGTTCAATACATATATAGCCTTTGCTAGTCGCCCAGCGGGAGTCTGCAGTATAGCATCCTCCCCACATCGTGATTGCTTATCTAACATTCCTTTTAAAGTAGCATGAGTGCGCTCAACAATGGCCTGGCCTGTAGAGTTCCCCAGCACCCCTCTTTTATGGTTTACTCACCACAATTGCAAAAAGGCTTGCGTATGCCTAGCAATATACCCAGCTCCATTGTCTGTTTTTATTGTTTTTGGCACACCTAGCGCTGCAAAACATGCCTGCCAATGTTTGATTACATCCTTACTACTGGTGGAAGCATGGGGCGTGGCCCAAATAGCCCCAGAGAACGTATCTATAGATACATGAACATATTTCTGTTTTCCAAACGGATTATATTGAGTAACATCTGATTGCCATAATATTAATGCTTCTAAGCCTCGGGGATTGACCCCAATAGGAAAAGCAGGGGCTAGTTTGTTACATTCTGAGCATGAGGCCACAATACTCCGGGTCTGAGATATGGGTAGGGAAAATTGTCGAGTAAGAGCTCTTGCCGACTGATGGAAGAACTCATGAGATAGACGGGCTTGCTCAAATTGATTCGGTACCACCACGGATCCTACTAGAGAGTGTCTGCTTGCTCATTCCCTATACTTAAGTATCCCGGTAGGCCCGTGTGGCTTCTTAAATGCCCCACAAAATATCTGTCCCTTCTCCCATCAAGTCGATGCCAAAGACGCAAAAGTATTTGTTGTAATGTAGGGCTGTGAATTCTTCCAAGCATCGCTCTCTCCAACTTATTCACCAAGCCCACAGCATACTTGGAATCACTTATAACATTGAGTGGTTCTTTGCTCCAATTTTCAAAGGCCATAAGTATGGCCAAAAGTTCTAGTATCTGCACTGATCCTTCACTAATAATCTTTTTATGGGCCCAAACACATCCATCCCACCATACCATCCCCGCGGTTCCCGTTCGTCCCGCCGCATCAGTGAACACCGTTATTCCTTTTACCGGTCTTTCCTGCTTCATAAGGTGTCTTTCTAGTTGCAGAGGGGAGGAAAAGAGACGCTGGGGCGGGTAGTGACAGCTTAATTGGCCTTGATAATCAGCTAAGGCAATGGCGAACATAGTATCATGCATCAACAACTGTGTAATAACCATTTTGGAAAAGGGTAACAAAATCTGATGCGGATCAGTCCCTGTCATGGTAGTTACTCTTTTTCGTGCTTGCATTATTAACATAGCTATAGCTTCAACTCTGGAAGTCACCGTCCGTATATTTTTACAGGGTGGAAATATCCATTCTAACCCTATTAACGAATCTCTATCCTTCTCATCCCATTGAAACAACAATGCTTCCAATACTGAATCCAAACTAAAAACTGCTACCACAAAGGGCAGATTTTCTTTGTATCTGCCCGAATAACCATTTCCAACCTTTTGACCAATTCGTTGTAATGCCTCCCGCTGTTGTGCTGATAATTGGGACTTCTACCCCCTTGTAATAGAGGAAGGAGAGGGGCTATATCATGATTTGTGATACCACAAAGTGGACGGAGCCACTGAAGTTCACCCAGTAATTTCTGAGCATCATATAGTGTCTGAACATGAGGTGAAAATGTTAAATGTTGAGGGCGTACTGTACGATCAGTAACCCGAAGGCCCAAATATAAAAAGGGGGGTTGGGTTTGAACCTTTTCCGGGGCCACTACAAGACCTGCTTGCGCTAATTGGGAAGTAATCAATGTAATAACAGAGGGCTCAAAGGCTGTAGGAGCCGCAAACAAAAGATCATCCATATAATGATATATTTTCCAGTGGGGATACCTTGTTCGAATAGGGTGAATAGCGCATGCAACAAAAAGTTGACAGATTGTGGGTGAATTTTTCATTCCTTAAGGCAAAACCTTCTATTGGTATCGAAGGGCAGGAGCCTCATGGTTTACTGTCGGGACAGAGAAGGCAAAGCGTTCTCTGTCTTTTGGGTGCAAAGGAATAGTAAAATAACAATCCTTTAAGTCAATAATAAGTAACGGCCATTCAGATGGGAGCATAGACGGGGCAGGTAGGCCAGGTTGTAAGGAGCCCATAGACTATGATGGCGTTAATGGCACGTAAGTCCTGCAATAAACGCCATTTCCCTGATTTTTTAAGAATAGTTAATACAGGCGTATTCCATGGACTAACGGAGGGTTCCAGATGGCCGAGATTTACTTGTTCAGCCACCAATTCTGTTAACGCGGCAAGCTTAATTGTTGGCAGCGGCCACTGAGCAACCCAGATCGGCTCGTCAGAACGCCAGGATAAGGCAAGGATTGGCCGCTCCTCAGTGGCCGCTACTAGAAAGGCGGAGAGCTAATCGTGACTCCCCACTGACTTAAACAATCTCTGCCCAATAACCAAATAGTTGTATCAACAAGATAAGGGCGAACCGACCCCATCAATGTATGGTCAGTGACATCAGTAATGTTAATAAAGAATTCACTCAACATGGGATTACGTTGCCCACCGATACCCTGAAGGGGTGTGGTTCCTGGCTGCAGTGGCCATGTCGATGGCCATGCATGCAGGGGCAACACCGTAACATCTGCTCCTGTATCAATAAGAACTTGGTGCTCAAAGAAAAAGCCATCTTGGCCTCTGAATTGAACTACACGCATAGGACGGTCCCTTCCAATTGATAGAACAAATGCCGTCGTCAGTGGTGTAGAGTCTGAGGACCCAAACCCACTGGTCCCTCTCACCTGAGGTAATGCAGAGGGAACAGTCGCACAGAAAGGTATTAGCTGTGCAATTTTTGTTCCGGCCATAGTTGTAATGGGCGGGCAAAGTGCCCGTATCATAATTCCTATGTTCCCTGTGTAATCAGCATCAATCAGCCCAGGAAGCACAAAGAGCCCCCTAAGGGAAGAAGATGATCTGCCAATCAATAACGCACTTAGCCCATGCCCCAGCGGTCCAGAGGCCACGGAAGGGACAAGTTTTACCTCATCATTCTCTAATGTAAAGTCGGTGGCGGTGGCCAAATCAACTCCGGCACTGCCGGCGGTTGCCCCGCGGAGGCCATCCAAGCAGCCGGAGTATTGTTTGTCCTCACGCCCTGCCGGTTGGTGCTCCGCGAGGCGTTTCCCGCCCCCTGCAATGGGGTTCCATCCTTCTTAAACAGAGAGCGGCATTCCGTGGCCCTGTGGCCGAATTTTTCACATCGATTACAGGTCCCAGGAAAAGGGGCAGGGGGTGAGCCACTTTGCGTTTGTGCCCTTTTCTTTGGGCAGTTTCGTTTTAAATGACCCATCATACCACACTGATAACACGCCCCCTCCCTTCCCTTTAGCCAATTCGGCTTGGAGGTATTCAAGGCTACCGCCAAGGCGCGTGAATGAATCTTTGCCTTATCCTCCTCCTCCACCAAAGGGGTACGAGTGCAGGCTTCAATCATCTCGACTATGGAGACCGATTTTGGTAAAGTCACCAAAATCTTCTTACAAGTGGGATTAGCATTTTGAAGAGCTAACTCTACCGCCGATCGGGCTTCTGGTGTTAAATTAGGGGCCCTATCCAATGCCGTTCTTAGACGATCCAAGAAGAGGGCAAAGGATTCGCCCATACCCTGCATGATTTTTAAATATGGGGGTGAAGGGGTGCCCAAATCAGGGAGCTCCTTAAATGCCTCCAATGCTAGAAGTTGAGACTTTTGTAATATTTGGGGTACCAATCGCGCCTGTACCTGAGGATCTTCAAATCGCCCTTCTCCCAACAGCATGTCTAATGTTGCTGCCTGGAGAGGGTCGCCCTGGGGTTTATCTAAATTAGTCACTACCGCATGCTCAGCCTTCTTTTTCCACGAATCTTTCCATAATAATTTCTGTGTGGGTGTTAATAGCATGTCAGCAAATTTTTGTGCATCAAAAGGACACATAGCCTGCCCTGAAAACATTTGTTCCAATAATGCTTGTACATAAGGATTTTTTAGCCCATATGCCATAATAGCCTTTTGGGCTTCCCTCATTAGTTTCCAATCTAACGGTACCCATGTTTTAGCCCTGGTCTGTGATACTGAAACTGGGAACGTAGCTGGCATAGCATCCAAGAATTCCCCTTCAATAATAGCATCCTTTATCAACCCATGCCACCTCTTAATCGGATCAGGGGATCCTTCTCTCCTTTCTCCCTCTGTTCTCCAAATCACCCCTCTCCCTCTGTCCCCTTGTTCTCGTTTGACCGGAGAGTACTCAGGCGGCGGAGGCTTTGCCTTTGGTCGGACCGGTCGTGTAATAGGATTCAAAAGTTTATGGTAGTCTTCCTCTGCTGTTGTCGTCGTCAAGGCTCCTTCCGATGTGAGATGTTCCGTACAGTCATAATATCCGCATAATTTGCAAACATGAGGCCACTGCGAAGGATCTGGTATGCCTTGATCCTGTAGCTGTTTCAATAAGTGTGACTGTGATGATCCCGCTGGTCTACCCTCCTTTCGATCCAGTTCATCGATTATCTGCTGAGCCTTACTGCCCTCCTTGAACAAACGGCGAATTATTTGTTCCTGCGTCAGGTCACCAAATTCTCCCCCTTCAGGCAAATCAGTAATCCGAACCGGTGCAACAGGGGCTGACGGTAAAACCGAAGGATGCTCCACCGAAGGATATAGCCCTGATTTCTCAGGCACAGAAACAACCTTGCCCTGGGGAGATTGTCCCTCTGAAACCGGTCGATCCACTGCCATTGGTTCTTCATCACTGGAGCAATCGGCATCTCCAGGTAGTGGCACTTCACCAGCCTCTGGGGTGCCAAGGGGATCGTGGGTGTTTTCCCAAAAAAGTCTCGCACCCCAGCCGGGAACACCCCTTTAGGGGGCGACCCAAGCGCCTCACGTAGCGCGGTACGGGCTCCAGCCTGAGCCGCCGCACTTGTAACGGCTCAATGAACTATTCGCCAGGTAGGGCTTAACGCAATAGCCTCTTTATTCCCAACACCCACTAAATCCCACATGTCCTCCCCCAACGCCTTCCATACCGAGAAATCAAATACATTCTTTGCAGTAACCAAAAAACCCCGTCGCCTTCCCCACCGAAGCAGTTTTTGAAGAGCTTCTGGGGAAAATGTTTCTTCCTGGTTACTGAGCAGATTGCTTAAGACCTTGAATACGGCCTGCTCATCTGCAGATGCTGCGACTCCCATTATGAGAGATGTCCCCCGCCGCTCACCTTTAATAGTGGGGAGCTCCCTCGCCTCAATTGGGCGTCCCGGTTCCTCCGTTAAATTGAGGATACCGGCAGCGGCGGTCCCTGCTGTTTCTTACTCCGGACGTGGTGCCGAACTCACGGAATTCCTATCATGTCGGGGTCACCATTTGTCGCTGTTAGCAGGCTGGCTTGCAGCACAACTGAGACAGTTGCTGGTAAAAAGCCTTTTATTTCTGATTATACAGTCATATATATACACGATAGTTGTTTATCCTTTTTACAATTCATTATCCAATGTTCTTACCTTAGTGTTTCATTATTCTGCTGTGCTGGAAACTAGAAGTCGCTTCTCATGCTATTAGCTTTGTAGTGTAGCCAAATTCCCAACATTTATAATCTTGTTTACTTCGTTTCTCATGACCCGTGGGGTAGCTTTATGTTCTGCCAAATTCTGATATCTTCCATTGGCAAATTCTTCCTTAGAACATTTGATAGTCTCCATCTCCCACAATTTACCATGAATATTTAAAGATCAATTAATTACCAAAATCATGTTATCCCCTCATACCATCTCCTCCATAAACTTATCAAGTTTAATCTTAAAGCCAAATAGATCTTTTGCCCCCACTGTTTCCCTTGGAAGGCAATTCCAAAACTTCACTCCTCTGAAGGTTAGAAACCTTCGTCTAATTTCAAGTCTAAACTTCCCAATGACCAGTTTATATCCATTTGTATCTTCACTGCTATGATAATACTGCCCCCCAACACACCTTTCAAGATCATTGGGTCCTACATGATGCCTACTACAACATGTTATGTATCTCTCCCAGTTCATCAAAATGCCCCACCACCTGTGTGGGTTAAATCAGAAAATCACTATGCTCTTCAATAAAAAGGAGTACTTGTGGCATTTTAGAGACTAACAAATTTGAGCATAAGCTTTCGTGAGCTACAGCTCACTTCATCCACTGAATGCATCTGATGAAGTGAGCTGTAGCTCACAAAAGCTTGTGCTCAAATAAATTTGTTCATCTCTAAGATGCCACAAGTACTTTCTTTTTTGTGAATACAGACTAACACAGCTGCTATTCTGAAACCTGTCATTATGCTCTTCAATGAATTTATACAGAAAAAAACAGAAAATCACTTTCAAAAGAGGAGCCTTGGAATTTAAATCCATAACTCTGCTGAACACTGAAAATCACAGACGGGGACACTGGCTTTATAGAACATTACCACAATTTATAGTCCACCTTACTGCCTGCTAACCCTTAATTGCCCACTTTATTTTAAGTAGTTTTCTACAGCATGTGCAAACCCCTTATACTTAACAATCTGTCCCACCTTGTATTTAGCTTAGACACTCTGGCTACCTTCTCCAGACCTGAAGCTGGTTCATAAAAGATATTATCTGATTGTGTCTCTCATATCCTCTTCTCTAAGCCCTCTCCAATTTATCAACATCCTTCTTGAACTGTAGTCACCAAAACTGCACACAGTATTCCACTAGTGGTCATATCAGTGCCAGATCCAGTGGTAAAATAATCTCACAACTCCTACTCTAGATTACCCTGTTTATGCATGCAAGGATCACATTAGCCCTTTTGACCAAAGAGCTGACTGGAGGTCCCAGTCAGCTGACTATCTACCATGACCCCCAAATCTTTCAAGGTAACTATTTCTGACAATAGAGTCCCCCACTGTGTAAGTATGGCCTGCATTCTTTGTTCCTACATGTATACATTTACATTTAACCATAGTAATACACATTGTTTGCTTGTGCCCATCTTACCAAGCGATCCAGATTGCTCTGTATCAGTAATCTGTCCTCTTCATTATTTATCACTCCCCCAATTTTTGTATAATCAGCAAACTTTATCAGTAATTGTTTTAGGTTTTCTTCCAGGTCATTAATAAAAATGTTATATAACGTAGGGCAAAGAACCAACCCCTGCAGGACCCCACTGGAAACAGACCCACTCAATGACTTCCCTGTTTACAATTACATTGAGACTTATCAGTTAACCAGTTTTTAATCTACTTAATGTTAATTTTATATCTTTCTGGTTTTTAAATAAAAAGGTCATGCAGTACCAAGTCAAATGCCTTACATAAGTCTAAGTATATTACATCAACATTTTGGCCTTCATCAACCAAACTGGTAATCTCATCAAAAAAATATCAATTTAGGTTAAACATTATCTATTTTCCATAAACACATGTTGATTTGGCAATAATTATATTACCCTCCTTTATTTATCAATCCTTTATCAGCTGCTCCATTATCTTGTCTGGGATAAGTGTCAGACTGACAGGTCATCTCATTTACCCTTTTAAATACTGGCACAACATTCAATTTCTTTCAGTGTTCTGGAACTTCTCTGGTGTTCCAAGACATTGAAAAAAATAACCCAACCAACATTAATGGTCCAGTAATCTCCTCAGCCAGCTCTTTTAAAACTCTTGGATGCAAATTATCTGGACCTGATGATTTAAAAATGTCTAAAGTTAATAGCTGCTGTTTAACATGCTCCTGAGACACTAGTGGAATGGAAAGAATACTATCATACGATATAACTACATCTGTTTTTTCCAAAATAGAGAACAGATATTTATTGAACACGTCTACCTTTTCTGCATTATTGATCATTCCACCATTGCCATCTAGTAATGGATCAATATCATAAGCATTTTTTGTTCTTAATATACTTTTAAAACATTTACTGTCCTTAACTCTGCTGGTCGTAGATGTCTCCTTGCGCCCATTTGCTTGCCTTATCAATTTTCTACAATTCTTAATTTTTGTTTATATTACTATTGACTCCCCCATCTTCCATATGTTTTATGTAATTTTTATAGCTGCCCTCACTTCCACTCTACACCTGGTTGGCTTTCTAACCAGATAATGATCTTACTTGATTGTGGCTTTTGGGGCATCTAGTAAAGTGCTCTTAAATTCTCAATCAATCACATTATTCCAATTAAATTCTTCCTCACAGATGACTTGCCTCAGTTGTTTTCAGTTTTGCTAAATTGGCTCTTTTAAAATATCAGGTCTATATATTCCTGGTTTGGACTTTATTCTGTTTGCATATTATAAACATGATCAAGTCATGATCACTTGTACTTAAGATACCATTAATTTTTGAGTTATTTGGGGCTCAATCCTGAAAGATAAGCATTCTGTCCCCCGATCCAGCAAATTACTTCAGCAGATGCTTAAACTTTAAGCATGTAAGGTCTATTGACTTCAATGCAAATACTCACATTCTTAACATTAATCACACAAAACCATAGAAATGTAGGAGTGGAAGGGATCTCAATAGGTCATCTAGTCCAGTCCCCTGCACTGTGGTAGAACTAAGTATTATCTAGACCATCCCTGACAAGTGTTTGTCTAACCTGATCTTTAAAACCTCCAATGACGGAGATTCCAAAACCTCCCTAGGTAATTTGTTCCAGTGTTTAAGTACCTAGTTAAGGAGAACAATTTATCACCCCTCCTCTTTATGAAGACTTATCAAGTCCCTGTTCAGTCTTCTCTTCTCCAGTCCCACTAATACATCCCCCAGAATGATGTTTGGGTTTTTTGCAACAGTATTACATTGTTGACTCATTTAGTTTGTGATCTACTATTGCCCCCAGATCCTTTTCTGCAGTACTCCAGCCTAGTCATTTCCCAATTTGCATATGTGCACTTGATTATTCTTTCCTACGTGTAGTACTTTCTACTTGCCCTTATTGAATTTCATTCCATTTAATTTCAGACCATTTCTTCAGTTTGTCAAGATCATTTTGAATTCTAATCCTGTCCTCTAAAGCTCTTGCAACCTGTTGCAGCTTGGTATCATCCACAAACTTTATAATTGTACTCTCTATGCCATTATTTAAATCATTTATGAAAATCGTGAATAGAACCGGACCCAGGACAGATCTCTGAGGGACTTCACTTCATATGCCCTTCCAACTCTATTGTGAGCCATTGATAACTACTCCGAGTATGGTTTTCCAGTCAGTTGTGCACCCACCTTATAGTAGGTTTGTCTATGCTATATTTCTCTAGTTTATTAAGGAGAAGGCCATGTGAGGCAATATCAAAAGCCTTACACACACGTTTAACTACTTTGCAGAATTGGGACCAAAGTGCTCAACATTTTGCAGGACTGAACCCTTCCCATTTAAATTAGTGAAGACCTCATTTAAATTCGTAAGTAAGGGGCTTCAATTTAAAATTATTCTAAGAAAAAAGAAAATTAAGGAGGGGTTTTGTGGGTGGGGGCTTTCAAATATTTAAATTAGTTTTTTCATTCCTAGTCACTGTTCTATTGTGTATTTTACATGGGTAGTGAAAAAACAGGTGGTGTTAAGTTTTACCAATATGGTGGACAATGTTTCACATTTTCTTTCAGAGATGTATCATCGTCGCCATGAAGACCCAGCATCGCTCACTAAAGGAAATTCAGGTGAATGTGTGGGAAGATAGCATTCACCTAGTTTGGAATATTTTATTTTAAAGCTGATCTTTGAAATTAAATAGTAAGTTACAATTGAGGTATTTTGGAAGGACCAAGTGGGGCAAAACCTTCACTGCCACTTGCTTATGTTATCCTGGGTCTGTGAACAGTTAGTCTCTAGCAATATAACACTAGCACTTTTTACCAGCACTGAATTCACTTAAACATGAAAAGGCACTTAACCACTGTTCAGAAAACCTAAATCAGCATATTCAATATTATAAAGGATCTACACATTTTTCCTTCCAAAATCCTTGCCTTTCTTCATTGTCTGCTTCTTCCCTCCTCTTTGTCTTCCACACCACTTCGTGACTTTCCTATGAGCACACTTCTATTTTAACTTTACTCTTATTATTTCTCATACTCTGATACTGTGCCTTATTAGTTGTTTTGTAAAGCAGCAGGAGCATTAGCTAAGCAGTAAATTCACACAGGCTGGCTTATATTTCATTCTGGAAGCTACAGTAAAAACGACAAAATTAAGTAGATGACAGAACTGGCTTTCACAATGATACATAGGCAGAAACAGAGAGAAGAGAACCAACTTCAGGCAGTAGATAGCATTTAGAAAGTTTTTACTAGTGCTTAGAGTGCATTTTCTGCATCAAGTGAGCAATTCGCTGTCATGAAGTATGACTATATTTGTGGCTGTGGAATTGTGGAGATACAGGGGCTCTGATTAGATGTGTGTTCTTACAGAGTCTTTGGGTCAGCGAAACACAGACATAGCTGAGGAACTCAGTCATTAAAAATAATAAAAGGAGTACCCGTGGCACCTTAGAGACTAACAAATTTATTAGAGCATAAGCTTTCGTGAGCTACAGCTCACTTCATCGGATGCATTTGGTGGAAAAAGCAGAGGAGAGATTTATATACACACACTTCCTCCTTTCCCCCCCTGCTGCTGGTGATGGCTTATCTTAAGTGATCACTCTCCTTACAGTGTGTATGATAAACCCATTGTTTCATGTTCTCTCTCTGTGTGTGTGTATATATATATATATATATATATATAAAAATCTCTCCTCTGCTTTTTCCACCAAATGCATCCGATGAAGTGAGCTGTAGCTCACGAAAGCTTATGCTCTAATAAATTTGTTAGTCTCTAAGGTGCCACGGGTACTCCTTTTCTTTTTGCGAATACAGACTAACACGGCTGCTACTCTGAAACCTGTCATTAAAAATAATATATTCCTTTATTCTTAAAAAGAATAAAATAAAATAAAGCTGCCAAGAACAATCATTTTCTTTTTGTTAAAAATAAAGACTTTTGATCTTGCTTTGTAAAAATCAAAGTTAACCCTAATACATGTATTATTTAATTGCAAGTGTTGTGTCTGACCATCACAAAAAATAAGCATGAGTATTAAGGAAACTGCAGAATTTTCTGATGCAAATATAAGGCTTCCATCTCTACTAAACTTTAAAGACAACACCTAGTATGTCACTTAAAATGGCAGCAGCAAGGAATTCTTATACGTTTACTGAAAAGGTTAAATGGAACTAACCATGGAAGAAAACTAATACAGACCAAACTGCATTACCCATCCCACCACCATTAACAGAGTTTGCCCCTAGCACATCTGCTGAAACTCAAGAAGCCCTCAAAATATTATAGCCACCACATGGCTGGTGAAAGCCAGTGAAGAACAGCTACGCCCACTATTAATGGAAATGCCTAGTTCTGAGAAGTGAACCTGCTATTCTACTTAAAAGATACAAAAAAGACTACCCAATCTTCAAAGAGCCCACACTGTGCAAAAGACTTCTCCATCTCCAACGCCAAATTTCAGGGCAAAATAATTGAGCCAGTAGCGACAACACAATGCAATTACAGCCAATATCCTGGATATCTTGCTATGGAGCTTCCAACCAGCACACAGCACAGAGACAGCCCTGGTAGCATTAAAAGGTAGCCATAAGGTTATGTATACAGGCAATATTTCCATGCTCACACCACTATGCCTCTCAGCAACTTCAACGCAGTAACTACAAAATGCTGACAGGATTAAGTTATGTTACAGTGCTCCAAAGGCACCAAACATTCTTTTCTCCCTCCCCACCCGCACCCATATGTTAATGGGCCCATGCCTACGTCTCCTCTCTCTCCATTCCCATAGATGATACCAGCTCTGTAGCCTGCTTCCTACCAGCTGGTATCATCTGTGGTTCCTACCAGGTTACAGACACAAGCACAGCTGGTACCACTCCACCAGGAGAAGATCTGGGTGGGGTGTTGGGGTCTGCATCTAGGGGGAGCAGGGCCTGGTAAGCCAGCCCAGTGTTACAGTGGGTGGTGGGCAGTACTTGGCTACTAGCTCTGCGATGGGACTCTTGGTGCATCCCCCAGCACTCCGGGAGCTTCCTACAGATGTAGCAGCACCTGGTACTGGTCCCAGACCCCCTTCTCCTGGGTGCCTGGGAGCCTCCCAGTGTGGCTGCCCTGCCACCACTGCAAAATGGTCCCAAATATTGGAGTACCTCCTTTTTGTAGCCTGGTCAGGGAGGCATCTATTCCTTCTTCCAAACCCCACTCACCCTCACTCCGACCTCCTCACCCTCACCTCCCATCCTTCATTTTATTTATTTATTTATATTGTGTGTGTGTCAATGACTTCTTCTCATCCTGACTATCGCTAAAGCATGGCAAATTGAATTCAAAATGTTCACTATTCCAGAATAAACATTTTCAAAAGGGTCTCATTTCAATAAAGTCTTGATACTTCTGAATCCAAGTTCAGAATATTTTGTTCCATGAAAAATTTTGAGTTAGATATTTTTGTCCAGATTCAGAACAAAAAAAAACCAAACATTTTGAAGCTTCCCATGAGATGGAAACTGTTTTCCAGCCTCTTCTACCTGTAAACTTATTCTGTTCTGGAAGTTAAGCTATGCATCAGTAACAGCAAATTCTGTGGGTCAAAAATTCTATTCCTAAGTGAAGCCTCTGATGAGCAAGGAGGACACAGAGACACAATCACTGGACTGCACTGCCTTGCCACCTGAGGAGCACAGTATTTTTCATTCTGCTTCTCTGATTTAGTTCTCAGATTAATGTTATTTTAGGGTTTCTCTTCAAAATGTCTATGTTAAGACTTCTGGAAGAAGATACAGGAGAAAGCCCTCCTGCTGTTTACTCTCTGTGTAGGGCAAATTACGAAGCTCAAAACAGATGAAGTATTAATTTGTTCCGAAAATTCTGTCATTTTATTGGTGCCGCTAGCTGTTCAGATCTCTATTAACTGATCAGAGGAAATATGCAGTTATGATTATTAGCTTAACCTCTCTCAATGTAAGGCTTTCATACTCAACAGGATTTACATGTGCACATTTCACTAATGCCCTCAAAATCACTTTAATTTCTTAGAGATAATTTTAAAAGATATTTACTTCAAAGCTCACCAGATC
Source organism: Dermochelys coriacea (assembly GCF_009764565.3). NCBI lineage: Eukaryota > Metazoa > Chordata > Testudines > Dermochelyidae > Dermochelys > Dermochelys coriacea. The sequence goes on along the minus strand of NC_050069.1, from coordinate 154,566,291 downwards.
AATTGTAGAAGTGGATGAACAGCATACATCTCTCTATATTTTATAACTTAATTTCACTCTTCCTCTGCTATCGTTTTGTAATTTGCTGTTATTTCTAGCTCCATAGGGCATTTGGAGACATTTCGTAAGACAGACACTTTCCAAAATAAGTCTGAACAATCTTGTATGTAGCAGTCCACCCATGTGTAAGAAGATTTATAGTTGTATACTAGGTCTCTTACTTAAGAGCAAAAATTGCCTGTATGATAAAAAGGAAGGACTGGTGATTACTTACTGGTGGATACTGGTGGACTGCTTGAACTCTTAATAGCAAAGAATTTCACTGATTAGATTTCAAGCAAGCAAGCAAAAAAAAAAAGCAATAGTCAAGTGATAGGTATTATTAGTCAGTATGATGCAAAAGGTATTAAAATCCATGCGCGTGGAAGAAGGCTGAAAATGTTAAAGGGAAACCAAAACTAAAGGAGCCACAGACTACAAATTCATAGGAAAAGGAACTAATGTGGCTTTAGGAGAAATTGCTCAAAGATCTGAGAGCAAAGGACAAAAGGAGATGGAAATGAAAGGAGACTATACAGGCAGTTAAGCCTTGCAGGGAAAAAAAAAGGGGGGGGGCAGCAGAAAAGGAGAATCATTTAAAGCTAGCTAAAGTTAAAGAGAACAAAAGGGCTCTTATAAATATACCATGGGGGGGATGGGGAGAGAAGTTAGAGAAATTATGACCGATAATAAATATGAAAGGATAAAAAAAATGAGATGATTCTAAAGTGACTGAGCACACAATTGCCTTTTTTTTTAAAAATCAGACATTATAGGAAAAATAAAGGAAAGAGGTATGGACAGTTAGGAAGTAATGAAGTTTTTGTAAATATAGCTGAGATATAATATAGAAAATACATTAAAAAACAGTTTGTACTAATCAGCTGGTTTGTATAATATTTAGGATAAAGATTTACTATGAATTGGCTAATGAACTCATTGAAAAAGGAAGAGGAGGAGATTACTCACCAGGTAGTGGAGCACCCACAGGGACACACATCTCAAAGAGCCACAATTTCAGCACAAGGTGAGTAACCTCTTCTTCAAATAGTGTCCCTATGCGTGCTCCACTTCAGGTGGCTCCTGAGCAGTATCTCCACAGGGAGGAGGGATCTTTGGAATCAAATCCAAGACTGAAGACAGTACTGCAGAACCAAGTGTGCACCAAAGCATAGTGATAAAAGAATCCCATGTTGGAACTCTGTGTACCTCAGACCCTGGAATGTTTTTGAGTAAAGCTGTGGAAGTTGCCTGTGATAAGGTAGAGTATGCTATTATCCTTTAGGGAGGTAAAGTACCAGTCATATCATAGCAAACAATAATACACCCAGAGATCCACCTCAAAAGTCTATGAGGAAATCATGGATTCCTTAGATCTTTCTGCAATGAAGACAGTCTAGGTGATTTCCTTGCTTAGTCCTATCCAAATAAAAGACCAATGCCTGTCTCACATCTATCAAATGAAAGGAGGCATCACACCTAGATTTGTGTGGTTTAGGGACAAATACCAGTAGATGAATAGATTATGATGAAAATTCAACAGCACCTTATAAAAGAATTTTGGATGCGGTCGTAAGGAGACCTTGTGTTTGAAAAATATTGTAAATTCAGGTGGGGGGAGAAAGGGATGGAATCTGTCATCAAGGCCTCAATCTCCCCAACCCTGTGGGCTGATGTGATAGCTACTAAAAGGCCATCTTCATAGATAAGTGAAGCAAGGAGCAGGTTGCCTTAGCTTCAAATGGAGGTCCCATGAGGTATCCAAGTACCAGGCTGAAATCTCAAGTCAGAGTACAATCCTTAACCTGGGAGTAAGGCTCCCCAAACCCTTAATAAATCTAGAGGGCATAGGGTGAGCAAGACAAAGAACACCCATGGTAGTGGGAAATGGGAAGCTGATATTGCGGCCAATGAACCTTAATAGAGCTGCTTGATAACCCTAATTTTTTCAAGTCCAGCAGAAAATCCAAGATGGCTAATAGCATAGAAAATTCAAGCAAAAGGTGGTGATGGTGACACCAATGGTTGAACATTTCCATTTCTGATGGTGAGTTTTTCCAAGTTGAATCCCTTATACTGTTTAGTAATACCTGTTGTACTCCTGTTGAGCAGATGGAGTCTAAACCAGTAAACCATCTAGGAGCCATGTTTCAGTGTGGAGAGACCCTAGGTTGGGGTAAAGCACATGACCTATATCCTGAGAGAGGAGATGAGGGATGGTTGGAAGTTTGAAGGCCAGTTGACACAGATGAGGATACCAAGCTTGCCTCAGCCAGGTTGGTATTATAACCCTGACCTTGTCCTGTCTGATCTCGTTCATCACTCTTAGCATTAGTGGTGTTGGTGAGAACGTGTAGGACTGGCCTTTCATCCAGGGAAGGAGAAAGGCATCTCCCAAAGAATGGTGACCTATGCCTCCTCTTGAGCGGAATGAAGGGCACTTCTTGTTCAATGTAACAAATAGTTCCACCTCTGGAAGTCCGCATCTTTGGAATATCTCATGAAGAATAGGAATCAGACTCCTATTCGTAGTCCTGGGAGAAGCACCTGCTGAGCACATCAGCTGTTACATTCTGGACTCCCAGAAGGTACATGGCAGAGATCTGAATCTGATGGGCTTTACACCAGTTCCACAACTTCATAACATTGGTGCATATGAAGGGGGAACTTGCCCCTCCCTGTTTGCGGATATAAGATATGCAAGCCACATAGTCATGTTCATGATGGACAGATTTGCCCCGATATCAGGTAGGAACTGAAGGCAGGTGTTCCTGACTCCCTTGAGTTCCAAAAGGTTGATATGGAGACTGGCTTCATCTGCCCTGAGTTGTGAGGTTACTGAGGTGTGCTCCCCACCCTAACAATGATGTATCCATGGTCAGATATTGCTAGAGCTGGGCAGGTGAAAGGTAAACCCACATAGATATTGAGTTGATTTTTTTCCCACCAGTCTAGGGAGTTCTTCACCTGGAGAGGGACCTGTTTGTCCAAGCTGTGACTGGTTGAGGAACAGATCCTTCTGAACATGCCTGGAAAGCATGCAGTTTTGCAAGGTCATGAAGGTTCAAGCTACCACTTGACCCAGGAGCTGAAAAACAGTTCCGAACTATAGTACAGGGGCTTCCTTGAATTGTCCCGAGCAGATCCACCAAAGTTATGAATCTGTCAGTGGGAAGGAAGGTCCTGGCTGTCAATGAATCCAAATATGCCCCTATGAATTATATTCTCGGTAATGTATTCTGCAAAACACATTGAGATACACAAAAGGTAGACATGCTAAAGCCCCATCTCAGGCCAAGATAGTAGAGAAGAAACTGACGGTGGTTCATCCATACATTCCGATATATCCTCGGTGTGCGGCACAAGATTGTATAAAGCATATGGATGGACCAAATGAATGCTATTAATGGAAAATCTCCTATGAAAGACGAGAGGTGCATGCACACCTAAAGTGGAGTACTTATGCGGACACTACCTAAAAGAAGAAGATTGTCTCTTTCAACAACAGAAGCTGGTCCAATAAAAGCTATTACCTCATCCACCTTGTTTCTCCGATTGAAAGAGTGATAATTATTATTTTTAAGTATCGAGAATTAGAAAGCTGTTAATGCTCTGGAAAAAATCAAGTAATGATTATAAAAGCTAAGTTTAGTTTAAATTCTTTAAATAATTAAACTAATATGAAAAAAGTCTAAGCCTAGAGAAGATGATCAGCCACCACAGGTAGTATGGACTTGCAAAGAAAAACATCCCATTACAACATTTTATGACTAGAAGAACGCAGTAGTGTGATGGGATGTATGGACCTTTCACGGGCCAAGAGAGGTCCAGCTACGGTCTCAGGAGGTCCCGTCCCTTAGCCCTTGCCAAGCATGCTTGAACTGGAGGTCTGGTTTAAAAGCCAGCAAGGCAGCTCAGTCTGGGCCTGACCAGCCAGGGAGAAGGATGTACCCTGGGAGCTCCCAGAGAGGAGTGGAGCAGAGCCTGCCTTGGGCTGGAGAGCAGGAGAGACTCAGCACCTGATGGCAGGGATGAGGGCTGGAAGCCCTGAAGGAGATGTTCCCCAGAGCTGGGCGGCAGTTAGATGGCACACAGACCAGAGTAGGAAGTGGCCCAGCGAAGTTGATGGGAAACTGAACTCCCTATGGAGCCAGGTGACCAGCTGATTCAGCCCATGAGGGCCCTGGCTCACAACTTGGTGGAGTAGGGTGGGTTCCCCTACTCCTGATCAAGTGGTGATCACTAGGCAGGATTACTGCCACAGAAACCATTGCTATTCAGCAGGATTACTGCCAACTGAGCTATTGCTATTGCCACTACACAGGATTGCTGCCACACTAAACTACTGTCACTAGGAGGAGCTGCCTCCAAATTGAACTATCACTACTAGGCAGAGCTGCCGCCACCCTGAACTATCGAACATGATACACTGCCTCACAATTGTTGCTTATGCTTTCACTTGCCTGTAGGATCACCAAAAAAAAGAAGTAATCACTAGAATATTGGTCTGAAACTGGCATTGCATTTCCTAGGACCATCTAGTTTAGTATTTTGTAGTCAACAATGGCCAATGCCGGGCACCTAGACATGGTCTCTTGTCCTACAGCAAGAGGCTAGAAATCTCTTAATTTTTTTATCCGAAGTTGTGTGACTGTGTGTGATAGTCTTATTAATTCTACTAAACTCTTTGCTTGAAAATCGTGTGGCAGTGAATTCCACATGTTAACTATGTTATTTGCAAGAATGCTACTCACTCTTTTTTAGCTTAATGTCTTAATTTTATTGTGTGCCAACTTTCTTTGATTATGAGATGGGGTAATTAGACGTGCTCAACTGAATTTTTCTATTGACCATTGACTACTTTATATGCCTTATCACATATAGTTAATATACCATAACTCTGTCATATCTATATCTAAATTATTTTCCTTTCCAAACTAATAATCCTAATTTTTTTAATCTTTCCTCCTAGAAAGGCATGGAAAAGATCTCCTAAAATGAAAGATTAAACTATCCTAGCTGTCAATTCAGGAAGGATAGAATAATTATCTGCAGCATCTAATGGGAGTAAAGTTGAAGGACTAATTATTTGTGGTGACTCAGAAGGATACAACTGAGCAATGCAATGAAATTGAGAAAGTGAAAGTTTAGGCTGAATAGCAAGAAAAAATTCCTATCAGTGAGTTCTATTGGACATTGAAATGGCCTCCCCAGGGAGCCCTATAATTTAAGTCCTTAAAAACTGGATTGGGCAAGTATGTATTGTACTGTACAAATTACGCTGCATTGCTTGAGAATGGACAAGATGATTTAATATTGTAGGTGTTTTTCCCATGCGCAATTTCTTTTGTTCTGTGGTTATCCTAACTGAGACAAAGTCTCCCCCTCTTATTTAAGAGATAGTCAAATCTAAAATCCAAAATTTGAGCAGGTATTGTGTCACCTGGTAACCAGATACCAAAGCAGACAAGCAAATAGTGGATTCCCCCATCCAGTGGCTAACATGCTATTCGTAACGGTGGTGAACACTCCTGTTGGGATTATAGACAGCAACTCCATCAGATGTGCTAAAAGGCAGCCTCCCTATGTTGACCTAATAGTAGCTTTGCTAAGCTTGCTCAGGTAGAAGTCACACTATGTCAAATTTACAAATAGAAACTATACAACGCATTGCAATATATTCTAATGATGTATCTAAACAGAGAGATCACAAAATACTTCCTGGGTAATTAAAGTCAACATATGTAAATTAGAAGTAACAGCTAGACTTTTAGGAGGATAGAATAATAGAAAAATTTTAAATAAAATCAGAAGCTCAGGGAGCAGGCTCTGATTCCCCCCCCCCCACACTTTTTTTTTTTTTTTTTTTTTTTAAAAAGAGGATTATGATTCACAGACCACAAAGGAGATTTAAAAATGGCTAATCAAATTCTGTAGGTGCAGAAGGCAATAGAGCCAGGAAAAAAAAAATGAAATGGAAGAATGTCCAAAGGAAAAAATTGTTTCAACTAGGTATATTATTCATTACTGACTAAACTCTTATTTAAAAAAATTTATAAAATGTACAATGTGATTAAATCAACTCTAATTTTAAAGACAACAGTGAGCCATTTGTTTATTATGAACTAAAACTTACATAAAAACAGACTACAATGGTGAAACTTAGATGGTTGGGAGCAAACCTCAGCTCTGGAAATGGGAGAAGATCCTCAAGCCATAATTACCTCCTCACATATACACTCTTAAACTGTTGAATTTTACATCACCCAGAAGTCTACTAGACACCTAAGTACGTACGTATAAAAGGACAGGCTTCCCACGCCAAAGAACTTAAAATCCAATTTCAGATACAGCACAATGAGCAGTACAACCAACCAGAATGAGACTGTAGATGAAAGGACAGGGGTGACAGCAATAACATCACAGAGTTGTTAGGGCGGGTGCACATCATGGATGGAACTTTTTTAAAAAAAAAAATCAGTCTATACAAAAAATAAATAATGGCTCATTTCCTGTGGTTGGCCTGGAAGAAGTGGACCTTACGGAAGAATTTAAGTGACAAAGGGTAACTGGCCTGGCCTCCCAGAACGAGGAATGCATTCCATAGGTGGGGATTGGCACCGATAAATGCACAAAGATGATTGTAAAAGATGCAGATAAACGAGGCTTCCAGACCATCAGTGGCCAACTGGACAGAGATGGGGGAGACACAATAAAAGACTAGGTTGGACATAAACACAGAGAGAGTTATGTGTACAGCCTTGAAGACAAGGACAAGGCATTTAAACTTGATGCATTGGAGAAGGGGGAGCCAGTGGCAGGATTCAGAGAGAGGTACAGAATGGTCAGAATGACAGGCAAGACGGATGATTTTGGCCTCTGCCTTTTATATGGCTTGGAGTGGGTGGTGTATAAGAGTCAGAGAAGGTAAGCAATAAGTAAGAAGAGAGGCAAGGGCATGGATCAAAAAGTGTTTCCTGTCTGAACAGAAAGAAAAGTTCAGATTTAGAAATGTTTTGGAGGAAGAAACAGGAGAATTTTAACACAGCCTGGGTAGACAAGAGTTAAAGATGGTGCTTATGTTATAGGTCTGAGTGACGATGTGGAATCATACCCTAGTACTGCAGAAGTTTGCTGAAATTAGTTTCTTCCAGGACTTTAGTAGAGGATAAGGGCAAACTGTTCCTAGAAGGAGTCAACTGAGCTGAATACTCCTTGATACAACAAGACCATTCACTAATGCTTCCCAAGTACACACAGAGAGGACCTTGTTGAGAATCTTTGTCATTTATGTGTATGCTGCATACATATTCATGCTGCATACGTATGCTGCATATTCCTATATGTGCATGTGTTGTCTATTCTTGTTCAAAAAGAAAGATTTAGTAATTTCAGGAAAGAAAAAAGTCAGCCAGCAAGAAGCAGATGTAGGACTCCATATGAGAAATAGGGTTGCCAATCTGCCAGGATTGTCCTGGAGTCTCCAGGAATTAAAGATTAATCTTTAATTAAAGATTGTCAAGTAATGAAATCTCCAGGAATTCATCCAACCAAAGTTGGCAACCTTAAGAAAAAGAAAGTCAGAAGAAGGGAAGCATGATGTGTGATTGAGGATCTGAGCTTGAGTAAAGCAAGGTGTAGATCTGCCGTACAGCTAAATTAAGACGGAGAGTTAGGTGGGGGGACCCATCAAAAAATGCTGAAGAAAAAGCCAAAGAGGTGGAATGACAAACAGGAGAGGACAATATTGTGAAAATCAGCACACCAGGAAGGATAAGATTGAGAAGAAAGGTCTGAGCATTTGTGCCAAAAGCAATGGGGAAATCCAGTAAGAAGAGGATGGATTACAGGCCAAGATATATGGTCAGGTAAGTGGTCATTAGACAGCTTGGTGACAGCACTACAGTGATGGGGAAAGGACAAAAGCCAGATGAGTTTAAAGGTGAAGGCAGATGGAGAAGTGGTTGTAAAAGCATCAGGGGTCAAGGGTGGGAGGTGTCCTGTGTTTTTGAGAATGAAAGAAGCAGCCAGACAGTGTGCTAGTATTTTGGGAGAAAGGAGCCAGAGGCATGTGAGAGGAAAAGGAGAAGGATGGTGTGAGAATGGGGGGGGAGGGAAAGAGGTCAGCAGTAAGGGGGATATAGGGATCCAGGAATATTAAAGGTAGAGTAAGTGATAGATATCAGTCCAGAGATGGGGGAAAGGGAGCAAGCTTATGAGGAGTAGGGAAAGAGAGGGGAGGCTGAGGGAGAAACAGATTTCTTTTTTAAATCTCTTTGAAGAAGTAAACAATCCTGCAAAGAAGGGGAGCAGGCAGGTTTTGCGAGGGAGTTGCAATGCTGAATAGGTGACGGGGTTGTAGGCATGAGACTCGATGACAGTGGAGAAGAAGAGCTGTTAGGCAATGAAGATGGACAAGGAGAGGAAACATTTTCAGTGGTGGAATTCTGTATGGTCTCAATATTTTTTCCAGAGGTACTCAATACAAATCAAGTACTGGGTGTGAACCGGGGTTGGGTATTTGGGACAGACAGTGCTGTGAGAGATTGGGGAAAGACAGTCAAGGGTCAAAGAGAATGGAGGTAAGAGACAAGAAGTGAATTGATGGAGCTGAGAGAGGGGAAGATGGTGTTGGGAGGTGCTTACCTGTCAAGGATGTTGATGGACTGGAGGTCACAGAAGGGCCAGGTGGAGGAGTGGGGGCAGGAAGAGAATGAGCAGTGTTGAAAGAAATAAGGTAGTGGTCAGAGAGAGGGAATTCAGTTATTGAAAGGTCAGAAGGGAGTAGCATGGATAGATATAAACGTGTCAGTTGTTCAGTATTTCATGACCTGGTCTCAACAGGTAGTATACTTAATAGCAGAAGCAACTAAAATCCTGTGAGGGGGTGTAGTTTTATGAGAAATTCTTCCATCTGTATTTTCTCTGTCTCCAATGGATCTCTACATTTGCAATGCTTAATTTATTTTCTTTATAATGAAAAAATTTTAAAAAATTAACCATTTTATGATTGAGCATAAAACATAGGTAACATTAGCATAACATTTTGAATGTTTGCAAATTTTGATATGAACCAGGAAATGCAATTTTGAACTACCAAGCCTTTGTATCTAATATTTATTATTACTGCACCTTTAAATTCTTACTATATTTCTATTTCATTTAAACAACATCCGACCTTCCTTGAAGTTTCGTATTTGTGTATTCAGATGCATGGCAACCAATGGCTGTGTGGCTTCAGTGGATACATTTTTGCATCATATTTCTATGCATAATTTTATGTTGAAATTGATAGATATGTTCATCTTTTTAGATCAGATTGTAGATTTTCTTTATTCTTACCACTTTTATAAACCTAATAAAATAATAAGCAATTGCAAACATGAATATCTGAAGCAAGATACCAATTTTATAAAATAGAACAGTTCTGCAATATAAAAAGGGATATCTACAAAATAGCTATGTTTGAAAATGATTAGCCATTTGAACAGTATAAAAATAGAATCAGAAATATGGAGCTGGAAACGACCTCACAAAGTCATGAAGTCTAGCCCCTGCAGTGAGGCAGGATCAAGTAAACCAAGCTCATCCCTGTGGCGCCTCCTGCTGGTAGTCCTTGGGAATTAGCTCACCAGCCACCAGACCACCCTCTGCAGGCCAGCATCCAGACTGTCACTGCCCCCCCCCATGTCCCTCCCAGGCCCGGTGCCCTTTTGTCTGAGGTGCTGCCCCTCTGGCAATAACCCCTCAGTCTTGGGGTCTCCCCACCCACTATCCCCACTTTGCCTCAGTCTTGGCTACTGCCAGTCCTCACTTAGCCCTGCTCCCCGGGCAGACTGCAGTGTATCAGCCACTCATCACAGGCAAGAGGGTTCGGACCTGCTGCCTCTACCTACCCGTGGACTGCCCCTCTGCAACCCTGCATCTATTTGGCCTGTAGTCAGGCCAGCAGCCTGGGGCTTTCCAGGCCAGAGCTCCCAGCCCCTCTGACCCTTCCCCAGCCCTGCTCCAATCTGGGTGTCCAGCCCTGCAGCCAGGCCGTTCTCCCTCTACAAGCAGAAGGAGGCAACTTGAGGTTCTGGCTCACAGCCTGTTATAGGGACCAGCTGGGCCTGACTGGGGCATGGCCACAGCTGAGCCTACCTTCTCCAATCAGCCTCGGCTTCTTGCCCTAGCCACAGCCCTCTCCAGGCTGTTTTAAGCCCCAAAGGGCAGGATCCCGTGGCTACCCTGCTACAATCCCTGACAGATGGTTGTCCAAACTGTTCTTAGAAACCTCCAGTGATGGGATTCCACAACCTCCCTTGGAAACCTATTCCAGAGTTTAACTACCCTTACAGTTCATAGATACTAAGGTCAGAAGGGACCATTCTGATCATCTAGTCCGACCTCCTGCACAGCGCAGGCCACAGTTAGAAATTTGCTGCAGATTAAGCCCATCACTTCTTGTCCTGCCTTTTAGTGGATCTGGAGAACTGATCATAGTCCACTTGGTAACCTCCCTTAACATATTTGAAGACTTAACAGGTCCCGCCTTAGTCTTCTTTTCTCAAGGCTAATGATGTCAAGTTTATTTTTAACCTTTCCTCATATAGCTTTCTATACCTTTATCATTTTTTTTTTTGCTCTCTTCTGGACTGTCATAAATATAAAGGGAAGGGTAAACACCTTTAAATCCCTCCTGGCCAGAGGAAAAACCCTTTCACCTGTAAAGGGTTAAGAAGCTAAGGTAACCTCGCTGGCACCTGACCAAAATGACCAATGAGGAGACAAGATACTTTCAAAGCCGGGGGACGACAAAAGGTCCTGTCTGTTTGTGTGATGCTTTTGCCGGGACCAGAGCAGGAATGCAGGTCAGAACTCCTGTAAAGAGTTAGTAAACAATCTAGTTAGATTCGGTTCTGTTTAAATTCTGATAAAATAAGTTGTGCTGAATGGGATGTATATTCCTGTTTTTGTGTCTTTGTAACTTAAGGTTTTGCCTAGAGGGATTCTCTATGTTTTGAATCTGATTACCCTGTAAAGTATTTACCATCCTGATTTTACAGAGGTGATTCTTTTACCTTTTCTTTAATTAAAATTCTTCTTTTAAGAACCGGATTGCTTTTTCATTTTTCTTAAGATCCAAGGGTTTGGGTCTGTGCTCACCTTTGCAAACTGGTGAGGATTTTTATCAAGCCTTCCCTAAGAAAGGGGGTGTAGTGCTTGGGGGGGGGATACGTTTCCAAGTAGGCACTTCCCCCATTATTCTTTGTGTAACACTTTGGTGGTGGCAGCTTTTAACCTAAGCTGGTAAAGAATAAGCTTAGGGGGTCTTTCATGCAGGTCCCCACATCTGTACCCTAGAGTTCAGAATGGGGAAGGAACCTTGACATGAACTCTCTCCAATTTTTCCACATCTTTCTTAAAGCGAGCACTCCAGATTGGACACAGTACTCTGGATGAGGCTCCTCCAGTGCTGAGTAGAGCGAGACAGTTACCTTCCAAGTCTTACATACAGCACTTCTGTTCATACACCCCAGAATGATATCAACCTTTTGTGAAACTGCATCACACTGTTGATTCATTTGATTTGTAAGCCACTGTAATCCACAGATCATTTTCAGCACTGCTACCACCTAGCCAGTTATTCCCCATTTTGTAGTTGTGCATTTGATTTTTTTCCTTTCTTAAGTGAACTATTTTGCACTTGTCTTTATTGAATTTCATCTTGATTTCACACCAATTCTTCAATATGTCAAGGTCATTTTGAATTCTAATTCAGTCTTCCAAAGTGCTTGCAACCGCTTCCAGCTTGGTGTTATCCACAAACTTTATAAGCATGCCCTCCACTCCTTTATCCAAGTCATTAATGAAAACACTGACTAATGATGTACTCAGGACTGACCCCCTGTTGGACCCCCACTAGATATGCCCTCCCATTCATACTATTCTTTGAGTATGGTCTTTCAACCAGTTGTGCACCTTCCTTATATTCATTTCACCTAGACCAGGAGTGGGCAAACTTTTTGGCCTGAGGGCCATATCTGAGTGGGGAAATTGCATGCAGGGCCATGAATGTACGGCTAGGGCAAGGGGGTTGGAGTGCAGGTTGCGCGAGCGGGTGCAGTGTGCAGGAAAGGGCTCAGGGCAAGGGGTTGGAGCACAGGAGGGGATGAGGGGCGTAGGAGGAGGTTCAGGGCAGGGGGTTGAGGTACAGGAGTGGTGCGGCAGGGGGTTGGGGTGCAGGAGGAGTTATGGGTGTGGACTCTGGCCTGGCACCACTTACCTTGAGCGGCTCCGGGGTGGCAGTGGTGCACAGTGGGGCTCAGGCAGGCTCCCTCCCTGCCCTGGCCCCGTGCTGCTCTTGGAAGTGGCCGGCATCACGTCTCTGCGGCCCCTGGTGGGGGCAGAAGGCTCTGCGCACTGCCTTCATCTGCGGGTACCTCCTCCGAAGCTCCCATTGGCCATGGAGGCTGTGGGGGAGGGGGGGTGCATGCAGGCAAGGGCAGCGCACAGAGCCCTCTGCCCTGCCCCCCATCTTAGCCCTGCGGCACCATGGGGGTGGCAATCCCATGAGCCGGATCCAAAGCCCTGATGGGCAGGATCCAGCCTGTGGGCCATAGTTTGCCCACCCCTGACCTAGACTGCATTTCCTTAGTTTGTTCATCTCATGTGGGATTGTGTCAAGTGTCTTACTAATGTTAAGCAAGATATAATTACAGCTAACCATGGTCTCTACTTCAGCTCCCTCCCCTCCAAATAAGGTTAAGGAAGAAAAATAGAGGAAAGATGATATCAGGATTAAATGAAGTTTCCACAGCTGTATTCTGAACCAAATTATTCTTAACTACCTACATTCCCTCTTTTAAATGCTTAATTTTTCAACATAATGTCCTTTCAATGCAGTTTTTGTAAGTAACTTCCTGAAGTTTGTTTTTTTTTTTATGAAAGTGTGAAAGATGATCCTTACCAGAAGTGCTGCCTAGCGGTCAGGCAATGGTGTGGCCAAGGCCCCTTCCCAGATATCTCCTCTTTCTTCTGCAACTCTATCCTGTGGGGTCAGTCCCATCTTTTGAGGCTCAGCCCTCCTGCTGGCTCAGGGCTTTCTCCTTAGCTCTAGGACTTGGGGTCTGGACCATTGTGTACTCTGGGTCTTCCTCAACTGGATTCCTCACCTAGGGGTGGACTCCTATTCTTGTCCCACCTTCAGGGGTTGGGTAGGGAGCCTGGGCCCACCTCTCCACTGGGCTCTGATCCAGTGCCCAATGATGGGTAGTTCTGCACCTGGAGTTGCTAAATAGATGCCTCCTTGGATCAATTCCTATCTAAGTCCCCCCCCCTTTTTTTTCTCCTGAGGGTAAATTAAAGAATCAAACAGAAGATAAAGTTTCTCACCTTCCCAGAGAGTCATCAGTCTCTCCTGTGCAGGCATGGTCAGATCTCAGGCAACAAGATCTCCTGGGCCATTATTTTCCCAGCCCTCAGAGCAGAGGTCTGTTCCCTCCTACTGCTTGCCTCCTTCTCAGCTGTTTTGCTTCCTGTTTTAAGCTCCACCTCCAGTTTGTGCAGTCTTTGCAGGTGTCACTGGGTGGGGCCACCTGGGCCCAGAGCTGAATAAACAGAGGCTGCAGTGTTTAACCAGCAAAATTCAGATCTCTTGCCAGTTTTTATTTTTAATTTTGTTAAGGACAAACTAAGGGGGGGAGAAGAGGGAGGGAATTATTCCATTTGTTCCAGAAATAAATCCTCTTATCTTTTGCTCAATTTTTCTGTACATTCATTATCTGTCTCTGTTTCTGGTTTCACATTTTTTTAATTTCAGATTTAATTTTTGAAGTTTTGCTTTTAACACCAGGAGAGATAGGAGCTTTAAATTATGATTTTGCAAGAGGGTTTTACTAATATGTTCTCTTTTTTCCTATGTAATACTTTATTCTCCTTGATCAACATATTGTTAACTGCTTAACTACATCCTGACTAACTGGCGAATACTGTTGCCATTTTCTCATAGTTACTCAGTTTTGTCTAAACCATCTCTGTTATGTTTTCAAGTGCCATAAAGACATGTAATTAACCAAATTGTGCAGATAATAACTAAACTGAATTGAAATGAGACTTCAGCATTTAATCCTGTGTTCCTAAATTTTCATCTGAATATGTTCCTCTGGACAGGGGAGGGAGAAGTTGATTTGTCACTTCATATATCAATATCTTGCCCTTTCCTACATTTCCAAGCTACTAATAAGAGGGAAAAAGGAAAGAAAAAAATGAAGTCTTATTCATCCAGCCACCATCAGACAGAAATATAACCACAAAGTTTCAGGTTTGAAAATGCTGGAGTCACAAGAGAAAGCCCGACACAATGGCAATGTCAGAGTGTTGGAGACACCGGGAATAGCCTCTAGGTAACTCAAGGGGATGGAAGACCACGGGTGTCGATGAAGCCCCCTTGCTCTAGGCCCAGATGGCCCCCCTTCCCTTTTCTGCCCAGAGATACTCACAGTGGTCACGCTGAGAAGTTTGCAACAGTGTATTGCAGGCATAGACTGGCTGGAGCAAGATTAGGTCAAGCAGGACAGGAATGTTAGATAATGCTGAACAAACAACTCCATATATGGGGGAATAGATGATAAGAGGAAAAAGGGGAACTGGCCGGTATACCAGATTGGCTATATGGATACTCAGGGCAGCTTGCTATTGGATAAGCATGCTAAAGAATGAATGTATAAAATATGTGTAACTGTTTGCACTGGTGTGCAGGATTTGAGATTGTTGTCTCCCTTGAACAACTGTTGTCTCCCTTGAACCACTTGAAGCTTCAAATAAACTTTTCTACTTCTCCACCCCGTTCTGATTATTGGGCGATGCACACCGGGCAACGAATCCAGCTGTTGCCTGCCTCGGGCATTTTGTGCCAGCAACAAGAGCAATTGAAGGTACAGCCTAACTGAGGTCAGCAGACCCTTCCATTTTCCACAGAAGCCTGAATTTTACAGGTTCTTCTTTCTTCCTGGATATTGTCAACTGGCCAAACCAGAAAAGCAGTAACTGAGCAGCAACTGTGTCCTGATTAAAATGACCATTGAAATGGCTAATCCTTTCCTAACACTCCTGTTCTTGGAGATGGCTTCATCTTTTATCTGAAAACCTCAAATCCCTTTACAATCATACAACTCCCCTCACAGGTACGTTTTATTATTAGACCTATTTAAACATGGCTTAAATGAGTCAAGGAGACCTTGTCTAGACTTGACTTTTCAGCCATGCTGTTACACATGTTAATTCATTGCCTAAGGTTAACCATGACCAAAAACAAATGCTTGAGACATGGAACAAACATTTGTAAAGTGCACACATTAACCGATTTGTGTTAATTGATGTCTATCAATTGAAAATCAGCTAACTTATGTTACAACTTGACTGAAAACTCCAGTTTAGACAAGACAAGAGACACTAAATCATTTGCACAAGATCATACAAGAAGTTAGTGGCAAAACCAAGAATAGAACACAAGAGTCTTGAGGCCCTGACCACTCTGTATACTCTAAGATGCCATGCCAGCTCTTTATTATTCTTCTCTCCCAGAATTCACCAGAGCAGTCTGCCTATTCAATTAATAGTTTTAGACCTCTTTATCACAAGTCCCATAAAAGTAGCTGTTAGTTTAGTGTAAGACAGAAGGTTCTTTTCTTTTAAGTTGTTTTAAAGTCAGAATGAATAGTTAGAGGGAAGGAAAGAGAACAATACCTTTTGAACAATAGTGTTCAATCTTTAAAGAGGATATTAAAATGCTAATTCAAACACAATGTGCTTCTTTTTTAATGTTATTCCAATTATACAAAAAACCCTAAATTATAACTTTTGTATACAAGGGAGGCATGTATAATTGAATATTCATCTATCTTATCTAAATATTCACTTAAGACTAATTTCTCTGTACTGTACATTATACTGATGTAAATTGATGCAGAAGGTTTGGGGGAGGGGGTTTAAACAAGCCTACTGATCACATTGTACTGTTTGGAACGGAGAAGAGTTTATCTGGTTCATCATTTCAGTGGTAATTTTTTTTTAAAGAATCATAATTACCAGTTAAGTGGAGGCAGACATACAATAGAGAATACTTATTTCACAGTCTTATTCACTTCTGAGATAACTTCTGCTACCAAAATTTTAGGATTGCCATAAGAAGCAGCCAAGGAGCTTGTTTATTTACTATCAAGGTGGTAAGAAAACTGCTACAAATGCAAAATCCCTATGGTGGTTTAGAAAGCAAAATTCTAGATACCTAGAATCATGGGATGCAATTCTCACACCTCCCCCTATACTTGACCCAGATATTGGCAGGAATGGGGAATCCAAGGTTAAATGACTTATGCAGATAAGCTCCTCCGCATGCTTTGATCAGGTCAGGTTATTGAAGCCTCAGAATTTGATCCTTTCCTGTCTACAAGGGGGAGGCCATTGTGATCTGCCAGGCATGTACAACATTCTGTTTCCTGCCTGAAGACAGAACAAACTTCCTTTGTATGAAGTACAAATTTATGGCCATACTGGAAGAAAAGATTTGCGATCCTGAAGAAGAGCTATCGATCCTGTTTAGCATCAGAGAGGCTAAAGAGTTTTGGATAACTAGATTTGGGAAGCACCATGAGAGAGACAACAAGAGAAAGAACTGGCAATGATGTAACGGGAAAAAATAGGCACTAAAAAGGAGGATTGGCCATTCACAGCCAGCCACATGAGGAAAGAGAACTAAGAGGTGTCCTACACAGCTATCAGTAGAAGGGGATATGCAGTTTGTGACTATCAGAGGTACAAGAACCAGGAGGAATTCTGTGCAACTAAAAGTATCCAATTTCTATCAGGGACACAACATGGCAACTATAGAGAATGCCTCTGAAGATTCAACTGGACAGCAGGAAGAGAAAACTGCATAGGACATTTCTGAGGATAGCTGCTCTGCTTAATATTCAAGGATAGCAAGGATGCCCAAGAGAAAAATCTCCAATTGTGTTAAGGAGACAGACTATCCTCATCAAGTATTTAATATTACGAAGAATTCACATAACATACTGCAATTTACAAATGGACAGCAGAATAGTGTTCTGTCTTTCTGGGGAAAAGACAAGAAATGTGATTGCAAGATCTGGATGGGTTTCTAAACTCAGTGTGCAAAGCTAGGCATCAGTGGTTTTGATGACAGTTAGCTTGACATTGATCATGGAGAAAAGTCATGGAAAAGCTGATATGGGCTTCAATCAGTAAAAAAATTAAAGCATGGCAGCATAATTAATGGCAATCAACATAGTTTTATGGAAAATAGGGCTGATCAAACAAACTTCATATTGCTTTTTAATAAGATTACCAGTTTGGTTGAAAAGATAACTTTGTTGATATAATATACTTAGAATTCTGCAGCACATTTGACTTAGTACCACATGATATTCTGATTTTAAAAATCATCACTAAACAAAATTAATATAGCTCATATTAAATAGATTAAAAACTGTTTAACACATAAATCTCAAGAGGTGATGGTAAATGGGGAACTGTCACCATGTACAGGTGTTTCCAGTGAGGTAGCCCAGTGATGTGTTCTTGGCCCAATATTATTCAATATCTTTGTCAATGATCTGAGAGAAAAGACAAAATTATTGCTGACAAAATTTGCAGATTACACAAAATTTGATGGAATGGTAAATAATGATGAGCATAGATAGAGCAATCTGGATGGGTGGTAACCTGAGATTTTAATACAGCCATATGCTAGGTCATACATCTAGGAACAAAGATTGTATGTCATACTTACATGATAAAGGACTGTATCATGGAAAGCAGTGACTCAGAAAAGGACTTAGAGGTCATTGTGCATAACTAGCTGAAAATTAGCTCCTACTGCATTGCTATAGCTAAGAAGGCTAATGTGATTCTTCAGTATGTAAACAGGGGAATATCGAGTAGTAGTAAGAAGGTCATATGAACTCTCTATATAGCAGCATTGGTAAGACTATTACCAGGATACTGTGTTCATTTCTGATCTCCACACTTCAAAAAGGAAGTTAAAAATTTGGAAAGGGCTACAAGAATGATTCAAAGTATGGCAAACCTACTTTATAGGCTTAGGAAGGTCAATTTTATTCAGTTTATCAAAGAGAAGGTTAAAAAGTGACTTGATCATGGTCTGTAAGTACCTACATGGGGAAAAGATTTCTGATAGTAGAAGGTTTCAGAGTAGCAGCCGTGTTAGTCTGTATTCGCAAAAAGAAAAGGAGTACTTGTGGCACCTTAGAGACTAACAAATTTATTAGAGCATAAGCTTTCGTGAGCTACAGCTCACTTCATCGGATGCATTTGGTGGAAAAAACAGAGGAGAGATTTATATACACACACACAGAGAACATGAAACAATGGGTTTATCATACACACTGTAAGAAGAGTGATCACTTAAGATAAGCCATCACCAGCAGCAGGTGGGAGGGGAAGGAGGAAAACCTTTCATGGTGACAAGCAAGGTAGGCTAATTCCAGCAGTTAACAAGAATATCAGAGGAACAGTGGGGGGTGGGGTGGGAGGGAGAAATACCATGGGGAAATAGTTTTACTTTGTGTAATGACTCACCCATAACTATTTCACATTTGGTGACAATGTATACCTTCAAATCAGCGGCACTGCGATGGGTACCCGCATGGCCCCACAGTATGCCAACATTTTTATGGCTGACTTAGAACAACGCTTCCTCAGCTCTCGTCCCCTAATGCTCCTACTCTATTTGCGCTACATTGATGACATCTTCATCATCTGGACCCATGGAAAAGAAGCTCTTGAGGAATTCCACCATGATTTCAACAATTTCCATCCCACCATCAACCTCAGCCTGGACCAGTCCACACAAGAGATCCACTTCCTGGACACTACGGTGCTAATAAGCGATGGTCACATAAACACCACCCTATATCGGAAACCTACTGACCGCTATTCCTACCTACATGCCTCTAGCTTTCATCCAGATCATACCACTCGATCCATTGTCTACAGCCAAGCGCTATGATATAACCGCATTTGCTCCAACCCCTCAGACAGAGACAAACACCTACAAGATCTCTATCATGCATTCCTACAACTACAATACCCACCTGCTGAAGTGAAGAAACAGATTGACAGAGCCAGAAGAGTACCCAGAAGTCACCTACTACAGGACAGGCCCAACAAAGAAAACAACAGAACGCCACTAGCCATCACCTTCAGCCCCCAACTAAAACCTCTCCAACGCATTATCAAGGATCTACAACCTATCCTGAAGGACGACCCATCACTCTCACAGATCTTGGGAGACAGACCAGTCCTTGCTTACAGACAGCCCCCCAATCTGAAGCAAATACTCACCAGCAACCACACACCACACAACAGAACCACTAACCCAGGAACCTATCCTTGCAACAAAGCCCGTTGCCAACTCTGTCCACATATCTATTCAGGGGATACCATCATAGGGCCTAATCACATCAGCCACACTATCAGAGGCTCGTTCACCTGCGCATCTACCAATGTGATATATGCCATCATGTGCCAGCAATGCCCCTCCGCCATGTACATTGGCCAAACTGGACAGTCTCTACGTAAAAGAATGAATGGACACAAATCAGACGTCAAGAATTATAACATTCAAAAACCAGTTGGAGAACACTTCAATCTCTCTGGTCACTCGATCACAGACCTAAGAGTGGCTATACTTCAACAAAAAAGCTTCAAAAACAGACTCCAACGAAAGACTGCTGAATTGGAATTAATTTGCAAACTGGATACAATTAACTTAGGCTTGAATAGAGACTGGGAATGGATGAGTCATTACACAAAGTAAAACTATTTCCCCATGGTATTTCTCCCTCCCACCCCACCCCCCACTGTTCCTCTGATATTCTTGTTAACTGCTGGAATTAGCCTACCTTGCTTGTCACCATGAAAGGTTTTCCTCCTTCCCCCCCGCCCCCGCTGCTGGTGATGGCTTATCTTAAGTGATCACTCTCCTTACAGTGTGTATGATACCCCCATTGTTTCATGTTCTCTGTGTGTGTGTATATAAATCTCTCCTCTGTTTTTTCCACCAAATGCATCCAATGAAGTGAGCTGTAGCTCACGAAAGCTTATGCTCTAATAAATTTGTTAGTCTCTAAGGTGCCACAAGTACTCCTTTTCTTTTTCTGATAGTAGAAGACTCTTTAATCTAGAAGACAAAGGCTTATCAAGATTCAATGGCTAGAAACTGAAGCTAGACAAATTCAGACTAGAAATAAAGTGCATATTTTAAGATGAAGGATATTAACCATTGGAATGACTTACATGAGGATGTGGATTCTCTGTCAGCAGAAATCTTTAAACAAAGATTGGATTTTTTGTTTAAAACTTATGCTTTAGCTCAACCTGAAATTATGGGCTTAATGAGGGAATTACTGGGTGAAGGTCTATGGCCTATGTTATGCAGGAGGACAGACATAATGGTCCCTTCTGGCCTTAAAATCTGTGCCATTTCTAAATTCAGTTTCATGTGAATTTTTTCTATTTTAAAAGTGCTTTTTGCGGTCTTAAAAATATTTCCCCTCTGGTTAGAAGAAAATTAATATAATATATATGACGCAAATGCATTTGGCTGCTGGTTATGATTTATTATCCAGCATTAATCTGAAATTATAATACACAGAAAGCTGTTTAATATTCAAATCTTGAAATGCTATTGTCAGAGCAAAATATTGCTACTCTGAAGGAATGCTATGTTATGCTCTGCATAGTTTTTCAGTGGCAATTTTTACAAGACTATTTTTAAAAATCCTTTAAAATATTGTGCTAGATATGAGGCCAAAGATGAAAAAATACATAAAAACCTTTCAAATCCCCTTGCTCTCTGAATGTGTCTTTTTGAAATAGACAGAAAATAGCAGTATTACAATAGCCACTGATTTTAAAGATGTCTTTTTAAAAACAAAGACAACATTTCTTTTTTTCTCCTAGCCATTTGTTTACTGGGTCATTTGATGAGGAAGTAAGTATTTTTTTCACATTATTTTCTTTTTATTCTGTAAAGGACATGTGAAATGTAAACTGCTGTACACTAAGTAGTACCTGTCAATATATTTGGTTGGCAAGTGAGCCTAATAATTATACGTCATATATAGTGTCCTATATAAGGTTGGCTTGTATGTTAATTATCCAATAACTAAAAGCCGACAGAACAGCTGTGCAATGTAGCCTTCAGAAAAACCACTATTGACCAAAATTCATCATTAATGGGCATGTGGACCATTTAGGAGCTTACTGAATTAAGGCAATTGGTTAGGGAAGTGGATTGGACTGAAGAACTTATGGATCTAAAGGCAGTTGAGGCCTGGGATTACTTTAAATCAAAACTGCAGAAGCTATCGGAAGCCTGTATCCCAAGAAAGGGGAAAAAATTCATAGGAAGGAGTTGTAGACCAAGCTGGATGAGCAAGCATCTTAGAGAGGTGATTATGAAGAAGCAGAAAGCATACAGGGAGTGGAAGATGGGAGGGATCAGCAAGGAAACCTACCTAATTGAGGTCAGAAGATGTAGGGATAAAGTCAGAGAGGCTAAAAGTCGAGTAGAGTTGGACCTTGCAAAGGGAATTAAAACCAATAGTAAAAGGTTCTATAGCCATATAAATAAGAAGAAAACTAAGAAGGAAGAAGTGGGGCCGCTTAACACTGAGGATGGAGCGGAGGTTAAAGATAATCTAGGCATGGCCCAATATCTAAACAAATACTTTGCCTCAGTCTTTAATAAGGCTAAAGAGGATCTTGGGGATAATGGTAGCATGACAAATGGGAAGGAGGATATAGAGGTAGATATTACCATATCAGAGGTAGAAGCGAAACTCAAACAGCTTAATGGGACTAAATCGGGGGGCCCAGATAATCTTCATCCAAGAATATTAAAGGAATTGGCACCTGAAATTGCAAGCCCATTAGCAAGAATTTTTAATGAATCTGTAAACTCAGGAATAGTACCGAATGATTGGAGAATTGCTAATATAGTTCCTATTTTTAAGAAAGGAAAAAAAAGTGATCCAGGTAACTACAGGCCAGTTAGTTTGACATCTGTAGTATGCAAGGTCCTGGAAAAAATTTTGAAGGAGAAATTAGTTAAGGACATTGAAGTCAATGGTAAATGGGACAAAATACAACATGGTTTTACAAAAGGTAGATCGTGCCAAACCAACCTAATCTCCTTTTTTGAAAAAGTAACAGATTTTTTAGATAAAGGAAATGCAGTGGATCTAATTTACCTAGATTTCAGTAAGGCATTTGATACCGTGCCACATGGGGAATTATTAGTTAAATTGGAGAAGATGGGGATCAATATGAACATCAGAAGGTGGATAAGGAATTGGTTAAAGGGGAGACTGCAACGGGTCCTACTGAAAGGCGAACTGTCAGGTTGGAGGGAGGTTACCAGTGGAGTTCCTCAGGGATCGGTTTTGGGACCAATCTTGTTTAATCTTTTTGTTACTGACCTTGGCACAAAAAGTGGGAGTGTGCTAATAAAGTTTGCAGATGATACAAAGCTGGGAGGTATTGCCAATTCGGAGAAGGATCGGGATATTATACAGGAGGATCTGGATGACCTTGTAAACTGGAGTAATAGTAATAGGATGAAATTTAATAGTGAGAAGTGTAAGGTTATGCATTTAGGGATTAATAACAAGAATTTTAGTTATAAGTTGGGGACGCATCAATTAGAAGTAACGGAAGAGGAGAAGGACCTTGGAGTATTGGTTGATCATAGGATGACTATGAGCTGCCAATGTGATATGGCTGTGAAAAAAGCTAATGCGGTTTTGGGATGCATCAGGAGAGGCATTTCCAGTAGGGATAAGGAGGTTTTAGTACCGTTATACAAGGCACTGGTGAGACCTCACCTAGAATACTGTGTGCAATTCTGGTCTCCCATGTTTAAAAAGGATGAATTCAAACTGGAGCAGGTACAGAGAAGGGCTACTAGGATGATCCGAGGAATGGAAAACTTGTCTTATGAAAGGAGACTTAAGGAGCTTGGCTTGTTTAGCCTAATTAAAAGAAGGTTGAGGGGAGATATGATTGCTCTCTATAAATATATCAGAGGGATAAATATAGGAGAGGGAGAGGAATTATTTAAGCTCAGCACCAATGTGGACACAAGAACAAATGGGTATAAACTGGCCACCAGGAAGTTTAGACTTGAAATCAGACGAAGGTTTTTAACCATCAGAGGAGTGACGTTTTGGAATAACCTTCCAAGGGAAGCAGTGGGGGCAAAAGATCTATCTGGTTTTAAGATTCTACTCGATAAGTTTATGGAGGAGATGGTATGATGGGATAATGGGATTTTGGTAAGTAACTGATCTTTAAATATTCAGGGTAAATAGGCCAAATCCCCTGAGATGGGATATTAGATGGATGGGATCTGAGTTACTATAGAAAATTCTTTCCTGGGTATCTGGCTGGTGAATCTTGCCCATATGCTCAGGGTTTAGCTGATTGCCATATTTGGGGTCGGGAAGGAATTTTCCTCCAGGGCAGATTGGAGAGGCCCTGGAGGTTTTTCGCCTTCCTCTGTAGCATGGGGCATGGTTGACTGGAGGGAGGCTTCTCTGCTCCTTGAAGTTTTGAACCATGATTTGAGGACTTCAATAGCTCAGACATGGGTGAGGTTTTTCATAGGAGTGGTGGGTGACATTCTGTGGCCTGCGCTGTGCAGGAGGTCGGACTAGATGATCAGAGTGGTCCCTTCTGACCTTAGTATCTATGAATCTATGAATCTATGAATAGGTGGTATAGAAAAGTGATATAGAAAAGAGATATTTTGCAAATTATTTCTTCAGCATATCCAGATATTTTGCTTTTTAAAAGTATATAAAAACATCTTTTGTAAGTAAATTTTGTGAGTACCATAGCAGTTTGTCGCACAGCCAATAGCATTTGTATCGTGCATTTTCTATGGATATTTGCCATAATAGAATTTAGTCCATAAATTACAGAAAGTCTTTATACACATATTAATTTGTATGTAAGTATGTGTATTCGAGGAAGCAAGTATGGCACTCTCACTAACACCTAGGGGAATTATGCATATAAAACTTTGATCATGAAGATGAAAGTATATTATTGTACCCTTACATTTTAGGGAGTGCTGTCACATTTTA
Source organism: Dermochelys coriacea (assembly GCF_009764565.3). Lineage (NCBI taxonomy): Eukaryota > Metazoa > Chordata > Testudines > Dermochelyidae > Dermochelys > Dermochelys coriacea. Next base: position 154,542,076 of record NC_050069.1, on the reverse strand, counting down.
GTCTAAACCATTTCCTTCCCCCTTTTACCTCCTCCCTGCCTTTTTTATTGTTTTTTAAATTTTTTTATTTTATTTTATTTATTTTTGGTACCTTGTCCTATGTAGAACAAATTATGGCCATTTCAGCAAGGTCTGACTGGATTTTAATTTGTAAACAGTTGAGAGAGGACAGCTGGAATATCCATAAAGGTCCTAGTTGCCTGGGTCCAAAAGAGCCAAATGTATCAAGTGTCAGAGCATGCTATATGGCCAATATGTTTTGCCAGGCCTTTCAGGATGGTTAGAGAAGGCTGAGATACTGTTTTATAGATTCATAGATTCCAAAGCCAGAAAGTACTATTGTGATTATCTAGTCTGACCTTCTGTATAGCATAGACCATAAAACTTCCCGCAAATAATTCCTAGAGCGTAGCTTTTCGAAAAATATCAAATCTCGATTTAAAAATTGCCACTGATGGAGAAGTCACCACAACTCTTACAATATTGGGGGTGTTAGGATTACGACTTGTGGCATAGTCAAAGGAGAGATGCTGACTGATGTGTATTTTGATTTTGCACTTTTAAACAGTTGGCAGAGTGCTCAGAGGCTGCGTAAGGTTGTTCTTCAGTTATAAATGGAAATAAATAAAATAAAGCTGCTAAATTAATACATTCCTTCATTTTTTTAAAATCTATTTGAAGAAAATTAAGTATGTTTTCCTGTTGATATGGGCCTGTACCTGCTGTTATGTGTATTAGTAACAACTACCAACATGGCCAACAGTGGAACCTTTGCTGAAAGCCTGATTCTATATAGCTTGAGCTATAGGACCAAGTCCTCCATGTGAGAGCTGTAACAGATTAACCACTTCAGTGGAACAGGCATATAGGGGAACAAGTAATACACACACACTGACTGGAGGATTACATATGATTTTGCATGCATACTACTTTAATATTAAAGTATTTTTAAGACAACAGAGCAATATCCAATAGTCTGGGCCAAGAGTAATCTGGGATTCCGTGTATAAAGGGCCAAGGCATAGGCGGTCTGGTCTAGCAGTCACAGCTGGGCTGATGTTACCAAGTAAAGGATGGTCACAGAGTGGTAGTCAGTGAGCAGGGATCACAGTAATCACTACAGCCAGTATCAATAAGCAAGAATCAGGGACAGAGTCCATCTCAAGTCAGAAACTGGAGATCAGACAGCAAGATGCCATCTGGAGTCACAGCAGACCAGAAGTTTGGGTGGTTACCCAGACAACTTCCTGGGGCACCCTCCAGAGTTAAATAATGAGCATAAGCCAATCAGAGGACACAGGCATCTTGGTGCATGCACACAGGTCACAATAGTCAACATAGTCCTGGACTTCAGCTCACATACGGGACCACCAGAAGAAATTGAAAGCTGTGCAGAATGTCTTAAGGTGGCCAAAATGGCCCACCAACAGAACGTCATGGCAGAGATGAAACACTTCTAACCGGAGGCACCCCAGTTGAATGTATATGTGCCCAATGAGGTATGTGACCCCCCTCCAGTGTAGAACACTGTATTTTGGTTTTGGCTTTCATTTGGTCAGGCTGTTCTGTCACCTCCTGGGCTAACAGGCCACCCCTGCAAAGGAGATCAGATTTGATCAAGCAGGTCTTGGTATATTGCAAGGCAAGGAAGTTGCAAGGCTTTAGGAGACAGGGTGATTCTTGGTGAGGTTCCTCACCCTTCCCCTTTTCAGGATAAGGCACTGGCTTTCTCATTCCTGGTTCCTTATTGATAGGTGATGACAAAAATCAAACCGACAGAAGAGTAATACCCACCTGAACTGTCTTTGATTCAAGGCTCGAGACTTGCACAGATATTTGAGGTTCTTATGTTCATAAAATACTTGCACCAGATGTTGGCCCCCGTCGAGCCTTTCTTCAAAGGCTGAGAATGTGGAGAATGAGTCAGGCTGAATTGTAGCACCTCCCAATATCCCTGGAGTATGGCCTGTAGGGGACAGTTTCCTGTGTCACTGGCCCTGTGGGCAGGAGTGACCTGTCTATCACCTCTGCAAGAACTGACGTCGACTTTAACTGGAGGCAGAATTGTAGGGCTTGGGTGGCTTCAGCATCTATGAAATTATCAGCAGTCGCAGAATTGATCAGGGACCACTGAATGGGAATCAGCTTGGCCCCATCCAAAGTACGTAACTGTACCCACACATAGAAGTGTGGGGAGGACCCACATGTCCCAGATGGGATTTCTGTTGGGGGGCTTTCCCTTCACCGCATCCCCTGGTTCTTGTCACACAGACCGAAAGCAGGAGACCAGAAGTCCGAAGTGCAGGCAATGCAATGTTTATTGGGGTTAGTTCCAAGCAAACATATCCATAGCGCTACACGCCGGCAGAGTCTGTTCCCCAGTGTTCTGTTCCCAGCTCTGACACCGCAAAGCCTTGCCTGTGTCCCCGTTCCCCATTCCCCCTTGCCCCTCCTAACTGGTTGTTTGACCTTGGCTTGAGAGAGGAGCCAAGCAGCCTTCCAGTGTATGCTCATATATTACACTCCCACCATACCCTGTAACACTATTCATAGAATCATAGAATATCAGGGTTGAAAGGGACCTTAGGAGGTCATCTAGTCCAACCCCCTGCTCAAAGCAGGACCAATCCCCAATTTTTGCCCCAGATCCCTAAATGGCCTTCTCAAGGATTGAACTCACAACTCGGGGTTTAGCAGGCCAATGCTCAAACCACTGAGCTATCCCTCCTCCCCCCATATTATTCACTCTATCCCTTATCTTTTCTCGTTGTACTAAAAGCCCTATCTGGTTGTGTGAAATGCAATACTGTGATAAATGAAGGGGGAGGAGGGTAGCTCCCTTTTATGGAAACCCAGCCAGCCAGTTAGTTATAAAAACTCTGTTAGTAGTTGTTCTCTATTTGCTCTACCTGTAAAGGGTTAACAAGCCCAAAGGAAAAAGGAAAGGAGTGGGCACCTGACCAAAAGAGTCAGTGGGAATGTTAGAACTTTTTAAAATTGGGGGAAAACTTCCCTTTGTCTGTGTGTTGTGGTTCTCCAGGAAAGAACAGGACAGGGTTGGAGCTATGCTGTAAAAAGCTTTAAAACCATGTATGAAAAAGCATCAAATCATACCTCAACCCTACTTATCTGAAACCCCAAATATGTAAGTAATTGGGGAATGTCTGTGCTAACCCCAGAAGTTTTTGTTTGCTTATAACCTTTAAGCTGAACCTCAAGAGAGCTATCTTGCTGCTTAAATTTTGTAAGTGGGCTTTGTAAATCTAGCAAAAGCCTAAGTTCCAGATATATTTTTTTCTTTTCATTTTTAATAAAATTGACCTTTTTTTAAGAACAGGATTGGAGTTTGGGTGTCCTAAGAGGTTTGTGCATGTGTTGTTTAATTAGCTGGGGGCAACAGCTAATTTCCTTTGTTTTCTTTCTCAGCTCTTCCCCGGAGGGGGTGTGAAAGGGCTTGAGGGTACCCCATAGGAAGGAATTCCCAAGTGAGCCTTCCTGGGTCCTTAGGAGGGTTTCTTTTCCATGGGGGGGAGGGTGGCAGCATTTACCCCTCCAAGGTCAGAGAGAAACTGTGACCTTGGGAGTTTAATACTAGCCTGGAATGGCCAGTATTAATTATTTTGAATCCTTGCAGACCCCCACCTTCTGCTCTTTAAGTGCCAGAGTGGGGCACACCATGTCTTTGTTCATTGTTCTTCACACATATTAGTAAGGATTAGGGCTGTCAAGTGATTTAAAAAATTAATCGTGATTAATTGTGCAATTAATCACACTGTTAAGCAATAATAGAATACCATTTATTTAATATTTTGGATGTTTTCTACATTTTCAAATATATTGATTTCAATTAGAACACAGAATACAAAGTGTACAGTGCTCACTTTATATTTATTTCTTATTACAAGTATTTGCCCTGAAAAAAAACAGAAATAATATTTTTCAATCCACCTACTACAAGTAGTGTAGTGCAATCTCTTTATCATGAAAGTTGAACTTAAAAATGTAGAATTATGTACAAAATAACTGCATTCAAAAATAAAACAGCCTTCAAGTCCACTTAGTCCTCCTTCTTGTTCAGCCAATCGCTCAGACAAGTAAGTTTGTTTACATTTGTAGGTGATAATGCTGCCTGCTTCTTGTTTACAATGTCACCAGAAAGTGAGAACAGGCATTCTCATGGCACTGTTGTAGCTGACATCGCAAGATATTTATGTGCCAGATTCATATGTCCCTTCATGCTTCAACCACCATTCCACAGGACATGTGTCCATGCTGACAATAAGTTCTGCTCGATAACGATCCAAAGCAGTGTGGACCGATGCATGTTCATTTTCATCATCTGAGTCAGATGCCACCTGCAGAAGGTTGATTTTCTTTTTTGGTGGTTTAAGACATTTGAAAGTATTCTCCACACCTCATCCCTCTCAGATTTTGGAAGGCACTTCAGATTCTTAAACCTTGGGTCAGGTAATTTAGCTATCTTTAGAAATCTCACATTGGTACCTTCTTTGCGTTTTGTGAAATCTGCAGTGAAAGTGTTCTTAAAATAAACAACATGTGCTGGGTCATCATCTGAGACGGCTATAACATGGCAGAATGCAGGTAAAACAGAGCAGGGGACATTGAACTCCTTGGGGGAGAATTGTGTCACAAATTTAATTAACGCGTTATTTTTAATAAGTGTCATCAGTGTGGAAGCATGTCCTCTGGAATGGTGGCTGAAGCATGAAGGGGCATACGAATGTTTAGCATATCCAGCATGTAAATACCTTGCAATACCGGCTACAAAAGTGCCATGCAAATGCCTGTTCTCACTTTTTGGTGACACTGGAAATAAGAAAAGAGCAGCATTATCACCCAGAAATGTAAACAAACTTGTTTGTGTCAGCGACTGGCTGAAGAAGAAGTAGGACTGAGTGGACTTGTAGGCTCAAAAGTTTTACATTGTTTTGTTTTTGAATACAGTTATGTAACAAAAAAAATCTACATTTGTAAGTAGCACTTTCACAACAAAGGGATTGCACTACACTACTTGTTTGAAGTGAATTAAAAATACTATTTCTTTTGTTTATCATTTTTATAGTGCAAATATTTGTAATAAAAAATAAATACACTTTGTATTCTGTGTTGTAATTGAAATCAATATATATAAAAATGTAGAAAAACATCCAAAATATTTAATAAATTTCAATTGGTATTCTATTGTTTAACAGTGCAATTAAAACTGCGATTAATCGTAATTAATTTTTTTGAGTTAATCACGTAAGTTAACTGCGATTAATCGACAGCCCTAGTAAGGATATAAGAGTATCAAAAGTCAAACCCCAAATTCTATCTCAGGCTGACAAACAAGCCTATATACTAACAGTTTCCCTCTAGGGTTAGGATGTAATCCCAGAACATAGTGTCTGGTGGTGCCTAGGCTGCCCCCCCCCAAACCTGGGTTTGCTTGTTTCCTAATTCTTCGCCCTCACCTCTTGCCCATCATTAACCTCGACCCCATGTCCTGGTGGACTGCAATAAAAGCATAATTGATTGCCCCTTCTCTTCTGGGGTCAAGCATTGGCAGGTCTGATCAACCTACATTGGGGTTTTCAGCATGGTGTGTGGATGAGGTGACAGGATAGTTCCCCTCTTCTCCTGATTTCACTCATGCAGCCAGCTGTTGATGAGGAGAGAGAGATAAACAAAAGCATCCAAGCTTGTCAGAGACTCAACACAGGCTAGCTCTTCCTTTACCTCCTCACTAAGTACACACCAAAATTGATTCAGTTGGGCCGCATAGTTCCACTCAATCTCAGCTGCAAGTCTCTGGAACTGGGCAGTGTACAAGGTAGCTGGCTCACCCCCTTGCTGGAGCCTTCATAGTGCCGTTTTCACCATGCAAGCACAATAAGGTTAATCAAAAATTGCAGAAAATGTTTGCAGGAAGGCATTCCTGGGCTGTCCTACTTCTCCGGCTCTCAAGCTTATCACTAGTCCCATCCTGGCCTGGTTGGTGGCATACATTCAATGGTGGAGCAGGAAAAGGGACTGCTAAGGGACTTCCACAGAGGAGGTCAAAGGTGTCTGAGAAAACTTTAAGGGACCAAGCCATAGGCAGCCAGATCTAGCAGTCACAGCTGGGCTGGTGTCACCAAGTCAAAACGGTCACAAGGTGATAGCGAACAGGGATCAGAGTAATCGTGAGAGCCAGGATCAACAGGCAAGTGTCAGAGTCAGGCTGGGGTCAGAGGCTGGAGATCAGCAGGTGAGGTGACAGCAAGCCAGAAGTCTGTATGGTTGACCAGACAACTTTCTGGGGCACCCTCAAGGGTTAAATAGTGAGCATGGGCCAATCAGAAGACTACTGGGTGCAACTGCTCTGGTGCCTTTGAGTACTTCCCATGGCACCTAAATCTCCATAGTGCTCTCTAGATATGGCTCTGCATGTCCTCCTGGTGGTGATGTAGGAATGTAAGCTACTCCAGGCTCCATGAACCTGGGTTCTAGTCCTGAAAATCCTTACACTATGGCTGGGGCTGCAGAATTTGGTATGGTGCCCTCCTTCATATACAGAATTATAGACTTTAGGTCAAAAGGGACCATCAAAATCATCTAGTCCGACCTCCTTATCACTGCAGGCCACAGAACCTCACCCACCCACTCCTGTAATAAATCCCTAACCTCTGGCTGAGTTACTGAAGTCTTGAAATCATGATTAAAGACTTCAAGTTACAGAGAATCCACCATTTACACTAGTTGAAACCTATAAGTGACCCAGGCCCCATGCTGCAGAGGAAGGCAAAAATCCCCCAGGGTCTCTGCCAATCTGACCTGGGGGGAAATTCCTTCCCAACCCCAAATATGGCGATCAGTTTGACCCTGAGTATTTGGGCAAGACCCACCAGGCGGATACATAAGAAAGAATTCTCTGTACTAACTCAGAGTCCTCGCCACCTAGTGTCCCATATCCAGCCACTAGGGATATTTGCAGCTAGGAGTCACTGATTAGCTAAATGCTATTGTAAGCAGTCTTATTATACCATCCCCTCCATAAATTTATCAAGCTCAGTCTTGAATCCAGTTAGGTTTTTTTTTCCCCCACTGCTCCCCTTGGAAGGCAGTTCCATAACTTCACTCCTCCGATAGTCAGAAACTTTCATCTAATTTCAAGTCTAAACCTGTTAACGGCCAGTTTATATCCATTTGTCCTTGTGTCCATGTTGACACTTAACTTAAAAAACTCCTCTCCCTCCCTGGTATTTATCCCTCTGATGTATTTAGAGAGAGCAATCATATCTGTCATCAGTCTTCGTTTGGTTAGGCTAAATAAGACAAGCTCTTCGAGTCTCCTCTCATAAGGTAGGTTTTCCATTCCTTGAATCATCCTTCTAGCCCTTCTCTACACCTGTTTCTATTTGACTTCATTTTTCTTAAACATGGGAGACCAGAATTGCACACAGTATTCCAGATGAGGTCTCACCAGTGCCTTGTATAATGTTACTAACACTTACCTGTCTCTACTGGAAATACCTCGCCTGATGCATCCTAGGACTGCATTAGCCTTTTTCACAGCTGCATCACATTGGCATAGTCATCCTGTGATTATCCAATATATCCAAGTCTTTCTCCTCCTCTGTCACTTCCGACTGATACCTCCCTAGTTTATAGCAAAAATTCTTGTTGCTAGTCCCTAAAAGTATGACTTTGCACTATTAAATTTCATCCCATTTCTATTACTTCAGTTTACAAGGTTGTCCAGATCTTCTTGTATAATATTCCAGTTCTCCTCCAGAATCTAAGCTTTCATTGTGGTTTTTTTAATTAAGTTTCTAGTCATTTTATTCACAAGGAAGATCTTCCAACCATTTAAAGAGCGTAAACCAATGCAGCGTCATCTGTCTGTATCATTCACAGTAGCTCTGAATGGTTTGAACTGTCCTAATTCATATAAATAACTTAATGATGAAACCCAATGATGACAATTTGAATGTCATCTTTAACTGCTTATCGTTTTACCACAAAGTATCCAGCCAATGTGCTTATCCCACAATCCCAAATGGCCTCACACACCTCCCTGAGTGCCAGATGTCACAACTTCCGCTTTACAACTGCCAATCATTCAGTGTTGGGTTGTCATCACAAAAATACGCAGCAAGCAGAGTGGAGAGCTACTAAATTTCATATCACAATAAATAGCACACGAGCTACTGTACTGTGTATTATTGATTTTCATATTTATTGAACAAAACTTATTTTTAATGTAAATAAAGCTGCTAAAGAATTTCCAGAGTGCTGTAAAAACCAATGGCCTTGCTGTATAATTTAGGTCCATCTTTCTGCAGACTACATGGAGCTTTGCCAATAACCTTTAATAACCTACATATGAAAGGCTTTTCAATATCTAAGTACAGTGGAATGTAATAGGAATTCATGTGTTTCTGTTACATCTTTCAGACTTTTACGGGTAACATGCCAGTTTCTCTTCCTTTTCTGTCTCTTCTCCCCTTCCCCCACCAGATATAATGCATTTTTCTCTTCTGTTATACATCCTATTTCTGCTTGTCTCCACATATCTCACTAATACCCTTTGTTCAAGCTACCCCACCTCCTTTTTTTCTCCTGAAAGTGTTCTGATTTTCCCATATTTTCTTGTTCGCTTTCCTCAGCTTCAAAGTATTCATCTAGGCAACCATCCTCATTGGTAGGCAACAATGGACGCAACTACTAGTCTAGAACCAATGAAAAGTTTGTTCCTTCAGTCAGCCAGAGGTGGAGCAGTTACTAAAGAATGACAAAAGTTTTACCATTACCTAGGGAATGAGTGTGTTGCCTCTTGAGTGCTCCAAACCTAGTGAAAGACAGACTTTTCCAAATTCTGATGCTCTGCCACCAGACCATTGGGCCCATTATAGTTACTGATAAAAATAACTTCTACAGCACATTTTTTTCATATCATACTTCATGAACACTGAAGGCATACTCCCTGCCACAAGGAGTTTACAATCACCAAAAAACAAAGCATGGAACAATAAGGAGGAACAAAAAGTAGAACCAATTGTTGGAAAAAGTGGGGTTTAAGGAAGGATTTTTAAGGGAGGAGAAAGAAGCAGAATAGAGGGCCAAGTGTCAGGGAGCAACATGACACAACACCTAAACCTGGGGATGTGCTTTTCTCTTTGAACAGAAAGTGGTGCCATTTGTGTTGGTTCCTAGATCCAGCAGGAGTTTGTTCCACAGTGTTTGACTGGCTCCTGAGAAAACTCCATCTCCTGATCAAGTGAGCTTTACCGTTGCCATAATAGTTCAATCTACTGTGTCTGAGGAGCAGAATTTTTGACCTGTCCCTCCAATGTATTTCTGTTGGTCTGCAGATTTCTTCAGCCTTTTCTTCACTAATAAACACAAACAGCACAGCACACATTTAAAAAAATCCAAATGCAATTTCCCCCTTGTGAGTGGAAGAGTGAAAGAAGGAGACAACCACACGTGACAAATGTTAGTTACATTGCTTAATGCATGCCAGGTGCTTCAGTATCCCAGTGATGTGCATGGTGGAAGAACCTAAACAGAATAGAATCAGAATAGAATAGAATTTGCCTCCTGTGTCCATGTATCCCATGCTGAGCAATGGAAACATCACATGTCTAAGGAAAGCACAATGGACTGTGGATTATCATATGTGTGGGTTTTCCTGGACATTTCCTCTTTTTTGACCCTCCGCCCTCTGTCTGGGAAGATTTTTCAAATAAGCAGCAATGTCTATGATTTTTGCAGAGCAGACATTGCAGCTCAAAAAGAGCTGGCTCCATGTCCCGATTGGTCCTTCTGCTGCAGCGGCAGTTGCTGGATCCTACCCTCAAAGCCCCCAGCTCCCAGCCCTGGAGAGGAGGAGAGGCAGGGAGGTGCTGACAGACAGCTTGTGCTAAATCCCGGGCCTGCGCCAGCTGCCCTACCACCATAACAGGGAGAGACACTGCCCTCCACCTCAAAAGTGAGGCTGCAGGTACTCCCTCCAACACCCCCAGGTACGCCTCCCAGTACACACACCCCTTTATCACAACCCAAATAGCCCCCCAGCACCCCAAATACCCCCCAGTATACACACTGCTCCAGCACCCCTCAAATACCCCCTCCAATACCTCCCAAATACCGCTCACAGTACACACGCACCCCTCTAGCAGCCCCCATATGCCCCCTCCAGTTCTCCCTCCCACCCCCTCTGGCAGCATTCTCTTTTTGGGAACCTGAGAGATGGTAACCCTACAATGGACTGACTGGGAAGAGGGAGGAGAAGGCATGACAAGAAAGAAGAATAAAACAGGTTTTTAGCTAAACACAAGCCATGAGCTTTAGAAAATGACAGAGGTCAGTGGAAGTTCTCCAAACTCTGAACTGTGAGAGGCAGGAAATTCTAGCAGATTTCCAGTGAGCGGGCTATTAGGGGACACTAGCTAGATTCAGCACAGAACTATTTCTAAAAGACTGCAGAGGAGGGGACTCACTCTCTGAGGGATTGTCAGACATGCTCTTGCTCAAGAGCACACAATATTACTGTAGGAGGAGCACTGTGCAATCAACTTGCTCCAGAATTGGACAACTGAGACCCTAAGTGGTTACATTTCTACAAAAGTTCTTCTTTAACATTCATTTTGTTTATTTTCGCAATTACATGAATATAATATGAAAATATACATGTGCAATATATTACAGGCTCAATTCTAGAATCCTTCCTCTCTCTGGTGAGCTCCTACTTAATTAAATAATTCCACGGAATTTCTCACGTGAGTAAGTGTTCTCCAGCACAAGTAATGAAGGTTTCTATAATTTGGCCCCAGAATGTTCTCCAACATGTCTAACTGACTAACCTAATTTTGCATTAGTAAGTACAGCACATAAATTGATGTAATATAGCTAATACACTGTTACATGCTAAAAAGCTATCACCCAATATTTTGTTAAGGTAGCAGTACAGAAAACAGTCCAACCACTTTCTCTTCTCTGAATTACTGAGTATTATTTTGCCAAGAAATCACTTTTTCAGTGTTTAATGATTTCTATCTTCATCTACTTGTCAACTACTTGGAAAAACAACACACTTCCCAGATATCAGAACATTGAATTCACTTTGTTCTATGGAAATTGTTAATACAACATTATTGCCAACAGGAACATTTGTTTTGTCTTAGATCATGTTATTGAGCAAATACTACAGGGCCAGATAGTGTCCAAGTTGACACAGTGGTGTGAACGGGAGCAAGACACACCTCTATAATATTGTGCTTCCAAACTGCATCACAGGGAGCAGCATGGGATGGGGAAGCAGGTGCCTCAGAGCTGCTACAGGCCCTGTCTTCATGCAGGTGGGCATGTGGAGATGTGAATGGGCAGAACATATGCTGTGATGAGTATAGATCCGGTGCAATTCACTCCCTTCCTGGAGCAGTGGGGGAACTGGGAAGAGACTGACTCCATAAGTAACAATTTCTCTTCTGAGCTACTCCTAGGACAGCACAAGAACATGTTGTCCTTCACGGTGGATTCATGGCAAACCCACATTTGAAAGAACTTTTAAATGTAAACATACAGGGTCTTCCCAAAACTCTGTTGTTACACATATAAACATTCATTTTTGCAATTTTTTTCAGTAACATGCACTCTTCCGCTACTGTACTATATAACAAAAAGTGCTGTCTTGTATTAAGTCGCTGCATCAGTCTGACAGTTATTGTGTTTCACTTTAAACCATATATTTTAAACATTTATAGGAAATTATTTTGATTTTCTGAGAACTCCTAGAATATGTTTAAAATTGTAATTCTTTGTGAATTTTTTTGTACCTTTCAAAAACAATTATCCTATCTCTTTCAATGGGTAAATGCCACAGAATTGAACTCTATATTATGATCCTCAAAAATGTAGGGTTACCATATTTGAACATTCAAAAAAGAGGACACTCCCCGGGGGAGGAGATTTGCTCATGCCACCCCACCCCCAGCCCTGCCCCAACTCCACCCCTTCCCGCCCCCATTCTAACCCCTTCCCCAAAGACCCCATCCCAACTCCACCCCCTCCCTAAATCTCCATCCCAGCCCCGCCTCCTCCCCTGAGCGCGCCATGTTCCCCCTCTTCCCCCCTCCTTCCCAGCCACGCGAAACAGCTGTTTCGCAGCGCAAGCACTGGGAGCTGGGAGGAAAAGCAGGCACTCTCTTGAATGATCAACATTCACTCTCTTTCTTGAATGTCAACTCTTCTTTGGGGAAAAATAATAATGGCAAAATCCTGGACGTTTTTAGATATTTAAAAATTCCTCCCAGACAGCGATTTAAAACCAAAAAGCCAGACATGTCCGGGAAAATACGGATGTATGGTAACCCTACAAAATGCAAACAAAATGTCTAAATCTAATTTTTACTCTGAATTGAGAACCTAGATTAGCATACTAAATTTTAGCCCAAAAGTTCTTGTGGTTGCCAAGATATAAATCACTGAAGATCAGTATTTTTACACAGTGTAATACAGAACATCTATTCTGAGTAATAATCACATAATAAGAGACACTGTTAAAATTTATTTTTCTGAGTCTCAGAAATAAAACTATAGCAGCATGGTGCATCTCTCCCCCATACACACAAGACAAAACATACTGTATGTGTAATTACACATATGCATACATTTATCAACTTTTTTTTTACATCATTCATTTTGTTGTCACCAGTTTAATTTTATCAGCAGAATATTTGGAGACTGTGAAACTAAATAAGAATGCAAAAATGAAGAGTTTTTTAACTTCCATGCTTCCTAAATGAATTTACAAATATCTATATTATCCACTTAATATATTTTAACATGGAATTGCAGTTCAAGAATAAAATTAAAGTATGCTCCTAAAACCCTGACAGTATGTTTTCATCCTTTTTGACTTTCTTCTTTATTATTTATTCTTTTTTTAAAGGCAAAATAATTAAAAGTCCATATAAAAAAAAATAACCCTGATCCTAAGATTAGTTAAACAATTATTAATCTATGCTTCAAATGAATTACCCATTGATGACAAAGATAAAATCCGAACTATGTGTATTCCAACTTGGTAATGACTCCATGACAGAGAAATAGTTAGCAGGTATTTTAAAATTCATTTTTTATCTTAAATGACCATCAGTCTATTCAGTGTTGATTGTATCTAGCACCATGTAGTTCTTGGTTTAATTTTGAATTTGATCTCATTTGCCACTCTAAAAAACTAGGGGGGAGATTTTCAAAGGCACAAATGGTAATTGAGTGCCTAAGTGTTCTTTTTTCAGAATAGCAGCCGTGTTAGTCTGTATTCGCAAAAAGAAAAGGAGTACTTGTGGCACCTTAGAGACTAACAAATTTATTACAGCATAAGCTTTCGTGAGCTACAGCTCACTTCATCGGATGCATTTTTTTTTCCACCAAATGCATCCGATGAAGTGAGCTGTAGCTCACGAAAGCTTATGCTCTAATAAATTTGTTAGTCTCTAAGGTGCCACAAGTACTCCTTTTCTTTTTAAGTGTTCTTTGTACTTTTGAAATTCTTTCCCCTAATGACTTACCAATAGAATTCACTATATTCCTATTTTAGAGGGATGCTGTCAACTTAGAAATCACACATGTAAAATTTTATTTAACATACTAGTGATATAACACCTAAGGTTCCTCTAACTGAAAGATTACTTAGTGCGTTTGGCAGCACTTTGGACTCAATCTTACAAGGTCCTGAGCACTCTGGCTATGACCCAACAACGTAGGTAAGCATGTGTAACACTGACAGACCTCATTAAAACATAAGAACATAAGAATGGCCATACTGGGTCAGACCAAAAGTCCATTCAGCCCAGTATCCTGTCTACTGACAATGGCCAATGCCAGGTGCCCCAGAGGGAGTGAACCTAACAGGTAATGATCTAGTGATCTCTCTCCTGCCATCCATCTCCACCCTCTGACAAACAGATGCTAGGGACACCATTCCTTACCCATCCTGGCTAATAGCCATTAATGGACTTAGCCTTCATGAATGTATCCAGTTCTCTTTTAAACCCTGTTTTAGTCCTAGCCTTCACAACCTCCTCAGCCAAGGAGTTCCACAGGTTGACTGTGCACTGAATGAAGAACTTCCTTTTATTTGTTTTAAACCTGCTACCCATTAATTTCATATGGTTGCCCCTAGTTCTTATATTATGGGAACAAGTAAATAACTTTTTCTTATTCACTTTCTCCACACCACTCATGATTTTATATACCTCTACCATATCCCCCCTTAGTCTCCTCTTTTCCAAGCTGAAAAGTCCTAGTCTCTTTAATCTCTCCTCATATGGGACCCCTTCCAAACTCCTAATCCTTTTAGTTGCCCTTTTCTGAACCTTTTCTAATGCCAGTATATCTTTTTTGAGATGAGGGGACCACATCTGTATGCAATATTCAAGATGTGGGCGTACCATGGATTTATATAAGGGCAATAAGATATTCTCCATCTTATTCTCTATCCCTTTTTTAATGATTCCTAACATCCCGTTTGCTTTTTTGACTGCCACTGCACACTGCATGAACGTGAAGTCTTCAGAGAACTATCCACGATGACTCCAAGATCTTTCTCCTGATTAGTTGTAGCTAAATTAGTCCCAATCATATTGTATGTATAGTTGGGGTTATTTTTTCCAATGTGCATTACTTTACATTTATCCACATTAAATTTCATTTGATGCCCAATCACTTAGTTTTGTGAGATCTTTTTGAAGTTCTTCACAATCTGCTTTGGTCTTCACTATCTTGAGCAGTTTAGTATCATCTGCAAACTTTGCCACCTCACTGTTTATCCCTTTCTCCAGATCATTTATGAATAGGTTGAATAGGATTGGTCCTAGGACTGACCTGTGGGGAACACCACTAATTACCCCTCTCCAGTCTGAAAATTTACCATTTATTCCTACCCTTTGTTCCGTGTCTTTTAACCAGTTCTCAATCCATGAAAGGATCTTCCCTCTTATCCCATGACAACTTAATTTACATAAGAGCCTTTGGTGAGCGACCTTGTCAAAGGCGTTCTGGAAATCTAAGTACACTATGGCCACTGGATCCAGCTTGTCCACATGTTTGTTGACCCCTTCAAAGAACTCTAATAGATCAGTAAGACATGATCTCCCTTTACAGAAACCATGTTGACTTTTGCACAACAATTTATGTTCTTCTAGGTGTCTGACAATTTTATTCTCTACTATTGTTTCAGCTAATTTGCCTGGTACCGATGTTAGACGTACCGGTCTGTAATTGCCAGGATCACCTCTAGAGCCCTTCTTAAATATTGGCGTTACATTAGCTATCTTCTAGTCATTGGGTACAGTAGCTGATTTAAAGGACAGGTTACAAACCATAGTTAATAGTTCTGCAATTTCACATTTGAGTTCTTTCAGAACTCTTGGGTGAATGCCATCTGGTCCCGGTGACTTGTTACTGATAAGTTTCTCATTAATTCCAAAACCTCCTCTAGTGTCACTTCAATCTGTGACAATTCCTCAGATTTGTTAGTCTCTAAGGTGCCACAAGTACTCCTTTTCTTTTTGCGAATACAGACTAACACGGCTGCTACTCTGAAACCTGTGATTATGCAAGGCACTGAATTTAGCCGTATAGAGTGGAAATCTGTCAACTTCATGAAAAAACTCGCACAGATACAGACAGACATCATCTTCCTCTCCAAATGCAAACAGATGGACATCATACCGAAAGGACTGAAGGTAAAAAATCCATTACAATCTACATACCACACAGACTATGCTGACAGCTTGTGCCACACACTCTCAAAGAAACTGCGGAACCACCTGATCAACATCCTCTACAGCAAACAGGGAAAGATTAAGAATGAGCTCTCAAAACTGGATACTCTCATAAAGAACCAACCTTCCACACAAACTTCCTCGTGGCTGGACTTTACAAAAACTAGACAAGCCATTTACAAAACACACTTTGCTTCTCTACAAAAGAAAAAGGACACTAAGCTATCTAAACTACTATATGCCACAAGGGGCCACAACAATGGTTCCCGTAACCCACCCAGCAATATTGTTAATCTATCCAACTATACTCTTAGCCCAGCAGAAGAATCTGTCCTATCTCGGGGCCTCTCCTTTTGCCCCTCCACCCCCACGAACATGATACAGTTCTGTGGTGACCTAGAATCCTATTTTCGACGTCTCAGGCTCAAGGAATATTTCCAAAACACCTCTGACCAACATATTAACCCACAGAGACCTTCCTGCCAACACTACAAAAAGAAGGATTCTGGGTGGACTCCTCCTGAAGGTCAAAACAGCAGCCTGGATTTCTACATAGAGTGCTTCCGCCGACGTGCACGAGCTGAAATTGTGGAAAAGCAGCATCGCTTACCCCATAACCTCAGCCATGCAGAACACAGTGCCATACACAGCCTCAGAAACAACTCTGACATCATACTCAAAAAGGCTGACAAAGGAGGTGCTGTCGTCATCATGAATAGGTCGGAGTATGAACAAGAGGCTACTAGGCAGCTCTCCAACACCACTTTCTACAAGCCATTACCCTGTGATCCCACTGAGAGTTACCAAAAGAAACTACAGCATTTGCTCAAGAAACTCCCTGAAAAAGCACAAGAACAAATCCGCACAGACACACCCCTGGAGCCCCGACCTGGGGTATTCTATCTGCTACCCAAGATCCATAAACCTGGAAATCCTGGACGCCCCATCATCTCAGGCATTGGCACCCTGACAGCAGAATTGTCTGGCTATGTAGACTCCCTCCTCAGGCCCTTCGTTACCAGCACTCCCAGCTATCTTCGAGACACCACCGACTTCCTGAGGAAACTACAGTCCATTGGTGATCTTCCTAAAAACACCATCCTAGCCACTATGGATGTAGAAGCCCTCTACACCAACATTCCACACAAAGATGGGCTACAAGCCGTCAGGAACAGTATCCCCGATACTGTCACTGCTAACCTGGTGGCTGAACTTTGTGACTTTGTCCTCACCCATAACTATTTCACATTTGGTGACAATGTATACCTTCAAATCAGCGGCACTGCGATGGGTACCCGCATGGCCCCACAGTATGCCAACATTTTTATGGCTGACTTAGAACAACGCTTCCTCAGCTCTCATCCCCTAATGCCCCTACTCTACTTGCGCTACATTGATGACATCTTCATCATCTGGACCCATGGAAAAGAAGCTCTTGAGGAATTCCACCATGATTTCAACAATTTCCATCCCACCATCAACCTCAGCCTGGACCAGTCCACACAAGAGATCCACTTCCTGGACACTACGGTGCTAATAAGCGATGGTCACATAAACACCACCCTATATCGGAAACCTACTGACCGCTATTCCTACCTACATGCCTCTAGCTTTCATCCAGATCATACCACTCGATCCATTGTCTACAGCCAAGCGCTACGATATAACCGCATTTGCTCCAACCCCTCAGACAGAGACAAACACCTACAAGATCTCTATCATGCATTCCTACAACTACAATACCCACCTGCTGAAGTGAAGAAACAGATTGACAGAGCCAGAAGAGTACCCAGAAGTCACCTACTACAGGACAGGCCCAACAAAGAAAACAACAGAACGCCACTAGCCATCACCTTCAGCCCCCAACTAAAACCTCTCCAACACATCATCAAGGATCTACAACCTATCCTGAAGGACGACCCATCACTCTCACAGATCTTGGGAGACAGACCAGTCCTTGCTTACAGACAGCCCCCCACTCTGAAGCAAATACTCACCAGCAACCACACACCACACAACAGAACCACTAACCCAGGAACCTATCCTTGCAACAAAGCCCGTTGCCAACTCTGTCCACATATCTATTCAGGGGATACCATCATAGGGCCTAATCACATCAGCCACACTATCAGAGGCTCGTTCACCTGCGCATCTACCAATGTGATATATGCCATCATGTGCCAGCAATGCCCCTCTGCCATGTACATTGGCCAAACTGGACAGTCTCTACGTAAAAGAATGAATGGACACAAATCAGACGTCAAAAATTATAACATTCAAAAACCAGTTGGAGAACACTTCAATCTCTCTGGTCACTCGATCACAGACCTAAGAGTGGCTATACTTCAACAAAAAAGCTTCAAAAACAGACTCCAACGAGAGACTGCTGAATTGGAATTAATTTGCAAACTGGATACAATTAACTTAGGCTTGAATAGAGACTGGGAATGGATGAGTCATTACACAAAGTAAAATTATTTCCCCATGGTATTTCTCCCTCCCACCCCACCCCCCACTGTTCCTCTGATATTCTTGTTAACTGCTGGAATTAGCCTACCTTGCTTGTCACCATGAAAGGTTTTCCTCCTTCCCCCCCTGCTGCTGGTGATGGCTTATCTTAAGTGATCACTCTCCTTACAGTGTGTATGATAAACCCATTGTTTCATGTTCTCTGTGTGTGTGTATATAAATCTCTCCTCTGTTTTTTCCACCAAATGCATCCGATGAAGTGAGCTGTAGCTCACGAAAGCTTATACTCTAATAAATTTGTTAGTCTCTAAGGTGCCACAAGTACTCCTTTTCTTTTTGCGAATACAGACTAACACGGCTGCTACTCTGAAACCATTCCTCAGATTTGTCACCTACAAAAGACAGCTCAGGTTTGGGAATATCCCTCACAACCTCAGCCGTGAAGACTGAAGCAAAGAATTCATTTAGTTTCTCCGCAATGACTTTATTGTCTTTAAGTGCTCCTTTTGTGTCTTGATCGTCCAGGGACCCCACTGGTTGTTTAGCCAGCTTCCTGTTTCTAAAGTACTTAAAAAACATTTTGTTATTACCTTTTGAGTTTTTGGCTAGCTGTTCTTCCTTTTTTGCTTTTCTTATTACATTCTTACATTTAACTTGACAGTGTTTATGCTCCTTTATATTTACCTCACTAGGATTTGACTTCCACTTTTTAAAAGATGTCTTTTTATTTCTCACTGCTTCTTTTACATGGTTGTTAAGCCACGGTGGCTCTCTTAGTTCTTTTACAGTGTTTTTTTAATTTGGGGTATACATTTAAGCTGAGTCTCTATTATGGTGTCTTTGAAAAGTGTCCATGCAGCTTGCGGGGATTTCAGTCTAGTCACTGTATCTTTTAATTTCTGTTTAACTAACCTCCTCATTTTTGCATAGTTCCCCTTTCTGAAATAAAATGCCACAATGTTGGGCTGTTGAGGTGTTCTTCCCACCACAGGAATGTTAAATGATATTACATTATGGTCACTATTTCCAAGTGGTCCTGTTATAGGTACCTCTTGGATCAGATCCTGCACTCCACTCAGGACTCGATTGAGAGTTGCCTCTCCCCACTTGTGGGTTCCTGTACCAGCTGCTCCAAGAAGCATTCATTTAAAGTATCGGGAAATTTTGTCTCTGCATTTCATCCTGAGGTGACATGTACCCAGTCAATATGGGGATAACTGAAATCCCCCATTATTATTTTTTATTTTGATAGCCTCTCTAATCTCCCATAGCATTTCATCGTCACTATCACTGTCCTGGTCAGGTGGTCAATAATAAATCCCTATTGTTATATTCTTATTAGAGCATGGAATTACTATCCATAGAGATTCTATGGAACATGTAGATTCATTTAAGATTTTTATATGATTTGAGTCTGCATTTTCTTTCAAATATAATGCCACTTCCTCCCTTCCCCCCGCACCACCTGTTCTGTCCTTCCCATATATTTTGTACCCCAGAATGGTTGTGTCCCATTGATTGTCCTCACTCCATCAGGTTTTTGTGATGCCTATTATATCAATATCCTCCTTTAACACAAGGCACTCTAGTTCACCCATCTTATTATTTAGACTTCTAGCATTTGTGTACAAGCACTTTTAAAACTTGTCACTGTTTATTTGTCTGACCTTTTCTAATGTGTCAGATTCTTAATGTGAATGTTTCTCGTCTGATCTGGCACATAGTTTATCCTCTTTCATCCCCTCCTCCTGACTAAAACCTAGAGAATCTCTATCAATAGACTCTCCTCTAAGAGAAGTCTCTGTCTGATCCATGTGCACCTCTGCAACAATTGGCTTTCCCCCATCTCTTAGGTTAAAAACTGCTCTGCAACCTTTTTAGTGTTTAGTGCCAGCAGTCTGGATCCACTTTGGTTTAGGTGGAGCCCATCCTTCCTGTATAGGCTCCCCCCATCCCAAAAGTTTCCCCAGTTCCTAATAAATCTAAACCCCTCCCCTCTACACCATCATCTCATCCACGCATTGAGACTCTGAAGCTCTGCCTGCCTACCTGGCACTGCGTGTGGAACTGGTAGCATTTCTGAGAATGCCACCATAGAGGTCCTGGATTTCAGTCTCTTTCCTAGCAGCCTAAATTTAGCCTCCAGGACGTCTCTCCTACCCTTCCCTATGTCATATTACCTACATATACCACGACCACCAGCTCACCCCAGCACCACACATAAGTCTATCTAGATGCCTCGAGAGATCCACAACCTTGGTAGGATCGAACCTGGGACTTCTGGAGCTTAGTGTACGAGCCTCTACTGCATGAGCTAAAAGCCACACGGCTGTTAGCTAAGGCTGTAGCAGGCTCAATAAACTCTAAGTGGTCTCAGTGCCACTAGAGGGGACAGAACACCACATCCAGGAGGTATGTAGGTTATATGCTTCCCCTAGCTGAGGAAGCATGTCCCAAGCTTCAGAGACTTCCCAGTTGATATCTACGGTTACGAGGCATCCAGTTTTCGACTGGAACGGGGTGATCAGGAAAGTTCCATGCACTGCTCCCATCCCCAGCACCTGCTCCGCAGCTCCCATTGGCCTGCACCCCAACCCCCTGCCCTGAGCCGCCTGCTCACCCCGCACCCCTCCTGCACCCCAACCCCCTGCCCTGATCCGCCTGCCACACCCAATCCCCTGCCCCCCAAACCCCTGCTCTGAGCCTCCTGATGCACCCCACACCCCTCCTGCACCCCCTGGGAGCAGGGAGAGGGCGGAGTTGGGGTGGGGATTTCAGGGAAAGGGTTGGAGTGGGGGCAGAGAAAGGGTGGGAAGAGGCAGAGCAGGGGTGGGGCCTCACGGAAGGGTTGGAGTGGTGGTGGGGCCGGGACAGCAGTGTGGGGGGGTGGTCAGTGGTGCGGCCCTCGGGCCAATATACTATCCTCATGTGGCCCTCGTGGTCATTTGAGTTTGAGACCTCTGCCCTAAGTGGTCTCCATGCTACTAGAGGGGACAGAACACAACACCCAAGAGGTGTGTGGGTTATACATGCAGGTGCCTGACTTTAATAAGAGTATTCAAGTGCTTAACATTAAACACATATGTGTTTGCAGGATTAGAGCCCTAGTCAATCAGTTTCCCCTATTTGTGTAGGTCTTTCAAAACAAGAAGGGAAAGAAAAATATTTTTAAAAAATCAGAAACAGTCACTGTAAAACCACAATATTGGCAAGGGGATTTAGGATTAGGTACAGTAGCGAAATGTATTTTCAACTTTTTTTTAAAACTGACTAGATTTTCAGTTGACAGAGTCCCCTTAATTAATTTTTCCCACTCAGGTCTTATAGTGCTGATAGTTGCACTCTGGAACATTTAGCCCATTCTCCTCTTATTTCAGTATCTTTACCCTATCTATCCTATCCAACTCTAATGCTACTCACGTTGTTGCCATTTATCGCTATTCCCTCCAACTTGACATTGCCATATCTCCTGCTCTCTTTTCAGCAATTTCATTGTTGTCTATGATAGCTTCCTGCCATGCTCTCTTCTCTTGTGTGGTTCTCACTGCAGTTCATCTCCCTCTGTCTGAGGCCATCTTCTCTTTTGGAGAATTTCAAATGTTACCCTCTCGGAAAGCTGGGAGGGGCCAGTCCTCTTATTTTACCATCACTTCAAACATTCCGTTCCTTCCTGCTCTGAGTGCATTAGAACTTTTCATAGATTCCTCCTGTCAAATTGCTGTCATCTATTGCCCAGTCTATTGTTTGTTCTTCCTTTGTCTCCCATTCTGATGGCTGATTTGCCCTCTTCCTGTCTCCTCAGTTCCCTATCCTGTTCTTAAGTAATTTCAATCTTTACTGTAATTATTTTTACCTACTGCTGAACCTCTCAACTCTTCTCCCTTCTCATCTGTTTTGGCCTGACTGTGTCACTCACCTGACCGGGTCTTATTAATGAACTGCTCTTTCTAACATTTTAATCTCCATATTTCTTTGCTCTAATCACTGACATTTCTTATTCAACATTGCTCACTCTCCTATTCTGTCACACTTTTTTTCAACACACTGCAAGTTAGCCTTTCTGACTTCTCTGCTGCACCTATCCACAGTGGATTCCACAGCATCTGTAAAACTCTCCCCTCTCCTGAAAAAGCCCCTAACCTTTGTTCTTCTTTCCTGCTACCCTGTTCACCTCTAACTCCCAACCATGGCTGTCTCCCATATCTGCTACCTCCACCTCTATATTTAGCCCATGGAGCATCTCATAAAAGTCCTCAGAAAAATCCCACTGACTCTCACCACTACAGATGTGTACTTTCTTTCCTCGTCTCAGTTATCTCCCTAACTGAACAACTCTGTTTCTACTCCTCATCATCTCCTGCACAGCTACCCACTGGCAACTCAAGTCTTCTGCCTTGTCTCTCTCCTACACTCCTACCACCTCCACCAAAGATACTGATGGTTTCATCAGATTGAATCACCAATATACAAAGGAAACTCTATTCCCTCCCCTGCCTTTTCTCCTCTTACTCCTACATGACTTGCCCTCTGGTTCCTTCTCTTTCCCATATCTTTAACTTTTCTTTCCACAGCTCCTTCTTTCCTTCTGTTTTCAAGATCATCTTCTTTCTTCTATCCCCAAAAAGTCCTCTTTTGACCCTAACTACATCTACCCTGTCTCGATCCTACTTTTTCCTGCTCAGTTCCTTGTACAGGTGGATTTGCACCACACCCTGAACTTTGTCTTCTTGTCCCCTCTCTATTCTTCATCTTCATTCCACTGGACCAGTTTTGAAAGTCAGCGTCCGCTTCCTGGGCAAATAATAATGCTACTGCCTCTTCTCTCACTAGCCTCATTCTCCTTAATCTGTTTCCTTCAATAAAGTCAGTCACTCCTTTGCCACAATATTTGAGCCTTGCTTTTCATGGCTCTGCACTCTCCCAATTCTCCTCATACATTCTGACCAATCTTTCATTTTTACCTTTTTGTTTTAAAAAAAATAAGAACTTCTCCATTCCTCACTTCTAGAGTCCTTGTCCTATCTCTACAGACAGACACAAACACATTCTGTCTTGGATCCATCCTCTTCTCCCTTTTCACTCTCTCTCTCTGGGTGATCTCATTTGATCCTGAAGGTTTAGCTACTACCTCTGTGCTGCTGGATCCCAAATCTAGTTTTCCGCTCCTCACTTTCACCATCTTTCCAATCACAAATCTGCACCTGATCCAGAGATAAATCCTCTTGAATGTCTCACCATCATACATATCTCAACATGTATAAAAATTATCCTATTATTCCCTCCCACCTCATTTCTTTTTCCCTCTTCTTTCTCACTGTGTATTGCAGAAGCACCATGCTCCGTCACCCACTCTTGTTATCATGTTTGACTCTTCTCCTTCTCTCACATCCAAGTTCTTGCTAAATCCTGTCATTTTCCCTCTGTATTCTTTCTAAAATACATCTTTAGTTTTTCATTCCTATTACCAAATTCCTGTGCCATGTCTCTGGTGCTGTAACCTCCCATTCTCTGGCATTCTCACATCTCCTTTCCCTCTTTCCACCCTGTCCAATGTACAGCTAAGATATTCTTGTCTTTTGCCAATCCTCCCATTTTACTCACCTCCTTGAATCCTTTCACTGTCTTCCTCTACCCTCTGATGTCAAATTCAAGCTCCTTGCCTTCAAGGTACTGCTCAGTTCCACCCCACCATCTTTGCTCTCATTTCATCCTAAACCCCTATCAAGATTTGTATTCTCTCCCCTCTTTGTATCCTCCTAAACACAATCAAATTATTTCTTCCATGCCACCCCTCAGTTTGAAGCAGCTTTTTTCTTCCTCTGTGCCAAGTGCCCTCCCTCTCCTCACACAAATCCCTCTTTAAAATCCATTTCTTTTGTGGAGCTTCTCAATGCTGATTTTCTCCCAGACCACATCTCTACACCTCCTTGTATTTGCACTGTTGTCTCATGCATTTCATTTTTTTGAATTAGAATGTAAGCTCCTCCTCAGGGCAGGGATATGGGCTTTCTGAACAATAATGAAAAACACAGCTAGCTCTCTGTCCACCCATTCTTATGAAAAATACTGCAGTGTTAGCAACAGAATAATTTTCCCTAGATTAATTCCTTTTTCTATAAACTTTGATAAGAATACCATCCATACTTTATAAGGCATCTTTAAAGTCACCTTCTTTCTTAAGTGGAGAATGGTTGGGATGACTTTCTCAGACAGAACCAATTTTTCTTTTGTTTTATGCCCATGAGCCAAGCTGACAGATGTAGATCTTACCTGTTCAGATGCTGAATTGTCCCCCAAGCGATGCTGCAGTTTGAACAGGTTAGAAATTGTTAATGTTTCTATTACTTGTTTGATGAGGTGATTAAAATCTTCCATCAAGCATGTTTACAGAAATTCTGAGTCAGATTCTGAGGAAGAAAATTCCTCTGAGATAGAAGACTCTCTGACTGAAAATCTGATCATTCGCTTTTGTGAGCTCATACTTCCTTGGTTTAACCCCTGTACTTTTTGCAGAGAATGATTTCCTTTTGTTCTTTTGCTCTTCATAAAAGACATGCTAAATAGAACAGCTCCACCAGGTCAGTGTCTAATGCTATAACTAATTGTAATACCACCAATATTTGACTACACTGTACTTGCAGTACTTTCTGTTTGTCATAGGCCTAACTACTTTTTGCTAGTAATAACTACCCAAGAAACCTCATTAGGAACTGCTGCTTATTATATTACCATGTTATTTTACAGGTACTAGCTTCCTCCATACAATGAGACACTTAACTGCTTTTACATTTAAAGAAAGCTAGTACTTGCATCCCCATGCTAGCCAGTACAGAGACACAGTATATGGTGCATTTCCTTCTTTTGTTAGGCTTCTTCTGAGTGTTACTTTTACTAAAGAAATAAATTATTTACCTCATTCGTACATGTAGCTTTCCATGTGGCAAAATATCTCCAGAACAAAGCTTTGGTATCTGCCTGTTCCTACACACAGAGACTGAAGCAGTGCGAGACCAGGCAGGATTCCTTTAATGATAGACATGAACAATCTGAAAACGATGACTGGACATCTCTACCTGATAGGCAGGTCATCAGTAGGAATATTGGAAATCTGTAGGAAACTTTGGTGCATTAGCTGGAAATTTAATCCCATTTTCTGCAGAAAATGTATACAATTTTCAGGGAAATTACTTTGGCTAGTTCACTGAAAAGACACAGATGCACTGCTGGATAATCTGGTGAGAAAAATCATGACAATCTCTCTGGCGGGTTTTGTACCTCATCAACCCCTTTGATTCCAGGGGGTGGGGTGGGGGGGCTGAGGTTAACCCCACCTCCCAGCTTCTACACCACTTCCACAACCTCCCTGGTAGTCAGGACTGTATGGCCCAATGGCCAGAGTCCTTCTAAATCTTCTTCCCCTGGTAGGATAGCACAGCCTAGCAGCCAGAGTCCCTATAGTGCACTCCTAAAGCAGCGTGGCCTGATGGCCAGAGTCCCTCTAAGTCCTCTTTCCCTCGTAGGATAGTGCGGCCCAGTGGCCAGAATTCATCTATCTCCTTTGGGCTAAGAGAGGGGTCAGTGAATTATGTCATCCCCAAAAGGGAGGGAGGGTTAGACATCCCCGGTAGGGGAGCTCAGGCCCACCTGCCTTCACTGGGCTCCAACCCAGGGCCCTGTCATTGACAGCGTGATCCGCCCCAGGTCAGCGGGGAATCCTACCGCAACACACTGCCCTCAGAGTGGTGGGAGATACCACTCCCTTCCCGTTCCTGGGTCACTTCCTACCAGTTCTCCAAATGTAGCAGTCCCTGTAGCATCAGGGTCTTCCAGTTCCTCAGTCCCTGGGGCACCCTGGAGTTCCCACAGCTGCCAGTCTTTGGTCCCACTTCCTGGCCCCTCGGCTCCCTCCTGTACAAGTCGCCACTGCTCCTGGGCTGGAGCCTCTGCTGGGTGTCCTCCTGCCTCAGCCGCCAGCCCTGACCAAGCAGCTCTGCAGGCTTTTATACTTGACTCTCTGTTGGAGCACGCCCAGCAGAGCCTCAGGGGCATGGCTTCCTCTACCAGCAGGGAAGGGTTGACCCTCTCATTCCCAGTGCGGGGCCAGTCCGCTCCGTCACAGTCTCCAACAAGATTTCTGTCCATTTTACAGAAAAGGTTCTGAAACTGATATTTTCAGTGAAGAGGGGTGAAATCCAGGGGATAGCACTGATTTACCACTGTACCAATTTCAAGTGGTCCTAGAATTAAGGAAGACTTTGACAATTGTTCATGGAAATGGTTCACATAAACCATTTTAAAACGGCTGCACTTATGGAATAAATAGATGCCCTTTCTTGGCAAGCAAAGAGGTCTTAATTTTTCTCAGAGAGGACTCGATTTTTTTTATCTAGTGAATCTTCTGGGCCTAATTAGGGTAGTAGGATAGAAACTGGATATTGGGTGTCACTACAGAATCACTTATAAGTCCTGCCTCCTGTTTGTCAGTAAAAAGTCACTTTATAAAAGTGATTTAATATATGGTATTATTTAACATTTTTGACTAATTTTTCTACTGGATAGCAAGTGAGCTTGGTATTTTTGTTTATTTCCCTTACAGTCAGCAGCAATGAGAGAAAATACCCAGCCTTACTGAGCCTAACGTAGAAAGGAAAAAGTTGTGTGTTGTTATTATTACTTGTCTTTTGGAGGATTATCTGTAAGGAGACCTTTCAGGATCCTTTCCAGGGAAATGAGAGTGGATACTGCTAATTAAACAGACCGGGTATTTCATCTTATGGCAAGTGTGGTACCCCATACCTTACCCGAATGAGGCTGAATTTGTATTAAATATCAAAAATAGCTTCTCCACCATCCACTTGAATTAACAGTGATTTTTTGGAGACAAGCAAAATGTTGACATTTTCTTACTTTTGACTGTTTAACTGAGTAACTTTAATGTTCCTTATAATACATTTTTTATTCAATGGAATTATGGCCAGAGCTGGCAACAATGCTTATAGTTAAAGTTGCCTAACACATTCCATCATAAGATTCTGTTTTCAGTTGCTTATAAGTTAGCTGAACTTTAACTGCTTGAGCTAGTATTTTTCCTAGCAAGTGTCTATCTTAGGCTGATGGTTTTTAAGAAAGTTTCAGCAAAAAGTTTAGCTATTGCAAAGCATGAGATTAGGGAGAAAATATGTTGTTTTGCCAATGTTAAAAAATATTCATGCAACTATTTAATTAAGAAGTTCTAATGTCTCAAGGCATTTGGCTTGAAATTTTGGGAGGGTGTTTGAATGGGGGTCAGAGAGGTACCTTTTTCAGTCCTTGTGAAAATCCACCAAATTTGGCCAATATTCCTCTGATTCCATAGTAAATAGCTATGAAACTGCCTAAGAAACTGGGTGTCTCTTTCTTCTCTAGTGGCTGATCCCCGGATGATAACTATTTTCAGCTCCTACAGTAAATCCATTAGTCCATGTGAGAGATTTGTGCTGTGGTTCTAAAGGTTCCAACCTTGGTGACGATCCATGTGGGGGTCAATATGGTACACATGATGGATTTTCAGTTTTTTCCAATTTTATTTTTAATGTATAAAATTATATTAAAACAAAACTACATTAAAAGAACATTAACGGTGCAAAATCAAGCACCCAAAGGTTATGAAATGCCTGAATTAAGGGTGCCCATATGAATTCTAGATGATCAGAATGATCCCTTCTGACCTTAGTATCTATGAATCTATGAATTTAATTCTAACCCCCTTATTCATATGTCATAAGATACAGTTTTGAACGACAGGATTGTATACTATTATTTTCACAGGGCCCCTGCCTCATTTGGTTCACAGGACAGACAGTGTTCAGGGAATGAATCGGGGATATGTAGTGAATTAAGCTGTTGTCTGTAGGATCACTGCCTGGCTGGAAGGTGTGCAGTGAAATGAGGCAGGGGAGTACAGAAAGAAAAGGGATGATTGTATGGTTAAGGCAATCAAATATTGCTCCAGATAATTAGAGTCTATCTCTGTCTTTGCCACAGATGTCCTATGTGATGTTAGACAAGTCACTTAAACCAAACTTTCCACACCTGGCCACTAATGGTGTGTTCCTCATTTTCTGAACATCTTTTTTGTAAAAAAACATAACTAGGGTCTGATGCAGAAGTGCTGAGCACAAACAACTGCAGCTGAAGACAATGGGAGCTGTGTTTTGAACATATGAAGTTTTATAAAAATGCAAAGTTCACTGAAATCAGGCCACAGGGCATCTCAAATTGGGCACCCAAAATTAGTGAGCACTCTTGACAATTTTGACCTTAAATCTCTGTGCCTCAATTCCCTAGCTGTAAAATGGGAATAATAAGTCAACCTTACCTAACAGCGGTGTTGTAAAAATAAATTCATTAATGTCTGTGACCCACTAAGATACTCTGTTGATGAGCGTCAAAGAAAAGCCTATGAGGAAAATGATTAATAATTCTATATTCAATACATGATTTGAACTATGTGCAGTAAATAAGGCCTAAATATTCAATAAATATTCAACTGCTATCCATTCAGTGAGCACAATCCATCCTATGGTTGAATGAGGTATGGGTCCTGTGGAAAAAATAGCATGTGATTATGTAATTAAAGACTATTATCATAAGACACGTGCACAACGCTCCAGGATTAAGGTTGCACAAGCAACCCATATATTTAGTATATCCTAACTTTCAAGCATTTAACTTTGCAACATAAATAATTTTATTTTAACATAGTTTTTTTCTTGGTAGTGGTCAAGGGCTGGTTTTTGCTAGTTAGCTAGTTTGTTTAAAAGAAAAGGTAAAAACATACTCTGTGGTGTGCAACTGAGTCATACCCCAGCGGCAAGCTTAGCTCTTTTAAACCTTGGTTCTCATTAAAGAAACAGAATTTGGAGCCTTGAAACAGCTTTCCATTCAGCTTTTTAACTAAAGTTTGAATGTATAACATTCCAGTTGTCTCTGGTTAGAATTGCAACACATTTTTACATAAGATCATGCATAACTTGAAGCATGCTTTGGACTGGGTTTTAATTTGTATCCTAACGCATATGCACAAGAGAAATTAATTAAGACTGTATGGTAACAAGAGTTGCCAGAAGAAATGGCTTCTTTTTTTTTTTTTGGTTGGGGAAGAGGAAGGTACTAACAAAAATGCCATTCTCTTTGCACCCACCATAATTCCCAACCAGGACTTCCACTAGTGTATGCAGTGTTTCCATAACCATGTTTGTCCCAGAATATTAGATAGACAAGGTGGGTGAGGTAATATCTTTTATTGGACCAACTTCTGTTGGTGAGACAAGCTCTTGAGCTTACACAGAGCTGACCTGACCTGAAGAAAAACTCTGCATAAGCTCGAAAGCTCGTCTCTCTCACCAACAGAAGTTGGTCAAATAAAAAAAAATTATCTCTCACCTACCTTGTCTCTCCTACTAGGGTAGCATGGCCCTCAACATGACCGATGTAGCTACATTGATATTAGCAGTAATTGGTGATTGAAGTCACTTTGGACACTCTAAGATGTCTCTCCTTGATTCCAGTTCCACAATCACAATTAAAGAGGCTAGCAATGCACAAGTTTAGGCAAATATTCCCTGTTCCTAGGACAATACAACAAGGTACTGGAATCACTATAGAGTAAAGGTTAAATTTGTAGGATTGTATTGTGTGTGAAGAAGTACCTTAACTGGATTTCATGGTTTTTGTAAGTTTCGTAGATTTATTTATTCTTGTTACACTAACATTCTTTTTGGAATTCTTTGAGAGACATTAACTATACATGTTCTGGTGTTCTAACTTTTTGAAAATAATCATGGAGAGGAAGGAAGGAGATCTGTATCTCTGGAGCACATTGGAAAAAAAACCCCTAAATATGCACTCAAAAACTATACCCAAGATCTTGAAATGATAAACCCAATTTTCAAACCAATCTGGATTATAAAGTGGTTTAATGATTCAGCAACTTTAATTACAGAAAAATAAGCTGTTGCTCCATAATATTTCAGTAGAAGTTGTTCCCGATAACAAAGGCCTTAATGTTTATGCTGCTATAGTCTCACACCAAGCATTTTAAAAATATCAGACCTCTTTAAAATAAAAAAAAAATGGATGGCAACAAACTGATAAGGAAATAGTATATCTGAAGCTCTTTTCTCTTTATTATTTTATTTGCCTTTTTATATAAAGAGCACCGAAGGTGCCACCTATACCTCACTTGAGACACACCGTACGTTAGACATAAACAACAACGTATCATTCACTGATTTTACAAATATTGTCAGTACTCATCCACATTTTTATTACAGTTTTGAACACTTAAAGATTACAATCCTGTTTAGAGAAACAAACACTAAGCACACACTTGATGCCTTCACTTGAGGGAACCAAATCTCTAGGCTCCCAAGAATCTAGCCAGCCTACTTCATAAATAAAGGATTTATCATATAAAATATCTTAAATAATTACTTATTTCACATAAAGGATGAAACTCTCTTCAATTTTTCCAAAAAGCATACTTAAACTAATTCTAAGAAAATTAGTTCATGATGCTAAATGATAGCAACTTGCAAGAGTTAAATCTGGAGGCGTTGGTATTATTACAAACAACTCAGATTTCACTCATACCATTTACAATGTCATTAGAATCTCTCAACGGACCTATAATTTAGCAATGTATCATTGTTTATTCTTATAATACATATACAAATATGCCTGCATGAAAATGCTGTATGACTGAAATCCTTTTCCAAATACAGAAGAAGGAAATAAATAATGTTAGAGCTAATATTATTGAAACATGGACAGTAAGAAAGTCGTGGAGATGGATTAGATTTGTGCAAAGTCTCTCCTACATATATTCATGCACTTTAAGCCTGGTCAACTCTTAAGGGCAGTTTTTGAAAACCATAATTAAATTGTCAATAGAAACTGGAAAAGTAACAAAATAAGCAATGACATAAATGTCAGAGGTGAGAAAAACAAGAGAAAAATAAGAGACAGACCAAGTTATTTAATGAATTCTAATGATGCCAATAAATTATAGAACAGAAAGAAGAGACTTACAAGGTATTTCTAGAAAAGTTTAAGATATTACCTTTTTCAAACACAAAACCAACACTACTGATAAATCTAGTCCATTGAAATATATCTCCATCCCATGCAGAATCTTGTTAATTAATAATCTAGACTCTAGAGCTAATAATCACATTCAGCCAGGATGCTTATCCTCGCTAAAATATAAGGAGAAATGTTTGTTTTCAAAGCTTCGATTAATCTCTACTGAAATTCTCAAAAGGATTTTTAGCAGTTATGAATTTACTGTGGTGCTCCAGCACAGACTGCA
Source organism: Dermochelys coriacea (assembly GCF_009764565.3). NCBI lineage: Eukaryota > Metazoa > Chordata > Testudines > Dermochelyidae > Dermochelys > Dermochelys coriacea. The sequence goes on along the minus strand of NC_050069.1, from coordinate 154,510,480 downwards.
TAATAAGAAATGTGCAGCTGCCTCACAGCCTATTACAGTCACAGGTAATATAGCACAAATACAATTAGCTAATTTCTAATTCTCGCAGTTGGTGGGCAGGCTGCTAATTTTGCAAATAGGGAGATCTGACTGACTCCAACTTACTCAGAGCTAATGGAATCTCTGTAATTTTTTTTTTAAATTCACTCACTGACTAGATAAAATAGACAGACAGACTACACCAGTGCTCCAGCTTCTCAGCCTGAGGGACCAGCATTATTTCAGAAAGGTCAAGTGGATGCAATTATTTCAGGTACATTTGCTGCACTGGTTTGTTCCCTTTGTGCCACTCAGGCAACACAAGGGGAGTGGAAATCACCCACCATACCCCTCTGGGGATTCCCTCACCATGGGAGAGTCTCTAGCAAGGGTACGGCCGGTGCAGACATCTGTGCATCCCTCCCTACGCTCCTACTGCAGAGGGCAGCAAGGGTTGAAGAAGTGGTTGGAGCACATTACACTCCAGCAATCCCAAGCTGCCTTAGAGGGACGTTTACCAGCTGGCATAAGTGAGCTGCTGCGACCAGGCTGGGGGCAAAGAATCAGGAAGCTTGTCACTAGTTGTTAGTTCTCATCTTTTCCTCATTTTATCATTTCCTGGGCAACCCTTGGTGGCTGCACAGGAGAGAGGAGCCCCGAGGTGCTCCCTAACAGCCAGACAAGTAAGCAAGTAAAAAGGAGCAAAGCAGAGCTCTCCTCCATTCCCAGCAATGTTGAAAGTGGCCACTGTGGGAGCTGTTGAGCAGATGGGGGACAGCAGCTGTTCAGAAAACAGCTGGCTGATATTGTGGCTCCTGCGGTTGCAGGAGAAGCAGTGGGAGGCAGTTGTGACAGGGCTGATAGAACTACTTCAGATTTAAAAAAAAAATCACACAGCATAGCTCAGGGAATACATTTGCAATTCACAATTAAGTAAACATTTTCTATTTAAACATAGTTGCCCGAGAGGATGACAATTTAGAGCCACAAGTGCTGCAAGTGGCCCCAGGCCACAGATTAGACTGGACATCTTTTAACAGAATTGTGTATTTTCAACATGAAACACTGAAAAACTGAACGTAATACTGCAATATATATATGGCCAAATTTTGCCCTTGATTATGCCTGTGCAATTCCAATGAAACAGGCAAAATTCAGTCCTGATATAAACAAATATGCGTTCACCCATTGACTGCAGAGGAGTTGCACCCATTTACACTAGTTGGATGTGGTATAATGGGTATAACACACACACAGAGGTATAATTCAAGGCAGAATTTAGGCATCAGAATCATACTTCTGACAGCAAACCTAAGGGCAAGAGAGGTGTTGTGGCTAAGACACTACTAGCACTCAGGAAACTTGGCTTCAATACCCCCCTCTACTAAAGGCTTTCTACGTAACTGTGGACAAGCCACTAAATCTCTCCATACCTCAGATTCCCTATCTGTAAAATATGGATCCTTCCCTAGTTCAGGGGAGCATTGTGAGGTGCTCAGATACTACAGAGAGGTGGGCCATACATACCTGGACAGGTAGATACTGTTGTTACAAGGAATGCCTACAATTATTTTTTTCCATTTTGTCTGCTGTGCACATTTGACAGCATTTGGGGCCTGATTTTCAGAGGCAGTGTGTACCCATGGCTCCCAATGGTTTCAAATGGAGGTTTTACTGAAAATCAGGCCTTTTTTGAGGAGTCAGTATCGTTCTTCTGTTCATGTAGTCAGTCAGTTTCCCATGTATTTGTGAATCACTCAGCAACAGAAGAGAGGAAAATTTCCTAAAAAATAGGAAATGTGACTCTAAAAACCACAACAATTGGATGAAGAACTTGGGGTAAGTGTGGTTCCTGTGGTAAAATTCCTCCTCTGCCTTGGTGGGTCCTGCACTTATTGGCAGATTTTCTCACCTCAGAGATTCACGGCAGCCCTCAGTTTGGCCACTTTTGCTAGTGGCTCAAACCTGCTGTTCACTCAGCTAACCTCATCACTGGGCAGCATGGGGAAACATAAGGAGAACAATCTCCGCAATCTCTGCTGGTCCACCTAGTGGGTCAGGGGACATGCTAGGGACTTTCCCCTCTGGTGTAACCCACAGTCCAAGTCAACTCCTCCTGTATTCAATAGGGAGTTGGGGGAATAGGGGGAACCCGGGCCCACCCTCTGCTCCAGGTTCCAGCCCAGGGCCCTGTGGATCACAGCTGTCTATAGTGTTTCATGTAATACCTGTGTGACAGCTACAACTCCCTGGGCTACTTCCCCATGGCCTCCTCCCAACACCTTCTGTATCCTCACCACAGGACCTTCCTCCTGATGCCAGATAGTGTTTGTACTCCTCAGTCCTCCAGCAGCACGCCCTCTCACTCTCAGCTCCTTGCACACTCCTCACTGACTGAAGTGAGATCCTTTTTAAATCCTGATTAGCCTGCCTGTCTTAATTGATTTGAGCAGCTTCTTAATTGGCTCCAGGTGTCCTAATTAGTCTGTCTGCCTTAATTGGTTCCAGAAAGTTCCTGATTGTTCTGGAATTGCCCCGTTACCTTACCCAGGGAAAAGGGACCTGCTTAACCTGGGGCTAATATATCTGCCTTCTATCACTCTCCTGTAGCCATCTGGCCCGACCCTGTCACATTTCTTAAACTTTTCATTCATTTTTAAGGGGACTCAAGTTGACAGTGTCCCTTTAAAGTCCTATTATATCCCTGACTGACCCTCAGTTAGTTAAAAAAAATTTCCACCGAATGCCTCCGATGAAGTGAGCTGTAGCTCACGAAAGCTTATGCTCAAATAAATTTGTTAGTCTCTAAGGTGCCACAAGTACTCCTTTTCTTTTTGCAAATACAGACTAACACGGCTGCTACTCTAAAACCTTAAAAAAAAGAGTGAAGGAAAGAGTCAACAACCATAAACTTTTTTTTTTAACCAGAGGGCAGTGAAGAGGTCTTAAGCTTCTCACCTCCCTGCCTGCTTTCACGAATAAGATCTTCTGTGTGCTGATGACATCTGACAGGAGCTCCTGAAGCTCCCTGGTATTAGAAAAAAGATGTTCTCCAATTTATTCCTTACAGATACCTCCAGTGCCCCCTCCAGAAACAGACAGATTTCTAAGATAGGGCTAATCCCTTGCTGCTTTCTCATCTGGCTATCCTGGACTCTTAAAATCTCCAGAGAGGGTTTGGGAAGGAGAAGTAAGAGCCAAGTCTGGTTTCACCAGCTGTGGAATGAGCCTTTGATCACCTAGCTGCAGGGAGGACCACTGCCAGTCTCCTCCTTCACTGCCAGAGAGCCCTTGGATCTAGCATATCATTATCCTTCACCCCCTCCACTTATGCCTTAGCCCTGGTCTACACTAGGAGTTGAGGTCGAATTTAGAAGTGTTAAATCGATTTAACCCTGCACCCGTCCACACGATGAAGCCCTTTTTTTTATTTAAAGGGCTCTTAAAATCGATTTCCTTACTCCACCCCCGACAAGGGGATTAGCGCTGAAATCAGCCTTGCAGGGTCGAATTTGCAGGACCGTGGACACAATTAGACGGTATTGGCCTCCATGAGCTATCCCACAGTGCTCCATTGTGACCGCTCTGGACAGCACTCTCAACTCAGATGCACTGGCCAGGTAGACAGGAAAAGGCCTGCGAATTTTTGAATTTCAATTTCTTATTTGGCCAGCATGGCAAGCTGCAAGTGACCATGCAGAGCTCATCAGCAGAGGTGACCATGCAGAGCTCATCAGCAGAGGTGACCATGATGGAGTCCCAGAATTGCAAAAAAGCTCCAGCATGGATCGAATGGGAGGTACAGGATCTGATCGCTGTATGGAGAGAGGAATCCGTGCTATCAGAACTCCGTTCCAGTTTTCGAAATACCAAAACATTTGTCAAAAACTCCCAGGGCACAAAAGACAGAGGCCATAACAGGGACCCGAACCAGTGCCGCGTGAAACTTAAGGAGCTGAGGCAAGCCTACCAGAACACCAGAGAGGCGAACGGCCGTTCCGGGTCAGAGCCCAAAACATGCCGCTTCTATGATGAGCTGCATGCCATTTTAGGGGGTTCAGCCACCACTACCCCAACCGTGTTGTTTGACTCCTTCAATGGAGATGGAGGTAACACGGAAGCAGGTTTTGGGGACGAGGAAGATGATGATGATGAGGTTGTAGATAGTTCACAGCAAGCAAGCAGAGAAACTGGTTTTCCCGACAGCCAGGGACTGTTTCTCACCCTGGACCTGGAGCCAGTACCCCCCGAACCCACCCAAGGCTGCCTCCCGGACCCGCCAGGCGGATAAGGGACCTCTGGTGAGTGTATCTTTTAAAATACTATACACGGTTTAAAAGCAAGCATGTTTAATGATTCATTTGCCCTGGCATTCGCGGCTCTCCTGGATGTACTCCCAAAGCCTTTGCAAAAGGTTTCTGGGGAGGGCAGTCTTATTCCATCCACGATGGTAGGACCCTTTACCACTCCAGGCCAGTAGCACGTACTCAGGAATCATTGTAGAACAAAGCATTGCAGTGTATGTTTGCTGGCGTTCAAACAACATCCATTCTTTATCTCTCTGTGTTATCCTCAGGAGAGTGATATCATTCATGGTCACCTGGTAGAAATAGGGTGCTTTTCTTAAGGGGACATTCAGAGGTGCCTGTTTCTGCTGGGCTGTTTGCCTGTGGCTGAACAGAAATGTTCCCTGATGTTAGCCATAGGGAAGAGGGAGTGGGGAGGTGCTAGCCACGTGCTGGGGGGTGGCAAAATGCGACCTTGGAACGAAAGCACATGTGCTATGTATGTAATGTTAACAGCAAGGTTTACTGTGAAAGAGTGTACCCATTGTTCTATAAAATGTGTCTTTTTAAATACTACTGTTCCTTTTTTTTTCTCCATTAGCTGCCTGTGTTTCAAGGATCACAGGATCTTCTCCTTCCCAGAGGCTAGCGAAGATCAGAAGGTGAAAAAAACACACTCGCGATGAAATGTTCTCTGAGCTCATGCTGTCCTCCCACACTGATAAGCACAGACGAATGCATGGAGGCAGACAATGTCAGAGTGCAGGAAAGCACAAAATGACCGGGAGGAGAGGTGGCGGGCTGAAGAGAGTAAGTGGCGGGCTGAAGAGAGGGCTGAAGCTGAAAGGTGGAGGCAGCGTGATGAGAGGAGAAAGGATTCAATGCTGAGGCTGCTGGAGGATCAAACTAATATACTCCAGCGTATGGTTGAGCTGCAGGAAAGGCAGCAGGAGCATAGACCACCACTACGGCCCCTGTGTAACCAACTGCCCTCCTCCCCAAGTTCCATAGCCTCCTCACTCAGACGCCCAAGAACACACTCCGGCCACCCAGCCACTCCACCTCAGAGGATTGCCCAAGCAACAGAAGGCTACCATTCAATAAGTTTTAAAGTTTTAAACTTTTAAAGTGCTGTGTGGCCTTGTCCTTCCATCCTCCAGCATCCCTCCTGGTGCTTCTCTCCTCCACCCCCCCCCCCGGACTATCTTGGTAGTTATCCCCCTATTTATGTGATGAATTAATAAAGAATGCATGAATGTGAAGCAACAATGACTTTATTGCCTCTGCAAGCGATGATTGAAGGGAGGAGGGGAGGGTGGTTAGCTTACAGGGAAGTAGAGTGAACCAAGGGGCAAGGGGTTTCATCAAGGAGAAACAAACAGAACTTTCACACCGTAGCCTGGCCAGTCATGAAACTGGTTTTCAAAACTTCCCTGATGTGCACCACGCCCTCCTGGGCTCTTCTAACCGCCCTGGTGTCTGGCTGTGCGTAACCAGCAGCTAGGCAATTTGCCTCAACCTCCCACCACACTATAAACGTCTCCCCCTTACTCTCACAGATATTGTGGAGCGCACAGCAAGCAGTAATAACAGTGGGAATATTGGTTTCGCTGAGGTCTGATCGAGTCAGTAAACTGCGCCAGCGTGCTTTTAAACGTCCAAATGCACATTCTACCACCATTCCGCACTTGCTCAGCCTGTAGTTGAACAGCTCCTGACTACTGTCCAGGCTGCCTGTGTATGGCTTCATGAGCCATGGCATTAAGGGGTAGGCTGGGTCCCCAAGGATAACTATAGACATTTCAACATCCCCAATGGTTATTTTCTGGTCTGGGAATAAAGTCCCTTCCTGCAGCTTTTGAAACAGACCAGAGTTCCTGAAGATGCGAGCATCATGTACCTTTCCCGTGCCATCCCACGTTGATGTAGGTGAAACGTCCCTTGTGATCCACCAGTGCTTGCAGCACTATTGAAAAGTACCCCTTGCGGTTTATGTACTCGCCGGCTTGGTGCTCCGGTGCCAAGAGAGGGATATGGGTTCCGTCTATGGCCTCACCACAGTTAGGGAATCCCATTGCAGCAAAGCCATCTACTATGACCTGCACATTTCCCAGCGTCACTACCCTTGATATCAGTAGATCTTTGATTGCGTTGGCTACCTGCATCACAGCGGCCCCCACAGTAGATTTGCCCACTCCAAATTGATTCCCGACTGACCGGTAGCTGTCTGGCGTTGCAAGCTTTTACAGGGCTATTGCCACTCGCTTCTCAACTGTGAGGGCTGCTCTCATCTTGGTATTATTGCACCTTAGGGCAGGGGAAAGCAAGTCACAAAGTTCCATGAAAGTGCCCTTACGCAGGCGAAAGTTTCATAGCCACTGGGAATCATCCCAGACCTGCAACACTATGCGGTCCCAACAATCTGTGCTTGTTTCCCGAGCCCAGAATCGGCGTTCCACTGCATGAACCTGCCCCATTAGCACCATGATGCCCACATTGCCAGGGCATGTGCTTTGAGAGAAGTCTGTGTCCATGTCCTCATCACTTTCGTCACCGCGCTGACGTCGCCTACTCACCCGGTTTCGCTTTGCCAGGTTCTGGTGCTGCATATACTGCTGGATAATATGTGTGGTTTTTAATGTGCTCCTAATTGCCAAAGTGATCTGAGCAGGCTCCATGCTTGCCGTGGTATGGGGTCTGCACAGAAAAAAGAACGATTGTCTGCCTTTGCCCTGACAGAGGGAGGGGCGACTGATGACATGGCTTACAGAGTTGGCTTACAGGGAATTAAAAATCAACAAAGGGGGTGGCTTTGCAAGAAACTGAATGGCCCCCTCAAGGACAGAATCCAAAACTGGGTTTAGCAGGCTGTTGATTTCACAGAGGGAGGGAGGAGAAAATGAATACAAAACAAATCTGGTCTATTTCTTGTTTTGAGCCACTTAATCTATCTTTATACATCTTGCTGGCAGCAGACTGTGCAGTACAACCACTAGCCATCATCATCTCCTGGGTGCTCGGCAGAAGACGGTGCAGTATGACTACTTGCCATCATCTTCTGCTGGCTGCTGATTAAAAGACAGTGCACTGCCGGTCGGACTCAATTGCCATGACATGAAACTTAAAAGGGAAATGACCTGGCTGAGTCACTCCCATGTTTGCCCAGGCGCCTCTGACCTCATCAAGGTTGGTTAAAAGAGCAGCCAGGACTACGTCGACGACGGCTACCAGTCATACTGCACTGTCTGCTGCCAAAAGGCAATAAACTGCTGCTGTGTAGCAATGCAGTACCGCGTCTGCCAGCACTCAGGAGACATACAGTGACAGTTAGCTGAGCGGGCTCCATGCTTGCCGTGATATGGTGTCTGCACAGGTAACTCAAGAAAAAAGGCGCAAAACGATTGTCTGCCCTTGCTTTCACGGAAGGAGGGAGGGAATGGGGGGCCTGACAATATGTACTCAGAACCACTCGCGACAATGTTTTAGCCCCATCAGGCACTGGGATTTCTACCCAGAATTCAAATGGGCGGCAGAGACTGTGGGAACTGTGGGATAGCTATCCGCAGTGCAATGCTCCGGAAGTCAACAGTTGCCTCAGTACTGTGGACACACTCTGCCAACTACATGCACTTAGAGCATTTGTGTGGGGACATACAAAATCGACTGTATAAAAATGCTTTCTACAAAACCGACTTCTATAAATTGGACCTAATTTCGTAGTGTAGACATACCCTTAGAGTGAGGGATTAGGCTACTCCCATACAAGCAGAAGGAGCAGAAGGAACTTGTCACTAAATTCCCCCTTTTCCTATTCCTCAGCAGGAAATCTAAGGACTACAGACACAGGAAGGAGAGGTGAAACCAGCCACTGCTCCTCTCTAGAGTTACCAATTTCAGTTGGATGTATTCCTGGAGGTTTCATCATATGACATACTCTTTAATTAAAGTTTGAGCTTTAATTCCTGGAGATTCCAGGACAATTCTGGAGGGTTGGCAACCCTAATTACCTCCCAATTCTCAAGTGACTGTGGCTCTTTGGTGGGGGAGGTATTGTTTGTCCCAGGTCTCTTCCAGACGGTCTAATTTTCAATGACAATCTATAGAAAGAGATAACTATCTCACTGAGCTAAGATCCATCTCTCATCACCTCTCTCCACTGTAGGTATGATATCTATTCTGTAAAATAAATGTGAAGAAAACCTGTTAAAACACTACAGTCAAAATATTTTGACAAAAGCTGCAAAGTTTTTTCAAATAAAATTATCCTAGATCCTGTGAAAGCAACTCTCTGGCTCAATCCACAAGTGAGTACCACTAACACAAAATTTTAGAAATGGTTAGATAAATAGTGTGGCTTAAATCAGAGGTCTAGGTATCAAGACCCCCTAGATCAGAGATCGGCAACCTTTGGCCCACGGCCTTTGGCCGGTTTCTTTACCTGCCGCATCCACAGGTTTGGCCGATCGTGGCTCCCACTGGCCACGGTTCGCTGCTCCAGGCCAATGGGGGCTGTGGGAAGCAGTGGCCAGCACATCCCTTGGCCCATGCTGCTTCCCGCAAAAGTTGCAGATCCCTGTCCTAGATTCTAACCCTCATTGACTTGCTAAGTAGCTTTGCAAAAGTGATTCAAGCCTACATTTTCAAAAGTGTCCAATTCAAAGCACCATGATATTTTAAACTGCTCTAGAGTTCAGTTCATCTAAACAAACTTATGAAAAAGTTTCATTTGAAACATTCATGACTTCAAAACTGCTGAGCTGATTTTCTTCAAATTTGGCTTGCATTACAGATCTTGAAACTTGGGCCCCCAGTCGAGCAATGAGTTCTGCACAGGCAAACCCCTGAACCCACACTGACCTCCTTGAAGGACTGGGGCCTTAAAAACCATGCTAGAAAAGAAGCTTGTATTTACTGTACTGTAACTTTATGTTGTATAGGAAATTTCAGTTTATATTATATATTTTATTAACTGACAATTTATGATGATACAGAGACCATATATTCAGGCAGAAAAACAGGAGAGCAGAGTTAAGTTTCACCTTTTAACATTAAATCTTCATTTCCAGACTCCTGGATGCCTCAACTCTTTACATTCGTGTTGAATTAACTCTAGTTTTTGCATGTAATGCACTGTTCCAGTTGGGGTTTAAAAAGTAGCTAACATAGCAACAATATCACCTCTTGTATTTTGTGTTTGAGGACTCTTCTATTATAACATAGTATCCTGTTTTGTTTTTTAATGCCACTCTGCAATGAATTGCCAGCTTCATTAATTTTTCCATGGTAACACCCAAATCCCTTTCTTGATCAGTGTACTAGAGGATTGATTTCTTGCTCCCAGACTAATTTTTTGAACTGCATTTGCCATCTGCTAGATAAATCCTCTAAAACACAAACTCTAGATTTGGGTGCAGTGTTCCTCTTTATTTGCTCAGCCTGCATTATCAATATCACCTTCAAACTTTGGAGGTTGTGTTTTCAGTGTTCTCATCTTTTCTGTATTATGAACAGAGGTCTTAACACTGAACCTTGAGGTATTATATTCAGAACCTCTTTATGACAGGGTTCTGACTAAAGAAATCTGAGCCAGGCCTCTGTCATGCTAGCTCCAATCAAGAAAAGGGAATTGGAGCTGGCTGAGTAAACCCATGCCTGATTGGCAAATGGGGAATAGCTGCCAGCCTCAGGGGCTACATAAAGCCTGGCAGGAAAGAAGCAGGGGGAGGGAGAGGACAGGGGAAAGGGAGGAGCCAGAGGAATAGAGCGAGTGGGACCTCTTCTCTGCTGGCTGCAGGAGCTAGCAGTCCCTGAGGCTGTAATACTGAAGTTGTTTGTAGCTAGAAGCTGGTGGGAAAGGATATTGTAAATGAAAAGCATGTGTGATTGCACCAACCCAGAGGTCTCTGGCTGGTTTGTGGGCACAGCAGCGGCAGAACTGAGGGGGGCCCAGCGATGCCCTGTTACACTCTTCTTACTTTGATAAAAGATGTACTACAGCTGCACTTTGTGTCTTGCTTTGAAAACAGTTTTCTAGCCAGAACCTTTCATCCTTCCTGTTCCATAACTACCATAACAATTAATTTCTGAGGTGAAAAAGTGGTCATCATTTCAGCTCAGAAATCATTTTAAAATGGACTAACATACCCAGGACAGAACTGCATTTAAACAAAGAATTAACACAATTAAGGAAACTATTTTCACAAGAAGATTGGTGTTTCATGTGCAAACAATAGGAAAAAGTCTTCCATAAAGGTAACCTGCTTGTTTGATTTCACTCCCTTAAACTATAGCCCCCAAAAGGCTCCTGCTTGGAAAATGTTCAATAAGAAAGTGGAAACTCCATAAGATTTGTCTTGCAGAGTTTTCAGAATACTTTGGAACAGAGAATCTGCAGGAGGACAGACCCCTCTATATGGAGACACTATGCTTCTCTGTCAGTGCATCTACACATGGAGTCCTCTCTTAGTCTTATCCTTTTTAATCATTCACTGCTGCTAACCCATGTCCTAGAAATAATAATCTATGTAGCACAACCATCCCTGCCTCTCCCAGGGATTTGGGGAAGGAGATATCCAATCAGGACCTAGGCTAACTAGCATAATCCTAAACATTCAGTTAGGCCCAAATTTTCAAGAGCCTTCACTAATTTTGGATGTCCCAGTTTTTGGGACTCAACTTGAGTCATGTTGGATCTGACTTGTGTGATGGGGCAAGGCCAGATGGCTATGGAAGAGTATGGGAGATAGATATATTAGCTCCAGGCTAAACAAATCCCTGGTACCAGGATAAGTGAAATGGCAGCTGCTCCAGGTCAATTAAGACACCTGGGGCCAATTAAGAACTTTCCAGAAGGCAGGGAGAAGGCCAAGTTGATTGGGACACCTGAAGCCAATCAGGGGCTGGCTGAAACTAGTTAAAAGCCTCCCAGCCAGTCAGGTGGGTGTGCATGTCAGGAGCTGTGGGAGGAAGTTGTGCTGTTGGAGAGACTAAGTAGTAACACCATATCATGCACAAGGAAGGAGGCCCTGAGGTAAGGGTGAAGTGGAGCTTGAGGAAGTGAGGGCTGCTGTGGGGGAAGTAGTCCAGGGAATTGTAAATGTCATATTTCTAAAAGGTCAGCTACCATAGCTGATACTATTAGGGTCCCTGGGCTGGAGCCCGGAGTAGAGGGTGGGCCTGGGCTCCCCCCACACCTTTGCCCCTTGATTAATCACTGAGACTGGGACACAACAGAGACTATGCAAGGAAGGATAACTTCTCACCTCCCTTGCTGGCTTATGATGAAAATGGCTCAGTAGACTGTGACCCCTGTCTCTAGAGAGAGAAGGGTTACATGGAGGGTCACAGTGAACTTCTGAGGCTAGCAAAATCCACCAGGAAATGTGGGACCCACAGAGGCAAGGACAGAGCTTTGTCACACTTGCTAAGTACTCACAACTCCAGTCAGGGCTGGTGCAAGGATGTTTTGCGCCCTAGGCGAAACTTCTACCTTGCACCAGCCCTGAGGCGCCCCCCTGTGGCAGCTCCCTGCTACTACCCCCCCACTCCTCTCTCCTGGCCTAGAGAGCCATGCAGCAACTCCCCACTGCCCCCACCTCAGTACCTGCAGGGGTCCTGGGCCATGCGCCGCCACCCACACACTCAGCCCACCAGTGCCAGCTGGGGTCCTGGGCCACACACACCCCAGCACTATGGTCCCCCAGCCCAAATTTTGGTTAGGGGTATATAGTAAAAGTCATGGAAAGGTCACAGGCCATGAATTTTTGTTTACTGCCCCTGACCTGTCCATGACTTTTATAGTAACTCCTTGCTTAACATTGTAGTTATGTTCCTGAAAAATGCGATTTTAAGTGAAATGATGTTAAGCTAATCCAATTTCCCCATAAGAATTAATGTAAATTGGGGGGGGGGGGGGGAGGGTAGGTTCCAGGGACATATTTTTCACCAGACAAAAAACTATATTCTATATACACACACACACACACACACACACACAGTATAAGTTTTAAACAAACAATTTAATACTGTACACAGCAATGATGATTGTGAAGCTTGGTTGAGGTGGTGAAGTTAGAGGGTGGAAGAGGGTGGGATATTTCCCAGGGAATGCTTTACTGCTAAATGATGAACTAGCATTCGGCTGAGCCCTCAAGGGTTAACATATTGTTGTTAATGTAGCCTCACACTCTACAAGGCAGCACGAATGGAGGGAGGGGAGACATCATGGCAGACAGAGACACACTCCCTGTGTGTGGAAGAGAGAGAGATGTGCGTTGCCCCTTTAAGTAAGCTGACCCCACTCAAATACACTACCTTTTTAAGTATATCAGGAAGTTGAGACAGCAGCTGCGGCCAGCAAGCTCTCTCCAGCCTGAGCCCTGTCCTGTCCCAACCCTGCTCTATATGGAGAAGGGGTAAGCGGGGGGCAAGAGCAGGCGGGAGGGGGACACCCTGACATTAGCCCCTCTTGCGCCCCCCCCCCCGTCCCCCAGAAAGCAGGAGGTTCCCTGGAGCAGCTCCAAGGCAGAGGGCAGGAGCAGCACATGGCAGTTGGGGGGAGGGACACCTGAACTGCCCCACAATTGATAGCCTGCTGGGCAGCTGCTGCACAGGGAACTTAGGGGAGTGAGGAGCTGATAAGGAGCTGATAAGGAGGCGGCTGGTCCACCCTGGTTCCAAGCCCCCACCACAGCTGCCTCCAACAGGCTGCTCTTCCTGCAAGCAGTGGACAAAGCAGGCAGCTGCCAAGACATCATAAGGGAGCATTGCGCAACTTTAAACGAGCATGTTCCCTAATTGATCAGCAACATAACAATGAAACAATGTTAACCAGGATGACTTTAAATGAGGAGTTACTGTACTAAAAATACCCATGCCTAAAACATAGCCTTAGCTATACCTCTGTTCTCTTCTTCAGTTCTGCATAGAAGGCTGTATGAACTTCATCAAGAAAAGGTTTGGGTGCTGCATGATGTGAACCGTGTCTAGGACATAAAAACCAAAGCTCCTAGAACAGTGGTGGGCAACCTGTGGCCCGTCAGGGTAATCCGCTGGAGGGCTGCCAAACCATTTGTTTACATTTGCACGGCTGCCTGCAGCTCCCAGTGGCCACATTTCACCATTCCCGGCTAATCGGGGCTGCGGGAGGCTGACTCCATTCACAAATGTGCTGTTCGGTCACTATATGTTTGAATACTTCAGCTGCATCCACTGCAGGTTTCCCACCAGCAACTTGGAATAACATTTCCCCCTGCCAATAGGGCACCACAAGAATAGTTATGTCTTCCAAAATGTGAAAAGTCTGAAATGACAGAAAAAGCAGCAAGGGAACTATATGCACCATCCCTTCCCCCCTGCCATATAGCGATTAGTTATAAAATTTTTATGGAACAGAAAAAAGATTATTTTAAACTTACCATTGCCTCTGCACTTCTGTAACTGCAATTAACAAGACTATGTCCGGAGACAGTATGAAGACTGAAGCATCCCCTTACACGGTGCTTAATTTGTAATGAAAAAGGTTCTGGGGCTCAAGCCATTTTTTCACTTTCATAACTGATGTGCCAAGCTCAGAGGTGCCAGGGCTATGAACTGCCAAGCCTAGAGGTGCCGGGGCTCAGCCCTGACACAAATTAAGCACGGCCCTTACAATATGTGTTGGTTCACTTTAGAAATATTATATTTTTTTCTCCTTGAGATTCCACAATAATTCTGTGCTCCTCCACTGAACAACTTTAGATAATAATCCTCTGTTTCTTATCTATCTCAGGATCTTCAACCAATACTGCCTGCTGTTCTGCAGGAACTCAATGAGCCATCATGGATGGTTCCAAAACGAAGCGTTTCTGTGTTGAATTTATAGTCAATGTTCTTGAGAGGGCAGATCATAAGGCCCAGTACCAGAAGCAAAGCGACAAAAGACTGGAACAATGGCATGCTGACAGGCAGGAGGAAAGGCTGAGGCTTGCTGCCAGATGGAGAACAGGGTTTCAGCGAGGGAGCAAGCACTTGCAAAGCAGTTCCTGGAAAAGGAACTGTGGCTAAGGCAGGAGGATAGAGGTCAACAGAGAGAACTACTTCAGTAATGCCTGTCTATAATGGCTGCAAGAGCACCATCTCCTGCTGATCCCCCACACCATGGCATGATCACCATGATCACCATCCCTTCACTCCAGCAGTAACTTGGACAACTGGCACATGAATTCAGAACTCATGAGCAGCTGGGCATGGCAACAACACCCCATGTACCCTTCCTTCTTCAAACCCTCGCCACTGGAAATCTCCCCCTTCTCCTCTGCCCCCAAGTGAGGGGGAAACGTGGAAAGGAGGGAAATGAGAATGTGGGGACAGTGGACATGCAGCAGCAAGGGCATTTTGTCAGGTATTCACTATTTCCCGCTCTTTTTTTGTTTGGGTGGTTTTGAAATGGGAGCTAGCCTGCCCAACACTGTGAGCGCTGTACTATTTTAAGACATGTTTGCAAATGAAATGTGTTATGTTTTCAGGAACGTTTATTGCTATTACTGCATCATATCAGACAATCCTGATTTGAGATAATAAAACTAAAAGCATGGTCAGGAGCAATTAAATATTAGTAAGCAAATAGTATTCCTCTGTTTAGTTAGGTATAGCAATTCACATTTCAATAAATTCCATCCGTAAACCTGGGTTGCCCCTCCCCCATTCACATCCATTATTCATTATGTCATTCACACTTACACTGCAATCAAGCCCATGCCCTGCCCAAGCAGTGCCCCCCCCCCCAAAATTAATGAGCCATTTTCCCCCACAAGCACATTTATACTGGTACTATTCCTCCTCTTCCATTGGGCCATGCAAGTCCATAATGTGAGAACACAAAGCATCCCTGACTTTGGCTACCCAAGTGCAACCAACTCCTGCAGCAGTAGCTGCACTTTCCGGCTGAGGGTACTGATCCAGCATCCCCTCACTGTCATAGGTCCATTCAGGGGGAAAAGGCTCCTCTCTAGTGTTGGCAGGCTGTTCAAACTTCCTGTAACGTACAGGGCAGGCAGTAAAGTTTTCCCACAGTGCATCATGGTTCTAGGGCTAGTGTGGCCACATCTTGGGTTGCTGCCAGGAACTCTGGGATATCGTTAGTTTGACTTGGGTCTGCCCGCTGCAGTGTGGACACCAGAGCCCAGGTTCAAGCACAGGTTAGAAAAGTCTTTAGATTGTTTTTAAGCCTACGTAGATGCACAAGCCCTGGGTTCCCCAACATGGATTAGCTGACTCAAGTACCACTAACCCTAGGCTTACATTGAAGTGTAGACATACTCTGTGTGTAAACCAGTTTCCTATTGCATTAAACTAGCAACTATAAGAACTATAGGACTGTCATGCATCTGACGAAGTGGGTATTGACCCACGAAAGCTTATGCTCCAATACGTCTGTTAGTCTATAAGATGCCATAGGACTCCTTGCCGCTTTTACAGATCCAGACTAACATGGCTACCCCAATATAGGATCGTTGTTCTAACTAACAGGCTACTGAGGTTACTAATAGGAGAGCACGATTTTCTGTACTTATCAGTTAACTCAAAAAATTAAAAACATATTTAAATTATTTTAAAATAAATCCTGTAAACATTAGCAGAACACTGACTCCTCACAGCATCACTTTAGAACATGACACAGCTTCACAGAAACTTTACAGAACAGAGTGGTGCTATCAATACCCCATTAATTTGGTATCTTAAAGGGAATAAAAACCACAACAACAATACATGGGCAAACGTTTCAGCAACTTCCAGTACTGAGGGTGCTAGCATCCTCTAGCCAGGATGTTCTGGGATATAGCTAAGTCAGCAAGAACTTCCTATTACTAGAAGGATGTCACTGATATGCTACTCCCCACTTCAGCAGAAAAATTCTCTTAGCCTGTTTTTTGTGTGGCATTTCTTATATTTTTCTGAAAGAAACAAGGTGGCAAAGGAAGAAAATACTTTTATAAAAGAGCTGCATTATCCACAAATTCCAAACTCTATTGACTTGCAAAAAATACTATATATAAATGCCATGGTCCGAACAAATTTACTAAACACCACCAAAATGCCCTGTCTCACTTACTTGAAGTTCCCCAAGACAGAGGCACTCTCTCGAGATTAGTGTTGCAGAACCCCGCAAGGCATCAGAGCAGCCCCTACAGAAAAGTTCTATAGAGTTAATAGAAATTATACATTTATATTTATTCCCTATTAGAATTTTTAAACCAATGTACAGATTTTTATAGTAGGACTATCTAATTGTACAGGATTATTCTGATGATTTTCAGTAGCAGCCATAATTTTTATCGTATATAGCACTATTTACATC
Organism: Dermochelys coriacea; assembly: GCF_009764565.3. Taxonomy (NCBI): domain Eukaryota; kingdom Metazoa; phylum Chordata; order Testudines; family Dermochelyidae; genus Dermochelys; species Dermochelys coriacea. Next base: position 154,493,839 of record NC_050069.1, on the reverse strand, counting down.
ATTTAATGCATTTATTTAGAATAATTTATAGAGAACCTTAGTGAATTTTACAGACCTTTTTCCATAAAGGGGTACTCACACCTGCAAAGTGCAGAACAGTCCTCCGCAACCCTTTCTCACCTCATGAGATCTGTAGGGACTGACAAAAGGGCTTCAGCACAATCATATAATAGGGAAAATAATTCTTTTCAACTTTCCTTGTATTCAAAAACAGTTAGACTGTTTTTGTACAAACTTTCCCCAAAGACAAAGGCATGCCAAGAAAACGTCAGCTCAGAAGATAAAAGTTACAGAAAGTTATTCTAAACTGAGAACAGGAGATTGATACAGTAACCATTTTGCAACCATTGGTATCATGGGCACCACTGCTCTGATCTGTGGAACTGCTCCAAGATCTCATCACAGGGGTGGCAATGTCAGCAACACTACTTGCTGACTGATCAGTGATGGAGACAGATAATCTGCTTCTGGAGAAAAGGCAAATCTACCTTCCTGTCAGTACTGCATGATTCCCTGTTTATTTAATTATATTTATTTTGTATTAAAAACTTGAATAATCATCAATATTATTATCTGAGGGACTTGTAAAAAGTTTTTTAAAAGGCCAAATAAACTATATTCACTCTTCCCTTTATCCACTATTCTGTCAACTCTGAAAGAAAGCTAACAGATTACAGGCACAATTTATTTATCCTTACTTCAACAACAATAAAAATGTTACATTGTTCAATAATAAAGACATATTTATTATTCTCTCCTTAATGGGAATTACAACTATGGTATTATTTGATACAGAAGTAACATCCTCTTGGGTATAATTTCCATGAGCAAATTTTGCTCCTTTTTATTCTCAAGATGATAACCAATCTGGCCTCCATCCAATCCCTAAAATCAGTTGCTGTTTTTAAGGATATATCTTTTTAGTAGCACAACTATATATTATTAGCTCCCTCTGAACTCAGATGAATGTTATCTGGTGCTAGAAACATATTACAGTCAAGTTTCTCAGTTTTTTCCATCATCCATGCCTTTTAAAACTTCTATCTCTGTCAGGGCTACATTTTGATAACCTTTTGATAAATGGTCTCATAATAGGAATTTCCCCATCATTCTCAGTAATGAGACCTGATTTAAAATCTTTATTTAGCTGTTCTGAAACGTCTTCCACTCCACTTTAATCATCCTTTTTAAAGGATACAAAAATTTGTATTAAGGGAACACTTTGGTTCTAAAAATCATATTAAACAAAAACAATATTTATATCTGTTACAGTCATTTTTTATTGATGTCATTTTCGTAATCTTATTTACCTTTTATCTGTATTTGTTTTATTTTATAGCATTCATCACTATAATAGCCAAGTAACCTAAATGACTTAGACTTGAAATCAGACTTAGACTTGACTTAGACTTGAAATCAGACGAAGGTTTTTAACCATCAGAGGAGTGAAGTTTTGGAATAGCCTTCCAAGGGAAGCAGTGGGGGCAAAAGATCTATCTGGTTTTAAGATTCTACTTGATAAGTTTATGGAGGAGATGGTATGATGGGATAATGGGATTTTGGTAAGTAATTAATCTTTAAATATTCAGGGTAAATAGGCCAAATCCCCTGAGATGGGATATTAGATGGGATCTGAGTTACCCAGGAAAGAATTTTCTGTAGTATGTGGCTGGTGAATCTTGCCCATATGTTCAGGGTTTAGCTGATTGCCATATTTGGGGTCGGGAAGGAATTTTCCTCCAGGGCAGATTGGAGAGGCCCTGGAGGTTTTTCGCCTTCCTCTGTAGCATGGGGCATGGGTGACTTGAGGGAGGCTTCTCTGCTCCTTGAAGTCTTTAAACCACGATTTAAGGACTTCAATAGCTCAGACATGGGTGAGGTTTTTCATAGGAGTGGGTGGGAGAGATTCTGTGGCCTGCGCTGTGCAGGAGGTCAGACTAGATGATCAGAATGGTCCCTTCTGACCTTAGTATCTATGAATCTATGACTGAGGATACAGCATTTATTTTAGAAGTTAGGTCTACTCCCTCCCTTTAATCCTGTTTATTAGCGAGATTGAGTTTTAAATGTTGATTCCCGGAAACATAGGTAATGCTCTCCTGGATCAGACCACTGGTACACCTAGTCCAGTATATTGTCTCTGAGAAAGTTTGTCTACATAGGCAAAAAAGTTTTCTTCAAGAGAGTTAACTCAATCAACTTAAACTCGGTTTTAAAAGTACACCATTTCTTTTACCATGTCAACAGACACAAAGAGGTGAGTACTAGGTCCTGCCACACTGGGCAAAGGGTGTTTTTAAACTATGATAGCTAACGTGTGATCGGTAACATGATTGAAATCCTAGTGTGGACAAGGCATTTTGTACCTTTGGTTCAGATGAATCCTAAAACTTCAATTTGGCCTGGGTACACTAGTATATTAAAACTTGAGCTATTGTATTTCAAAAAGCACAATGTAGTGGGGCAGTTGCCCCACTTTGGCAGACAAAGGGTTAATAGCAGCCCTTGGTTTGGCTGTGCAGAACCCAGCCAATCAAAGAAATCTTGGTAGCAGCCAGTCAGGGCCAGGCTGGCCCCAATATAAAGGCTGCAAAGCAGGGGAGACAGCAGTCTCTCCCTGACAAGCAAGGGAGGAGGACTAGCTTCCAGGGATAGCACCTTAGATAGAGCAGCGCTTGGCAGGCTCAGGGGAGCAGAGGGAAATCTCCAGCCTGATACCTGCCAGGATGAGGCCCCTGAAAGAAAGGGCCGAGAAGGTGCAAGGACCAAAGGGAAGTGGTCCAGGGAGCACGAGCAGTAGAGGGGAGAGAAGGAGGGCAGAACATGGCTGCCTCCAGAGGGTCCCTGGATCAGGACTCAGAGTAGTGGGTTGGCCTGCACCTGGCTGTGGAGGAGCATGGCCCGATACAGATTGTGGCTTGCCTCTGAGGCAAGGGGCTAGACTTAGGAGCTGCAGTTGGCCATGAGGGCAGGTGCAGAGTGAGGACTGCAGATACCTGCGGAATGGGAGAGAACCGAGTGGGGCACAGCTGGAGGGCTGTGTCCAGAAGAGGATGCTGCAAGCCAGGGAGCAACGCGGGTCTCAGACAGCACAACTGAGCAAGCAATGGGCAGAACATCACCTGCAGAGGGCGCTCTGCAGCTGGACAGAGCTAATTCCCAGAGCAACCAGCAGGAGGTGCCACGGTGGTGCGTCTGCAACCTGTTACGCACACCCTTTTGTCTAAAGCAGATATACCCCCAGATGCACAGAGTAAGAAATCCTGCAAGTGGCAGTTATGGGATAAACCACCCCCTAGGAAAGTTTTTTCCTCATCCCCAAGAGTTTGAGGTTGGTTTATGCCCCAAAGTTTAAGGATCTGTAACCCTACCAAAGCTCTTGTTTATTTTTTTTAATACTTACTATTTTAACTCTGGATATTCTTATTACCTACACATAGCTGTCAAATATTTTTGGAGGGAGCAGCCACCATAAGGCTGAGAGAGGAATAGAATCATGAAGATACACAGTCTCACAGCAGCTAGGAGGCTTTATGGTGGGAAAGAAGAATCAAAAAGATAGAAAGATTCTCCTGCTTTCCAGCAGCCAGAGGAAGTTCTAGTGGCTACTAAGTTTATTAGACAATGTTTAGACAAAGGCAGATATAAAAGATGAAGCATCCAAACAAAGACAGAAATAGAACTCTGGTAGGAATCCCAGCACCCTTCCCATTCCCAGCAGTTGGGGAAAGGCAGAGCTTTTCACTAGTTCATATACCTGTACAATGCTTATTCAAGCCTCACCTTCTGCACCAGTCTCTGGCGAGTGAGTTTATTCCTCAGGCTAATAGGTGTCTGATAAATTTTTCAATGTCTGATCTAACAGGTCTTTTATTTTTAGCATCTATAAGTTTCTCTACTTCAACGTTGTCTTATTTCTGCACCTCTGTTTCTTGTGTTTCCCTTCCCTGACCTTAGTTCTTTCCATTGTCCTCTGTTCAGTAGTGCAAGTTCACTATTTTCTTCAATTACAAGTAGATTTATGGTCCAGCCTGAGTTCTCTTTGGTGAGAGTGTTTTTTCCTTTGCTCCAACTCCTAGTTTAATAATCTACCCCAAACTTCATAATTTTCTTTGCCAGCTATCTTGTTCCCATATGGTAAACTCATTTGTATTTGTTTTCTTCCACAATAGGTTTATCAATATTTAACAAGATGTAGTTTAGAATATGATGGAGAGGAGGGAAGCAAGATTCAGATTCTTTCTCACAGACTGATCCTTTGTGTAAAACCACTTCTGAGAAAGCTCCCATCAAGGCTGTGGATTTAAAGCGTTCTGCTGCCAATTTTGATTCAGCCTCATTCCTGAAATTCCTTGCATCACACGTTCTCAAATCATGAGCCACTTGCTGATGGTCCACAGAGACCTGGCAAGCCATACAGTCTTGGTTATAGCTATAGTGGATGGAGAAGAGCCTGGATGTGGCAATGAGGAGCCAGCCTGGTTGTCTCCACTATGGGCTGCTGCTACATAAGAAGAGGAGTATAGGAAATGGGAGAGGAAGGGATCCAACCAGCAGGAGCTGCTAAAGAGGAAAAAAGGGAACCATAAGCCGCAAATAGGACCAGAGCCATCCATGGATAGAGAAATTTAGGGGAGAATAGAATCAGGCAAAGAATGTGCAGAGGAGCACAAGAGACAAGGTCCTTGTGGCAGAGAAGAAGGGGTGAGAGAAGGACAAATCAGATGGAAGGGGAAAGAGCAAAAGCAGAAAGTGTGCTTAGCTTTTTCAAGAAGACAAAACATAAGTTTCAGTACAGAGTTAAAAATACATCAAAAGCACTTTCCTACTATTTTCCATGTAAGCAATTGCTATAGTGATTAATATTATTTATTATTTATAATAACAGTGCCCAAAGGCTCCAACTAAGGTCTGGGGCCATGGTGCTTGGTAAAGTGCAATCTCATAGTAAAAGACAGTCCATGGTTCAAGGAGCTTACAGTCTAAGAAGATGAAAGGTGACAGGTAAGGGAGGTGGATACAGCATTCAATCACAATAGTCCAGGATTTTTTTACATCCCCCAAAGATAGTCAACATACAAAGGGTGGGAAAGAAGGTTAATATCAAACTAAGGACAACATTCAGATACATTATATAAAGGTATTATAACATGTCTGATTATATTTACACATTAATGTACTGAATGTACTGACCAATGGATGTTGTGTGATCTTGAGTGAGAGGTGAAGGGTTCATGGGATACTCACTCTGTTAAGATGGGATCCACACTATGAAAAAATTTGAGTCAATTCTTCATAGTGTGGAGTGGATCTCATCTTAACAGAGAGTGTCTCGTGAAAACTGCCCTTCATCACCAATACCAGCACACAACACTAGAGTTAGTGACAATGATCACTTTTACCCTCACTTCCCTCCATATATTCAACAACTAAACTAATTCTCCGTCCCTGCTTCTCTGACCATGTCATCCACACACAGGTCTCCTCACTGGCTCCATACTTCTTTCCAGATAAGTTTCAAACTTTTCATCATCATTTGATTGAATCCCCTTCCATCAGCCATGGTTCCTAGTTACTTTACACTTCTAGAACCCTTCTATCCAGTGAAGTTATTCTTATGTAAATATTCATGCTCCCCTACATTTAACAGAAAGGGAATCCTGTATAAGGGAAATTGTCTTTATTTTTTCCTTGGCCTCAGTCAATCATCAACAACCTATATGAAGGTATAATACCACCCATTTTATATATCAGAAAGTCAAAACCCTGGGAAGAGTACGTGCCCTCTGAGCCACATAGGAGATATTTGGTCTAATCAAAAAAATGGTATGCATGGTTACATAAAGCCAGAATAAGACCCCATATATATAAGTCCAGTAAATATTACTGTAAAGGAGCAGCAAAGTGAACTACTTACTCACAGAAACATGTCACTTTTGATTAAATTCCCAAGGGCTGGCTTGATGGGAGCTAGCTATTGTAGGCAGTGCATGTAGCAATATCTATCGTTAAGCTTGTCTAACACTTTGCATTAAAGTTATCTGCTTTCAGTTACTTATAATTTTGTCAGACTGTAACCTTTGGGTTGAAATTGTCCAAGCCTACCTTAGGTTGATTTTTATCTAAAGAAGTTGTTCCCAAGAATTTAATTAATCAGTAAAAGGTTATTTTATCAAAGTTTTGTAAAATTTTTAGAAGCAGCACTAGTGCCCCTAGAATTTAGGTTCGGAAGTTGAACGCTGGCAGGGCAGGCAGAAAGAGGTATCTCACTGTCCATTTGAAAATTTACCAGAGATTTGACTGAGTCACAAACCATGGAAAATCACCATTTGCACATGTGTGGTAGTTTGTACAACAGTTAATCATTCCACTTCCAAATGTGAACTCCTGCCCTGCTGCAGATACTCCTAGGTGCCAGTGAGCCTCTTGAATCATTTTGATTATAATACTGATGCTGATTTGGGCATCAAAACAGCCTTTGACCTATGGGAAGCACTAATAAGTTGGGAGCCAGTAAGCTCTCAATTGTAGACATATTTCTTCAACTGACTGGGCTTAATAATTCTCTGCACTTTCCAACCATTATTATAGATAAGATCTCAGACTGTATAACAAACTGAGGAAAGAGGCAAGTATCATTTTCCCCATTTTACAGATAGGCGACCAAAGATGTTGCACAAGGTCACTGCAGGCAGAGTCAGGAATAAAATCAAGTCTCTAATATAGCAGTCCCAAATACCATCCTCTAACCCACACTGACTCTCCAAAAGAATATGCCAAATGTCTGTGTTTGGCTATGCCAGCTATAAAATGAGGCTACTTTAGCATACTTATCTTAACAAAACACTGAGATTCACAGATGACTGAAAACTCTGTAAAAGCAAGTCATCATTTAAAAACAAAAATATTTCTGTCACTATATATCCCTCTCAGAGCCAGTGATGATGTGACTATGTTACACATAACTAAAGACCATACTGTAATGCAATAGTTCTCAATCTTTCCAGACTACTGTACCCCTTTCAGGAGCCTGATTTGTCTTGCGTACCCCAAGTTTCACCTCACTTAAAAACTACTTACTTACAAAATCAGACATAAAAATGTAAAAGTGTCACCGCATGCTATCATAGAAAAATTGTGTGTATGACATTTTAGTTTATACTGACTTTGTTCGTGATTTTTTTATGTAGCCTGCTGTAAAACTAGGGAAATAACTAGATGAGTTGATGTACCCCTGGAAGACTTCTGCATACCCTTGGATGAGAACCACTGCTGTAATGCTTATGAAGAAAGGAAAGAATTTGGAATGAAGACAAATAAGATTTCACAAACTACCTTAATTTTGATGTTTCCTAACTTTTGTGTGCTTCACTTTGCAACCCTGCATTCTTTTAATGAGCTTTTCCATGGTGTATGTATTATGGACAATTTCTTGAACAGAATACTCAAGGGGTGAGAAAGGGGAGTTCAGCACACTTCACAGTAGTTAATTCCAGATATACAGTAGGACTAGCAAAGATTTCAGAGGAAGATGCTTTATCTGCTGGTTATAAGACGTTGCAAAAGCAGCATCTGGTCAAAAGAAACTGCTCCAGAGCAGCGGATAAGGTCTGATGTCAGTATGAGGCTGAGAGAAATAATAATACAAGAGCCATCCATTCTGTTTCTTCCAAATATAGATAGATACAAAAGCAATCTATAAAGTTCTGTAGATTTGAAGAAGTGTTCTCAATGTTTTACCTTAATTTTTGGTTAATAAAGTGGTACCAGATAGTAAATATAATGAACCTCCACTATGAATGGAGCCATGTCAATTTATGCCAGCGGGGGATCTGGACCATTATATGTAAATATGCAGTAAGCTCATCTTATGGTAGGAGAAGCTTATCCACTAAAGGTTAAGAGAATTATGCAGATTTACGTAACTGAAACTCACTGGGACAAATTTTCCTCTTAATATTCTCCCATAGTCCCTCACAGAATGGTTAACACAGAAAAATTGACTTAATAGGTTGTTTTAAATAAAACAATTCTTTCATCTTTTAAAGCTATGCTAAAAATCAATGCATGCCATGTATACTTATATAGTATTAGAACTACCTCTGCCTGTTTTAACTAGAATTGTATCATTCTGAATAGCTTTGAGACAGCACATAGTTTTCTGTCAGTTTCTGGGTTAAAAAATGCTATTTGGAGGATCATTTATGTAGAATAATAATATACATGTTTCCCACATTGCCTTAGCAACTTCCTCAAATACTTCACTGAGCATTCATAGTTAATCTCGTTGATTTATGCATATGCTGTGGTCTAATGACACACATGTCTCTGTTGGGTAAGCCACTAATGCTACTGACACAGTAACCTATTAACCTTCCTTTAAAAATAACCATCACATTCATGCAAATAGAATAAAAAAAGTCAAGCAGGAATAGAAAAGTAGTAGTTTGGTACAACACAACAACATATTAGATGTCAAGACGAGCTAAAATTAAGAGCAAACAAGCAGTGATGAGATTTATTATACTGCAAAATTATTTTGACATGGTTTGCTAGGTTGTAAATTTGATAGCCAGCATTAGCCAACATTATACAATTTAAATGTCATATACTAAAAGGCCTCACTGTTGTTGCTGAAATTATTTCAAAACTGTTATACTGCATAAGGACCCCATCCTAAAAAGTGCAGATAGCCACCTCCAAAGTACAAATTGCCTTCAACTCTCATCAAAAACAATGGGAATAGAGGGCACTTAGCACTTCACAGGAAATGTTCATCACCTCGGACAACCACTTTGCAACACTTCTACTAGTGATCATTCTAGTGTAATTAATCTGTGATTTTAAAAGAAGTTCAATACACACAGCTAATTTTAATAAGGAGAAACTAAAATTATTTTATCAAAATATTATTGAGGAAGACAAACATTTTAAAGGATTCAAAACCAATCGTGACATTGATATTGCTACTTTCTTCTACTTGTTCAATGTCCCGAAAGAATTATGAAAATAGCGATCCCTTGTTCTCATAAATCCATCTCAACTGAAAAAGGATGTATATTATACTTTAAAATGATAGTGCACGTCGAGGTTTGGCATGGGCAGATGTCAGAAAGTATTCCGCTACCGTGGCTCAAATAAAGAACGACCTGGAAATGCTTTCTGTAGATACAGTGGAGCATCCACAGCAATCATGAGAGCAACCAGGAATCTACACAGCAACCAGCTGAAGGGGATGGGGGCTCTGTATTTGGACTGTATGTATAAACACAGCGAAGCAGTTATAGGAATATTCAGTGTGACTGTTTTCATAGGTTACAGTCACGTGGGCTCCTCTGGGATTTCCCCCCGGCCCCCCCCCCTTTCTTCAACAGGACCGAGGAAGTGGAATAAAAGATTACAGGTGAAGATGGGGAGGGGTGCGATTGACATGCACCTGCCGATACCCACAAGCAACAGAGCGAAGGAAATCAAAAGGTCCACACCCCACAAACTCCTTCCTTCCTTCCTTCCTCTCTCTAAGGAAGCCTGTTTTGGCCGAGGGGGGAGAACCCCCCCCCTCCTCCTTTTCAGGTTATCCGCAAAGCGCATCTGGAGCCAAGCCCCGGGCAACCTGAACCGGAGCCCGGGCTCTTTGTTTTCAGCAGCACGTAGGGCAGGAGCGAGGGACGCGGCGGCGCGCAGCCCGGTTCCCGCCCCGGCTCCACGCTGCCGTGTAAACACGAGGGGCACAGGCCGGCCCGCAGCCCCCCCAGCCCGGCACGGGCGAGTGGCGGCCGGGGGCCGGGGGCCGCGCCGCGGGGGGAAGCCGGCCGCTGCCGGGGCATTACCTGAGCAGTTGATGCCTTTCCCCTTGCCGCCGCCCTGGCACTCGCCGCCGGGCAGCAGGTTGGAGGCGCGGCCGGGGGGCAGGGCGGCGAGGGCGAACGCCAGGAGCACCGAGGTGTAGCACCACGCCCGGGGGGGGCCCGGCCGCGGCCGGGCGGCGGCCGGGCTCTCCGCCACCATGGCGGGGGGGGAGCGGCAGCGGGATGGTGGCGGCGGCTGGGAGCGGCAGGCCCGGAGCATCAATCGGAGCCGGCGGCAGCGCTGCCCTGCAGGGACCGTCCCTTCTCCGCCGGGCCGGAGCCAGCCCTCAGCATCCCCGCCGGGACCGCCAGAGAGACCCGGCCCGCGCCGCCCCCCGGCTCCCCCGGAGCGTCCCTGCGCCCTGGGCAGCGGCTGCGCTCCCTCGCCGGCCGCTCGCTCCTTTGTGCGCTGCGCCCAGCCGCGCCGCTGCCACCGCTCCGGCTACAACAAAGGGAGCGGGGCTGAGGCGGCTGCCGCTGCGGAGGGAGGAGGGGAGGACGCACACGTGATGGCAGCCCCCCACCCCCACAGGGGAGGCGTGGGGACCTCGTCCTGAGGAGCTGGGGCTTGCCCCAGGAACCCGAGCGGGCGCGGGGGCCACCTCGCCCGCCCCCGCCCCCAGTCGCCGCTCCCGCCCCACGCTGGGCAAAGGGCAGCCGCCCCCGCCCCCAGGGAGGCCACGGTGAGGGGCGGCTGCAGCAGCACCCTTCCCCCCCCCCCCCGCTGACGCGGAGCGGCATCCCCCCTCCCCGCAGGGCGCTGGGCCGCGCGCGCCGACGCCGGGGGCGGAGGAGAGGGGCCCGGGCCGCGCGGGGTGACCTGTGCGCAGCTCTCTCTGTGCCCTCTGCAGGGCTGGCCTGCGGGAGGCCGAGGAGGGAAGCCCACAGCTCACTGGAATCGTTGCTGATTAAGTGGACGCTTGGCTTGTAATTGTTACCGCACCTCAGCCCGGCTCGTGGGACCGGAGCAATTTCCAAATCCCAATCAGTCCAGTTGAGGAAGATGCGGTGACTACTTGCAGGGCACTTCTGGGCACTTCTCTCAAAAGCAGCCTCTCCTGGAGGCACTTGGAGCGAGTGGGTGGGACAGAACTGCTCCTTGAAATGAAAGGGACGACTCGCCTCCATAACGCTGAGCACGTGTTGGCAGGATGCGGGGTTATAGATTGCAAGCAGTTTATGACAGGATACAGTTCTTGCTAGCCAAAAGAAGGAGGAGTTCTTGTGGCACCTTAGAGACTAACAAATTTATTTGAGCCTAAGCTTTCAGGGGCTAAAGCCCGCTCTGAAACCAGTTCTTACTAGATGGCCCTAAAGGGCAGTGGACATTTGCAACAGGATGCATGTTTCTGATATAGGAATAACACAAAAATAACACATGCAACAGATTTTCCTTGGACAAGTCTAAACTATGACATATATTTGGTGCTAGTCCTTGGAAAAAGCAGCCTTCTCCAACCTTCCACATGAGCCATTCATTTTGCAGGGCAAGCAGATTCTTCTACCTGCTGCAGAGTGCTTAGGGTGAAACAACAAATTAAATATCTGCAGGCAGGACTAAGGACCTACCCCTGAACAAGGTCTGTGTAGGCACAGAGGGTCTGCCATGCAGAAGTCCCATTGCAGGATTGGGGCCTTAAAGTGGGTTTAGCCCTCAAGGATGACAGATCTAGCCTAAATAACTCCCCATAAAACTTAAAGAAGGGCTGGCTGCTGGTGAAAAGATAGGATCAATGCCGCCAAGACTGAAACAGCAATTTCCTATTGGCAAATGGAGTGCAGCACTATCTCTACCACATGACAGGTTTCAGAGTAGCAGCCGTGTTAGTCTGTATTCGCAAAAAAAAAAGGAGTACCCGTGGCACCTTAGAGACTAACAAATTTATTAGAGCATAAGCTTTCATGAGCTACAGCTCACTTCATCGAATGCATCCGATGAAGTGAGCTGTAGCTCACAAAAGCTTATGCTCTAATAAATTTGTTAGTCTCTAAGGTGCCACGGGTACTCCTTTTCTTTCTACCACATGGTATCCATAACTTTTTTGCTCCTTTCAGGATATCACTGGCAGGGATGCTATGGAGATGGGGTGGGAACCAAGGAGGTTTTATGCGCATTTCACGATGGAAATAAGTCCCATGGTTTTTATTTTGATTTGTATTCTATTTTTGAATTCCTGGGGTTGGCAATTCTGCCATTTGTTTAAACTCAGAGAGCCACATCAGGCTTAGTCAGTGTTTCTCAAATGTGGCCACCATTGTGGCCACCAGGAGCTTTTCTTGTGGCCACAGCCTCTTGGGCAGTGATGGGGCAAGGGGAAAGCAGTAGGACCCTCCCCCAATGGCCGCCTGCAGTGATTGAGTCCTGCCCCACTCTGGAGACACAAAAGCAGGAGGAGCAGGCAGCAAGTGTGAGTTCCCCACCTTCCCAGGGGTGGTGGGGTCAGGCTTCAGCCCTGGGGTGGCGGGTGGCAGGCTCCAGTCATGGGGCTTCAGGCTCCATTCACCAGCCATGCCGTAGCAGGCTCTGGCCCTGAGCTCACCCCTCCATCACCCCTGGCTCCCGCTGCTTCCCCCAGTGCCCCATCACCCCTGCTGCCTCTGTACCCACCTCCCCATCCAGGGCTTACTTTGTCCCCAGGCTTGCCAGGGCTGCGTAAGTCTGTTGTTAAAAGTGATATTTATATGTTTGTTAGACAGCAAGTTTTTTTAAAAAGCAACCAAAAAAGCAAAAGAAAAAAAGAAAAGAAAAAAGACAAGAACATGCAAAGCACCTTATTTAGGTTTCTAGTCTGTTTAGGTCCAGTAAAGAACAGAGATAACTGTACATTTTTTTTATTACTGAGTTGGTAAAAAAAACCTACATGAATAAATTACAATGATTTGGACATGTATATGTGCATATGTATTTGTTTTTCCTAAAGTTAATTCCTGAGGCCACCAAAAAATTTGTTGTGAATAGCTAGCCTTCAGTGGATGATACAATGAAGCCTGATTGGTTTGGCAAATTCAGACTATGCCCTCTGGGTATTCATTCTTCTTCTGCCCTCTGTTTTTTTGTTATTGTGGTGGTGGCTGGTTGGTTGGTTTTCTTTTTAAAAAAGAGCTTCCTTGACCATTAAAAGAAGCAGAAGAATTATAAGAATGCATCCGATGAAGTGAGCTATAGCTCACAAAAGCTTATGCTCAAATAAATGTGTTAGTCTCTAAGGTGCCACAAGTCCTCCTTTTCTTTTTGCAGATACAGACTAACATGGCTGCTACTCTGAAACCTGAAGTATATAATTATAATTCTTAAACAAGCTGCTCTACCTATACCCATAGTTTGTTGCAAACTAATGGAATTCCACAATAAGAAAATCACAAATATGGCATCACGTTAAACACTATCAGCATTTGGTAGTGGTAGTCTCTGGTAAATGAATATGACATTATTTCAATTATTGTCTTTTTTTTTCCATTTACTGGAAAAATGTTTACATTTCATCTCACCTCCAATTGGTCCTGTGTGAAAGGGGGCATTTATTTAGAGTGCCTAAAATCTTCATCTCTCATAGGGGCCCTGAGTAACAAAGGATAATATTTAAAGGGTCTACTTCTAATGGAGCTACCTTCTCTTTATTGTTATCTCCCTGTATTGGCTGGGTGAGGGAGAACCCACATACTAAAAGAGATGAGGATTATGTGGGTGTGGAGAAGAGCAAAGATGCCAATGTGAGGAGTTAAATTTGACAGAGAGCAACCCAAAACATTTTTTTAACATTTTAGTGAACCAAAAAAGTAAAAAATAACATAAGTTGGTTTGGGTTAAACAAAATGTTTTATTTCATTTGGGGGGATGTTTTTTTGAAAATAAAACTGCAGTAAAATTCAAATCAGAAAGGTGTTTCAAATTGAAAACTCAAAATATTTTTAAAAGTATCAAAGCATTACATTTTGATTTTTTCTTTTTTTTTTCTGCGTTTTCTTTTTTTTCTCCCCAACCCAATTTTTCCTCAACCCAAATTTGTGAATTATTGTGGGCAATCCAAATCTTTGTGGTTTTTTGTTGGAAAAGAGTTTTGTCCAAAATAAGTTGCCCAACTCTACTAGAGAATTGTACTTATGAATCTCAGTTTTTGTTCTGTTAAACAAAATATGTTTCCAGCACTTGTAGTTGTGAAGAAATACTCAAAAACACTAAATAAGTGTAAATTGGAATAGTGATGTCTTCCTGAGTCCGCAAACAGCCTGAAACAATAGCTCTGAGAGACGCTAACTGCTCTCTTCAGCTCAGTAAGGATGACTCATGTCAACAGTTTCACTGTTGAGCTTTTTAACAGAAACATCCACCTCATCCTACAACTGTGCTTATCCCACAATTTCAAGCTGTCTCCAACGCTTCCTCAGGTGCCAAAAACCCCTTCTCAAAATCACCAACCTGAACCCTGACAATTTAGATAATACAATTAAGCATTTTCAATATAAACATTTGGAATTTTGAATCTGAGCATCAGGGATGGTATAAATATATTAAGTGTAATTAAGGCTTACTCGTTTTACTCACAGGTATTTAGTAAAAGTCATGGACAGGTTATGGGCAGTAAACAAAAATTCATGGCTCGTGACCTGTACATGACTTTTACTATATACTCGTAACTAAAACTTGGGCTGGGGGGATCGCAGGTGCACTGGGGAAGGGCAGTCTGGGGGCACCGCGAGTGCTGGGCGGTTGTCCAGGACCCCCGCTGGTGCTGCGGGGGAGGCGGGCAGTGGCCTGGGACCCCTGCTGGTGCTGGGGCAGGGGAGGGTTGGCGGGGCTGGCAGGCTCCCTACCTGGCTCCAGCAGGCATGTCACTGCAGCTCCTAGGGGGTGGGGTGGCCAGGGGGACTCCATGCGCTGCTCCCACCACAAGCGCTGGCTCCATGACTCCCATTGGCCGGGAACCACAGCCAATGGGAGCTGCGCGGGTGGCCTTTGTGAGCAGCGCGCAGAGCTCCCGGCCCCTCCCACTAGGAGCTACCGGGACATGCCAGTGGGGGTCAGGGAGCCCCCACCCCAGCCCTGAGCCTCTTCTTACACACCCAAAATGCTGCTGCTGGCCCAGGGGCTGCCCGACCCTGAGCCAGCACTGGCTGCTGCAGAAATCACGGAAGTCATGGCAAGTCATGGAATCTAGGACTTCCATGACATCCGTGACAGATATGCAGCCTTAAGTGTAATATCAAAATAAATAACAAAGGGCCTACTATACTGGTTGTATTATTCAATTTCATACTTCATGAATTAAAAATCTACATCTTAAAATTATATAACAATGCCACAGAATTTTCAGTCTGCCATTCCTGAGTGGTGCAGAATCCAGGAACCTGACACAGAATTCAGATCCAGCCCACCAGAGTCTTATCAATAACACCCTAAACATTTTATTTAGACATGCACTCATATAAGATGCAGCCAACCCCTCTCTGAATAGGTAGGATCTTTCTTCAGCTGGACAGGCTCCTGTTGAACCAAAGAAGAGACTCTGCTTCCAGGACTTAGCACTGTGTTTCCCCCCTTCTATCATCTCAGAACTGAGACTGCAGTAATCAAACATAGCTCTCCTGCAGACTATTTTTCCTTGGTTCTCCTTTTCCTTTTTTAAATTTGGTCGAGTGTTTTGATGTCCCTTTGTTCTCAATGCCTAGTGTAAGGGGACTGCTGGCCCTTACTAAAACTCAATGGGGGGTGTTTTGGTTGGCTAGCTCCCAGCACCACAAGAAAGGGGAAGGGTCCATGGGAAATCAGGACCCTGAGACCGACATTCCCCAGGGGCAATGGGGAAAGGCCAATGCTCCATGTCAGCCTGATTGATAGGCGGGCAGGCTAATGAGGGAGTCAGGAGGCCAGGGAGGTCTCATCCTCCATGTGAGCTGGAATTGCCTGGAAAGGAGTGGGGCCGAGTTAAAGAGAAAGCAGGGGCCTGAGCTGAGCTGGGGAGCAGGGCCAAGCTGGCCAGAGAGAACCAGGGAAGCAGCCCACAGAGCAGATCACAGCAACAAAAGCCAGAGAAGCAGCCCAGGGAGCAGATCTGTGCTTGAGGAGAACTGCAGCAACCAGATGTGCCAGAGAAGCAGCCCTGGGAGCTGCACTGGAGGCAGAGCAGCATCAGTGATGAGGCAGAGTGGAGCTGGGGCTGGAGCAGTCTGGAGCTAGGTGAGGTGAGCAGCTGGAGAATGTGAGGGGGGACCCTGGGCAGCAGTCCCAGCGCAGGGAGAGGCCCCCAGCCAAGTGGCCTTGCAGGCCAGACTGGGAGGGGGATCATAACCCCAATGCGGGGGTGGGAGGGCGAGGGCTGACCCTGGGAAGAAGGAGCTGTCACCTAGAGCCTGAGGGCGTGTGGCCACTACCAGAGCAAGTGTCCGACCCTCAGCATCCCTGCAGACAGCCGAGGCCTGGGACATGTGAGGAACAGATTGAACTTCCCTTACATTCCAGAGACTTCTAGTTGTGATGTCCTCGTGCCACTGAGCGGGGTGACATGTTTTCCTTTAACCTTTCCCACTTTTTCCTTATTTTTTAAAATTGGTTGCTGTTTAATAAAGTGCATTTGCTTGAATTACATTCTTCTGCTTACATAATTCGCATCACGAACAGGATCCTATCCACAGGGTCCACCCCATTGGTTTACTGGTTGAGTTCTAGTAGCATTGTCCAGGCCTGGTCAAGAACCCTACTATGGCTGGAACTGAAGAACTACAGGCCCAGTTTGCTGAACTTCAGCGCATATTATCAGGCCAAACTGAGGCATTACAACAAACTAGAACTAAACAGAAGCCTTATCGCTGGCTAAGGCAGTAATAGACCAACAAGCAGCAGAAGCTAAGAAACCTCCTACTATTTATGTCCCACGGGAGCAGAAGGTCACATAGTTCGGTGGCTTCCCTACTAGACCAGGGGACATTATGGTAGAGTGGGTCAAGTCTGTGAAGGTGGCTCTGTGTGTGCTAATAGTACCTGAAGAAGATAGTGTGAACTTCATAGAAGAACATCTCAAGGGCCAGGCCAAGGCCACAGTCAAGTTCATGGCAATGGCAAATAAGAAAGATATGGAAAAGGTATCTGAATTCCTCCTAGAAGTGTATGGAGACAAGATACCTATTAGAACCTGACTGAAGGAGTTCTTAGAGAGAAAGCAGGAGTCTGCTGAAACTGTCCAGGCGTACACGTATGACCTCCAGAAGAGAATGATCAAAGTTGAGCGGCAAGACCTTCAGTGAGTTCCAGACCCAGATATGGTTCTGAAAGAACAGTTGGTGCTGGGGCTCTGGGATGATTCCCTCCACCGTGAAATGAAAAGAAGTTTTAAGGAAGAGCCTGGTAAGAAGTTCCATGAACTCATGCAGGCTGCCATTATGTGGTCCGAAGAAGAGGAAGTTCCTGTGGAAGAGATGGCCAAGCCTACACGAAGTAGGGGCCTAGTGAATGCAACTATTGGGGAAAAGATCCTGCCCCAAACACAGTTAACTTTCGAAAGTTTAAGTGAAGCTGTCCAAAAACTGGTGATCCAACAGGAGGAGATGCTGAAAGTGATGACTGAGGTGATGAAAGAAAAAATCCCATTAGTAGGCCAAAGTATACAAGGGCACCAGGATCCCAAAGATTCCCCACTGAAGGACGAGCTGGGAAGGTACATCTCTTACACTTGTGAAAGGCCAGGGCACGCTAGCTGGGAATGTCCACTGAGAAGGAGAACAGAGGCCCAGGCACTGAAAACCATCAGGAGCGAGTGGCCCATCTGCAGTAGAAAGCCGAGCAGTGGCAGAAGGATTCCTAGGCCTGTCCCTGGTGAAAAATCACTCTGTATACAGTGTGGAAAGGAACGCAGACAGTGCCAGCATAGCTAGTGACTTCGGTGAGCGAGCATTTGGAGACTTCTAACTTCTGGAGTATGGATAGCAGGCGTGAGGACCAGATGTTTGTTAGATACTGGCTCACAAGTCATCACCATTACTGAGTCGCATTTTCAAAAATATTTGAAGGACAAGGAGCTGATTATGCACAGCACACGGTTTGTATGTCTAACAGCAGTTAATGGACTGGCATTCCCAGTGTTGGGATGCCTCAAAGCAGATACAGTGGGCCCGACACTGGCTAGACACTGCCAAGAACATGGGCCAGATACTGCCAAGAACATGCATCTTCATCCTGAAAGACAAAGCCTTTAACGGGAGCCATATGAGAGAAGGAGTCCCAGGGATTCTAGGGATGAATCACTAACATCATTAGTGAGCTGAAGGAGCTACTGTTGCCAGGAGAAGGAACCAGGTGGATGAACCGTCATGGGCACTCTAAAAAGAATCCTGTGCTGAGTAGGGTACTGGCTCAAGCGGCAAGACAGAGCCATTCCCTGGGCTCCATGGGGTGGAATGGAAATGTTAAAGTGGACAGAAGACAGAAAATTCTTATTCCTCCTTGGAGAGAGAAGATCCTTGATGAATGCTGCTGGGTACCAGGAAATACCAATGTATATCAAGCTCTTGTAGAGCTTAAATCTGGGGCAAGCCTAGCTAGTAAGCTCCAGCCAGCCAATGTACCGACTAATGCCATCAAAGGAAGAGTACCAGGGAGTCTTCTAAACTCAAGTGCAAAGGCTGTGGAGTTGCATCCTCAAATCAGAACTGCAGAGGTATGCCGGTCTGAGGAGGTGGTTCCTCAGGTGAAGGTAACATTTGAAGAGAACAGAAATGAGCTGCGGGTGACAAGGAGGGAGAAGGGAGGACAAGTTATCTTTCCTTGAGAAAGATGTGGTGGGAGCCTGCCAGTTCCAGTTCAAGCGGTGCTCAAAGGGCTGATTCCTGTGCAGGTGGCTAACTTAAGGGCATTGCCAGAGAAGCATCAGGACGTCTTTTCTAAGGATGAAGTGACCAATTTCGATGACTGAGTCAAAGGTGTCCATGACAGGCCAAAGACAGCTGGCAAAGTTGCTCTCAGTGCATCTAAAGACACAGCCCAAAGTAGGAAAAGGACTTATGATCACAAGTCCAGTAGGGTTCTCATCAGGCCTGGTGACTGTGCACCAGTTCGTAAACATACATGCTGGAGATGTAATAAAATACAGGACAAATGGGAGTCAAATCCCCACACTGTGGTCACCCACAAGAATCCTGAACTGCCGGTTTACACTATCCAGCCTGAACGAGGAGGTCCTGAGAGAGTAATACAGAGGGACCAGCTAAAACGTTGGACAATAGCAGGACCATCCACCCGCTTACACTAGCAGCAACTCTGGCAAAAGGGCCTGTTTCTGTCAGGATAAAGTGTCTCTGCCTTATTTTCCTATGTCTCTCTATCTGGTATTTCATCTTTGACTACTCTCCTATTTTTCTTTCCCCTGTCCCCCCCCCCCGCTCCCTGCCCTATTTTTCTTCTATTGTTTCTCTGCTTTTCTTACTTGTTTTTTTCCTTTTCTTAACTGTTGTCCTTCCCTGTGAAGGCTTCTCACTTGTACATCTCCCCTTTCTATTAGCTTGTCTGTCTTTTCCCACAATATCTCCTCCTTTCTATGGACTAGATCCAAATCCCATTCATGTCAATGGAATGATTCCTATTGATGAGATCCTATGTCCCTTTCTTACTGTGTCTTCAATTTGTCACTTTTCCCCCACCATTTCAACACATCACAACCCACCTTATAGTCCCCCACCCCTCCTCCTTGCCCCCCATCAGTGCGGAATTGCTCTCAAGTTCTTTGCAACGTGGTTTTTTGTTAGTCCATTTTAAAATGCCTTAAGTAGTGTGCTTCTATCATTTTCCATGAGTATTATTTCATAGTCTAATAAAGTTCACCATTACAATTTTTTTACTGATTTAACTTTTCTAAATTTCATCCTATCACTATCAGACCATTCTGTGGCACTCATTACCACACTGACTACTTCACAGCTATTAACGAGCTTATGCTCAGAACACCCCTGTGAAGTAGGGAAGTAAGATTATTGCCATTGTACAGATAGGGAAACTGAGGCAATGAAAGATTAAAAGATTTGCCAAAGGTCAATCTAGGAAGTAGAAAAGACAAGTACAGAATCCCTATCTTCTGAATCCCAGTCTGGTGCTTCAATTACATGACCATCCTTTCTATATCCTAAGACTCTTCTGGGCCACTTTAAACAATTCTTTTTTCTTAGTTTACATAAAAAACTCTTAAGTGTCATTTAGTAAAACTTGATATAATTTAGCTCTTTTGATCTTTCCTCATAAATCAGTCCCTCCAGACCATTAATCATATTTGTTGCTTTTCTCGGAACTTCCTCTAAATTGCCAGCATCTTTCTAAAGCAAGAAGCCTGGGAAACAAGCAGGAAGAATTGGAAGTCCTGGCACAGTCAAAGAACTATGATGTGATTGGAATAACAGAAACTTGGTGGGGTAACACAAGAGAAAAGGTGGAGGAGTTGCACTGTATGTAAGAGAGCAGTATGATTGCTCAGAGCTCCAGTATGAAACTGAAGAAAAGCCTGTTGAGAGTTTTTGGGTTACGTTTAGAGGTGAGAGCAACAAGGGTGGTCTTATGGTGGGCATCTGCTATAGACCACCAGACCAGGAGGATGAGGTAGATGAGGCTTTATTCGGACAACTAACAGAAGTTTCCAAATCACAGGCCCTGGGTCTCATTGGGTCTTTAATCACCCTGACATCTGCTGGGAGAGCAATACAGCAGTGCACAGACAAGGAAGTTTTTGGAGAGTGTTGGGGACAACTTCCTGGTGCAAGTGCTGGAGGAACCAACTAGGGCTGTGCTCCTCTTGATCTTCTGCTCACAAACAGGGAAGAATTGGTAGGGGAAGTAGAAATGGGTGGCAACCTGGGCAGCAGCGACCATGAGATGGTCAAGTTCAGGATCCTGACAAAAGGAAGAAAGGAGAGCTGCAGAATATGGACCCTGGACTTCAGAAAAACAGACTTTGACTCCCTCAGGGAACTGATGGGCAGGATCCCCTGGGAGGCTAATATGAAGGGGAAAGGAGACCAGGAGAGCTGGCAGTATTTTCAGGAAGCCTTATTGAGGGTGCAGGAACAAACCATCCCAATGTGCAGAAAGAATAGCAAATATGGCAGGCAACCAGCTTGGCTTAACAGAGAAATCTTTGGTGATCTTAAACACAAAAGGGAAGCTTACAAGAAGTGGAAACTTGGACAGATGACTAGGGAGGAATATAAAAATATTGCTCAAGCATGCAGGGTGTAATCAGGAAGACCAAAGCACAATTGGAGTTGCAGCTAGCAAGGGATGTGAAAGGTAACAAGAAGGGTTTCTACAGGTATGTTAGCAACAAGAGGAAGGTCAGGAAAAATGTGGGTCCCTTACTGAATGGGGGAGGCAATCTAGTGACAGGTGATGTGGAAAAAGCTGAAGTACTCAATGCTTTTTTTGCCTTGGTCTTCACAGACAAGGTCAGCTCCCAGACTGCTGCACTGGGCAGCACAGTATGGGGAGGAGATGAGCAGCCCTCAGTAGTGAAAGAACAGGTTAAGGACTGTGATGTTATGAATGTAATATAATATCTCATTGAAAGGTGACAGGGCCAGAAAGAGTTAATTAACTCACACTGACCTGACCCATAGCTGAACTTTAGAGACTGGTTAGGAAGATATGTAAATGAATAGAGCTTTGAAATGCAAGCCTGTATTGTTAGAGATAGAAGAGTAGATGTTTGCTCAGGTCTTGTGATGTAAGCAAACAAGTCTTGTCTATTGCTATAGCTTTGATTCAAAGATCAAAAAAGGAATATTAACATATACTTGAGTGAAATAGTATTATTGTCTATATCTCTTTGAAGGTTGTGATAACCTGTGTCTGAACTGTTTAATGGATAAATTATCCTGTGCTAATTGCCATGATGTTTGGAAGAAGGAATGTTAAGCCTATTGTTTTCTCAGGCCAAAAGGCTGAAGGAAATGTATAAAAACCTTGGGACACGATCTTTCTTCATGCTTTGGGTTTCAAGAGGGGGACACCTTAAGCCCTAAGGATTGAGATCCCCAGTCACTGACTGGAGTCACCCTGAAGATGGACTTTGGACTATAACCTATGGACTATTTCTAAAAGGACTTCTGGCAACTACAAGCTCATCTCTGCTATGTATCTGAACCTCAAAAACTGAATTCAAGTCTGTATGTATAGTGATCTTTTAACCAACACTCTCTCTCTTTTCTTTTTAAATACATTTTAGTTTAGTTAGTAAGAATTGACTATAGCGTGTATTTGGGATAAGATCTAAGTTATTATTTGACCTGGGTCTGGGGCTTGGTCCTTTGGGATCAGGAGAACCTTTTCTTTTATATGATGAAATAAGATTTTTCAGAATTTATCATCATATGTTTGACGGGTGTCTGTATAGAGGCTTGAGGCTGGGTACTTTAAGGGAACTGCATTATTTGGACTTCGGAGTAACCAGTGTTTTGTGCTGGCTTGATAAATCTAAATATTGGAATATCCACTAGCGTTTGGGTTTTGTCTGCCCTGTTCTGTTTGCAGTTCATCCTGATTGAGTGATCATAGCTGGCTACCACAGGCATCACCATCACAAGAAAATCTTTAGAAAATTTGGACATGCACAAGTCCATGGGGCCAGATGCAATGCATCCAATGGTGCTCAGGGAGCTGGCTGATGTGATTGCAGAGCCATAATCTTGGAAAACTCCTGGTGATCTGGGATGATTGGAAAAAGGCAAACATAGTGCCCATCTTTTAAAAAGGAAAGAAGGAGAATCTGGGGGACTATAGACTGGTCAGACTCACCTCTGTTCCCAGAAAAATCATGGAACAGGTCCTCAAGGAAACCATTTTGAAGCACTTGGAAAAGAGGAAGGTAATCAGGAACAGTCAACATGGATTCACCACAGGCAAGTCATAACTGACCAACCTGATTGCCTTCTATGATGAGATAACTGGCTCTGTGGATATGGGGAAAGTGGCGGACATGACTTTAGCAAAGTTTCGATACAGTCTCCCACAATATTCTTGCCAGCAAGTTAAAAAATTATGGATTGGATGAATGGACTATAAGGTGAATAGAAAGCTAGCTAGATCGTCAGTCTAGCTGGCAGCTAGTATCAAGCAGCGTGCCCCAGGGGTTGGTCCTGGGGCCGGTTTTGTTCAACATCTTCATTAATGATCTGGATGACGGGATAGATTGCACCCTCAGCCAGTTTATGGATGACACTAAGCTTAGGGGAGAGATAGATACACTGGAGGGCAGCGATAGGGTCCAGAGTGACCTAGAGAAATTGGAGGATTGGGCCAAAACAAATCTGATGAGATTCAACAAGGACAAGTGCAGAGTCCTGCACTTAGGACGGAAGAATCCCATGCACTGCTACAGGCTGGGGACCGACTGGCTAAGCAGCAGTTCTGCAGAAAAGGACCTGGGGATTACAGTGGATGAGAAGCTGGATATGTGTGAACAGTGTGCCAAGAAGGCTAACATATTGGGCTACATTAGTAGGAGCATTGCCAGCAAATTGAGGGAAGTGATTATTCCCCTCTATTCAGCACTGGCGAGGCCACATCTGGAGTATTGCGTCCAGTTTTGGTCCCTCCACTACAGAAGGGATGTTGACAAATTGGAGACAGTCCAGTGGAGGGCAAGGAAAATGATTAGAGGGTTGGGGCACATGATTTATGGGGAGAGGCTGAGGGAACTGGGCTTATTTAGTCTGCAGAAGAGAAGAGTTGGGGGGATTTGAAAGCAGCCTTCAACTACTTGAAGGGGGGTTCCAAAGAGGATGGAGCTAGGCTGTTCTCAGTGGTGGCTGATAACAGAACAAGAAGCAATCGTCTCAAAGTTGCAGTGGGGAGAGGCCTAGGTTGGATATTAGGAAACCCTATTTCACGAGGAGGGTGGTGAAGCACTGGAATGGGTTACCTAGGGAGGTGGCGGAATCTCCATCTGCAGAGGTTTTTAAGGCCCGGCTTGACAAAGCCCTGGCTGGGATGATTTAGTTGATTGAGCAGGGGGTTGACTAGATGACCTCCTGAGGTCTCTTCCAACCCTCATCTTCTACAGTAACTCCTCACTTAACATCATCCCGGTTAACATTATTTCGTCACTGATCAATTAGGGAATATGCTCATTTAAAGTTGCGCAATGTTTCCATATAACATTATTTGGCAGCCACCTGCTTTGTCCACTGCTTGCAGGAAGAGCAGCCCGTTGGAGCCAGCTGCTGGGGGCTTGGAACCAGGGTGGGCTGGCAGCCCGTCTATCAACTCCCCTAAGTTCCCTGTGTGGTAGCCACCCAGCAGGCTATCAATTGCCAGCAGTTCAGGTGTCCCTCCCCCCACTGCCGTGTGCTGCTCTTGCCCTCTACCTTGGAGCTGCTCCCGGGAGCCTCCTGCTTATTGTGCAAGGGGTGAGGGGGAAGAGGGATGCAGATGTTAGGGTGTCCCCCTACCCAATCTCCTGTACCCCATCTCCACAGAGCAGGGAGGGACACAATAGGGCTCAGGATGGAGGGAGCTTGCTGGCAGCAGCTGCTGTCTCATCTTGCTGATCTACTTAAAAAGGCAGTGTACTTAGAGTGGGGTCAGCATACTTAAAGGGCCAATAGATGTCTCTCTCTCTCTCTCACACAGTCACACACACACGGTGTGTGTCTCTGTCTCTCTCTCTCTCACACACACAGTGTGTGTCTCTGTCTGTTTCTCTCTCTCTCTCTCTCTCACACACACACACACACACACACCCCACCCAGCACTTTAGAAAGTGGAGGGAGTGGTGCACTCCAGTGGGATAGCATGGGTTCATCAGCTAAGGTTCAGTTTCCGCAGGGAATGTTTCCAGCCACTGCCATGCGTCTGTTCTGTCTCCTTCCTCCATTCATGCTGCCTTGTAGCATGTGAGGCTACATTAATAACAATGTGTTAATCCCTGAGGGCTCAGCCAAGTGCTAGTTCATGATTTAGTAGTAAGGCATTCCCTGGGAAATATCCCACCCTCTTACTTCAGCACCTCAACCAAACTTCACAAGCATCATTGCTGTGTACAGTATTAAATTGTTTGTTTAAAACGTATACTCTGTATGTGTGTGTGTGTGTGTGTGTATATATATATATATAAAATGTCTTTTGTCTGGCAAAAAAATTTCCCTGGAACTTAACCCCCCACCCTTTACATTAATTCTTAGGGGGAAATTGGATTCGCTTAACATCATTTCACTTTAAGTTGCAAATGTTAAGTGAGGAGTTACTATATGATTCTATGAATTCCTGTGGTCCGTGACAATGATTTCCAATAGTTGACAAACGTTTTTGTCTTCATAAATTTGACTATTGCAATTCTTTGTTTTCTAGGGCCTCATCCCATATTATATCTAGAGTGCAACCCATTCACAAGTTATAACAGAGTTGCATGTATTCTAATAGAGAGACAATATATTCTTCTGAATTTACATTTCTTACACTGGCTCCCTTGTTACATATTGTATGGATTTTAAAATTCTACTTTTTAACTTTTAAGGCTTTCAAAGATATAACTCCAGTGTATCCGAGTGTATTATAACTCCAGTGTATCCAAACTTGAGCTGTCTTGATCCAACAGTTCACTGCATTCTGAATCAGATGGTTATTTAATTTGTTATGAGTATAATCTTGAGATAAGGGACCTAAGGATGTTTCCAGTTATGCCCCTCTCTTTGAAAAGATCCTCCATGTTGCTAGCTGCAATTCTTCACCAAAATGTAACAGATTAAAGAATGATATGTTTTAAGATGAATTCAAGTGTCCCTCATAACTAGGTTTATCAGTTTGTAGAATATTCTGAGACATTTTTGTCAAGGGGCTCTCTATATTCTTTTAAAGATACATACAAGTGCATGTAGCATTCTGGTTGTCAGCCATATAAACATATAGAAAAGGACTATTATTTCCCTGCTCTGTGACTATAATCCAACATTGCAACGCCATATGTCAGTTTAAAAAAAAAAAAAAAAGGTAATGCAACTCCATATCTAATTTTCTCCAGCCTACTGGTACCTCTCTAGTTTTCCATAACTTTTCAAAGTTTATTAACTAATTCCATTAACATCTTTAGATGATTGCCATCAATATATGTTCAACTTTTCCAAGTATTCGTGAATGCTTCTTTTTAATCAAAAGCTGTATTTTCATTATGAAAATGAAGTCTGAAGAATTTAGAAATAAATATTTTGAAACAAATCATCTACTTAGAAAAAACAATAAAACACTCAATAAAAGAGAGGACTAACTTTTATTAGGTTGCATAATATTTAGGCTATGTACAAGGTTTGTAGCATATAAAGTAGAAATATAAGGCTAAACACCAACCTCAGAATTTAACGCACATTCAGGTTAATGAGAGATTGGGAGCTGGGAATAACATTTCAAAATGATAATTTATTCTTATTGTGTTCCTTCACAAAGATCCAGAAAGAAATCCCCAATCTTGTGGAAACCATATGCCTGTCCATTAACATAGTAATATATTTTTTCCAGTGGAGCAAGCCTGTAAGTATTTGGAAGCCAGGATTTATAAGCAGGATGTTTATTAGATTTCAAAACCTTGTGATGTCTCTTTTGGTAAATAATAAAAGGTAAACTGATGAATTTCCATAAGCACTTGTCTGGTGTGAGTTCACTTATGTCCATGTGTATAAAAATATTAGGGAAATAAACTGATTAGTGCAGCTGCCACCTGGCTTAATGTTTCCTACTGCCTTCCAAAAGGTTCTCAAAATGACAAGTCTCATCATGTGATTCAGTGTGTTATCTGCTATTTAACATCTGGTGCATGTCGGTGAGGTCTCACCATGAAATATGGCATTTTTGGCCAGTGTATGATATGAATGGGGTAGCCATTTATAACAAATTTACAATGACTTGCCATTAATTAACGTTAATTATCATTATACTGAAGATCTAAATCAGGGGTAGGCAATAGGCAGACCGCAGGCCAAATCTGGACTGCCAGCTGCTTTTGAACAGACACCAAAATCTTTTTATTAACTTATTACTGTTATTATTTTTAAATTATTTTCTGTGTAGTCTGGACCTGGACTATACCTTGGTCAAGAAATTTGATGCTTGATTAAAAAAAATTAAATTGACAACCCCGGTCTAAATCAATCTTTCAGTTAAAGTGATTTAGTAAGAATTGATTTATGATGGATGTTTTTTCTATTTCGAAAAAACAGGAGATAAATAATTTTCCAAGGGTAACACAGGCCATCTGACTTACTGTAGTTACATAATCTATAAGAGTGTACCTATTGGGTTCCAGGAAGTGGGCAGGTGGGAGGGGAGGATCTACAGGACCTGGAAACCAAATAATTCCAGGGGACAACTAATGAAATAAACAGGGACAGGAGTGCAGTCAAAGGGTCAAAAGAAGGGAGCCTGATGGGGACACTGAGCAGAGAACTCAGGACAGCGCCCACTGCTCCTCAAAGGCATCAAGAGAGCCAGTGGACGCTGCCCAGAGGAACTCTGCCTGGATACGTGAAGGGCTAGAGGTTCGGAAACTGGCTCCACAGTCACAGGAATCTCCATTGGCCAACCTCCTCTCCCTGGTTTTGTAGATGGCTGTTTTAGCCAGGGCCAGGAGAGGGTTGACCAGGAAGTCCCGTGACTTTGTGGGGCCATGGATAGGGAGTGCATAGAGAAGGAGGTGAGGGGAAAAAGTGCAGCCAGAAATGGACCAGGATATTTGTGAGGAGCCGGAATAGGGGCTGCAACCAGGTGCACTCCAGGTAAACGTGCACCAGAGTCTCCCTCACACCACAGAAGGGGCAGGTGTCTGGGATAGTGGTAAACCGCGCCAAATACACTCCCGTGCTCATGGCCCCATGAAGGAGCTGCCAGCTGATAGCCCCGGTGGGCCTCAGGACCAGGATGGAGTATAGGCTGGCCCACGGGGCTCCTCACCCTCTAGAGGTGGCAGGAGGTCCCGCCACTTTGTGTCGGGGCGGGACGCGAGGGTGAGGAAGTAAAGGGTGTGGAGCACGAGCGTGTATAGGTGTTTCCTTGGTACAGTCTGGAAATGAACCGGCTTCAAATTGTGCAGCCGGCTCACGGAAAAGGGGTGGAGGGGACTGGTTGGGTCAATGGGGCAGGGACCCAATTTAAAGGTCCGGAGGGCCTGGGGTGGCGGGTGGGCAGGGTGTGCCCTCGTGCAGAACCCAGTTGAGGTAAGCCCAAGCAGCGGGCAGTAAAGCGGCCCTCACGTCCTGAAGTACGTGCTGAGGAGTACAAGGCCTGGAGAGCCCCATACGCTGAGGAAGCATCAGGGGATTTAGCCAGTCTCCCTGATCGTAATCCAGGAGGTCTCCAACTCTGGTGACTTCTGCCAGGACCAACCTCTGGTGCATCGAGGGGGACTCCACCATCTGCACATGGAGCTGGGAATTGTGTAGCAGGGGCTCCGTGAGGAGATCTGTCCCCTCGGTGGCCACCATGGACCTGGTCACTAAGAACAGTTTCCAGGTCTGGAGGAGGTCCTGGTAGAAGACTGGCAGCCCAGACAGGTCTCATGGAAAACCTCTCGGATCGAGATAAAGGAGCTGCCGGTCATACTGAAGCCCTCGGAGGCGGTGCAGGAAGGCATGCACCAGTACTCTCCATGCCGGACTACCTGCACCATAAAGGAGCCTCTGCAGGGCCTGGATGTGGAAGGCATAGACCTGAGTGTGTAGGCACTTCAGACCCTGCCCTCCCTCCTCCAGGGGCAGATGGAGGACCCCTGCAGAGACCCATTGCCATCTGGAGTTCGGCCAGGAAGCCCCGGGCCGGGACCAGGTTGTTGAGCTGGTACCAGAGCGTTGAGCCAGTACCAGAGCATGGACAGGACTAGTTGATTGAGTACCAGTGCCCTCCCTCGAAGGGAGAGGCACCCAAGTAGTCCTGTCCAGCTCCGGAGCTGCTCCATAACCCTGCCCTACAAACTGTGCCAGTTGTCCGGTGGAGCCGAATGTGTGTCAGAAAGGTAGACACAGAGATAGAGCGGCGGACCCACGCTCCACCGAATGGTCTGAAGCATGGGTGGGAGGGAGTTTGCCTGCCACCCATCCCTGACGACCAGGCCAGAGCTCTTGACCCAGTTGACCCAGGCAGAGGAGGCCGCCAAGTATACGGTATGGCAAGCCTCCACCCGTGCCAAGTCGCCCGGGTCCTGAACCATGAGGAGCACGTCGTTGGTATGCCGACAGGACCAGCTGCAGCTCCGGCTCTCGAAGCACCAACCCTGTCAACCTGCGGCGGAGGAGACAGCGGAAGGGCTCGATCGCCAGAGTGTACAGCTGGCCCGAGAGGGGGCACCCCGCTGTATTCCCCACCCAAAGCTGATTGGCTCGGTCAGGGTCCAGTTGAGCCTGACCAGACAGACACTCTGAGGAAGCGTACAGCACCTGGAGAAAACCCACAAACTGGGATCCGAAGCCTAACGCTTGTAGAGTGCCCAGGAAATACCCGTGGTCCACCCTGTTGAATGCTTTCTCCTGATCCAGGGACAGGAGGGCGAAAGACAGATCATCCCTACACCCAAGCTCCAAGAGATCCCAGACCAGATACAGGTTATCAAAGATGGTACAGCCCTGGATGGCGTAGGTCTGGGTGGATCATGTCCTCCAGCACGGACCCCAGCCGCAGCAAGATGGCCTTCACTACGATTTTGTAGTCCGTGCTGAGGAGCGAGACAGGATGCCAATTCCAGAAGTCGTGGAGGTCCCCTGCCTTCGGCAATAAGGCAAGCACGGCTTGCCTGCATGAGAGAGGGAGGACCCTGTTTTGTAATGACTCGGCCCAGACGGTGACTAGGTCTGGGCCGAGGACGTCCCAGAACATGCGGTAGAACTCCACAGTCAGCCCGTCCATGCCCAGAGATTTGTTGGTGAGCATGCAGTGGAGGGCTTCTGAGAACTTGGCCAGAGAGAGAGAGAGAGGCAGCTGTAGCCGGTCCCGGTCGCCTGCGCTGACTATTGGGAATCCGTCCTAGAACACGCTGCAAGTGGTAGGATCGGTCGGATCCGGGGAGAAAAGGTGTGTATAGAAGGTCCTGGCCCTCTCGCACATCTCTGCCATATCCGTGAGGGGGGTGCCGTCCTCCACTAGAAGGCAGGTGATGTGCATCTTGGCCCCCCTTTTTTCTCCAGGGTGTAGAAAAAGCGGGAGCCGCGAACCATCTCCCGAAGGAGGTGGATGCGGGATCGAACAAAGGCACCCCAGGCCCGATGGTCGTCGAGGGCCCGGAGCTCCTCCTGCTTCTCCTGGCATGCTCCACAAAGGGATGGATCCTCCGGGCTGGTGGCCAGACGCCTCTCTAGCTCTAAGACCTCCCATTCCAACTGCTCTATTGCCACACCCCTCCATTGGCTGGCGCCCGGGGTGTAGTCACGGCAGAAGAGCCGGGTGCACATCTTCCCCAGGTCCCACCACTACCACGCCAAGGGAAAGGCATGCCGCTGCCCTTGCCAGGCCAGCCAGAACTCCCAGAAGGACAGCACAAAGCCCATATCCTCCAGCAAGCTGTTGTTAAAATGCCAATAGGCCGGCCCCGGCCTCTCCGCACAGAGAGAGGCCATCACGGTGGCCAGATGGTGATCCAAAAAAGGGGCCGCCCAGATGGTGGAGGAGTGGGCCCATGAATGATGGAAGCGTGACAAATAGATGCAGTCCAACTGGGAGTGGCACGACCGATGGGTCTCCACGCGGTCATAGGTAAATGTCAAGACATTGTCTGGGTGGTAGTCACGCCACACATCCACCAGGGAGTGATGTTCGACAATCTCCCGGAGGACGTCTGCGGCGGCCAGGCTTTGCTTGGTCCCTGAGCGGTCCCGCTTCTCAAGGGTGGCGTTAAAGTCCCCACCCAGAACCAGGCACTCACGAGGATCCAAGGAAGGCAGACGCCTGCTGATAAAAACGCAGCCGCTTCGGGCCCGATGTCGGGGCATAGATGTTAACAAGGTTGACTACAAGCCCCTCCATGTGGGCTCAGAGGTGCAGCAGGCGGCTCGGCACAATCTCAGTGACCCCCAGCACCTCGGGCCATAGGTCGGGGGGAGAACAGGGCCACCACTCCAGCTGTACAAACTGTGAGATGGCTAAACTAGACCCTGTCCCCCCCACTCCAGCCACCAGCTGTCTTTGGCGGCCGAATCCATATGGGTCTCCTGCAGAAAAACCAGAGTACCCCCTCTCCCAAAGGAAGAGGAGCACCTGGCATCTGCGAAGACCCATCCTACAGCCCCGTGTGTTCAGTGTTGCAAAGGTGATAGGTGCCATGAGGAGGGCTGGGGGGGGATCCTTGCCGGCAGGGACACTCACGGTCCCCAGTGGGCCGTGCAGCAAACTGTGACCTACCCTGAAGGTGAGCAAGGAGTCACGGAAGCCACGGGCCCTACTTCCCAGTCCTCTTACCCTCCCCCATGAGGGCCCTCACAGCCCAGAGGACTTGATGAAAATCCCCCCATCGCTGCAGAGCGAGCTGCACCTTATTGCAGGAGCCACGGACATCTTCTAGAAACTCCCACAGCTCCTATTGCAGACGATGGGGGGGCGTGGTCACTGGCCCCCGTCATCCTCTGGTGGGGCCTCTGGCCCAGCCCCGTGGCCCACCGAGACGGGCAGACAAGGGGCGGACCCTCAACATGGCACCCAATGGGCTGGCGCCTCGTAGCCTGCCTCAGACCCCAGCTCAATGGTGGGCGGCGGAAGGAAGATAGCAGCCCCTAGTGGGTCAGGACAGGGAAACACAAAGGCTGCTCCCTGGGGGTCACCCTCCGGGAAAGGGAAAGAGACAGCCCCAGGGTCGGCAGTGGCATTGTGAGAGGTGGAGGGGATAGGGATGGGGTCAGGAGTAGGGTTGGGGAGAGGGACAGAGGCAGGATCCTGGGCCCCAGTAACTGGGCCGCTGGGAAGTGGTTCCCCTCTGTCTGGTTCAGGGATCTGAGGGACAGGGCGGGAGTCCCCAGTGGTGCCAGGCTCAGGCTCAATGGCAGATGCAACAGCCACGGCATCAGGAGGTGGGCAATTGTCAGTAGGGCCCACGCCCAGAAAGGAAGTCGGTTGCCCCACGCCAACGGGGGATACCCCTGGTAACTCGGGTCCCGGCCATGAGACACTTGCCGCCGCCTCAACAGGCTTGGCAGCCGTCAGCGGAGTGCCACCTGCTGCCGGGCAGGTCGAAGAGTCCAGGGGACCCTCTGAGGAGGGAGTGGAAGCAGTGGTCATAAGGAGGGGACACAGGGAAGGGGGGGCCAGGGTGAAGTCGCTCAGGTCAAGGCCAGTCCTCCCCTTGGGTGACCGGGGTCAGACCCAGGGCCTTGATCACCTCATAGATGGAGGGGAGATCACCTCCCACCACCCTGCCAGCGCCCGGAGCAATGTTCGCTTCGGGGCTTGCAGGGGCTTAGGATGTTAAGGGGGCGGGAGGGGCTCTACCAGAGGCCTCCATGGGGAGGGACCCCGACGGAGGGGCAGTGCTCCTCTCCGGTGCTGCCACGTCTTCCCCAGTCGGCACCGGTGGATGGAATGTGGCCGTAGACAGGGTGGAAGTCTCGGCAGCAGTGCCCCCTTCCTGGTTTTCCGGGGGGTCTCCACATCGGATGGCAGGAGCGGAGCTCGAGCCTTCTGCTTTCCCCGTACTAAGGTCCAGCCCTCCATGGCATCGTCTGCGGGCTGGTTAACAGGGGTCGGGTCAGGGGGCAAGGATGATGACTCAGCGACTCAGGAAGGCAAGGGTGGGGCAGCACGAGGGGAGGCAGATTCCCCCTGGGGCGGGCCCTCTCCCACCCTGGCGATACTCCCACCACGCCCTCCTCTAAGTGCCCTGCCAGAGTGCATGCAGCAGAGGCAGGGCTCTCCTGCTCATCTGGGCACATTGCGGGGAGTACCCTTGGGGCCGAGTGGGAGCAATGGTGGTCTGAGAAGGAGGAGGGGCGGCTCCAGGTGCTGGGCAGCCAGGGGCGCCGGTGATGACGGGGCCAGCGCCTTGGCGGGGCTCGGGGTCCCAGATGCCCCTCCTTGCCAGGCCAAGGGGCAGTCCCTCTGGACATGCCCCATCCCCCGGCAGAGGTAGCACCAGGCCTCCCCCGTGGAATAATGCACCCAGTAATGGGCCCCCTGGTAGGGAACCAGGAAAGACCCCTTGAGTGCCTCTCCACCACGTGCCGCCAGTGGCAATTGAAGCTGCCCCTGCTGGCGGAACGAGAGGACGTGACGGAGGGCGGGGTCTTTGCAGCCCAGTGGGAGAGGGCTGATGACAGAGATTGGTTTCCCCAGGATAGAGAGGGCAGGTAGCACTGGGGAGGAAGGAACGGAGGTCAGGACTACACCCAGGTCCTCCAGCAGCTCCAGGGGGACGAACACGCCCTCCCACCGCCAGGACCTTCTCCACTGCCTCCTGGGAAGCAGCCTCCGAGGCAAGGAAGAAGACAACCTTGCCATGCATTTTGGAGGCTGCCATGGTGGCCGTGGGCCCCACCACCCTTGCCAATGCCCACACGTAGGTCTCCACATGTGGAGGCAAGCACCAGGAGGCAATGGACGCCGTGCTTCCTGGCCAAGGTGAGGAAGGGGCCTAGGCTGCTAGGGATGGTAACAGCTGTGGTGGCTGGGAGAGATGACGTAGTAGCTGGCGGGGGGGCCACCACTACCTGGGCGTACACCCTGAGGGCCGGAGGGGGGGCGCCCACGGTGCTGGTGGAGGGAGCAGCAGGCAGGGCGGCCCCTGCCATGGAGGGCCTAGTCTTTTTAGCGGGGCTCTTTCCTTTCTTTTTGCTCCGGCCCTTCCCGCCAGCTGGGGGAGCTCCCCCAGAATTGGAGGGGGCAAGAGACATGGCAGCAGGGGAGGTCACCCCATTGCCCGCCGTTGCCGGCACCCCAGCGGGGGTAATAGCCGGTGGTTCGGCAGTGGCGATTGAAGTAGAGGCTGGAGGAGCCTCGGGAAGGTAGGCTGGGGAAGGGGGGGCAAGGTCCGCCCCAGGGATCCCACCCGTTGTGTCTCCTGCCATGATGAGCTGTGTGGGAGGGGAAAAACACCGGAGAAAGGGGTGAGAGGGGAAGCAGGTCAAGGGCTCCTCCCCACTAGGCTGCAGGCAGGGGAGGAGGGCGCCAAAGTGGGGGGGCAGAGAGGGGGGCTATCAAGTACTTGGGGGGGTGACAGTCACTGACCTAGGGTGGAAGTCCAGCTCCTCTAGCTGCACTAGGGGAGGAAAGGTCACAACAACATCAGGGGGTGCAGTGATCAACCAAAATAGGGGGGCACATGAAACAAGGGCCAATCAGGGCAAGGGGGGGCACAAAGGAAAGGGAGCAACCAGGCTGGGGGCAGGGCAGGTGAACCAAGGGGCTAGCTTTTGGGCTGGGGTGAGACAAACAAACCAAACCGCAGAGGGAAAAGGGGCAGGGCAGGCAAACAAACTGGGCTCGCAAAGGGTTTAGGCAAAGAAGCTTCAGGGGTAAAGGGCTGTAATTGTAGGGGGGGCAGTCCAAAAGGGGGGGCACATGCACCCACATGCACTTGTGGAAAGTCACTAGGCTGCTGCAGGCCCAAATGGTGGAAACAGGCATGGCAGGCCAGGCAAGCAGCTAAGTCCTAGAAGCAGGAGCTTGAGGCAGATGGCATGGGGGTGGTGGAGGGGGCAACAGTGGTGGTGGGGGGACACAGATGGACTAGGGGCAGGCTCCACACCACACCCCCTACATCCCCACAAACACAGTCAGGACCCCCACCACAAAAAAAGCACAGTTCAATAATCATTCAGTCCTCAGTGGCCCCCTCCACAGTGGTCTCCAGAGCCTCTGTGCGCTCCCCCAGCAGCCAATGGTCCCCTTAGTCCGCTTCCTGCTCCAGGCTCCAGCAACTCCCCAGAACAAACACAGCAGCAGCTCCAGCAGCCAGGAAGGAAGGACCCTCAGAGGTGGCAGTAGTGGGGTCCTGGCTTCTCCCTCTAAAGGTGGGGGGAAGGAGGGGATAGGCCAGCAAGCCTCCCCCCCCCACTTAGCAGCAGCAGCAGTCCTCCAGGGAAGGAGAGAGCTCCAGCCAGCACCAACAGCCAGAGAGGGAGAGGAAGAGGAAGGGTTCTAACTAGTAGGGTAGCCCAAGCAGACTGACTTTTCTCCCTATAGTAGTCTGGTTACCCACTCCTGCCCTGAAGGGTTTAAAACGTCCCTGGGAGAGGGCTGGGGCAGGGGAAAAGCTGAGCTGATTGGCGGAGTAGCCACAGCTGGGGACATGTCCCAAACAGACCCAGCTGGCCCTATAAAGGCCAGTGAAGCCAGGGGGCAAAAGGACTCTTCCTCGCTGAGGAAGAGGGGCCTGACTGCTGGGAAGTGGTGGGAAGTACCTGAGGTGGAGCAGGGCTGGGAGAAGGCCTGGGGAGCTCCAGACTAGAAACCCTGCAGGCCTAGAGTAAGGCCAAATAGGTACTGGGGCAGCCAAAGGTAGGTAAAGGCAGCAGGTCCAAACCCCCCTTGCCTATGTTGAGTGGTGCTTACACAGCAGTTAGCCCCAGGGAACAGGGGCTAGGTGATAATTGGCTGTGGCCATAGACTGAGGTAGGGATAGGGGGTTGGAGGCTCTCTGGAGAGGGAAGACCCACATCTGTGGGGGTACTGCCAGAGGGCAGCATCCTGGCCTGAAAGGGGTGCCAGGGTCCAGGAGGGGCTCAGGCCCAGCGGCAAGCAGGACACTAGCCTACAGAGGGTGCTCCAGAGGCTGGAATGCTAATTCCCTAGACGACCAGGAGGAGGTGCCGCAGGGGTGAGTCCCGCACTGTTACAAAGAGTCAGAATAGCTTTGTCTCAGTTTTTCCCCATGGGACTTTATAAGTTTAAAACACCTATTTTTGGCATGTTAATGACTTCATTAGAGGCCATATCCAGATGAGCTTTTTTCTTTAAAAATTTCCACTGTAGCTGAACACTGCTGCAGCTCCACCGGTGGTAGTAACAGTGGGAGTCCCAGTGAAGTCAGGCCTCCCAGGTGGCCACCAGCATTTTAAGTACCATCTCACTGTGTCGGAGCAGGTCCACATGACACTGTGTTTAAAGTGCCAATGTCTGCTGGAGCTGCAGTAGGAGTAGCAACACTGAGACATTTTAAAAAAAAATCCTAGTCTAAATAAGATTTAGACAGGTGTGTGTGTATATATACATAGGTAAGACTTGGAATGTCATCAGAATGTGAAAAGAAAATATCAGCACAATGAGAAAAAATGAGACTGCTCAGCTGAATAAAATGGATATGCTAAAACATTGTACAATAAAGAAACTCTGGTACAATTATTGAGGTTGTTCACAGAAACTAAAGTCACATCTCAAGAATTTTAAAAAAATAATGAGAAGATTCTCACAGAGCAGCAGAATAACCACAATCATTGCCATAAACATGTGCTGTGTCAGCAATGCAGAAAACAGAGGAATCCTTGCTTCCCCAGCTTGTATGCCTAAAGCCAGCAAATGCTGGAGAGGGTAAATAAAGGAAAGCTATGAGCACTCAGCACAAAACTGAGCTGTTCAGAACAAAATTAATCAAGAAACCAAAGTACGTGAAGGGAAGAAATTCTGTAAATGTCTATACACCAATGCTAGGACACTGGGTAACAAACAAGAGGAACTGGGATTGCTCATTTATGAGCATAAATTTGATATAATCGGTATTACTGAAACCTGCTGGGATGATTCCCGTGACTGCAATGTTAAAATCAATTATTATAAGTGTTAGTATATAGGCCTGTTTGTTAGCCTGGGATAGAATTTTGGGTTTGACTTTTTGAGTCTTATATCCTTACTAATATGTGTGAACCAAGACACTGTGTGTTGCATCTGTCCACAAGCAGATGGGGTGATAAGAGATGGAGCTAAAGTATTACAGGGTATGGTGGGAATGTAATATATGATCATATGCTGGAAGGCTGCCTGGCTCTTCTCTCAAGTCAAGGTCAAGCAACCAGGAGGGTCAAGTGGGGATGAAGGGAGGCATAAGAAACACTAAAAACCAAAGAAATCCTGGCCTTGGCCAGAACACAACCTCACTCCTTACCCCTCCCATAGGATACAAAAGAAATGGGGCAAAGACCCCAGACTCACAATCTTTCAAAAAGAAACATAACCATAAGTTGTAAGGGGTACGCACTCCTAGTCCCACCACAGGTATATTTAGGCCTGTTAAGAAGAAGGAGGTAGGAATGGGGAACAGGGACACAGGCAAGGCTCTGCAGCATCAGAGCTGGGAATGGAACACTGGGGAACAGACTCTGCCGGCTTGTAGCGCTATGGATATGTTTGCTTGGAACTAACCCCAATAAACATTGCATTGCCTGCACTTCGGACTTCTGGTCTCCTGCTCTCTGTCTGTGTAACAAAAACCAGGTGCAGGGGTGAAGGGAAAGCCCCCCAACAATAACCAATTTAGGAAGGATTGGGCGGGAGGGGAAGTGGCACTCTACAGTAACTCCTCACTTAATGTTGTAGTTGTGTTCCTGAAAAATGTGACTTTAAGTGAAACAATGTTAAGCAAATCCAATTTCCCCATAAGATTTAATATAAATGGGGGGAGGGGTTAGGCTCCAGGGAATTTTTTTTTTGCAATACAATACAATACTATAGTTGTTGGAGGTGCCCTCGCCTTACCCCACACAGGCACAGCTCACTGGCACTGGAGACAATGAGGCAGGCAAGGAGGCTGAAGCTGCTGTAGGCTAGGAGAATAACATTGCACAGCGGCAGCTTCCCCTACTCTGCAAGCACCAGGGGCGGGGAGCTCAACCCTCAGCCCGCCCACTTCACCCCTTCTCCAAGCCCCCACCCTTAACCCGCCTCTTCTTCCCCCGCTGCCCTTTACTCTGCACACTGCATCCTCACTCCTCCCTGCCCCTCCGGGGGACCAAGGACTCGGCTCACAGCCTCTCCCCTGCCTCCTGCCCATGACAATCAGCTGGTTTGCGGCATTTGGGAGGCAGGGGAGGGAGGGGGAGCCTGTGCGCCAAATCCTCTCTCCTCCCCCCTCCCTCCTGTACGCTGCAAGCCAGCTGATTGCTACAGGCAGGAGGCGGGGGGAGGAAGGGGAAGGCACTGATCCGTGGGGTCTTCCAGGAGGCAGGAGGCTCTGTGGGAGGGTGTATAGGGGGGTTGCCAGCTGTGGACAAAGCAGGCAGCCAAACAATGTTATAGTGAAGCATTGCACAACTTTAAATGGAGCAAGTTCTGTAACTGAGCAGGGACGTAAGATCAAAACAACATTAAGCGAGAGGACGTTAAGTGGGGAGTTACTGTACTGTAAGAAATGGCACTACCTCTTTCTGAGTTACTAAAAATTTGAAAGACAACGATCATGAATGCTTATGGATCAGTGTCCGAAGAGATAAAGCACAAGATGGGCTATTACTTGGTGTCTGCTACAGACCACCAAATCATAGTAAGGTACAGGATGACTGGCTCTTTATGCACACATTTATAATGTGTAGGGGAAAAAGCTGCATGATTATGGGGAACTTCAATCTGAGTGACATATGATGAATGTCTCAAAAACATCCTTGAAATTTCTAAATATTCTAGATGACAATTTCCTAACTCAAAAATCATCCAACACAGGGGAATTCTATAGTAGACCACATTTTGACAGATAAAGAGGAACTGATCACAAAACTAAAAATTAGTGGTAACTTAGGTACAAGTTATCAAGACTTATAATGTGCAAACAGAATAAAATCCAAACTAATAATCTATATGCTTGCAGTTTAAAAGGGACTAATTTCACAAAGGTGAAAACAATTATGAGTCTGATCAGCTGCAAGGAAGCATGTAATCAGAAAAATGAAAATTAGTGTTGGGAATTGTTTAAGAATACTTTACTAAATGCCCCCAAATCCATAACACCACAAGTGAGGAAGAAGGCTGTCTTCGTTTAAAAAAAAAGAAAAAAAGAGTTGGAGGAGAAGTGCAGGGATACAATGGAAGAAAAGAGAGTCAATAGTAATTAATATACAGTAGAACCTCAGCGTTACAAACACAAGAGTTACAAACTGATGTGTCAACCTCACACCTCATTTGGAACCAGAAGTATGCAATCAGGCTGCAGCAGAGATTAAAAAAAATACAGTACAATACTGTATTAAATGTAAACTACTAAATAAATAAAGAGAAAGTTTAAAAAAAGATTTGACAAGGCAAAGAAACTTTTCTGTGCTTGTTTCATTTAACTTAAGATGGTTAAAAGCAGCATTTTTCTTCTGCCTAGTAGTTTCAAAGCTGTATTAAGTCAATGTTCAGTTGTAAACTTTTGAAAGAACAACCATAACGTTTTGTTCAGAGTTACAAACATTTCAGAGTTACAAAGAACCTCCATTCATGAGGTATATTTAACTCTGCGGTTCTACTGTAAAACAAAAACTAGAAATCGTAGGTTGGTCATCCTCCCTTCTTGTGTAACTTCTCTGTGGGGCATGAGACTTCTTTAATAATAAGGGTTGTGAGAGGTACAGAATTATTAGTACCAGTCAGTAGAAGAAGTGAGTCTAAATCTCATCTCCTGGTTTCCAGGGCAGAGTACATTCCCAATAGGCCAACATGTATTTTGATCCCGGAAAGCAGGAGAAGGAGGAGGACAATAGTCCATTTTGTCTGTGTCCCATCTGGAGTTTGAACTCTTTGTGAAATGTTGGGGCTTTGCACGTGTAGCACTATGCAATGTTAAGGGTTTCTAACATGCTGGCAAAACCAACCTGTACCACATAAACCATAAATGGGAAATGGCAGCTTCTGAAAGCTGATAACTAGCTAACATCTGAATGAATTTTCACGAGGCCAACATAAGGCACCTCCCTGATCTTAGGACAGCCCCATGCCAAATGTCAAGGTTCTGTAGCAAACCCTGGAGGAATTGAAGTTCTTTAAAAATGTTGCAAGAATTTTTATAATGGAAAGTGTTAAGCAACCTAAATATTGGGTTCACTGCTGCTTCTTCTACAATGCAGAACTCAAAATAGTATAACAGAATCTGCTGAATCATTCCAGAAGAAAATGCTGCTGGGCTGTGAGTATGCTTGGAACATTACAACCAAGAAGAAATTAATTTGCCAAAGTTATGAACAATTGAAATGAGGTGAGAAGGTGCTATAACAGAAGCTGCATCTTGCCATCAGCTATAACAGTAATTGTCACAACTGTTATAATAAATGGTTGATGGATGAAGCAGATATCACCAGATTTTTGAAACAGCTCAGCATCCAACAGCTCCCATTTAGACATCTAAATAACTGGCCAGATTTTCCAAAGAGTCCTGAGGGTAATCTGGCCCTAGCTGAGTATGCTGAGCACTTTTGAATCTTGGCTCAGATACAGCAAATCTCAAACACAAGCTTGTGGGGGTGCCACACAAGAGCCTTATCCCTTGCACCACCACAATGCAAAGTCAGAACAGAAAACTGCAGCTGATATCCCCCAAGCAGGGGCTACACCTGTTGACTCAGTAGGATCAGCTAACTAGCAGCAGACTGCTAATTAGATACCTCTTAGTATAGAACTTCCTATTTCTGTCTCACCCCTTGTCTGAGCAACTAGTATCATAGGTCAGTTGCCGTCCAGACAGCCCTGGGACCAAACTTCTGCTTCTCCAAGCCAGTCTTCCAACCGGTCTGAACCCTATCCTGCCAAGCCTGTCCCCTTGCCTGCTCATCCATTGCCTTTCCCTCCTGTCCTGCCCCCAGAAGGACACCCAGATGCTGAACCTGTCTGCACCTTGGACTGTGTAACCTAGTTCACTCTTCAAACAACAGTGTCTCACCAATCTCTTGGTGATACCACTGCTCATCAAGCACACCCACTGGCACCCTGGCCTCAGCCTTGGACCAACAGCTCATAGCAGGCCATGACAGAAAATTTGGCAAAGAGCTTTGTGGATCTTAAGTTCTCAGACCAGAATTATGTTTAGTAACATTTTACAAGAGCCTCAAAATCAAAAATTATATCTTCCACTTATATAGTCTTCATACTTCAGAAATTCCTTATGTTATCAATGTATA
This sequence comes from Dermochelys coriacea, assembly GCF_009764565.3. Taxonomy (NCBI): domain Eukaryota; kingdom Metazoa; phylum Chordata; order Testudines; family Dermochelyidae; genus Dermochelys; species Dermochelys coriacea. The sequence goes on along the minus strand of NC_050069.1, from coordinate 154,452,992 downwards.
AAAAAAGACAAAGAGAGAGAGAGAGAGACAGACCAGAATCTCCTGTCAATGTAAATAACTTTACAATGTAAAGCACTTTTCATTGACATTTGACTTTCAGATTCTAGTTACCAATTTGGAATTTCATTAAAGAAGTTGCAATCTGATAATCAGCTTGAGATCTGCAAATAATAATCCTGAAAAGTTAGTTCTTTCTGCAGAAATGAGTCATGCTTTTAGAAAGATAACCTATTATAGTCTTCTGGCATTAAAAGTAATTATTACTAATTGGAAAGATGTAATAGTAATTAGTCATTGTGGTTGTTATTGTCATGTATTGGGAAAAAATAGCTGATAACAAATGGGGCAGATTTCTTTCTTTGAGGAAGAATGACCTTTCATATCTCACAATTTGACAAATCAATAAATATTTTCTGGAGCATGTAAATGACACTTACATATTTTTATAGTCTCATATTGTATTTTACTTACATCAAATTTCATTTGCCTGTTACATTTCCACAATGTAAAAATGATTATTTATCCCCTGATGTAGTTCTCAATATCTCTCTGGTCATATAACTGGCACTCTTAATTAGGGCATTGAAATAGTTGTGTTATGCCATTGTATTATTGTACTTATTTTTTTATTTTCTCCCATTGTGGAACTATGGCTCTTCAGTATTAATAATTTAGTTACATTTGTATTGTCATAAAAATAAGAACTTTTTGAACCAAAAAAGTCATCCCATTTTATTTAATAATTTATCTTAGTTCTTATGCTTTTTCATCATGACAGCTCCCATAACATTCTCTCCAGACCTCATAAATTAACAGGTTTTTTTATTATTTCTCTCACAATAGTTCTACATAAAAATGGAGTAAAATAAACACTATAGTTTCCTTTTTAAAAGCCTTAGTGTGTTTGGTGCAATTAGCTAGAACAACTAGAAGAATTCATCTTTCATAGCTATTTGTAAGATGCCTTTCAATTTTGTATCTAAACACTGAGGGAATTGGGGATTTTTTGAGTGGGAATTGGTATCATCTTTCTGCAAAGCTTTTTTCTGTACTGAATATCAACCAGCATAAGGGCTGGGTATACAGACAGTTAATGCATGTCACAGATCATAAAGAATACAAACTCTGAAAAGGAAAGGATTTTTATTTACAATACTGTAAATAAGACTAGTGGTGATTGCTTTACCACCAGAGTATTTGTTGCCTGTAGGAATCAGTCAGTAAATAACAAATATATAATTCCAGTTTTCTAATTTAAAAAATGTTCCTGGGCATCTGCATTGTTCATCATCACTCTGACTACAATGTTCTTTAAAGTTCAGCAGCATTCTTTTCAACCTCAAATTGAAATAAATTACAGGTGTGACAAATTCACTTTCTTGTAGATTTGTAGAATGCTAAATACATTGGCTAGACACCGGTTATGGCCCAAATTCTGCTGTGCCCAGATGCTCAGGAGGGTCAGGGGGACTATCAAGGAGCCAATTATGGTTCCCTCATTCTCTGCCCAGCCACAAATACAAAGGATTTTTTTTGCTAGCTGTGGATTGCCATTCCTGCCAGGATGACTACACCCCACCCCACCCCCAGAGTGCTGCAGAGAGGGAAGCACAGAGACTGGCTCTGAGAGCTGTGTCTGCTCATGTGGCAGGGGACTAAAGGCCATCCTATGCTTTCTTTCTACTGGCAGGGTAGTGCAGAGAGAGAGGAGAAGGACACTTTGAAGTCTTTAAACCATGATTTGAGGACTTCAATAGCTCAGACATAGGTGACAGGTTTATTGCAGGAGTAGGTGGGTGACATTCTGTGGCCTGCATTGTGCAGGAGGTCAGACTAGACTATCATAATGGTCCCTTCTGACCTTAATATCTACGAGTCTATGAGACAGAACCACTCCTCTGAGACCTGTCACTCAACTTATTTTCTTGATTTGTATTCAGTAAAAGACCTGGTCATCCTCTCCACTTACCAAGTTGGAGGGGACCCTAATCAGATGAATCCCATCTTGGAGTGGGAAAGGGGGAGATGAAAAAAGGAAAAAGCTGGGGAAACAGTCTGTGGTCATGCATTAAAGGCTGTTTCATAATGCATATGCACAAGGAGGCTGAATTAAGGTTACATGGACAACCTTAGCTCTGGCATTTACTGACATTTGAGTGCTTGACTTTGTAACCTTAACATTATTTATATATATATATATATAATTATCTGTATAGTGACCAAGGGTATGTCTGTACTACGAAATTAGGTTGATTTTATAGAATTCGATTTTTAGAAATCAATTTTATACAGTTGATTGTGTATGTCCCCACTAAACGCATTAAGTCAGTGAGTGTGTCCTCAATACCATGGCTAGCATCGACTTATGGAGCGGTGCACTGTGGGTAGCTATCCTACAGTTCTCGCAGTCTCCGCTGCCCATTGGAATTCTGGGTTAAGCTCCCAATGCCTGATGAGGCAAGAACATTGCCGAGAATGGTTTTGGGTACATGTCGTCAGTCTCCCCTCGCTCCCTCCCTCCCTCCATGAAAACAACAGCAGACAATCGTTTCACGCCTTTTTTCCTGGGTTACCAGTGCAGATGCCATACCACGGCACGCATGGAGCCCGTTCAGCTCACCGCTGCTGTTGTGAGCATTGTAAACACCTCGCGCGTTATCCTGGAGTATGTGCAGAACCGGGCTAAACGACATCAACACAAGGACGATTGTAATGAGGACATGGATACAGACGTTCCTGAAAGCACGGGCTGTAGCAATTGGGACATCATGGCGGCAGTGGGGTTGGCTGATACAGTGGAACGCTGATTTTGGGCCTGGCAAACAAGCACAGACTGGTGGGACCGCATAGTGTTGCCGATATGGGATGATTCCCAGTGGCTGCGAAACTTTCACATGTATAAGGCCACTTTCATGGAACTTTGTGAGTTACTCTCTCCCGCCCTGAAACGCAGGAATACCAAAATGAGAGCTGCCCTGACAGTTGAGAAGTGAGTGGCGATATCAATTTGGGATGATATCAACGTCAGGAATCAATTTGGAGTTGGCAAGTCTACTGTGGGAACTGCTGTGATCCAAGTAGCCAATGCAATCACTGCTATCAAAGGTAGTGACTCTGGGAAATATGCAGGTCATACTGGATGGCTTTGCTGCAATGGGGCTCCCTAACTGTGGTGGGGCAATAGACGGAACACATATCCCTGTTTTGGCACCAGACCACCTTGCCAACCAGTATATAAACCACAAGGGGTACTTCTCAATGGTGCTGCAAGTACTGGTGGATCACAAGGGACATTTCATCAACATCAACGTGCGATGGCCGAGAAAGGTGCATGACACTCGCATCTTTAGGAACTCAGGGCTGTTCAGGCAGTTGCAAGAAGGGACTTACTTACCAGACTAGAAAATTACCATTGGGGATGTTGAAATGCCAATAGTTATCCTTGGGGACCCAACCTACCCCTTGCTCCCATGGCTTATGAAGCCATACACAGGCAGCCTGTACAGTAGTAAGGAGCAGTTCAACTATAGGGTGAGCAAGTGCAGAATGGTGGTAGAATGTGCCTTTGGAAATTTAAAAGCTCGCTGGCGCTCTTTGCAGACTAGGTTAGCCCTCAGTGCAACCAGTTTGAAAACCAGTTTCATGACTGGCCAGGCTACGGTGTGACAGCTGTGTGTGTTTCTCCTTGCTGCAAACCCGCCCCCTTTGTTGATTTGGATTCCCTGTAAGCCAACCACCCTCTCCCCTTTGATCACAGCTGGCAAAGGAAATAAAGTAACTATTGTTTTGAAACCATGCATTCTTTCTTTATTAATTAAAAAAAAGTGAGATAACTGACAAGGTAGCCCAGGTAGGGTGGGGTGCGGGAGGAGGGAAGGACAAGGTCACATTGCATATTGTAGCCATACTACAAATCAAAACTGTTTGAATGACACCTTCTGTTGCTTGGGCCATCCTTTGGAGTGGAGAGGCTGGGTGCCTGGAGCCTCCCCTGACCCCGCTTTCTTGGGCATCTTGGTGAGGAGGATATGGAACTTGGGGAGGAGGGCAGGCGGTTATACAGTGGATGCAGTGGTGGTCTGTGCTCTTGTTGGCTTTTCTGCAACTCCAACAGATGCTTTATCATGTCCGTTTGCTCCCCCATTAACCTCAGCATCGCCTCCCGCCTCTGCTCTTCATGCTCACTTACTGCTTTCCTGGCCTCTGCCACTGAATGCGTCCATGCATTCAGCTGTGCCCTATCTGTGTGGGAGGACTGCATCAGAAAACATGTCATCGCAAGTGTGTTTTTTTCACCTTCTAATCTGCGATAACCTCAGGGATGTTTAGTTAGTTCTGGAAGGCCCCAAGGCCCTGATACTTAAACACATGCATAAGTACATGAGCAGTCCCATTGACCCTGTGGTAACTTACATCATCCCCACTCACTCCCTAAAACAGGGCTGGGCAAACGTTTTGGCCTGAGGACTACATCTGGGTGGGAAAACTGTATGCATGGCCATGAATGTAGGGCGTGGGCAGGGAGTTGGGGTTTGGGAGGGAGTGTGGGGTGTGGGAGGGGGTGTGGAGTGCAGGAGGGGGTTCAGGGCAGGGGATTGGGGTGCAGGAGGGGTGCGGCAGGGTTCTCAGGACAGGGGATTCGGGTGCAGGAGGGATGCGGCAGGGGGCTCAGGGCAGGGGGTTAGGCTGCGGGGTGCAGGAAGGGTTCAGGCTCCGGACTGACGCCATTTACCTCGAGCGGCTGTGGAGTGGCAGCAGCACGCAGCAGGGCTAAGGCAGGCTCCCTGCCCTGGCCCCACACCACTCCTGGAAGTGGCCAGCATGTCCGGCAGTGGCTCCTGGGGATGGGGTGGGGCAGGTGGCTCCGCTGCACACTGCCCTCGCCTGAGGGTACCACCCCTGAAGCTCCTATTGGCTGCAGTTCCCCATTCCCAGCCAATGAGAGCTGCAGGGGTGGGGGAGTGGTGCCTGCAGGCAAGGGTAGTGCATGGAGCCCTCTGCCCTCCCCCCTGCTCTGCCAGGGATCCCAGGGACATGGTGTCAACCACTTCTGGGAGCGGCACCGGGCCAGGGCAGGCATGGAGCCTGCCTTAGCCCCGCTGCACCATGGGGTTGGCAATCCTGCGGGATGGATTGAAAGCTCTGACAGGCCAGATCCAGCCCACGGGCTGTAGTTTGGCCTCCCCTGCCCTAGAACATAGATAAGAGATTTGTCCAAATTCTTTGGCCTCCCCCTCCTGCCATATACTCCTAAATCATGTCAGAAAACAGAGAAATAAAAGTTCTAGGAATATTTGCTCTGATGCAGGCAGGTCACTGCAGGCACAGGGAAGGTGCGCTGCCATACTTCTGTTGCTGAATGGAGTCCTTTCCTCTCCAGGGCCCTATGTGCTTTATTGGCTGCCACCAAGAGGATCATGATGAAAATCCTGCTGCTGTGGGAAGAGTACTGTGGGCTTGGTGTATTGCTACTATTCCTCTGCTGGATACCAATGCTGATGGGAGGTGGGATGGAAAGGGACAGTGTGGGGGGTAGAGGGGAGGAGACTAGCTGGCCAATACTTACAAGCCAACATTACATTTTGAATTAAGCGTCCTTTACTTCTTTATTTTAAGACCTATTGAAATACTTGCTTTACTTACTAATGCCTGTTTAACACATATGATCTAATGTATGAATCTACTAATAGCACAAATGGCATTACTTGTTTTCTAAACTTTGCATTCTGCTTTTAAGGAAGAATTTAGTGTGAAATGTCCAGTATGCTGTGTGTTGTGCTATCATCTTACAAAGCACCACTAAGGTCTGCAGCTTTACTGATTACTTTACAAAGCACCACCTTCTAGTGCCGCTCCATTGATTTATCTTTTAAAGAGTTGCTATACAGAGCGTGATCCTCCTGGTTCAATTAAAATTAGGTTAATTAATTGCAGATAACCCACATGACTAACTCAAAAAAATTAATTGCGATTAATCGGACTGTTAAACAATAGAATACCAATTGAAATTTATGAAATATTTTGGATGTTTTTTTACATTTTCAAATATATTGATTTCCATTACAACACAAAATACAAAGTGTACAGTGCTCACTTCATATTTATTTTTATTAAAAATATTTGCATTGTAAAAATGATAAACAAAAGAAATACTATTTTTCAATTCACCTCATACAACTACTGTAGTGCAATCTCTTTGTTGTGAAATTGCAACTTACAAATGTAGATTTTTTTGTTAAATAACTGCACTCAAAAACAAAGCAATGTAAAACTTTAGAGTCCACAAGTCCACTCAGTCCTACTTCTTGTTCAGCCAATTGCTGAGCAGGAGATAATGCTGACTGCTTCTTATTTACAATGTCACCTGAAAGTGAGAACAGGCATTTGCATGGCACTTTTGTAGCTGGCATTGCAAGGTATTTACATGCCAGATATGCTAAGCATTCATATGCCCCCTTCATGTTTTGGCCACCATTCCAGAAGACATGCTTTCATGCTGATGATGCTTGTTAAAAAAATAATGTGTTAATTAAATTTGTGACTGAACTCCTTGGGGGAGAATTGTATGTCTCCTGTTCTGTTTTACACATATTCTGCCATGTATTTCATGTTATAGCAGTCTCAGATGATTACTCAGCACATGTTCATTTTAAGAACACTTTCACAGCAGATTTGACAAAACGCAAAGAAAATACCAATGTGAGATTTGTAAGGATAGATACAGCCCTTGACCCAAGGTTTAAGAATCTGAAGTGCCTTACAAAATCTGAGACAGACAAGGTATGCAGCATGCTTTCAGAAGTCTTAAAAGAGTAACACTCTGATTCAGAAACTACAGAACCTGAACAACCAAAAAAGAAAATCAACCTTCTGCTGGTGGTATCTGACTCAGATGATGAAAATGAACATGTATCAGTCTGCTCTGCTTTGGATCGTTACTGAGCAGAACTCAGCATGTCCTCTGAAATGGTGGTTGAAGCATGAGGGGACATATGAATCTTTAGCACATCTGGCATATAAATATCTTGCGATGCCGGCTACAACAGTGCCATGCGAACACCTGTTTTCACTTTCAGGTGACATTGTAAACAAGACGCGGGCAGCATTATCTCTTGCAAATTGTAACTAAACTTGTTTGTTGGAGCGATTAGCTGAAGTAAGACTGAGTGGACATGCAGGCTCTAAAGTTTTACACTGTTTTATTTCTGGATGCAGTTATTTTTTGTAAAAATTCTATATTTGTAAGTTCAACTTTCATGATAAAGAGACTGCACTACAGTACGTGTAATAGGTGAATTAAAAATACTATTTCTTTTGTTTTTTTACAGTGCAAATATTTGTAACAAAAATAAATATAAAGTGAGCACGGTACACTTTGTATTCTGTGTTGTAACTGAAATCAATATATTTGAAAATGTAGAAAACATCCAAAAATATTTAAATAAATGCTATTCTATTATTGTTTAACAGTGTGATTAATTGCGTGATTAATCACAATTAATTTTTTTAATCACTTGACAGCCCTAATTAAAATTAATGCAAAACTCAAATTGATGTAAATGTGAGTGGTGTGGCAGTTTTAGCAATGCTATTCTTTGCATCAGAACTAAACTGAGATACCTTAAACCTAGGCTGTGGGATACAAATAATATAGCTCTGCTCCTTTACTGAAACAGACACTATTTTAAGTGCTCTAGCATTTATGAAGCACGCTCAGAAATGGGTTTGAAATGGCAGTTCCCATTTGTCTGCAGTACAAAGTTGTGCAGTTCAGCACAACTGTTCTTGTGGTCTCCTTGACTATGCAGCAAGCTGCTAAATGTGGAAGAGGCTGTGCAGAGTTTTATTTTGTGTCCAGGAGAGGTCAGATTGAAAAAAAAAGTAGATATATTCTCATTTATTAGAACAACTTCTGTTGAGGAGACAAGCTTACAAAATGATTTTCTCTTCAATCTCTTATAAAACACTTGCAAATAGTAGTAGAGGCACATACTTCTAGTTAAGCTCTTGAACAAGAACATTTAAAATTTCAAGCAGCACTTTCAAAAAACAATGAGCCTGTGGTTGGCTCAGGCTCCAGAAGCTCTTCTCACTGTTGCTTTTTCATGCACTTGGTGGCTGTTCTATACTTCAGGGTTTTCATATAACATTCCCAGCAGCTCTCAGAGTTTATGTCCCATAATCAGCTTTTGTTAGAGCAACACCATACCTGACTAAGTCTTGTTCTTTGGTTATCTGCTACATTCTGCAGTTGGTTCCAGGACCAGATTATGACATTCTGAGGTCCTAAGCTATGTCAAGTGTAAGAGGCCCCATACCATAAAGAAATAGATATTATTTTCACAGAAAGGACATTGAATATATAAACAAAAAGCTTTATATTTGCATATATACAAAGGCAAAGTTGTAAAAATAGAATAATAATCTAACTAAAACACGTCTTGCAATATGCCTGTTTGCATTATAAAATAGTTTCAAATTAACATTTTTTCATCTGTGATTTCTTAATTAGTAGATATGAAAACTTTATATATACAGCAACGCAAAAGCAGTTACAGTTACACAGCCCAGCTTACTTAACGGAAGCAGTACAACCTGCAGTATATCTGTTTGCACATCATATTAATTTTAACACTGAAATTTCTTTTGTGATTTCTTGCTTTTGTGATTTTTGGAGAGCAAAGTTATTGATGATGTCCTCAAATGATAAGCTACAGAGTTTGTCACTTTTGATGCACAGAATGCTTAGGGCAGATATCTTTTCTTGAAGAATTTTCTAGGCAGACGTCTCTCTTCATGTGTGCTTCTCTAGCCTCTGTCTCCCTCAGGACCACTAATTAAATTCGAACAAACAACTCAGACCCAGAGAATGACAACAAGCTATATGCGAAAGAGAAAGAAAGAAGTTAACCAGAAAAAAGACTGGTAATCTCTAGACAGGAATTGAGAAAGTGAGAAAAACTAGCCTATATTCAAGCAAATATAATGAATATTATAGGCTTTAATGGCCTATAAATCATATATGCATATAGTTTGAAATAACTTGCTCATCAAGTACTCAGAATATCTTGATATATATGTATATTTTCCTTCACTCCTCAAGATCCATTTGACCCAAGTGCATAAGACAATCACCTGCAAACTCAAATTATGTGAAGCATGGACAGGGCATGAAGCAGAAAGTGGTGTGCATACTAAAATACACAGTTGTACGTATATACAGATCAAAAGAAGAAAGAATACACTAACACTTAAGAAAATGAAGAAAAACAGAAGCAAAGGCAATATACAACTGAGCATGCTCGACCATAAACAAAAGATGGAGGCCTTCCAGCTACTACCAGCCAAAAGGGATGCTATACCTGATGTCACTCCTAGGACAAATCCCATAGGAATATGAGCGTGGCAGGACGGCTTCACGATACTGCCGTCTCCGACCTCACATTTTTCCCGATTTTATTGGCAATGAGATTATTTATTTATTTATCAGAGGGATAGCCGTGTTAGTCTGGATCTGTAAAGGTGGCAAAGAGTCCTGTGGCACCTTATAGACTAACAGATGTATTGGAGCATAATAATGGGTATTCACCCACGAAAGCTTATGCTCCAATACGTCTGTTAGTCTATAAGGTGCCACAGGACTCTTTGCCGCTTTTATTTATTTAAATAAATTATGAGACATGGTCAGAATTTTACCAGTAGCAGCCAGCCAACAAAACGCTGCCTTAGGAGACGGATAGCAGACTTACTCGTAGAAATACTAATTTTACAAGTGCAATTTTCATTTTTTTCCTCAGTCCTGGCCTCCCACTTGTCAATAATGAACAATTAGTGAAGGGTAAGGCTATTTGCATAGCAAGATGTGTATATTTTTGTCATATTAAATGAAGATATTTACATTTAGAGAGACTCTTCTTTTTCCCATATCTCCTTTATTTATCAACTGATTTTGATAAAACTTGACATGGAATCAGTTGGTTTTTTTTTAGAGGCTTCTCAAATTGTGAGGCCCTAAACTGTATCTTAATTACCTTATGCCTTAATCCAGCCCTGGTTGGTCCATTGCCCTGCAGCCATAAAATCTGTCTTCATTCTTTACTAAATTTATACTAAAACTTCTGTACGATAGCAAAGCTCTGTTGCACATATAATATGAAACTGTTTTCTTCCAGTATGCTCAATGTCTTCTCACAGGTGATTCAGATTATGACAGAAATTAACACTTTCCTATTCTGTTTCTGTGAAAACTCTTGATGCTTTACTGTGCACCTCAAAATTTTACAAAGGTGATATAACAGCTTTACATGGCTAACCTGAAGTAGCTTAAATTTTAATTATCATTCTCAAATTGCAAATAAACTGCTCTGCTCTCCAGGTAAAGCTAGAGAACATTCAATCTGTAGTTTGAAAATTAAAAATACAACATGAACAGAAGTTTTGAAAGGACTGTAAGAATCATCAGTCGAGTGTCCCTTTATTTGCACCCAGTGGGTGTAAAGTGTCCAGGATTTGAGCAGCAGGATTCGGGGAATAAAAAAGTCTGATTACAGACAGAATATAAGAAGTACTGAGGAAACTTTTAAGAAGCTGGGAATTGACTCATCGGCTGTTTTGTGCCCAGGTTTGGCTTCTGGAAACTAAGAGCTTTTCCTGTCTTGAATCTCCAACTGGAAATATGGAAACTGTATGTTAATCAAGAGGAGTTTGCCAGCTGCACAAGACCTGGTATATTCCAAGGCAAAACATCTATATTTTTGACTTTTTCATTTAAAGTTTAAGGTGTAGCACTTGCTATGGGCATTTGCTTTTAACAACAAAGCGCACATATGCACTCTAGAAAATCCTAAACCTAGGGAGAAAGGTTAAAAATATTTCAGTGGAATTAATCATCTGGAAGACAAGAAGAAAAGGAGTACTTGTGGCACCTTAGAGAATAACCAATTTATTTGAGCATAAGCTTTCGTGAGCTACAGCTCACTTCATCGGATGCATTTGGTGGAAAATACAGAGGGAAGATTTATATACAAATCCAGACTGGCCACTTCCATTCTTTTAATGTGTTGAAGATACAGGCCAAGATTTTTATTACTGCATGTGCAAAATGTTTATTTGGATGCCTAATTTTCATATACAGCTATGGCAATTATGCATGCAAATGTACATGCATAATGCTGAAAATCTAGGTTTTATAATGGCTGGACAATCTAGAAGCCTAACTGCTGAATTTTGAGAAGTGCAATGTTGGAACATGACTCCTCACTGGTTTTTGTCATTCCAGATCAAATAAAGCAATAAATAAATAAATCTGGATTTGTGCCTGCAGCTTTACAGGACTTGAAAAATTATAATAAATTTGAATAACCGGAGAGATAAACTTGAATAACCAGTGTCTACATATAATCTGTCAAGGTCATAGAGTGTTGTGGATAAGATGAGGTGCAATTTCCTTTAGCTATTTCCATCTGAGGGTTTCAGAAGCAGATAGCAGTTTGTATTTTGGCTACATAGTTGCTATGCCTTTTGGTTTTCTGCATATAGCACCTTTGAATCTCTACCATCATAGCTTTCTGTATAGATAAGCAGTTATAATCAGTTCAATATGGACTGACACAGCGGACAGACTATACACTATACTATACTCTCTCACACACTATAGTCTCTCATGGAGTCTTTTTACTCTCTCTTTTTTTTTTTTGCCATTCTACTTAATCTAAAATAAGTCCTTCATTCTGAAATTATATGACTGCTCTTTGTGAGCTGAAAGACATAACAGTATTGTATTCCATAATGTACATTTATACTGGGAGAGATTTTGATGCCCCCACCCCCACTCCACCCCTTCCCCCAAGTCCCCACCCTGCCCTGCCTCTTCCCACTGCTGCTCCGCCCCTGCCCTGCCTCTTCCCACCCAGTCCCATCCCTTCCCTTGAGTGCACCCCATACCCGTTCCTCCCTCTTCTCCCTCCAGTGCCTCCTGTACGCCACAGAATAGTTGATTGCGGCAGGTGGGATAGGCTGGGAAGGAGGGGGAAACTGATTTTCGGGGCTGCTGGTGGGCAGGAGGGTGGGGGGAGTTGGCTGCCGGTAGGTGCTAAGCACCACTAATTTTTTCTGTATGTGCTCTAGCCCTGGAGCACCCACTGAGTCAGTGCCTATGGGTGTCAGAATCTAATGCGTGGTCAGCAGAGGATGCAAAAAGGTTTCTAATATTAATGGAGGCTAAATTAGAGTTATATTCAGTAATAACACAATACTAATGACTATTTCACATACCTCTTCAACAGTGGCCCAGGAGCTTATTTACATGGCCATGTTGAGCAAGTAAGTACTGTAGAACTCTTTGAAACAATTTTACATTCCCCTTGTTGGAACAGTGTCAATACAATAGCAGTGGTTGGTTTAATTTGGTTAGTAGTTTGAACTGGGGATTTCATTGGTAAGACAATTTTCACAAAAGATTTTGTGTCTGTTTAGTGACAAGTTATTTTTGTTAGCCTTTGTGAAATCTGAAAATTAAGGGGGTGAAATGTTATTGCCATAGTCCATGTTGTTAAAACTCAAATCATGCTTCACTGACTAGGTACATTGCTCAGGCCAGCTGGTGGCCTCCCTGGGTGGTGGTTCTGTGTTAGGTGATGCATATATTATTCTCGTCAGTGGGGTTGGGCTATTAGCCATATTCAACTTGAGGCTTTGTTCTCTATGATGCTAAATGTCACTGCAATTTCTGTATGTTCTATGCAGGAGCAAGATATATTTTCTTCCCCTGTGTTTAACATATTGTTTTGAATTTTCTCTTTGAATTCTGAGAACGCTCTGGATTTGAATCATTGTAAAGGCAGACTTATTTGAATTAATTGATAAAGCAAAAAAAAGAATATAATTATACTTAACTGTAAGGTAACCTGGACAAATTTGTCTTATTACACTACTTTAAATCACTTTAAAGTACTGTGCATCATTGAGCATCTGTTTAATATAAAACTAGATAACTATTGAAAGTGCAGAGGAAATGACCTCCAAAGATAGTTCATATATATATAATTATTTTTATTTATCTTCTTATGTTCCAAAGTATCCCAGTGTTTTATAAACTAGATTAGAAGCTCTTTGGGGCAGAGACTGTCTTTTTGTTCTGTGTTTGTACAGCACTCAGCACAATGGGGTCGTGGACTATTACTGGGGCTCTTAGGGATTAAGAGAATACAATTATGATAAAATAAATACATAAATAAATAACAATATATAACTGCCCAGAAATGCAGTCTGTTCTGTTGTGGAGGGTGGGTATATAGCACGCTGCACAACAATGGCCAGGCGGTAAAATTTTGAACAAGATTTTTAGTTCCTAGAGAAGCTGCAGTAACCCTCCACCCTGGAGTAGAATGCAATCCCTAGCCCACAATACATAAAATATGTACATATAACATTAATAAAGTTAATACAATTGACCTCAAAGATACTGCATGTGGTTGCAATATCTGTCAAATCATTCTTCATCCTCTAGTTTTTGCTAATTTCTGATCCTATGTTCTTCCTTGAAACACATTCTTGAAACTACGTCTTCCTGGAAGTTCAATATCTTTCTTTATAACAGGAAGATTTCAGGACTTTCACTACATTCTATAGGCTATGAATCCAATCTCCAGAACGCTAAACTCTCAGGTTTTGCCTTTTACTTGCTAATGCAAAAAGTAGCAACTAAGGTTGTTCCAAAACCCAAAGCATACTCCTTATCCCATTTTAAATGGATGCTGGATAACAATGCAATGCTTAGACATATTGTTCCACAAAGCTGTGGGTAGTTGTGTATTCACAGTTTTTGTGGGAGGTGCTTAGTTTCTCTATTTTCAGTAGCTTTCAAAATATGAGAGAAATTATACCAAGAAATTATTAAAGAGGGAAAATGATGTAGTAATGTATTAAGCTGGAGGTAAGAAGTTAAAAGTTCTTATTTAAAGAAAACTATCTATTAAAATGGGAAATAGAGTATGGACATCCTGAAAAAAATATAAAAATCGTAATTTCTCTCTCCTTAAATTCTATAACTGGTATTACATGAAAAATGGTTGAAACAAAAATATTATAGTTTTCTGGACAAGTTGTATTACATTTTAAAGAGATAACTGCTCCTATTAAACAGCCACAATTATCAGTATGAATGAAAACCAATTAAATTATAAGTTTGGGAGCACTGAGTAATCACTTATAATGACTTTATTGACAGGTTTCAGAGTAGCAGCCGTGTTAGTCTGTATTCGCAAAAAGAAAAGGAGTACTTGTGGCACCTTAGAGACTAACAAATTTATTAGAGCATAAGCTTTCGTGAGCTGCAGCTCACTTCATCGGATGCATTTGGTGGAAAAAGTGACTTTATTAAAAGTCATAGCATGGTTTTATGGCATATGAAAATTAGAGCTTTGCTAGTCTCTACTGGTATTAGCAAATTGCTAGAAAAATAAATAATATTTGCTTTCCTCTAACGTGAACGATTCAGAAAAGGATTAGGCCATTCAGCTCAATGAAGTTTATCCTTGTTAAAGTATATTCTCCAAGAACAAGACCTAGTTGCTCCTTTAGTGGCTTCACTCCTTTAACTTTAACAGGTGGGCAATTCCAAAGATTCATTGCTTTCTGAGTAAAAGTAACATCCTCCTTATTTATTTTCTTTGCCTTGACTTTCATTTAACTCCACTGCCTGATTTGATGAAACCTCAGATCTGACATTAAATGTGTTTGTAATTTGGTATAGTAAAATGAGAACCTTTCTTTTAAGATGTCAGTTAAGACAAAGTAGAATATTCTTCCCCATACTCCTAACACTTCCTTAATTACACTTCTCTACAGTACTTCTTTGAGCATTCCCTTGTCATTAAAAGGATGGCCAAAACTGAACATAATACTCTTCTGATCTTATTCTCATTTCATTTACAGTTTGAGGATTTTCCGTATTATAATCTACAAAGTGCTAAATATTATATCTCATTGCATCACATAATAATGGTATTTCTTTCCTAGAGGTGATGGGAAGGGGTACGTCCACATAGTTGTGAAAAAAAAATCTAAAAATATTGCTGAGTCACCGATTCCCATTATTTTTACACTACTCATTAACTTCATTAGGATCTGTGGGCATGGAACAACAATAGAATAAAATCAATGTGGGCAAACAAGAACAGGATATGTATTTTCTCCATCAATTTTGAAACTTCCAGAAAAACTAGGTGAGTAAATTAAAACAGGCCAGGAAACTTCAAACTGTATAGAGCCAAATGCTGGAAGTTTTGCTGGAAGGATGGAAGACTTTGGCCCATGTTACACAGACAACAGCAGGATGCAGCTTTAAGAATAATGTCTTCAACATATTAGGAAAAAAGATCAGACATCTTCTTCAACACAAGGCAAATATATTCTCAATTATTTTTCCAACAAGTGTATTGTACTTATTGTGACCATTGGAAGGAAAAGCCAATTTCCATTAATGCTTATGGTATCATTAAAATATCATTAGGCAACATCTTTGCCATATCTTTTTGAATGAGTCTGGACTGCTATGAGGAAACTTGGGTTTGTTTGGGGAGAAGATGTTTGGTTTTTGGGGTTATCTAAATTGGTATTTAAAAAATAATTCACAAAGAAAAGCCAGTTTAGCAGAGTCAAGAGATAGACTCAGTAAAATGGTTCAATATCCAGAGTCTGAGCCCTTCCCTTGGCAGCTTTTAAAGAATCTGTATTGTGCACATTAATTGTTCTCTGCCAGACTAACCTGATATCTTTCTTTGATAAGACAACTGACTATCTAGGCAAGGGAAATGTGGGATAGCTAGTTTATCGGCCCTTCTGTAAGGTATTTGATACAGTACACATGTGAAATTACTAGCTAAAATGGAGAATATGGGGATTAGTACAAGAACTGTTAGGTGGGTAAGGACTAGCTAAAGGGGAGGTTATCGTGAATTGTGCTGAAAGGACAACTACCGGGATGGAGGTAGTTCCTCAAGGATCAGTCTTGGAACTGATATTATTTAATATCTTCATGATAATTCAAACTGGAGCAGCTACAGAGAAGGGCTACTAGGATGATCCGAAGAATGGAAAACTTGTCTTATGAAAGGAGACTTAAGGAGCTTGGCTTGTTTAGCCTAACTAAAAGAAGGTTGAGGGGAGATATGATTGCTCTCTATAAATATATCAGAGGGATAAATACAGGAGAGGGAGAGGAATTATTTAAGCTCAGCACCAATGTGGACACAAGAACAAATGGGTATAAACTGGCCACCAGAAAGTTTAGACTTGAAATTAGACGAAGGTTTCTAACCATCAGAGGAGTGAAGTTTTGGAATAGCCTTCCAAAGGAAGCAGTGGGGGCAAAAGATCTATCTGGCTTTAAGATTCTACTCGATAAGTTTATGGAGGAGATGATATGATGGGATAATGTGATTTTGGTAAGTAATTGATCTTTAAATATTCAGGGTAAATAGGCCTAATCCCCTGAGATGGGATATTAGATGGATGGGATCTGAGTTACCCAGGAAAGAATTTTCTGTAGTATGTGGCTGGTGAATCTTGCCCATATGCTCAGGGTTTAGCTGATGGCCATATTTGGGGTCGGGAAGGAATTTTCCTCCAGGGCAGATTGGAGAGGCCCTGGAGGTTTTTCGCCTTCCTCTGTAGCATGGGGCATGGGTGACTTGAGGGAGGCTTCTCTGCTCCTTGAAGTCTTTAAACCATGATTTGAGGACTTCAATAGCTCAGACATAGGTGAGGTTTTTCGTAGGAGTGGGTGGGTGAGATTCTGTGGCCTGCGTTGTGCAGGCGGTCGGACTAGATGATCAGAATGGTCCCTTCTGACCTTAGTATCTATGAATCTATGAAAAAAGTAGGAGTGTGCTAATGAAATTTGTTAATGACAATGTAGGGAGGTATTATCAATGCAGAGGAGCATAGGCTGTGCTGGACAGGCAGAGAGATGGGAGACAAGTAGATGATGCAAAGGCAATGAAGAGATAAAGGTGCATCCAGTGCCTTCTGTGACTGGGGTAATTATTGCCAATGAGCCAGAGGCAGTAGAAGGGGAGACATGGGTTGTAGAATGTGTGGGGGCTGAAAAATTATTTAAAAAAAACCCAAGGACATTGACTGCCCCAAATCTTCATTAACACAGAGTTAAGATGGTTCAGTAGTGCCTTGTGCTCTTCCAGAACTCAAGTTCAGCTATATTAAAATATCCAAAACCTAGGAATCCAAGAATTATTGTAAAGCAAACAAAATAGGGAGTTTAGGTGTATACCATCCCCATAATGCAACCTTAACTCTGCCCTTTTTGAACAATGCCCCAACACACCAATAAGATACATACCAGCACTCTAACATACACACATGCCTTATAGATTCTATAGAATCTCAGGGACTGTAGACACAGCCTAATATCCTCTCTTTCCTTAGGCAAAACTTGGGTTTAAGTCAGGTGTAGCAAACAGGATCTACCTACACCTGACTTACACAGACACTGAGGCTGCTCCACACAAACTACCCCAGGCTTGGTCAATGTTACCACCCCTTGACCCTTGCCCTGAGAATTCCTTCAGAGACATTGTTTTCACTTTCCCCTAGTCAAGTTG
Organism: Dermochelys coriacea; assembly: GCF_009764565.3. Taxonomy (NCBI): domain Eukaryota; kingdom Metazoa; phylum Chordata; order Testudines; family Dermochelyidae; genus Dermochelys; species Dermochelys coriacea. The sequence goes on along the minus strand of NC_050069.1, from coordinate 154,435,371 downwards.
TCTAGAGTGGCTCTGGAGGGTGAGTACCAGACTCAAATTGTTAAGCGGAGCACAAACCACAAATTGGTTGTGAACTCTATACTTGGATTTCATCAGGTACCAAGTGTAAACTCTTCAGGCACTATAACAGCCTAACCAGGGAGTCACAGACAGTCATTTGGGGTACTCTGATCTATCTTTCTACCTAGGTAAGCTTGCTTTTGTGATAGATGGTCCCTTACACCAAGAATCACAATATTCAGGTAATTCCTAGTCCCAAAACGACTTGTCAACTGCACCTTAGGTCACACACCAAAGACAATGCTTGTAGCCAATTCTATAATTAATTATCTAAAGTTTTATTAACTAAGAAAATAAATGAGAGTTATTTACAAGGTTAAAGCAGGTAAACACACACACACACAAAGAGTGAAAGAGAGTTACAGTCTTAGGTTCCAAGGTGATAGAAGCTGCTGTAATATGCAAAGTCTATATGTCATTTAAGGCTAACCTACGCTAAGCAGCTGGGGAATCCCTTGCTTATGCTTAGAAATCTTGCCCTCCCAAAGTTCAGGCAGCAAAGAGATCCAATTTCTTCCTGTCAGCAGTTTTTATTCCCTTCCCCCAGAGTTTACACTGATGGAACCAGTTCTCCTACAAATCTCATCTTTATGGGTGTTGGGGGAGTAATCAGTAAAGTCTTTTGCCCTCTGATGTTCCACACTGTTTGCCTGAAGAAAAGGAGTACTTGTGGCACCTTAGAGACTAACAAATTTATTTGAGCATAAGCTTTCGTGAGCTACACCTCACTTCATCGGATGCATTTGGTGGAAAATACAATGGGGAGATTTATATACACACACAGAGAACATGAAACAATGGGTTTTATCATACACACTGTAAGGTGATCACTTAAGATGAGTCATCACCAGCAGCGGGGGGAGGGGGGGAGGAGGAAAACCTTTCATGGTGACAAGCAAGGTAGGCTATTTCCAGCAGTTAACAAGAACATCTGAGGAACAGTGGGGGGCGGGGAGAAATAACCTGGGGAAATAGTTTTACTTTGTGTAATGACTCATCCATTCCCAGTCTCTATTCAAGCCTAAGTTAATTGTATCCAGTTTGCAAATTAATTCCAATTCAGCAGTCTCTCGTTGGAGTCTGTTTTTGAAGTTTTTTTGTTGAAGGATAGCCACCCTCAGGTCTGTAATCGAGTGACCGGAGAGATTGTTTGCCTGGTGTCTATGGGGCTTCTTTTGCTCAGTAGGAGATAATACTTCTTGTAGTAAGCTAGTATTTCACACCTAGTTATACTTCTCTCCTGACTGTGTGGGTTTAGAGTTTCAGAGCAAACACTTAAATATTACCTTATAACATGGGATACAGATATTATACATGAGATTAATGCATGCAGCAACTTACAGGCCTTTCATAAAATCTAAACACTAAACGCATTTTTATAAATCTAATAACTATTTTACCAATACTAACACTGACTGGTTTCCAGCTATGCATTTGTCAGTGTTCAGTTGAGGCCTCGGGGCCTCAGCATGAGCTGACACCTGGTCTGCCAGTGTCGCTGTCACACCCCTCACTAAGCCCTGGAGACCACTGTCATGTCTGCCACCAGAATGCTGACAATCCCTATGGCAAGAAACCCCCTGAACACCAATACAGACATATCTACAGAACACAGTGCTGAAATGAGTAATATTTGATCTCTCAAAGTGCACACGCACCTCTTCTCCCATCACAGTGACAACTCTTTCAACCTGCTCCAAATAATCCCTCCACCCTTCAATTCTGCTACACCTAACATAGTGAACAACAGCTGGAGTGCATGCAGATAAATGCTGAAATTCAGATCTGTGGAACACAACAATGGCCCCTTCTCATAGTCCTTCCTTGTGTTTAGTTATTATGGTACCACCCTTACTGAATCATTCCCATTGGCCAGTGCCAGCCCCAAGAGAGCAGAGTTAAGGTTCTGATGTGGAGGTGGCATGTACCTTAACTCTATTTCCTGGTTTTCAAGAGGTTTGAGCATAGCTGAACTTGATGTTCTGGAAGGGCACAAGGAATCACTGGACAATATTAACGCTGTATTAATGAAGATTTGCGGCAGCTAATATATTTGTTTATCTAGATGGATATGTACACATTTTTGTGATTTAGTGTAATCCCAGTTCGACTAGTGGTAGGACATTTGTTTGCATCCAGTCAAATTCACTCTCAAATCCCCCATTCATTCCCTTCCTACATACACCCACACATCCCATATTACATAGCAAGGAAGTACCTCTACATGTTTGCAAGTAGAATAAATATCTGCCCCTGGTTAACTTTAACAATCTGTGATAAATCATGTCTGGTTTTGTTGATTTATTCCTCCTCCCTTACTTAAAATGTCTGCTTTGTTAATCTTGCTATTATTTAGGAAGTTCTCTCTGACCCAGTACATGGTCAAAATCAGTAGGCATGTTTATCTCCCATGCTAAAAATGTTAAGCCTCAGTGACTTTACCACCCTCTGGATCTCTTTATCCTGCCATATTCTAAATTTCCTTTCTGATCTTTAGCTTTTATAAAACAGAGATAGGAACTATAATTCAAACCAACCCTCAAACTGTATTTATTTAGAGGTTTTCCTTTACAGTTCCCCTATTATTTTGGTATGTTTGGGGATATAGGTTGTAGTCTCCATAGTCCATTGAAAATATTTCCATTGTTGAAAATATTATAGCAAATATTCTCTTTCAAACTATTTTGGTTTAAGATAATAATAGCCACTTCATTTAACCTCTGGTTGGTTTTCACAAAGCTGCCTATGGGAGTCTGCATGGATACACTTCTAAAAATAAATTTCCTTTTCTGCATGAGTAGACATTAAAGCTGCTCAATTTCTGTTCAGCTATTTGAATTATAAAACAGTTTTCAGGGAGTGATCAGAAAAAGGTTATATCTGTGGGTTTTGTTACCTTCCCTCAATCTGACATTCTGTATCTAGGATAATCCATTAGAGCAGGCTGAGGTGAAATCAGCTATTCCTCATCAATCTATCACTTTCCTGTTTCAAAATAAAGACAGTGGATTTCTTGAGAGAATAAACTAAATGAAAAAGAGTTACAAGTCAATTTACAGTAGTCACGAGTAACATAATCAGTAGATAATATTTGTGTAACTGAAGTGGACATCTATATATGGTAGCAGTCTGTAGATGAGAGAGAGGTCCATGTTCCCTCTAATTTTTTCCATCCATGTGCAGAATAAATTGTATATGTACTGAGGTATATGTGGATGTATGTCACCATTATAAACACAAAACCTAGATATAATATATATTTTTAAAAAGTTATCATAGGGATAATTACTCCAGCCAGGACAGGTTAAGCATTTTAGAACCCACTAACCAAAGAATTAAATTGAAGGGTAAGAGAAATAAAAATTATGAAATGCATAGACCAGCCAAAACACTAAAATAACACTTTGAAAGAATAAAATTACAGAGAATATATGTGCATTGTAGGAAGTCCCAAGAAGTAACAACAACAATACAAGTATGTGTTGGGAGTTGAGTGTGAAAGAGAGTCTGTGTGTGTGTCACAGAGAGTCTGTGTGTGTGTGTATGTGTGTGTGTGTAAGAGAGAGAGAGAGAGAGAGAGAGTGTATGTATTTGCTGGCTGCTGGGGAAGTTTCTGAGAGATACCGTGCGCTGTCTCCTTAAAGCACTCACTGAAAGCTCTCCTGCTCTGTCCTGAGTCCTGTCTCCCCTGCCCCTGCTCTGTGGAGCTGGGGTACATGGACGGGGGGAGGGAAAAAGAGAGAGAGTGTGTGTGTGAGAGAGAGAGACAGAGGGACAGAGCCCTGGTCTACACTACAGGGTTAGGTCTAATTTAGCCACGTTAGGTCGATTTTATAAGCAATGCGTCAATGCAAGCAACCCCGTTCCATTGACCTAAAGGACTCTTAAAGTTGACTGCTGTACTCCTCCCCGGCGAGGGGAGTAGCACTAAAATCAACCTTGCTGGGTCGAATTTGGGGTAGTGCGGACGCAAATCGACATTATTGGCCTCCGGGAGCTATCCCAGAGTGATCCAATGTGACCGCTCTGGACAGCACTTTCAACTCAGATGTACTAGCCAGGTACACAGTAAAAGCTCCGGGAAAGTTTGAATTTCATTTCTTGTTTGGTCAGCGTGGCGAGCTCAGCAGCACAGGTGACCGTGCAGACCTCCCAGAATCGCAAACGAGCTCCACCGTGGACCAAAAGGGAGACACTGGATCTGATTGCTGTATGGGGAGAAGAATCTATGAAGGCTAAACTCCAATCAAAAAGAAGAAATGCTAATATATATGCCAAAATCGCACAGGGCATGATGGACAGAGGCTACAACAGGGACACACAGCATAGATTCATAGTAAACAGGGGAGTTTGAGTGGGAGTTCTGTTGGAAGAGAAGGTATTTGTACTTGGTTTTGTATTTTTAGTATTTGTGTGTGTGTGTGTAGAGGCTTGTAGAGGCTTTTTGCTGGGAGAGAAGCTGAGCCCTGATTAGGGGGCGGGGCTTTGTGCTGGGAGAGAAGCTGAGCCTGATTAGGGGGCGGGGCTTTGTGCTGGGAGAGAAGCTGAGCCTGATTAGGGGGCGGGGCTTTTCTGACTAGAGGTCCTATAAAGGTAGCCAGCCAGTCATGCAGCAGCACAGACAGCTGCAGCAGCACAGGAGCTAGCAAAAAGAGCTGTAAACAGGGGAGTTTGAGTGGGAGTTTGTATTGTGGTGCTTATTTGGGGTTTGTTTTTGCTGTGTGGGGGATGGGGGTCTTTTTGGTGTGGCTTGTGTTTCCCAGATTAACAGGACTTAGGTGGGAAGGCTATGATGGATATGGATGCAGCTGTGGGAGTGACTCGTGTAGTGGAAGACACATTGAGGATGACTGGATGTGGAAGCTGTGGTATGTACATGATCCTGGAGGGGGGACCTGGTAAGAGTTTTTTCTGCATGAAATGCCATCTGATAGAGCTGATGGAGGAAAAGATCTGAGGTTTGGAGATGCAGGTGGAAAGTCTGGTTGAGTTTAGGAAGGGGTTTGAGCAGATGATGGAGCAAAGACATGAGGTATCTGAAGGGAAAAGCTCAGACTTACAGATGGAAGCAGGGCTGGGGAATTTTGAGGGGAGACTGGGTGAGGAAAGTGGTCAGTGGAAGCATGTGACTAAAAGGACCAGGCAGAGGAAAAGACGGGCTAGTGAAGGAGAAATAGAGCTTAGGAACAGGTTTGCAGAGTTGGAAAATGAAGAAGAGGCTCAGCAGGTACTTGTTGAAGGTGGAAGGGTAAGGAAGAAGAGAAGAGAGGCTAGTCCTATAGGAAAAGGGGAAGAGTCAAGGGAGACTACACCAAATATCAGCCCCAGCGGGATACAGGATGGGTTGAAGAGGATTATAAGGGAAAATAGGAATGGAAAGAACTTGCAGCCAGAGGGAACAGGGGAGAGACTGGAGAAGAGCACCGTCACCAGGAAAAGGCAGGTCTATGTGATCGGGGACTCTTTATTGAGAAGAATAGACAGGCCTGTAACTAGAGCTGATCCAGAGAATAGAAGGGTGTGCTGTCTTCCGGGTGCTAAGATACAGGATGTAGACCTGAGGTTGAAAAGGATCCTAAAGGGAGCGGGAAAGAATTCCCTAATTATCCTTCATGTGGGAACAAATGATACGGCTAGATTCTCACTGGAAAGTATTAAGGGAGACTGTGCTAGGCTGGGGAAGACGCTTAAGGAAATTGAGGCTCAGGTGACCTTTAGTGGGATCCAGCCTCTTCCTAGAGAAGGGCAATAAAGGTGTGACAAGATTATGACTGTCAACAGATGGCTTAGACAGTGGTGCTATAAGGAGGGCTTTGGGATGTATGACCACTGGGAGGCATTCATGGACAGAGGGCAGTTCTCTCGGGATGGACTTCATCTGAGTAGGGAAAGAAATAGACTTCTAGGATGGAGGCTGGCACAATTGATAAAGAGAGCTTTAAACTAGGAATTTGGGGGTGATGGTTGGGAGATGTCCAGGTAAACTCCACACCAGATTTTAGCATTGAGAGGGAAGAAGATGAAGTAAGAAAGGATACAGCCGTGGGTAGGAGAAGGTATATAAGGAGCGAGGGCAGTGTGGATACTAGTTTAATAGGTTATACTGGCTGTAGAATGACTGTGCCTAATAGGGTACAGAATGTGAGAGAGGCCAAACAGCAAAAATTAAGATGTTTGTACACCAATGCGAGGAGCCTAGGTAACAAAATGGAGGAACTAGAGCTACTGGTGCAGGAAGTGAAACCAGATATTATAGGGATAACAGAAACATGGTGGATAGTAGTCATGACTGGACTACAGGTATTGAAGGGTATGTGCTGTTTAGGAAAGACAGAAATAAAGGTAAAGGTGGTGGAGTAGCATTGTATATCAATGATGAGGTAGAATGTAAAGAAATAAGAAGCGATGCAATGGATAAGACAGAGTCCGTCTGGGCAAAAATTACATTGGGGAAGATAACTAGTAGAGCCTCTCCTACGATAGTGCTTGGGGTGTGCTATAGACCTCCGGGATCTAATTTGGATATGGATAGAGCCCTTTTTAATGTTTTTATTAAAGTAAATACTAATGGAAACTGCATGATCATGGGAGTTTTTAACTTCCCAGATATAGACTGGAGGACCAGTGCTAGTAATAATAATAGGGCTCAGATTTTTCTAGATGCGACAGCTGATGGATTCCTTCATCAAGTAGTTGCTGAACCGACTAGAGGGGATGCCATTTTAGATTTAATTTTGGTGAGTAGCGAGGACCTCATAGAAGAAATGGTTGTAGGGGATAATCTTGGCTCAAGTGATCATGAGCTAACTCAGTTCAAACTGAACGGAAGGATTAACAAAAATAAATCTGCAACTAGAGTTTTTGATTTCAAAAGGGCTGACTTTCAAAAATTAAGGAAATTAGTTAGGGAAGTGGATTGAACTGAAGAATTTATGGATCTAAAGGTAGAGGAGGCCTGGGATTACTTTAAATCAAAGCTGCAGAAGCTATCGGAAGCCTGTATCCCAAGAAAGGGGAAAAAATTCATAGGCAGAAGTTGTAGACCAAGCTGGATGAGCAAGCATCTTAGAGAGGTGATTAAGAAGAAGCAGAAAGCATACAGGGAGTGGAAGATGGGAGGGATCAGCAAGGAAAACTACCTTATTGAAGTCAGAACATGTAGGGATAAAGTGAGACAGGCTAAAAGTTGAGTAGAGTTGGACCTTGCAAAGGGAATTAAAACTAATAGTAAAAGGTTCTATAGCCATATAAATAAGAAGAAAACTAAGAAAGAAGAAGTGGGGCCACTAAACACTGAGGATGGAGTGGAGGTTAAAGATAATCTAGGCATGGCCCAATATCTAAACAAATACTTTGCCTCAGTCTTTAATAAGGCTAAAGAGGATCTTCGGGATAATGGTAGCATGACAAATGGGAATGAGGATATGGAGTTAGATGTTACCATATCTGAGGTAGAAGCGAAACTCAAACAGCTTAATGGGACTAAATCGGGGGGCCCAAATAACCTTCATCCAAGAATATTAAAGGAATTGGCACCTGAAATTGCAAGCCCATTAGCAAGAATTTTTAATGAATCTGTAAACTTAGGAGTTGTACTGAATGATTGGAGAATTGCTAATATAGTTCCTATTTTTAAGAAAGGAAAAAAAGTGATCCGGGTAACTACAGGTCAGGTAGTTTGACATCTGTAGTATACAAGGTCCTGGAAAAAATTTTGAAGGAGAAATTAGTTAAGGACATTGAAGTCAATGGTAAATGGGACAAAATACAACATGGTTTTACAAAAGGTAGATCGTGCCAAACCAACCTGATCTCCTTTTTAGAAAAAGTAACAGATTTTTTAGATAAAGGAAACGCAGTGGATCTAATTTACCTAGATTTCAGTAAGGCATTTGATACCGTGCCACATGGGGAATTATTAGTTAAATTGGAGAAGATGGGGATCAATATGAACATCAAAAGGTGGATAAGGATTTGGTTAAAGGGGAGACTGCAACGGGTCCTACTGAAAGGCAAACTGTGAGGCTGGAGGGAGGTTATCAGTGGAGTTCCTCAGGGATCGGTTTTGGGACCAATCTTATTTAATCTTTTTATTACTGACCTTGGCACAAAAAGTGGGAGTGTGCTAATAAAGTTTGCAGATGATACAAAGCTGGGAGATATTGCCAATTCGGAGAAGGATCGGGATATTATACAGGAGGATCTGGATTACCTTGTAAACTGGAGTAATAGTAATAGGATGAAATTTAATAGTGAGAAGTGTAAGGTTATGCATTTAGGGATTAATAACAAGAATTTTAGTTATAAGTTGGGGATGCATCAATTAGAAGTAACGGAAGAGGAGGAGGACCTTGGAGTATTGGTTGATCATTGAGCTGCCAATGTGATATGGCTGTGAAAAAAGCTAATGCGGTTTTGGGATGCATCAGGAGAGGCATTTCCAGTAGGGATAAGGAGGTTTTAGTACCATTATACAAGGCACTGGTGAGACCTCACCTAGAATACTGTGTGCAGTTCTGGTCTCCCATGTTTAAAAAGGATGAATTCAAACTGGAGCAGGTACAGAGAAGGGCTACTAGGATGATCCGAGGAATGGAAAACTTGTCTTATGAAAGGAGACTTAAGGAGCTTGGCTTGTTTAGCCTAACTAAAAGAAGGTTGAGGGGAGATATGATTGCTCTCTATAAATACATCAGAGGGATAAATACAGGAGAGGGAGAGGAATTATTTAAGCTCAGCACCAATGTGGACACAAGAACAAATGGGTATAAACTGGCCACCAGGAAGTTTAGACTTGAAATTAGACGAAGGTTTCTAACCATCAGAGGAGTGAAGTTTTGGAATAGCCTTCCAAGGGAAGCAGTGGGGGCAAAACATCTATCTGACTTTAAGATTCTACTTGATAAGTTTATGGAGGAGATGGTATGATGGGATAATGTGATTTTTGGTAATTAATTGATCTTTAAATATTCAGGGTAAATAGACCTAATCCTCTGAGATGGGATATTAGATGGATGGGATCTGAGTTACCCAGGAAAGAATTTTCTGGCTGGTGAATCTTGCCCATATGCTCACTTTAAGTCCTGTACTCTAATCATTGTATCATACTTTTTCCCTTTCCATTTCCTGCCAGGATGCTCTTTAAAAATGAATTTAAGTCACATTAAAAGGTACAAGATATACAAATCTGAAGACTGAAAACATCTCTTCATCCAACCACAGGTATAGGACCAGCTCTCTGATGGTTAAAACTGTACATGGTTTTGTTTCTTTAACAAGCTAAAATATTTGGCTACATATAGAATATATTTGAATAATAAAGTTAATTGCTTAAAATGTAGTGAGTTACGTAACAATGAGGGAAAATATATGAATAAATAATGTACTATATTGAAATGGAATCATCTATCAGAATGCAATGGTGCTGTTCCGCTTGATACATAAAAAGTGTACTTTTTGTATTACCTGTGCAATACCCTGATCTCTGGTTGTGAGAGTCTGATCTGCATACAGTTCCTAAAGAACTATCAAGTATCCAAATCCCTGTACTCTGACTGATTGGCTGACAGCCATTATTCATCAGGTTGCAACCATTTGCTTAATCACTGCATGGTTATTTCTATATAACCATATGGGATAGGGGATGGCATGCCCTCTTACTGCTCTGGTGCCGCCTAGTGTTCCATCTGGGAATAAGTTCACCACATTGACACCCCTTCCTGCAATTGCTCAGCCCATTGTCTCACTCACTCATCTGTGGCCTCTCTCGCATTGCTGGAGCTGCAGCACTTTCTTCCTTGTGGCTTTGTCCTCCAGCCAAGTCACACTGAAGTTCTCCCCCTTCAAGGGTATTATCAGAGTCTCCTTTTAATTATAGGGTTGCCAACCCTCCTGGTTTCACCAGGAGTCTCCTGGAATTAGGTCCTATCTCCCGAAGGATACTGATGCCAAACCAGGAGATTTTAGGCCCCTACAAGTCCAGCAGCGCAGCTGGGCTAAGGCAGGCTCCCTGCCTGCCCTGGCCCCATGCCGCTCCCGGAAGTGGCTAGCATGTCTCTGAGGCCCTTGGGGGGGAGGGCAGGAGATCTCCGTGCACTGCCCCCGCCTTGAATGCTGACTTCGCAGTTCCCATTGGCTGGGAACTGTGGGCAATGGGAGCTGTGGGGGAGGTGCATAGGCAGCGCATGATTCCCTGTCCCTTCCCCCCAGGTGCTGCAGGCTTCTTCTGGGAGCAGCGTGGGGCCAGGGCAGGCAGGGAGTCTGCCTTAGCCCCACTCCACCACGGACTGGGAGCCTCCTCAGGTAAGTGCCTTCTGGCCGGAGCCTGTACCCCGAGCCCCCTTCTGCACCCCAACCCTCTACCCCATCCTGGAGCCCCCTCCTGTACCCAAACTCCCTCCCAGAGCCTGCACCCCAATTAAGCCTCACTGCATCCTGGCTCCCCTCCAGGTGCGGTTTATGGCTAACTGACCTCTCTTGCCCATAATAACCCCTGCAGGGCTAGTGTGGGATGAGTGCCCCCTCGTACCATACTATGAAGATGCAATTCTCCATTAAATTGCATCAGCAGTTCCACTTTCTTAGGAAAAGATGTACTGTGAGCTTGAAGCAATTGGAAAATAGTGCATGCATGGAGATCTGAGTGTTCAGGGCAAGATTATAGGTCCCTCATATAATAAGTCCTTGCTGTTGGGTGTTCATGATTTAAAAACAGGGTACAGGTCTGAACAATTGGGCTTTCCTTTGTTTGTTTGTTTTTTGACCAAAATGTCTCATGTGTGCCCATATAGTGGCTGGTCCACAGAAGACGATAGCTTGATCCTAGTTACTCCTTTAGCTCAAGTGGTAGAGGTCTGTGGTGTGGCTCAAAAGGTCATACACTCAAACTCTGCTTACTATCTTTGCAGCAAGGGAATCAATATGGTTTCACATAATGGAATTTATATATTATCAGGGCATTTTTTATTTTTAAAAAAATAGGAAATTGTATACAAAAAGCTATGATAAAGAACATTAAGATTATCAGATAAAGGATTCAAATTCCAAAATATCAGTATTGAGGTTCCCCCGTGCAACTTTAGTTCAGTCCCCTTGTGTGTATGCATTAGATACAGTTTTTAATTACATGATCACAGGATTGCATTACTCAAGACACAGGCTGGGGACAGAATAAGGCAGAGGCCTGCAAGAAGAAAAAGGATGCTCTTTTGGGTTTAGAGCATGGAACTGACACTACGTCTACACTACTGCAGTAAGTCAATCTACATTACACTATACAACTCCAGCTACGTAGGGTGACCAGATGTCCCGATTTTATAGGGACAGTCCCGATATTTGGGACTTTTTTTTTATATGGGCTCCTATTACCTCCCACCCCCTATCCCAATTTTTCACACTTGCTATCTGGTCACTCTATAGCTATGTGAATAACATAACTGGAGTTGATGTACCTTTGGTCGAGTTACCGAGGGGTCTACACCACGGGGGGGGTCGACGGGAGAAAATCTCCCATTGACTTACCTTACTCTTCTCATCTGGGGTAGAGTACAGGGGTTGACTGGAGAGCAATCTGCAGTCGCTTTGGTAGGTCTTTACTAGACACGCTAAATCGACCGTTGGTGGATTGATCTCAGAGCATCGATCCCTACCATAGTGTAGACCTGCCCTTATTCAGGAAAGCTGAGTTCTGTCCTTGTGGGTAGCTATTCCACAGTTTCCACAGCCTATTAGAATTCTGGGTTGAGGTCCCAATGCCTGATGGGGCAAAAACATTGTCATGGGTGGTTTTGGGTACATGTCATCAGTCTCCCCTCCCTTCGTGAAAGCAACGGCAGACAATTGTTTCACGCCTCTTTTTGCTGTGGGCGCCATACTGCTTTCAGCAGATGGACAGTAGGGCTTCAAACCATTGTCATCGAGTGCTATGAATCCACCTCGCAGGTCCTCTATATGACCATCGTCATCCACCACTTCTGCAGCAATTCTGCTCAGCTGCTCGTCTTGCCATACTATGGCAAGCTTGCAGCCCGCTCAGCTGTTGTGTCTTGGCAGCAGACGGTGCAATAGGTCTGCAAAACTGGTCATCCAACCACCACTTCCCCTGCAACTCTATTCTCCTGCAGATGCCATACCACGGCAAACATGGAGCCCGCTCAGATCACCGCAGCAGTTACGAGCATTGTAAACAGCTCGTGCATTATCATGCGGTATATGCAGAACCAGAACCTGCAAGAGCAGGCGAGGAGGCAACGGCAGCACGGTGACGAGAGTGATGAGGACACGGACACAGACCTCTCTCAAAGCACAGGCCCCAGCAATTTGGCCATCCCTGTGGCAATGAGGCAGGCTCATGCCATGGAACGCCGATTCTGGGCCCAGGAAACAAGCACAGACTGGTGGGACCACATAGTGTTGCAGGTCTGAGATGATTCCCAGTGGCTGCAAAACTTTTGCATGCCTAAGGGCACTTTCATGGAACTTCGTGTCTTGCTTTCCCCTGCCCTGAAGTGCAAGAATACCAAGCTGAGAGCAGCCCTCACAGTTCACAAGCGAGTGGCGATAGCCCTCTGGAAGCTTGCAACGCCGGACAGCTACCGGTCAGTCGGGAATCAATTTGGAGTGGGCAAATCTACTGTGGGGGCTGCTGTGATCCAAGTAGCCAACACAATCACTGAGCTGCTGCTATCAAGGGTAGTGACTCTGGGAAATGTGCAGGTTATAGTGGATGGCTTTGCTGCAATGGGATTCCCTAACTGTAGTGGGACAATAGACGGAACGCATATCCCCATCTTGGGACCGGAGCACCAAGGCAGCCAGTACATAAACCGAAAGGGGTACTTTTCAATGGTGCTGCAAGCACTGGTGGATCACAAGGGATGTTTCACCAACATCAATGTGGGATGTCCAGAAAGGTACATGACGCTCGCATCTTCAGGAACTCTGGTCTGTTTGAACAGCTGCAGCAAGGGACTTACTTTCCAGACAAGAAAATAACTGTTGGGGATGTTGAAATACCAATAGTTGTTCTTGGGAACCCAGCGTACCCCTTTATTCCATGGCTCATGAAGCCATACACAGGCACCCTGGACAGTAATCAGGACCTGTTCAACAATAGGCTAAGCAAGTGCAGAATGGTGGTAGAACATGCATTTGGACGTTTAAAAGTGCACGGGCGCAGTTTACTGACTCAGTTAGACCTCAACAAAACCAATATTCCCATTGTTATTACTGCTTGCTGTGTGCTCCACAATATCTGTGAGAGTAAGGGGAAAGACGTTTATGGCGGAGTAGGAAGTTGAGGCAAATCGCCTGGCCGCTGATTACACGCAGCCAGACACCAGGGCGATTAGAAGAGCACAGCAGGGTGCGGTGCGCATCAGAGAAGCTTTGAAAACCAGTTTCATGGCTGACCAGGCTACGGTGTGACAGTTCTGTTTGTTTCTCCTTGATGAAAACCAGCCACCTTGATTCACTGCACTTCCCTGTAAGCCAACCGCCCTCCCCTCTCCCCTTCAATCACCGCTTGCAGAGGCAAAGTCATTGTTGTTTCAAATTCATGCATTCTTTATTAAATTTGTCACACAAATGGGGGATAACTGCCAAGGGAGCTCAGGATGAGTGAGGGAGGAGAGAAGCACTGAGTAGGGTGAGGGAGGAGGGAAGGACAAGGCCACACTGCACTTTAAAAACTTATTGAATGCTAGCCTTCTGTTGCTTGGGCAGTCCTCTGGGGTGGAGTAGTTGGGTGCGTGGAGCCGAGCCTCTCCCCTCCCCACCCCCACGTTCTTGTGTGGCTGGGTGAGGATGCTATGGAACTTGCGGAGGAGGGCGCTTGATTACACAGGGGCTGCAGTGGGGGTCTATGCCTTTCCTGCAGCTCAACCATACGCTGGAGCATATCAGTTTGATCTTCCAGTGGCCTCAGCATTGCATCCTGCCTCCTCTCATCATGCTGCTGCCACCTCTCCTGTTGCTCCAGCCATCTGTCCTCGCATTCATTTTGTGCTTTCCTGGACTCTGCCATTGTCTGCCTCCACGCATTCTGCTGGGCTCTTTCAGTTTGGGTGGACTTCATGAGCTCCGAGAACATTTCATGGCGAGTGGTTTTTTCACCTTCTTATCTGCACTAGCCTCTGGGAGGGAGATGCTAGTGGCAGCGTTGAAACATTTGCAGCTGCGGGAAGAAAAAAGGGGAGAGTAAAATTGAAAGAGACACATTGGCCATTTAAAGGGAGGGGCTGATGTTTTCAGGTTAACATGCAGCACAAACCAACTAAGCCCCCCCCACACACACCAAATTCTCTGGAATGATTGCTTTACCCCTCCCCCCACCATGTGGCTAACAGCAGATGATTTCTTTACAGCCCCAGGCAAACAGCCCAGCAGGAACAGCCACCTCTGAATGTCCCCATAATAAGATTCCCCTATTTCAACTAGGTAACCATGAATGATATCACTCTCCTGAGGAGAGCACAGAGAGATAAAGAACAGATGTTGTTTGAATGCCAGCAAACACTGGGACCGCATGCTGCCATGCTTTCTTATGTAATGATTCCAGACTACGTGCTACTGGCCTGGCGTGGTAAAGTGTCTTACCATGACAGGTTTCAGAGTAGCAGCCGTGTTAGTCTGTATTCGCAAAAAGAAAAGGAGTACGTGTGGCACCTTAGAGACTAACAAGTTTGAGCATAAGCTTTCGTGAGGTACAGCTCACTTCATCAGATGCATTTGGTGGAAAAAACAGAGGAGAGATTTATACACACACACAGAGAACTTGAAACAATGGGTTTATCATACACACTGTAAGGAGAGTGATCACTTAAGGTAAGCCATCACCAGCAGCGGGGGGGGGGGGGGAAGGAGGAAAACCTTTCATGGTGACAAGCAAGGTAGGCTAATTCCAGCAGTTAACAAGAATATCAGAGGAACAGTGGGGGGTGGGGTGGGAGGGAGAAATACCATGGGGAAATAGTTTTACTTTGTGTAACGACTCATCCATTCCCAGTCTCTATTCAAGCCTAAGTTAATTGTATCCAGTTTGCAAATTAATTCCAATTCAGCAGTCTCTCGTTGGAGTCTGTTTTTGAAGCTTCTTTGTTGAAGTATAGCCACTCTTAGGTCTGTGATCGAGTGACCAGAGAGATTGAAGTGTTCTCCGACTGGTTTTTGAATGTTATAATTCTTGACGTCTGATTTGTGTCCATTCATTCTTTTACGTAGAGACTGTCCAGTTTGGCCAATGTACATGGCAGAGGGGCATTGAGAGGCTCGTTCACCTGCGCATCTACCAATGTGATATATGCCATCATGTGCCAGCAATGCCCCTCTGCCATGTACATTGGCCAAACTGGACAGTCTCTACGTAAAAGAATGAATGGACACAAATCAGACGTCAAGAATTATAACATTCAAAAACCAGTCGGAGAACACTTCAATCTCTCTGGTCACTCGATCACAGACCTAAGAGTGGCTATACTTCAACAAAGAAGCTTCAAAAACAGACTCCAACGAGAGACTGCTGAATTGGAATTAATTTGCAAACTGGATATAATTAACTTAGGCTTGAATAGAGACTGGGAATGGATGAGTCATTACACAAAGTAAAACTATTTCCCCATGGTATTTCTCCCTCCCACCCCACCCCCCACTGTTCCTCTGATATTCTTGTTAACTGCTGGAATTAGCCTACCTGCTTGTCACCATGAAAGGTTTTCCTCCTCCCCCCCCCCCCCCGCTGCTGGTGATGGCTTACCTT
This sequence comes from Dermochelys coriacea, assembly GCF_009764565.3. Lineage (NCBI taxonomy): Eukaryota > Metazoa > Chordata > Testudines > Dermochelyidae > Dermochelys > Dermochelys coriacea. The sequence goes on along the minus strand of NC_050069.1, from coordinate 154,419,557 downwards.
AAGTGATCACTCTCCTTACAGTGTGTATGATAAACCCATTGTTTCAAGTTCTCTGTGTGTGTGTATAAATCTCTCCTCTGTTTTTTCCACCAAATGCATCTGATGAAGTGAGCTGTACCTCACGAAAGCTTATGCTCTAATAAATTTGTTAGTCTCTAAGATGCCACAAGTACTCCTTTTCTTTTTGTCCTACCATGGAGGATGCAATAAGACTGCCCTCCCCAGAAACCTTTTGCAAAGTCTTTGGGAGTACCTCCAGGACAGCGTCATTGAGATGTCCCTGAAGGATTTCCCCTCCATCCCCAGACACGTTAACAGACTTTTCCAGTAGCTGTACTGGCCGCGAATGCATGCCAAGTCTTCAGGGCAAATCAATCATTAAACACGCTTGCTTTTAAACCGTATAGTATATTTACAAAAGGTACACACACCAGAGGTGCCTTCTCCGCCTTCAAGGTCCGGGAGCCCGGGTTGGGAGAGTATTGGCTCCAGGTTGATAAACAGTTTCTGGCTGTCAGGGAAAACGGTTTCTCTGCTTGCCTGGTGTGCGCTATCTTCCTTGTCCCCAAAATCCTCATCCCTGTTGCGTGAGACTCCCTTGCAGGAGTTCTCATACAGGTGTGGGGTATATGTAGGGGCACCCCCTAGAATTGCATACAGTTCATCATAGAAGCGGTGTGTCTGGGCTCTGACCCCGAGCAGGCATTTGCCTCTGTGGTTTTTTGGTAGGCTTGCCTGAACTCCTTAAGTTTCATGCAGCACTGCTGTGGGTCACTGTTATAGCCTCTGTCCTTCATACCCTTGGAGATTTTTTCAAATATTTTGGCATTTCATCTTTTGGAACGGAGTTCTGATAGCACAGATTCATCTCCCCATATAGTGATCAGATCCAGTACCTCCCGTTCAGTCCACGCTGGAGCTCTTTTGCTATTCTGGGACTCCATGGTCACCTCTGCTGATGAGATCTGCATGGTCACCTGTGCTGATCAGCTTCCATGGTGGCCAAACAGGAAATGAAATTCAAAAGTTTGCGGGGCTTTTCCTGTCTACCTGGCCAGTGCATCCGAGTTGAGAGTGCTGTCCAGAGCGATCACAATGGAGCACTCTGGGATAGCTCCTGGAGGCTAATACCATCAAATTGCATCCACACTACCCCAAATTCGACCTGGCGATGTAGATTTCAGTGCTAATCCCCTCGTTGGGGAGGAGTACAGAAATCAATTTTAAGAGCCCATTAAGTCGACAAAAATGGCTTTGTTGTGTGGACGGATGCAGGGTTAAATCGATCTAATGCTGCTAAATTTGACCTAAACTTGTAGGGTATGCAAAGGGCTAAATGGGTTCCTCTGGGCCTGTTCAACAGCAATGATGCACACCTGCAACCATAGACACCGACTCTATGGGTGCTCTGTAGCTGAAGCACCCACATAACAGAAAAAAAACGAAAAAAAAGGGGTGGGGTGCTCAGCACTCACCAGCCATAGCTGTTCAGCAGAGTCCTGGGGCTGGCTGCCAATCAGCTGTTCAGCAGCTGGCAGGAGGTGCTTGGGAGAGGGTGGAGAGGAGCCAGCGGCAGGCGGGTGGGCATGCGTGGGGGGCCCGAGGAGGAGGAGGTGGAGTGTGGACAGACAGAGGCAGAGCAAAGGTGGACCCTTGGGGGAAGGGACGGAGTGTGGGGCGTGGCCTTTGGGCAGGAAAAGAAAAATCAGTGCCTATGCCTGCAAGACTTGTTCTGCTTGGTGGGGGGAACTTAAAAAGGGAAAACATGACCCAGGAGGGGGAAGTGAACAGCAGGAAGGCGGCCCTGCCTCAGACTGTTGAGACAGACTCACCAAGATGGAGACAGACACCACTCCTGAAGCTGCGTGACCCAGCCTCAGAATAGCATATCCCATGAAGAGGGGCTGGAAGTGGACCCTGTGTCAAGTAAGCCCAAAGGGCCGACCCAGGAAGACTGCCTGAGTTGCTTCTTTTCAGTTTCCCACAGACTCCCCTCTCCCATAAGTGACAAAAGAGAGGAGAGGACTTTTCTTTTTTGTTTGTTTACTCCAAGAACCTCTTGGGTGTCTCCTCAGGGGTGGGGGAGAAAAAGACTATACAAGGATCTGAAGTGGAAACTGGAGGGGACTTTAGGGGACCCCGTCCCCCTACATCATCCAACAAAGCCAAGCAGTATTTTTATTTCAGTATTTTCTGCACAGTATCTCCGTTTACCAGCAACACAGAGGCTGCTGGACATCTTTCAGGGTTTAGTTTTTTTGACAATGTCAAAATTGGAAGCTGTTTAATGCTCTGTGTGATGCATCAGAAACTAACCTTTGAAAGCTGCATGTAGAAGTGTAGCCCTGCTGCCCATCCGAGTTGGCAGCAACAAGGGCTGGGCTTAGTATCTAGGGATTCCGTTTCAATAACACAATGCAAAACAGTCTTGAGCCCCCACCCACTGACCTGGGACAATTACATACCACCTCCCTGGGCGGCTTTAAAAGGCAATACTTCCCCTCTCGCAAGCAGAGTCTGAATGTAGCAAAAGCCTTTTAATAAAGGAGGGAAACAATGCGGCATTATGTTGGGGAAATACCATAAACAGGATTCATAACACCAACCATGAGCAAAAGACCCACCCCCAAGTAAGTTTGGCAGTGTTCTTTTCCCCTCAGGGTCTTAAGTCCAGCAACCCAATAGTGACCCCCCCACCCCAGTTTCTGTCCTTGGTCAGTGCAGCCCCCCCCCCCCCAGAGTTCAGAAGTTCATCTGCAGAGTTTATCTCCCAGCCTGGGTGGAAGTGGAGGGAAGTATGGGGGGCATCTTACATGCTCCACTGCTCGGGTCGATGGCCAAGTGCCACGCCTCTCCATGCGGTTCTGCTGCAGTCTTCACTGCCAGCTGCGCCTCTCCGCCAGCCGCCCTGCTATCTGCTCTACTCCGCTCTCCACACCGCGCCGCTCCACTCCACTCCACATGCTAGCCATCTTGCTGTCTGCTCACCAACTTGTCTTCAGCCCTCCCCTGAACTTAACACAGCTCTCAGTAACTTCACAGAGCTGAAATCACTAAAGAGCTGATTTTTTAGCTGGTAGTAGGGGAGCCTCAGTGCTGGTGCACCACTAGCCCAAAGTAGGTCTAATGCTTAAATCTAAGTATCAGTGATTTCAGCTCTGCAGCCTGTAACAAGACTCCTAATGGAGCCAAAATTAGCTCTGTTTTTACACAGTGAAGAGTTCAAAGTAGTGTTTAGGGCCCAGACAGCCAGATATACATACCTGTTAGGGGGCTTATTCCTTCACCCACTTACTTCCCGGGTCTTTCTTGCATGAAGAGAGCAACAATACCCGAAGTCTAAAGCTGCAAACAATTCAATGTTTATTGGAGTGAACTTCCAGCAAGCATGATTCCAGTTTCCTTCCTTAGTGTCCCCCTTCCCAGCTCTGACACCACAGATGCTTACCTGTGTCCCCATTCCCATTTCCCCCTTTAGCAAAACATGATTCCAATTTCCCCCACCCACACACCCACCCCTTAAGGTTAACCTGTCCCCCTTATTTTCAGGCTTGACTTGTTTTTTCACCTCCCTTTCCTGGAGGGCCATAATCTGAGAGTCTTCTAGTAGCTTGTTTGCTGATCAGATGTATTCATTATTTGCAGCTCCTTTGTGCCCATCAGCTAGGTAATTTGCATTTGCACAGAGGCTTACTAGCTTGCTTTTGGATCCAAAGCAATTAACAGCTCAGAGACTGTCTTAAAAGGGAAACATTCCATTTCCACTAGAGTTCTGATTACTTTCCACTTTCATCTCCTGCTCCAAAACACAGATCTGAAAAAGAAAGCACAACCTATTGTGGCTCCTTTAGGAGCCCTATTAGGATTTTAATGAAATGTTTTAAATACCATGTTTTATTGCATTTCTTTTACCCCTTCTCCAATATACACTGCACACGTCCTGGGAAAATGCACATTCCTTCCATATAGTTTAACCTCCATAACATTAGCCATATTAATTTTACACAAGGTGTAACTGCCTCCCCCATGTCCACAGAGTTTTCATGCACACCCACCAAAGCAACAATCTGATCCCCCAGAGCCACCCCAAGGCTCAGTGTTCCCATCATTCCTCCCCTTTTCCTTTTCTTTTACCTGTGCACACACAAAATTCTCTTGTGCCTAACATTTCTTGCACTGCGATTACTCTTTCACACAACTGTTCCTGATTACACACCCATCTTGTACAACTAAACACAAGTTACATTCCAGTAGAAACCCCTTACATCCTTTAGTGTTTTTGATTACATTACCCCAGTCAAATAATTTTGATCAGATTCTCTCTCCACCTGCTGCCTGCAGCAGTCCCTTATAGACCATTTCTGTGGGAAAAGGGCCCATTTTCCCTCAGAATAGCTGTAAAGGCTTCTGGGGATAGAAGCCTAGTGGTGGTAGTAGCCACTCTACCTGACCCCCTTGGATAATTTAATTATCAAGCTTCCATCCAATGTGACTGCACAGAGTTGCACATACAGTTACATTTATATAACTGGATTTGATCATTAAACAAAAACTTCCTTCTTCTAACACAACTGTTACTCTTAAAATCTTTACAACAGTTACCTTTTACATTTCCACAACTCCCAAATGTTCACTTTCCTGCAAACCCTGTATTATCAATTTTTGCAAAAGCTATTTGTAACTTTTCACTCATTTCTTTAAATCACTTACTCCTACATTTAGTTCTTTAAGGTAGTGCAATTTGTCTGTAACAACTTAGCCACCAAGTACAATTATTGCCACACGGCTGCCTCAACCTGTGCTGTCTTTGCCTTGAGACTGTTCAAAGAGGCAGTAAAACATTTGTCTTCATGGATGCCCATGGATCTTTTACTCCAAAAATTCCAGTAGAATACAGCAGACCTCCCTCATACTTTCTCGAAAATAACCAAAAACATCTCACATAAATATCCAAAGTACCCTCCATTAAAGCTTCAGAAAAACAAGTGTGGAAAGGCAAGGGGAAGAGGTGGAAAGAAACCAATTAAGCCTATCATATCAGTTTAAAGTATAGGTTACCAGCAGCAAATTAAATAAACTGAGAAAAAGGAAAAGGATATAGTTAGCTCTGAGCCAAGTAGGCTCCTTGGGTTGAAACAGTAGGGAACCCTTATCCCCAGGTTCTCATTCTGGCTCTGGGAGAAGAGTGGGGGTTGTTACCTGCTCCTGCAAACCCTGCCATTTTGCACTTTAAAACTTTTTTCCCCCTTCTTTCTCTCCACTCCCCCAAGACCAAGTCCCAGCTCCAGTCTCTAAAGGTAGTCTGTTAACTCTGCTTTTGACTTTAAACCCTGTTGTGCCAAATCATCTTTAACCACCCCTAACTAATTTACAGCCCTTCAGCAGCCCTTGCTGAAGCAGCACCAAACTTGAAAGATTACTGGCAGCTTCCCATAATGCTGCCCTTACTTCAAACCTCTCACAAGCCGACTGAAGTGCCTCCTTTCCCTGGAAGGCATTCAGTCCCAATGGGCAGGGACCTTCTTCCATTACCCATATACCAAAGGAGGGTGGGCTCCTCATCCACCTCCCATCTCTCTGGTTCCCCTAACACTTCCTCCATTTCCTTTTTAATCTCATCCCAGGCTGACCCCTGCATCTGGTATGGGCCCCTTATCCATTTATCCAAAAAATCTTTTACCCTAGCTTGCCAGAACCCGCAACTACCATCACGAGAGTTCACTATACTCCCTCCAAGCAGCTGCACGGACTGTGGGGGAGAGGGGACTTACAGGCTGCTACTCACCTATCCAATGCAACGCATCCAAGTCACCAGCACAAAGATGTTAGGGGACTTATTTCTTCACCCACTTACTTCCCTGGTCCTTCTCACATGAACAGAAAACAACAATACCCAAAGATGCAAACAATTTGATGTTTATTTGGGTAAGCTCCCAGCAAGCATGATTCCAATTTCCTAACAATACCTACACCCAACCTTTCTCAATTCACTGGATTTTGGAACCCAGGTCCCTTGCCTAGCGAGTGCTACTTAGTTGAGGGCAAGTCCCTCTGTCATAAAATGCCAAGTACTGTTCTACTGTCCTTGATTCACATAACCAGGATAACAATCCTTTATTACTCCTTCCCCAATAACAAAGAGACTGGGGATCCCACAGCAGCCAAAGTGACCATTTGGGCAAGTAGTCCATCATGCTAGGCAGGGTGGGTGTGCCCATGCAAACGAGATCAGCTCCTGAAGTCCTTTTCCACAACTCACCATCAGATGTCAGGGTAGAGCTCATTCTGACTCTGCTTACAGAAGTAACAACTAATGCTCACACTTCAAAGAGAAATACCACATCTTCAATCTCAGATCCCCTGGGCTTCAATTTTTTTTTTCAGTCAGAGGGTTAATCAAAGCTTTGTTTAGCTTTTCCAATAAAGGAGTAAAAGCTGAAAGGGTCCTGCAAGTTTTGGAATCTGAATTCAGCTAAAACATATGGGATAAAATTAATTGGGTTTTGAATTTGAGGAGTGAGAAAGTTAAGAACATGAAGCTGAACATTGAATATCAGGAAACATGTCCTAATGGCAAATATCTACTAAAGCATGGTGAACTTTTTCATGAGCAAGCACAAAGTCTTATCGCCTTCTGTCATTTAAAACTGGACTAGATAAGCACTGAAAGATAGACTGTAGAGAACAATGCCTTCACTGTCAGGATGCCAAGGTTCATTTTGACTCTAGTTTCTATGATTTATACCATTTCCTCATTCTTCTATATGACCTGTATTCCCTACTTTAAGAATGTTATAAAATTAGAAAAATATTTTGTAAAAGCCATATTTTAAAAAAAGTTCAAATTGAAAGTGCCAATGATGGGGTGAAACCAACCAGGGGATGGAAATGGGTAAAGAGCTACTTAATTACATCTGTTGCACCTGTGCAGTAATTAATTAATTAAAATTGCTTCTCACCTAGAGAAGCCAAAGAGGCATCAGGTGATAATGTAATAGGACAACTGGGCCTCATAAAAGGAAAGGAGAGTTCAGTGGCAAGGGAGGAAGCCTAGGGAGTAGAATGTCTTGTGAAGGGAACCAAGCTAAAGTCTGTAGGAGAACAGACAACTCTGAGAGATGCCAGTGCTCATGGCTGGAGCTGGGGAGAAGACTCTGATGTACCTAAGAAGGAGGCTAGAGTGGTTGAGAGACTTTTTTTGAACATTAGCTTAAGCTTTTGTTACCCTCCCCCTGCAAAAAGATCCCAGAGCTCAGGCTCCAGCCTGAATATCTACATTGCAATTAAACAGCTCCTTAGCCCAAGCTCCAGGTGCCCAAGGCAGGTTGGCTTGGACAAGCTACAGATTATTTGCAGTGTAAACATACTTTTCATTTTTTTGTTAGCTTATAAAAGGTATTCTGCAGTTTTACTTAGGCCATGTCTACACTAATACTTATTTCAGTAACACTTAAGTCTCTCAAGGGTTTGAAATTATTTGGTGGTGTTAGATTTGAAGCAATTTGTATTCGTTTTATGTCTTTCTCCTAAGAATCCTACAATACTTGCTAAAACTGAGAATTGAAATCTTATGTTTCAAGATATGTTATACATTTGATCAGTGTTGCTACCTCCCAGAACTGGAAGACTCAAATTATTTTTTTGGTTTCTATACTGTTATGATTAAAAAACAGCAGAATGGTTGCTAGTAGCTGGACAGCTGAATGCCTTAATACTGCAGTTTTCTCCAGATATTATAAGATTCTTCATAAGCACTGTTGGTTGTTATAGACAGCAAAAATTTAAAGACTAAATATAAACAAGACAGCACAAGACCAAAAAAATAGCAAAACAAGGGCTCCAATTCTACTTTGTGCTGTGGCATAAAAGGGCATAGTGGGCACCTGGGGAATTCCACTAGTGTAGGAGGGTTTCTTTGGGCAGTGCTGTACCACCATCCTGCACAGCCCTTACTGCAGAGGTATGGCTGCAGGCATACTAGAGACAGGAAAGGAAGCATGATCTGGCTATTCATTCAGGCTGTGAAGAATCCCACAGGCAGACATGCAAGGCTGTCATAACTTAGATCAGCCAGGGGACTGCTTTATTCCACCTTAGTTATGGTGTTTTGGGGGTTTTCCCAGCCTCCTTCATCATGGTCAGTTTCTTTCATTCTGAACAAAATTCTGTATGAATCACTGGTGTATGTATCGTATCATATGTCACCTTGAATCCAGTTGCAATCCCACTGCTTGGTAGAGGCCAAGGGAGTAACTTCTCTCTCTGGCAATTTCAAGACACTTGTGATGAATGCATCTCACTCTTACGTGTTTCAGTTTATTTAAAACATTGTTGTTCACTTTTTTCCACAATAGTTTTATGGCATCAATAGATAATTTGAAAAGTTTTCCTAGTGATGGACACACTATGAGCTATGAACAGATTAGTGTCTGAGTGTCTGATTCATAAAAGGAAGCTACTGTCTATTACATATTTATGAAAATATCTTATCAGTAAATTCATCATCTTCATATTAGTGAATAAATGTTAGGAAATTTGCATAAGCCTGATTCACAAAGTTCACATTTTTTAAAGCTAGAAATTAATATTACATCAGTTCTGCTAGAACTTTATAATAATTAGATATTTAATTCACAAAGGCAGTATTATAGTATTACAAGAACCATAGAGGCTGTCTATCTCTCATTCCTTATTAATCTAATTTTGATTTATGTATGGCTGACCTGTACATGTCTAGTCCAATTTTACAGATAGCATAGACAATGAGCAAAATATGGCAGGTGCTTTCTAAGAGTCAGTGTGCCTAAGTGGATGGGATTTGTGTCAGCCTTAGATTTGGGTTCTATTCTCAGTTTATGCATCTTCTCAGGCTTTGCCTACCCTACAAGCTCAGAGTGTGATTTTCAGCTCTGCTCCTATATACATACTTGCAGTAGCTTTTATCGAATTAGGGTGAGTATAAATAGCAATGTAGCCATGGTAGCACTGGTTGTGATGGTGGTGGAGGCACAGCTGAGTGGCGCCAAGTGAAAACCCACTGGTTTCAGGCAGGTTTGTACTCAACATGGCTCAGCTGTGCCTCCACTGCCACAACCATTGCTCTTTGTACTCACCCTAACTCAATAAAAGCTAGTGCAAGTATGTATATATGAGCGGAGGGGAAATCACACCCCTAGCTTATAGTGTAGATATAACCTCAGTGGAGTATTAAATCTTGCTTAATAAGAAGGGTTGTGACAGATGCAGGATTATTAGAGAAGATTAGAAGTGAATCTAGAACTCATTTCCTGATTCCCATTCCTTTAGGTCAAAGTGTATTTTAGAAGAAGGACAATCCATTTTGTCTGTGACCCAGCTGGAGTTTGAGTTTTGTGTGAAATGCTGAAGCAAGATACCTTGCTGGTGCACATGCTGTTGCTATTGAATGCTGACGGTTTTGACAGCAAGCCAAAAACCAAGATGTACTAAATAAAGCAGAGAGAAAAAATAGTTATTTGGACACTTTATAACTCAACCAAGTCTGAACAGATTTTTGCAAGGAGCATTTTACTGGCCTCATGGACTATGCTCCTTCCAAGTCCTAGTGCAAATCAAACAGTCACACCAATTTTTATTATGGAATGTATTAGGTAACCTTAATATTGCTGCTGCTTTCACCATGATAGATAGCCATAAAGTAATTATATTCAGTAACTGTTTCTAAATGAAAATGTGCAATTTTAGCATATTTTATCCTAAAATTTCAGTCCACATTAAAGACTGGATACTGCCATTAAATATTTGAAATTAAGTGTTTATACTTAATTTGGTACGACACGAAAGACTCCCAAACTTAAGACCTAGATCTTGATACTGGCTTAACTGAAACCTCCATCTCTAATGTGCCAGAACAAGCCCCTGGGTCCAGCTCTGAATTTTACAATGTGGGACCACTTCTGTTTCAGTGCTGCCTCTAAGCAAATTTTTCTTCATGTAATATTTCTGAGGACCATGAGGGATTGCTTATTTTAGGGTGACCATATTTCCCTAAGCTGAATATGGGATACCTGGGGAAATTACTCATATTCAAGTGAGTTCAACAGCAATCAATCAGAACTATGCAGTACAAATGTTCATAGATTCATAGATACTAGGGTCAGAAGGGACCATTCTGATCATCTAGTCTGACCTCCTGCACAGTGCAAGCCACAGAATCTCACCCACCCACCCACTCCTATGAAAAACCTCACCCATGTCTGAGCTATTGAAGTCCTCAAATCATGGTTTAAAGACTTCAAGGAGCAGAGAAGCCTCCCTCAAGTCAACCATGCCCCATGCTACAGAGGAAGGCGAAAAACCTCCAGGGCCTCTCCAATCTGCCCTGGAGGAAAATTCCTTCCCGACCCCAAATATGGCAATCAGCTAAACCCTGAGCATATGGGCAAGATTCACCAGCCACATACTACAGAAAATTCTTTCCTGGGTAACTCAGATCCCATCCATCTAATATCCCATCTCAGGGGATTTGGCCTATTTACCCTGAATATTTAAAGATCAATTACTTACCAAAATCCCATTATCCCATCATACCATCTCCTCCATAAACTTATCAAGTAGAATCTTAAAACCAGATAGATCTTTTGCCCCCATTGCTTCCCTTGGAAGGCTATTCCAAAACTTCACTCCTCTGATGGTTAAAAACCTTCGTCTGATTTCAAGTCTAAACTTCCTGGTGGCCAGTTTATACCCATTTGTTCTTGTGTCCACATTGGTGCTGAGCTGAAATAATTCCTCTCCCGTATTTATCCCTCTCCCCGTTCAAATTAACATCAAGTTGACTGAGCCTGTTAAAAAGAAATACTGCGTAGCTGGAGTCTTTATTTGCTTTCTTATCTTAAGACTTTAGGGTTCACACAGGAAGGGGTGACACACACATGGGGAGAAGTGACACACACACACTCCTGTACACTTCTCTCATCCTAGCTTATTTAAATCACTGGATGTTAGTTTTAAAGGAAGAGCTTGAGAAAGATAGGATATAATTGAAACAGAAGAGTAAATAGTGCTATTTATAGGACTCTAAATTCTGTTGTAGCCTTGAACAAAAACATAACAATTATGGTGAAACAACAGCAGAACTGACAACATAGATGTGGGCTAAAGGACAACACACCATGGCAAATTATTTCTTCAGGGAGTATATTGTAAGTTGAAAGCAAAAGAACACTCAATTGTCTCAAATAGGGTATGAAGTTCACAGCAATAAAAAAAACATATCAGACCTCCTATGACAATAATATTTTAAATTATCCACTTGTAGGAACAGCAAAGAAAATGATTTTAGGAGAGAGAATTATTTCAGATCTTATTTCTGGAACTGTGGAGAAAAACATTCAACTGAAATGATGGTTGTAAATGTGTTTAAAGAAACTGCAGGTAAATTGTTTTTCACACATTTGTAAGAAGCAATGAATAACAATAATGTACAAATTTACAACAGAGGGCTAGTAAAACTTCTACATGAACACAATATCAGAAAAAATTAAGTAAAGCAGCATTTTGTTTTCTTCATTCATTTTTGTTCCAAAAATCCCACCCCCAAACAAAAACGTAAGGACTCAGAAATTCGTTGATGCTCTACCCTCTCACTTATTAAAATTTACCACATACATTTGCTGCTTCTTCCCCCACCCTAGCTCCCCACAAAAGATGGGAGTTTTGATTAAACGTCACTTTAGTTTACTAATTTTCAGCTCTTGCCTGCTAGTGAGGTTTCCCGCCCTACCCCCGTCCCCCAAGAAAAACAGATATAAATACCATGTCCACAATCTCTATCAGTCTCTAATCGTGTTCAGAAACATTTGTGGATATGGGGACAATTTAAATTATAATATTCTACAGATTCAAGAGGCTGTGTCTGTATTAAATAATAACAATATGTTGTATATCGATATTGCAGCCGCATTCTCAGCTGCTAGGTATTAGAATAAATAGTATAGTATATAAAGAATAACTTGAGAAGCTGTTGCTAGTTTCAGAGAAGCAGTCGTGTTAGTCTGTATTCACAAAAAAGAAAAGGAGTACTTAGAGACTAACAAATTTATTTGAGCATAAGCTTTCGTGACCTACCGCTCACTTCATTGGATGCATTCAGTGGAAAATACAGTGGGGAGATTTATATACACACACAGAGAACATGAAACAATGGGTTTTATCATACACACTGCAAGGAGAGTGATCACTTAAGATGAGCTATTACCAGCAGGAAGGAGGGGGGAAGGAGGAAAACCTTTAGTGGTTTAGTGAGGTAGAAGCAAAACTGAAACAGCTTAATGGGACTAAATCGGGGGGCCCAGATAATCTTCATCCAAGAATATTAAAGGAATTGGCACCTGAAATTGCAAGCCCATTAGCAAGAATTTTTAATGAATCTGTAAACTCAGGAGTAGTACCGAATGATTGGAGAATTGCTAATATAGTTCCTATTTTTAAGAAAGGAAAAAAAAGTGATCCAGGTAACTACAGGATCTTGGGATAATGGTAGCATGACAAATGGGAATGAGGATATGGAGGTAGATGTTACCATATCTGAGGTAGAAGCGAAACTCAAACAGCTTAATGGGACTAAATCGGGGGGCCCAAATAACCTTCATCCAAGAATATTAAAGGAATTGGCACCTGAAATTGCAAGCCCATTAGCAAGAATTTTTAATGAATCTGTAAACTTAGGAGTTGTACTGAATGATTGGAGAATTGCTAATATAGTTCCTATTTTTAAGAAAGGAAAAAAAGTGATCCGGGTAACTACAGGTCAGTTAGTTTGACATCTGTAGTATGCAAGGTCCTGGAAAAAAATTTGAAGGAGAAATTAGTTAAGGACATTGAAGTCAATGGTAAATGGGACAAAATACAACAGGGTTTTACAAAAGGTAGATCGTGCCAAACCAACCTAATCTCCTTTATTGAAAAGGTAACAGATTTTTTAGATAAAGGAAATGCAGTGGATCTAATTTACCTAGATTTCAGTAAGGCATTTGATACCGTGCCACATGGGGAATTATTAGTTAAATTGGAGAAGATGGGGATCAATATGAACATCAAAAGGTGGATAAGGAATTGGTTAAAGGGGAGACTGCAACGGGTCCTACTGAAAGGCGAACTGTCAGGTTGGAGGGAGGTTACCAGTGGAGTTCCTCAGGGATCGGTTTTGGGACCAATCTTATTTAATCTTTTTATTACTGACCTTGGCACAAAAAGTGGGAGTGTGCTAATAAAGTTTGCAGATGATACAAAGCTGGGAGGTATTGCCAATTCGGAGAAGGATCGGGATATTATACAGGAGGATCTGGATTACCTTGTAAACTGGAGTAATAGTAATAGGATGAAATTTAATAGTGAGAAGTGTAAGGTTATGCATTTAGGGATTAATAACAAGAATTTTAGCTATAAGTTGGGGACGCATCAATTAGAAGTAACGGAAGAGGAGAAGGACCTTGGAGTATTGGTTGATCATAGGATGACTATGAGCTGCCAATGTGATATGGCTGTGAAAAAAGCTAATGCGGTTTTGGGATGCATCAGGATAGGTATTTCCAGTAGGGATAAGGAGGTTTTAGTACCATTATACAAGGCACTGGTGAGACCTCACCTAGAATACTGTGTGCAGTTCTGGTCTCCCATGTTTAAAAAGGATGAATTCAAACTGGAGCAGGTACAGAGAAGGGCTACTAGGATGATCTGAGGAATGGAAAACTTGTCTTATGAAAGGAGACTTAAGGATCTTGGCTTGTTTAGCCTAACTAAAAGAAGGTTGAGGGGAGATATGATTGCTCTCTATAAATATATCAGAGGGATAAATACAGGAGAGGGAGAGGAATTATTTAAGCTCAGCACCAATGTGGACACAAGAACAAATGGGTATAAACTGGCCACCAGGAAGTTTAGACTTGAAATCAGACGAAGGTTTTTAACCATCAGAGGAGTGAAGTTTTGGAATAGCCTTCCAAGGGAAGCAGTGGGGGCAAAAGATTTATCTGGTTTTAAGATTCTTCTTGATAAGTTTATGGAGGAGATGGTATGATGGGATAATGGGATTTTGGTAAGTAATTGATCTTTAAATATTCAGGGTAAATAGGCCAAATCCCCCGAGATGGGATATTAGATGGATGGGATCTGAGTTACCCAGGAAAGAATTTTCTGTAGTATGTGGCTGGTGAATCTTGCCCATATGCTCAGGGTTTAGCTGATTGCCATATTTGGGGTCGGGAAGGAATTTTCCTCCAGGGCAGATTGGAGAAGCCCTGGAGGTTTTTCGCCTTCCTCTGTAGCATGGGGCATGGTTGACTTGAGGGAGGCTTCTCTGCTCCTTGAAGTCTTTGAACCATGATTTAAGGACTTCAATATCTCAGACATGGGTGAGGTTTTTCATAGGAGTGGGTGGGTGAGATTCTGTGGCCTGCGCTGTGCAGGAGGTCGGACTAGATGATCAGAATGGTCCCTTCTGACCTTAGTATCTATGAATCTATCTATGAATCACTCTCTTTACAGAGTGTATGATAAAACCCATTGTTTCATGTTATCTGTGTGTGTATATAAATCTCCCCACTGTATTTTCCACCGAATACATCCAATGAAGTGAGCTGTAGCTCACGAAAGCTTATGCTCAAATAAATTTGTTAGTCTCTAAGGTGCCACAAGTACTCCTCTTCTTTGTTGCTAGTTTGTGCCTCTCTTCAAAATGAGTCACATCCCATTTCAATTTTAGCTGCAGAATAAGAATCTTGCCACAAAAATGTCAACATACGATATAGAAGTCAAAATTAACTTTCTAGCTTGTGAGAAATCCATTTCTTATAGTTAATCCACCTGCCTTGAGTGCAGGGGAGTGGATTAGATGACCTCTCGAAGTCCCTTCCAGTCTTACAATTCTATGATAATCTACTATAAACATTAGAAACTAACCTTTTTCTAAATGTAGCAATGTGCCTTAAAATGCAGATTTGCTGTCAGAAGAATGTCTTCTGGCAAAAATTAACATTGGCTCTTCCATTCCTAATTCTATTAATATCAGTGGTTCTCCCCACCCCCTCCAAGATACTGTTGTATGTTGCTTTAAGATTATTTTTGAATGCAGGGGTGCATGGCCACATCCTGCTGTTGTGTGTGTTGGATATCAAAAAGGAATTCAGGAATGAGAATCAAAAAGAAATCCAGATAATTGAATAAATACCATAGCCACAATAGAGGTAGTTTTAGTACTGTACAAGTGCACACACAGGGTTTGATCATGCAAGTTACTGATCTCTGAAAGAAGCTGTGTTGGCTGCAGAGACACAACCAGGTGGTGCTTGGTGAACACAAAGTTACTCTCAGTTCTGCCTCCTACTCTCCTTGCTAAGGAAACTCATCCCCACTGGCCTCTGTGCCACTGCAAGTGCTAAATGAGATGTGAGCAAGTTGTGTACAGCTATTATTATATTCCCTTTTTTTACACTCCCTCAGCTCAGCGCTTTGCTAAAGCACAGGCTAGAGTCTGTTCTTTCCAGAAGGCACTGCACACAATTCAAACCCCAGGGCTTATTGTATTAACACACTTTAACATAGGTATGAACAACTGCTCACCTTCAGAGAGTACTTAGTAAACAAATATTTACCCCCCTCTTACCTACCTGCTCTTAGTCCCCAACAGATGGCTGACACACCCCAGCTTGTGTGTCATAAAGGAAGATCCTGCCTGTAGCCAAGGTGACACAGGTGTTAAGACCCAGCCCTGACAGACAGCATGCCTCCTGACCTTGCGTTATCTTCTTCAGCCCTCTAGGGCTCCCAATAGCTCATGTATTCATAACATCTCCGCCCCCCCCCCCCAGAGCTCCGATTAGTTCAGCTCTCAGGGGGAGGATGGATGTGAGGACAGTTTGTCTACAATGGAAGATTTTCATATGGCTTCAAGCAGCTTACTGGGCACAATCAGTAACTACCACACTCTTGTTCTGGATGTTTCTGGGCACTTCCAGCTGAGTCCCCAGCTCTGCTTCTTTTGTGTCAGCCGAGATACAGCTAATTTAGGAACGTCTCTTCCTTCTGCCCACCACCATTCTCAGTTTCTTTCAGCAGAAATAAATACACTGATCCGACATAACGCCTGTGTCTTACACAGGGATAGAGTGGACACAGTTTGGGCCTCCCCTAGTCAGATTCTCCAAGAGGAGTGAGTGGAGCCTCTGGGACAGGCAGTGCTTAGTGTGCACCAGCGATTACAGACCTGGGAAATGAAATTTCTAAGAAGTGAGCCAAATTGGTGGCAGGTGCAATTTTTAACCCCGCCTGGGGGAAAACCCCTTCGATTAGCTGCTTTCCCCACTTGCCTGCCTCCTGGGGAAGATTAGTCAGTCAGGGCTGTGGCAGAAAGCAGGCAAAGCTCACCCCCATCCTGTCAGGAGCTGACATCATTCTCACAAGAGAAGAAAAGGAATACCCGTGGCACCTTAGAGACTAACAAATTTATTAGAGCATAAGCTTTCGTGAGCTATGGCTCACTTCATCGGATGCATTTGGTGGAAAAAGCAGAGGAGAGACTTATATACACACACACACACACACACACACACACAGAGAACATGAAACAATGGGTTTATCATACACACTGTAAGGAGAGTGATCACTTAAGATAAGCCATCACCAGCAGCAGGGGGGGGGGGAAAGGAGGAAAACCTTTCATGGTGACAAGCAAGGTAGGCTAATTCCAGCAGTTAACAAGAATATCAGAGGAACGGGGGGGGGGGGGGGGAGAAATACCATGGGGAAATAGTTTTACTTTGTGTAATGACTCATCCATTCCCAGTCTCTATTCAAGCCTAAGTTAATTGTATCCAGTTTGCAAATTAATTCCAATTCAGCAGTCTCTCGTTGGAGTCTGTTTTTGAAGCTTCTTTGTTGAAGTATAGCCACTCTTAGGTCTGTGATCGAGTGACCAGAGAGATTGAAGTGTTCTCCAACTGGTTTTTGAATGTTATAATTCTTGACGTCTGATTTGTGTCCATTCATTCTTTTACGTAGAGACTGTCCAGTTTGGCCAATGTACATGGCAGAGGGGCATTGCTGGCACATGATGGCATATATCACATTGGTAGATGCGCAGGTGAACGAGCCTCTGATAGTGTGGCTGATGTGATTAGGCCCTATGATGGTATCCCCTGAATAGATATGTGGACAGAGTTGGCAACGGGCTTTGTTGCAAGGATAGGTTCCTGGGTTAGTGGTTCTGTTGTGTGGTGTGTGGTTGCTGGTGAGTATTTGCTTCAGATTGGGGGGCTGTCTGTAAGCAAGGACTGGTCTGTCTCCCAAGATCTGTGAGAGTGATGGGTCGTCCTTCAGGATAGGTTGTAGATCCTTGATGATGCGTTGGAGAGGTTTTAGTTGGGGGCTGAAGGTGATGGCTAGTGGCGTTCTGTTGTTTTCTTTGTTGGACCTGTCCTGTAGTAGGTGACTTCTGGGTACTCTTCTGGCTCTGTCAATCTGTTTCTTCACTTCAGCAGGTGGGTATTGTAGTTGTAGGAATGAATGATAGAGATCTTGTAGGTGTTTGTCTCTGTCTGAGGGGTTGGAGCAAATGCAGTTATATCGTAGCGCTTGGCTGTAGACCATGGATCGAGTGGTATGATCTGGATGAAAGCTAGAGGCATGTAGGTAGGAATAGCGGTCAGTAGGTTTCCGATATAGGGTGGTGTTTATGTGACCATCGCTTATTAGCACCGTAGTGTCCAGGAAGTGGGTCTCTTGTGTGGACTGGTCCAGGTTGAGGTTGATGGTGGGATGGAAATTTTTGAAATCATGGTGGAATTCCTCAAGAGCTTCTTTTACATGGGTCCAGATGATGAAGATGTCATCAATGTAGCGCAAGTAGAGTAGGGGCATTAGGGGACGAGAGCTGAGGAAGCGTTGTTCTAAGTCAGCCATAAAAATGTTCGCAAAAAGAAAAGGAGTACCCGTGGCACCTTAGAGACTAACAAATTTATTAGAGCATAAGCTTTTGTGAGCTACAGCTCACTTCATCGGATGAAATGCATCCGATGAAGTGAGCTGTAGCTCACGAAAGCTTATGCTCTAATAAATTTGTTAGTCTCTAAGGTGCCACGGGTACTCCTTTTCCGATGAAGTGAGCTGTAGCTCACAAAAGCTTATGCTCTAATAAATTTGTTAGTCTCTAAGGTGCCACGGGTTCTCCTTTTCTTTTTGCGAATACAGACTAACACGGCTGATACTCTGAAACCTGTCATAAAAATGTTGACATACTGTGGGGCCATGCGGGTACCCATCGCAGTGCCGCTGATTTGAAGGTATACATTGTCACCAAATGTGAAATAGTTAGAATAATAGTAATAGTAATAGTAATAATAATAATAATAATAATAGTAATAATAATAGAAGAAACAGATTGACAGAGCCAGAAGAGTACCCAGAAGTCACCTACTACAGGACAGGTCCAACAAAGAAAACAACAGAACGCCACTAGCCATCACCTTCAGCCCCCAACTAAAACCTCTCCAACGCATCATCAAGGATCTACAACCTATCCTGAAGGACGACCCATCACTCTCACAGATCTTGGGAGACAGACCAGTCCTTGCTTACAGACAGCCCCCCAATCTGAAGCAAATACTCACCAGCAACCACACACCACACAACAGAACCACTAACCCAGGAACCTATCCTTGCAACAAAGCCCGTTGCCAACTCTGTCCACATATCTATTCAGGGGTACCATTATAGGGCCTAATCACATCAGCCACACTATCAGAGGCTCGTTCACCTGCGCATCTACCAATGTGATATATGCCATCATGTGCCAGCAATGCCCCTCTGCCATGTACATTGGCCAAACTGGACAGTCTCTACGTAAAAGAATGAATGGACACAAATCAGACGTCAAGAATTATAACATTCAAAAACCAGTTGGAGAACACTTCAATCTCTCTGGTCACTCGATCACAGACCTAAGAGTGGCTATACTTCAACAAAGAAGCTTCAAAAACAGACTCCAACGAGAGACTGCTGAATTGGAATTAATTTGCAAACTGGATACAATTAACTTAGGCTTGAATAGAGACTGGGAATGGATGAGTCATTACACAAAGTAAAACTATTTCCCCATGGTATTTCTCCCCCCCCCCCCCCCGTTCCTCTGATATTCTTGTTAACTGCTGGAATTAGCCTACCTTGCTTGTCACCATGAAAGGTTTTCCTCCTTTCCCCCCCCCTGCTGCTGGTGATGGCTTATCTTAAGTGATCACTCTCCTTACAGTGTGTATGATAAACCCATTGTTTCATGTTCTCTCTGTGTGTGTGTGTGTGTGTGTGTGTATATAAGTCTCTCCTCTGCTTTTTCCACCAAATGCATCCGATGAAGTGAGCTGTAGCTCACGAAAGCTTATGCTCTAATAAATTTGTTAGTCTCTAAGGTGCCACGGGTACTCCTTTTCCTTTTGCGAATACAGACTAACACCGCTGCTACTCTGAAACCTCACAGGAGGAGAGGAGAGAGCAGAAATAGCCCAGCAGCTCAGGCTGACTCTGCCCCTCCTTCTCTCCTGTGAGCAATGGGACAGCTCCTTTACTGCTTCTCCCTCTCTCCCTACAACACCCTGCCCTGAAGAATCCCAGGAACTACATAAGGCGCTGAGATGAGGCGAGGGAAGAACAGGTGGGAGACAGAGTTTCTGGAAGGCTGCAGGGGCAGAACTAATTGTTGGGGGAATATCTCTGCTTTCAGTCTCACAAAATAAGTAAGTTCTTGCCCCCATGGTTGCAGGGAAAAACTTGAAAATGTGAATGTTAAATGCTCAACACCGGAAGGCAAATCAAGAGGACTCAACATTTATCATGTTGGTACCTGACTTATGCTTTTTGAATACTTGGGATTGGCAATACCAGGCCTTTTTCTCACAATGGTGAGAGTTGATAGCAACTGAGCAAATAAGTGCTAGAGTATAGTGCTAGCACATAAGTGCTACCATCTAGTGTAGGTGCCCTTGTGCAAGTGGTATTCTCTTAGGAGCCATTACATTTGTCCTGTAGCCATATATATGGTGACTGCACATATGTTTTGTTTCTAAGACAGTGAAAGGCTATAGCTATGTACTTGGCCCAAGATTTTCAAAAATAAGAGCTTAAAGTAAAGCCTTAGTGAGTTCATGCCAGTGAGGTTCAAGCATAGCCTGGCTCCACCATACATCCTCAGGCTCCTTGCCTGCCCCAGCGTGCTCTCTTGCCCTTTTTAGGCCAGGAAGGGGTGGGGAGAAGTAGGTGGCATAAGCAGCAGCTACACTGCATCTGCCAGCTTTAGGCTGGCAATTCCAGACAAGCCAACTCTCACAAACTGATCACAAGAGACGCTATTTCTGAGTAAAATTAAGCCTCACTCATGATCTCACCATAGAACTCTCAAATGTCAGAACTTTTTTTTCAGACTCAGCTGAAAAAAAAATGCTGATGTTTGAGAGTTCTAAAGTTAGGCTTACTTTTACTGAGAAATCCTGTCAGCCGTGGGCACGGCCAGGGCTCCCTGCTGTCAGCCCCAACCCTGAGCTTAGAATATATAGAATAGGAGGCAAATGCTGGGTGCCTTCCTTTGGAGGTGTACCGGCCTGTCGCCTTTTCACCCTGGGAGCAGAAGCACTGGAAGGTCCTTAGAAGTGGGGGGACCACCGGCACCCAGACCATGGCCCCGCTTCCCCCGCTCTGCCCCTCCCACCAAGGCCCCACCTGTGCTCTGCCACCGCTCCTCCCCATGGCCCTGCCCCTGCTCTGCCCCGAGACCCCACCTCTGCTTTGCCTCCTCCCCTGAGGCCCTGCTCTTTCTTTGCCTCTTCCCACCCCCACTCCACCTCTTCCCATGAGGCCATCATTTTTTAAAGTGCCAGAGTTATGCCCTCCCACTTTTTTCCTGCCTGAAGGGCAAGTGATGGGGGGGAGGGGGCAGGATGGAGTGAGAGGCAGGCCAGGCCTCAGGGGAAGAGGCAGAGTGAAGGCAGGGTACAGGCTGGCGGGGCCATCCCTCTGCATCTGCGTCTGAGGGGGGCCACGCCTCCCCACAATTTGGGTCTGCTAAATCCTTCTCTAAGCAGAAAAAGATGGGGGAGGAATTAGCAATTCCCAGGGGGCTGTCCTTCAAGTGGGCTCTGGCTGGTGACCAGGGCAGAGCTGCAGCAGTCTATTTTCCCAGCCTTTAAGCAGGGTGGGGCAACCAACAGTTAAGGCTCTGGCCTGCAATCAGGCAGAGCTGTCACCAGCCCAGTGTAGTGGGGGAAAGGGGTGGAGAGACAGATCGGATGAGGAACAGGGAAGGAGGAATTGGGACTGGCTGGACAAGAAGACTGGGACTGAGAGGGGGAGACGAAGAATCAAACGAGGAGCTCGGAAGCAGAGGTCATGACTGGCTGGGCAAGGAGACTGAGACTGGGATGAGGAATGGACACTGGGACTGGATAAGCAAACAGAATTGGACTGGGAGGAGGAGCCTCAGGTGGGGAAAAGACAAGATTGGGACAGGTTAGAGGGGACTAGTTTCCTAATCTGGAGTGCTTGACTTTGCAACCTGAATGGTTTTTTTTAACATTGTGTGAATGATAGAGAGAGAGAGAGAGAGAGAGAGAGAGAAAACTGCCTTTCTGATTGCTGAGAGTGCAGTCTCTCTCAGTATGTTTACACAGCAAAAATAAATAAATAAAAATCCACACAGTAGTGAGTTTCAGAGTCTGGATCTACAGACTTGCACTATCGTGTCAAAAAGAGCCATGTGGACATTGTGATTTGGGCTGGAGCTCAGACTCTGAAGCCAATCCCAGTCCCTAGGCTTCAGAGCCCAAGATCCTGCCCAAGACACTAGACCCAGGTTCTGAGACTCAATGCCACAGGATTTTTTTATGTGTAAATGCACCTTCTTATGCCCAATTCCCACCTATGTTTTGGAGCAATGCTCTGGTTCCACACACAGAAACAGCAAAAGCAAGATAGCACAAAAAGGACAAACTGTTATAACAAAACTGCCATGTGGGGAGATACTATGTCAATACCATACAATTATTTCCATGTCCAGTTTCCAATACTGATCCTATTCTCTTTTTAATGTGCACAAGTCCGGGGGGGGGGGGGGAAGAGGGGGGAAAGAGGCATGGGAATTAGTGCCTGTTAGCACTATCCATACTTTTATTTTTTTTAAGATGCAGACACATCAAGGTATTTCTAACAATTTTGTACAGGTTAGCTTAGAGCTTGGTGATGACCTTTTCAGGTTGTGCACAGAAAACTGCATTCCCATGTGTTTGTGTCATGTGTTTGTGTCCCATGTGTTTGTGTTTGTGTGCTCTCTGACCCAAGGGAGGAATCTCAGTAATTGTACCCTTCAAGAAGAAATTTCAATCTTGAATGGGATGAAATGGGAAATCTGATAAGTGTTGACATTAGAAAATAAAGAAAAATATTTGCTTATAATTACATTATGTGAGAGACTGAGGAATCTGGATAGATCAACTAAATTCTGAAATAAGTAAGGCCCTAATTAACTTGTGATATTTCAGAAATTGCAGATTCCACAATATTAGGCTTCTATTGCAATTTTGATAATGGGAGCCCTGCCATGCACAGGGCTGACTGTGGGTGCCCCAGCTCTCAGCCCTGGGCAGAAAAATCATGGAAAAGTAATAATGGACTTTATTACCTCAAATAATAAGGTCCATTGTTACTTTTCCACAATTTTCCATGGCTTGACCACAACTCAACTGCAGTTTTTTGCCAATCATCCCACATTTCAAGTAGAGCCTTAGAAATAAGGGATGGATGGCGGAGAGCAGCACGAAACAGGGCCATTTCCTGATTCACATCACTCTGAGTTCGTATGACGCCCTCAGGACCAGAACCAGGAAAAGCAGTAGACTGGTCAGGTTTCCCAGTGGACCAAGCCAAAAAGCAAAAGCCTAAAGGGAAAAGCCACAGGCTTGACAGGTCTGGCTCACTATGCAGTGTTCTGAACATAGTGTAAAATCTCATCATTCACAGATATTCTGACTCTCACAGGACAAAGGGCCAATAGTTAGAATTCTTTATGGATCAATTAGCTGTTTATTTGGATGAAGTTATGAAGTGCTAGCTAGGGACTAACCTGCAATGTCTGCAAGCTAAGCAAGAGCTACAGCACTTGACATTTTTGGTATTAGAAGTTCCTGTGTATCTTCTGTCTGACAAACATGGTTGCAACTTAACCTTAGAAATCAGAACAGCATGTTTAGCTTTAGTACTTCAACATTGCTATCAGTCCACCTGTAAAGAAGCAGATGAAGTTAGTACAGCACAATCTTTAGCATGCTGTTTGTACTCAATAACAGATACACCACTTTGTATTGAGCTGTGTTTTTGTTGTCGCTGTTTGGAAATAGGATCATTTGTTCTAATGACCTTCTGCCATCATTTGAAAACAATAGGTTTTGTGACTACATAGTGTGGTAGAATGAGGAGCTCATTGGTATTCCACAGAGTATCTACAGTAGGTACCTTATTGTTCTGCTGACAGCATCTGATAGATGCTGCTTCAAGCACAAACAGATTTAAAAGAAATTAGCTTGATAAGGGGAAAAATTGCAGTACCCAATTTTCAAGCAATCCAGTGGTGTTCTATTTCACAAGAGATATTATACTATCCAAATTTAATATAGGGTAAATGGAGGAGACTACAATGACCCTAACATTACATATTTTTGTAGCACCTGTCAAGTGTCATATCATTATTGTTGAATTACTGGTATGAAAACAGCTCCAACTTTAACAAACATGATGACTTAACAAAGCAAGATGAACTGCTGTCAGTCTTGAGGCTGACACATTGCCTACACTCCTTTGTAACTGTAGGAATAACTCGTCAGTCATTATAATCCCCTTTTATTTATCTTTTAAAAGATCCAGTGATTACACGGATCAAACATCTGGCCCACCGGACAGATCCAGTTTGCTTCATGTGTAAACCTAACCGCCACGACAAACGAAGATTCTGCAGAATATAAGCTTTCATTTTAATATATTAAAGACAATGTTTTTAAACAGGGGCCCTAACTGATAAGAACCCAGACCCATACTTAGGCCTGACTTTCAGAAGTGCTGGGCATCCACTGGCCCTATTGATTTCAAAGGCACTTGTATCTGTAAAGTTTTGATCACTGTTTTTAGCGCTTATGGTTGAAGAACCTTCTGAACGTGACTCAATGTAACCTTGTTTTCCTTATTTGGCAGGCAGCCTGCAACTGCAATGTAGTGATATATCAAGTAATGATCAAGTGTGTGGTTTACATTGATTGCTTAAGGGAAAAAATGGACTGAAATCCTCCACAACCATCACATCCACTGCAATCAATCCACTGCTGAGAGAACAGTTACATAGTCCCTGAAATCCAACCACCAGATAGAGGTCAAACCAGCACACAAAGGGGATGCCATCATAGTCCTTAACTGTGATGACTACACTAATGAGGCCAACCAACAGCTCTGACACCATCCATTATAAAGAACTCAAGAAGACCTCACACCAAAATTCACCACAGAGTTTAAGGATATCATAAAATCCTTCCTCAGACAACTCCAAGAGAAACTCTACAAACTCATCCTCCACAAATCCCCCAAGGATCTTCTGCATGCTAACCAAGACACACAAACAAGGGAACCCAGGCAGACACATCATACCTAGTCATGGCACTCTTCCTGAAGGAATATCAGAACTCATAGAAACCATGTTCAAAACCACTCACCACACAAAGGGCCTGCTTCCTCCAGGACACAGCCTACTTCCTCCAGAAACTCTGCAACATTACCAACCTCCCTCAGAACACTATCCTTGCCACCCTGTATGTCACCTCTCTATACACCAACATCCCTCACAATGACAGCATCACTGCCTACCTCAAATATCTGCCAGACAATGGACAACTCTCAGATATTCACTCTAAATACATCATCAAATTCATCCATTTCATCCTCATCTGTAATAGTTATACATTCAACAACACTTTCTCCAAATGATGGGAATAGCCATGGGTGCTAAGATGGCTCCCTAATATGCCAACCTCTTCATGGGTCACCTTAAGAAACAATGTCTTGACAAATGCACCATGAAACTAATGATATATCTGAGATACATAGATGATATTTTCATTCTCTGGACAGATGACATAAACTCCCTCATAGGATTTCCCCCACAACTTCAACAACCACCACCCATCCATCAAACTCTCTCTAGAACACTCCTACACCAGCCTCAAATTCCTGGACATCATGATCAACTTCAGCAATGGAACCCTACAGCCAACTATGTACAAAAAACCCACAGATCACCACACTTACTTCACAGATCCAGTAAACATCCCAACCACACCAAGAAATCTGTTATTCTACAGATACCACAGAATATGCTCTGAAGAAAAAGTCTGGGTACACACTTAAAATGGCCTTCACCAAACAAGAACACTCCACCAGGGAAGTAGATCACATCATGGAATCAGCCACCCAAATACCCAGAGAGAACACGTTTAAGTACAGAAACTCTCCTTCCCTCTAGCCACACAGCCCTAGGAGTCACACTGGAACCCATACAAGGTTTCAAACAGTTACAACCCATACTCTATGGAGACCACAAAGAGACCTGAAAGAAATCTTTCACAAATCCCCTCTCTTGGCCTTCAAACAACCCTCCCACAACTTCATCATCAGAAGCAAGCTCCTCACAGACCAGGAGCCTTGAAAGCAGTACCAGACCCAGAACAACAGATGCAAAACCTGGAGACATAGTTCCACTGCTATGATAATCAATACCCCCCAAAACACACCTTTCAAGATCCATGGGTCCTATACATGCCTTTCACAAAATGTAGTATATCTCATTCAGTGCACTAGACATCCCAACAACAACTATGTGGACGAATCACTAAGCTCTCGAATGAGCTCACACAGAAAATATGATAAAATACCATCTCGCCCAGATGGTAATATAGAGGCAATCACTCTATATTGACCCCTCAGGGTATGTCTACACTGCAACGTAAGCCCAGTGTTAGTAGAACTTGAGTTAGCAGATCCTGGGCTGGAGTGTCTACACACATTTGTAACCACTGATTAGGAATTGTTGAGCCCCAAGCTGGGGGCTCTGGTGGCTACATTGCATTATGTGGGCCCAAGTCCAACCACACTTCTTGACTTCCTAGCACCCTGCCAAAATGTGGCCACAGTAGCTCTTTGGTCATGATACAGTGTGGGAATACTTGTCTGTCCACCAAACTTGATTGTCCAGAAGACAAGGAAAGTCAGCCTGTGGGATTCTTTTGGTGAACTCCCAGAGCACAAGTCCAGTGGGGTTGCATCTACACTGCACAACAATAGGGCTTAAACCCTGAGTCCCAGCTTGACTCAGGCTCAGACCCCTCACCCCCCATGGGATCCTGGCAGCCTGAGTCCAAACCCTGGGTTACTTCAGTATGTGTAGATGGAAGGGGGAGTTACGCTGAGTTCAAACCCTGGATTTATGTTGCAGTGTAGACATACCCTCAGTCCTCACTCTCAAAGGAATTCTATGCAACATCTTCAAAAGACGAACCTGAAAGCTTAAATTCATAACTTTACTAGACACTAAAAATCATGGTCTTGATAGAGACACTGAATTTATGGAAATCCAGCAATCTGTAACCCACTAACCCCCTTTTTTTGTCCTATGATTGCAGCAGAGGTGTTAGCAGGCCACTTTGAATGGTCTTTTACAACATGTGTTAACTACTCTGATCCACCTTGTATTTAGCTTCTCCAGACCTGAAGAAGAGCTCTGTGTAGGTTCAAAGCTTGTCCCTTTCACCAAGAGAAGTTGGTCCAATAAAAGATATTACCTCACCCACTATGTCTTGTTAATATCCTGAGACCAACACTGCTATAACACTGCAAACAAACCATTTCAGTGGTGAGCAGGGTGTGATTTAGAATTTTCAGAGGTGAAAAACGGCTTGTGGGACTGCTGTCTTGGACTATCCATGTTTCAAAACCCCTTTCATGTTGGACACAGATGCTGGTGCTTACAGTTTGGGGGACAGAATTTCAGCTTGGCTGCCTCACCCCAACCCCCACATCTGAGAATGTAGCTGTGGAAGTTGAGGTGGGAAAAGTTGTTACAAAGGTGAATCTCCTATTCAAACAGAATGGCTACAGGCTGCTTCAACCAACACATTTTACAGAAACAATAGGCATTCCTCAGAGTTGATTGAAATGGATTCTTCTCTGGTGATTGAAATGAAATCCATGGAAAGAAAAGCCCAAAAGAGATTTAGATGGGAATAAAATTAGTTTATGTTGGTGATGTGAAACTATCCTGACAAAGACTGGTGATTAGCCAAACCTCAGTACCAGGCAAATTGGTTGAAACTAATAATTCTGTTCCTTGCTATAAATACAGAAACTGACATGTTGGGGGAAGAGTCAGCACAGCTTTTGTAAAGGGAAATCATGCCCCACCAATCTATTAGAATTCTTTGAGGGCCTCAACGAGCATGTGGACAAGGGTAATTCAATCAATACTTTGGACTTTCAGAAGGATCCTCTCAAAGGCTCTCACCAAAGGCTCTTAAGCAAACTAAGCAGTCATAGAGTAAGAGAGAAGATCCTCTCGTGGATCAGTAAGTAGTTAAAAAATAGGAAACAAAGGGTAGGAATAAATGTTAAGTTTTCACAGTGGAAAGAGTTAAATAGCAGGGCTCTCCAAGGCTGTACTGGGAGCTGTGATTTTCAAAACATTCGTAGATGATCTAGAAAAGGGGGTGAATGCTGATATGGCAAAGTTTGCCAATGATACAAAACTATTCAAGATAGTTAAGTCCAAAGCTGACTGTGAAAAGTTACAAAGGGATCTCACTTAACTGGGTCACTAGATGACAAAATGGTAAATGAAATTCAGTGTTGATAAATGCAAAGTAATGCACATTGAAAAAAATAATCCCAACTACATGTACAAAATGAAGAATTCTAACTTTATCACTCAAGAATGATTTGGAGTCACTGTGGATAGTTCTCTGAAAACATCTGCTCAAAGTGCGGCGGCAGTCAAAAAAGCTAACAGTATTAGGAATCATTAGGAAAGGGATGTATAAATAAGATAGAAAATATATTGCCATTCTATAAATCCATGGTATGCCCACACTTGGAATACTATGTGCAATACTCAGAAAATACGCCATCTCAGAAAATATATTAGAATTGGAAGAGATACAGAGAACAGAAACAAAAGTGATAAGGGATATGGAACAACTTCCATATGAGGAGAGAGTAAGAAGACTGGGATTGTTCAGCCTAGAAAAGAGATGACTAAGGGGGGATATGATAGAAGTCTGTAAAAATCACAAATGGGGTGGAGAAAATGAATTAGGAAGTGTTATTTACTCCTTCACATAATAAAAGAATTAGGGGTCACCCATGAAATTAATAGACAGGAGGTTTAAAACAAACAAAAGGAAGTACTTCTTCACACAAGGCACAGCCAACCTGTGGAACTCATTGCCAGGGGATGTTTTGAAGGTCAAGACTATAACTGTGTTCAAAAAAGAATTAGATTAGTTCATGGAGGATGGGTAACCACTGTTGATTGACCTAAGATGATCAAAGATGCAATTGTGTGCTCCAGGTGTCCCTATAGTTTAAACCTTTAACTTCAAGAAGCTGGGACTGGATGGGTCACTTGAAATTGTCATGTTCTGTTCATTCCCCTGAAGCATCTGCCCACTGTCAGAAGACAGGATACTGGGCTCAATGGCACATTTGTCTGACCCAGTATGCCCATTCTTATGTAAGTGTGTATCATTAGTAATTTGTTACATTATTTTTCTTTCTGTTTGGGATGGATTAGTTGGTGTCTCCATTTTAGGCCTCATCTCGGACAATAAGCAAAACTGAGGTGGGAAGTGAGCTGGGTGAAACTTTGTTATGGTTTGAGTTAAAACCTTGTTCATTTAAGATTTAAGCTAGTTGCAACAGTTTTGGGGTCCTACGCCTACACCTAAAACAAGACATATTAGAGTCTGCCCAGAAACTAGCACCATGTGTGCAGGAGGTTCCATTGTGGGTGTGGGTGTGAGAGAAGACACACAAACTGGGAACAGACAAGAACAGAAAGAAGAAGCAAAAAATCAAAAAATCCAAGCAGTAGCTTGTGAGCATTGTGTGACCCTGGGAAAAGCTAGGCCGGGTGCTTTTGAGTCTATGGCTAAAGAGACTTGAGGCTGTAGGCTAACTGCTCCATTTGTTCTTACTTTCTCCTGCATTTGGAGAGGCAGGATTTTGTACATTTGCATCAAAGAAAACATCAGACTCCATCCATTTCTACTTCCAGCTGGAACTTCCTCAGGGCCCAAAAATTCAACTAGTCGCTGATGTCAAAAATGGAGCAATAACAAACGAACATTCCTAGGGCCTTGCTCCAGCCTCTCTATTCCAGCCGCTACTAACATTGTGTGTGGAAGTCTCTCTCTTTCACATTTTCATTTCTCTATCTTCTGTTTCCTTGTATTGCTTTTTAATATTGTTCATCATCAGTGTTTCTGGATTTTGCTCTCGTTTTCTTTCTCAAAACCCTATGGCCAGCTCCTCCAGGGTTGGGACTTCTAAACACCACTACAATATAAATAAATAATATACAGGTTTTGGGGTAGGTTGTGTACAAGAGGACAGCCAAACAAACTTTTACTGTTTTTATTTACAGGTTATTTCCCTCTTTCTCATTCCTTCCCGCCCCCCCCTCCCCGACACTGTATCTATACAACAAATGCTTTGGCATTTGGATTTTCTCAGTAATTACAATAAAATATTTAACAGATTTTTTTGCAGTCATACACAGATGGCCCAATCAGGATGCAGGACTTGTTGTTCTAGGTACATTGGGAACATAGGATGAGTTAAGATGCTTATACAGTGGCTGAACCCAGAGGGCTGTTAAGAGTATGGTGTGGATTAAAGTACTCTCCCAGCAGGTCCTTTGCACTGCCGAGTGCAATATAAAAGGAAGCACGATTAAGTATTGGTGAACAACTTGGTTGAGCACTTTTCCATGTAAAATCCAGGAATCTCAGGATCTGAGGAAGAAAGAGGGACAGAATTTGTGAAATTGGAGTGAGGCCATGGAGTGAGACAGGGGCACAAGATAGCTGATTCTGGGGACAGGGCAGAGATCCCCTGAGATTCCTGTAAGAGGCAGATGCTTGTGTGTTTGTTACCACCTCTATTCAAGGAAACAGGACTCACGTACATTTTGTAAATAAACAAATACTGTGTCACAGTGACAATGTCACTTCAGAGCTCATGAAAAATCACCATATGAATTCCAGTAAGTAGGGTCCATCGATCAACTGAAGTAGGTCCCATTCAAACTATAAGCAGATCCCAGTGAGAACAGTAAATTCAGTACCCCAGATCAAAAAGGGAATACAATTGTCCAGCCCCTATTGCAGTCCATGTAGTTAGTTCAGGTTTATACCAGTGAAAATTAGAGCAGACTTTTGCCCAATATGTTCAGCATAAATATCCAGGAAAGTCTCGGAGACGTTGGGTCTATTCTTCCAACCATGATGTCTTTGTGCCCAATCAATTCCAATAAGTTGCAGTGATGAGACGTGATGATTTCTGTCTTGAAAATTTTGAACTATTGACAAGGACATAGCTCCAGGTTTTATGGTACTTTTTTGTGTTTTGAGATATGTAATTTGAGGGTCTTGTCATACCTGCCGCTGGTAGCATTCACAGAAGCTATTTAAAAGCGTCAAGAAGCTTATGGGGGTAGAGATAGCAGGAGTATCACCTTTAAATGAAAGTGGAATACATAAAAATGTGAAGTTTTACACTGATTCTATACACTTTCCCCTACAGGCTCTACTCTCTCTTTTTGATGAGCATATCATTATCCCACACACATTACAGCTTTAGCCTACTTTATTGTTGATTAAATATTCTCTTTTTTGTGCAAATGTATCACTTAATTTCTATATATAGTAAAGATTCTCAGATAAAATGACATCTGAAATCCTCCTCCACATTGGATATAGAAAGCCACTTGGGAAAACTTAACCACTTACTGTTTTTCACATGAATACAGTATCCAATTGCAGAACATTAATAGTGCATAGCATATAGCTTCCTGGGAGGGGGGAGAGAGTAGTTTTTCTGTCATAAAAATTGGAGATGGAAAATAAAAGCTATTAATTCAGCTAGTCAATCCTCCTGCCAATAACATTCTCTAAATCCTCTCCAATGTTTGGCATCTTTCTAGTACTGAGCTGACTTGCCCAAAACTGAATTCAGTGCATTAGGAAAAATCTTAACAGAGCTATAAAAGATGGGGATTATGGGTAGGATCTAGGAAGGAAATTAGGTGTTCTAATGTTGAGTGTCACAGCACCTAACTTTTAGGTGCTTAGAAAAAAAAATCACAGGAACACTGCAGTCCACAAAACAGAGTTAGGCACCTAGGCTCCCTATAAAATGAATGGAGAGAGAGAGGTGCTTTATGATGTAATCCACAAAAGCCACCATGCAAGGCAGGGAGCAGCCTACATAGCCAATGAGAGGGGTGTATGCTAAGACCCACCTATCTCTCAGAGATAGGCACTTAAGTCCAGGCTGTTTAGTAATCCATGAACTAGAAACCACTTCCTGGAACCAACACCCTCCGAGTTCTTTGAAAATAATCCTTCCCTTCCCTTGCCCAGTAGGGTTGCCAACTTTCTACTTGCACAAAAACAAACACCATTGCCCCGCCTTTCCTCTGAGGCCCTGCCCATGGCCCCCCCCTTCTCAGAGGCCCCCCCCCGCTCACTCCATCCCCACTCCCGCTGTCACTCGCTCTCCCCACCCTAACTCACTCGCTCATTTTCACCAGGCTGGCTCAGGGGGCTGGGGTGTGGAAGAGGGTGAGGGCTCCGGCTGGGGGTGCAGACTCCAGGGTGGGGCCAGATATGAGGAGTTCAGAGTGCAGGAGCGGGCGCCAGGCTGAGGCAGTGGGTTGGGATGTGAGAGGGGATGAGGGCTCTGTCTGGGGACGTGGGGTCTGGGTTGGGGCCAGGGACAAGAGGTTTGAGGTGCAGGAGGGGGCTCCAGGCTCGGGGGTGGAGCTGAGGGGTTCAGAGTATGGAGGGGACTCCAGGCTGAGGCAGGGGATTGGGGTGTGGGAGGAGGTATGGGCTCTGGGCTGGGGGTTCGGGTTCCAGGATGGGGCCAGAAATGATGGTTCAGGGTGTAGGAGGGGGCTCCAGGCTGGGACCAAGGGGTTCAGAATGCAGGAGGGGGATCAGGGCTGGGACTGAGGGGTTTGGAGGGTGGGAGGGGTATCAGGGCTGGGGCAGGGGCTCAGATGCAGGGGGGAGGTGAGGGCTCTGGCTGGGGGTGCAGGCTCTGAGGTGGGACTGGGGATGAGGGATTTGGGTTGTAGGAGGGTGCTCCGGGCTGGGACTCATTGGTTCGAAGAATGGGAGGGAGATCAGGACTGGGGCCCAGAAGGGGGGTTTGGGGCCCAGGAGGGGGTCAGGGGTGCAGGCTCCAGGCGGTGCTTATCCCAAGCAGCTCCCGGAAGCAGTGGCATGTCCCCCATCTGGCTCCTACGCGGCAGTGAGGCCAGGTAGCTCTGCACGCTGCCCTGTCCTCAGATGCTGCCCCCCACACTCCTATTGTCTGTGGTTCCCAGTCAATGGGAGCTTGGAGTGGCGATTGGGGTGGGGCTTGGGACGCTTGGGTGGTGCTTGGAGGCAATGGGTGGTGCTTGGGGTGGGAGCAGCATGCGGAGCCCTCTGGCTGCTCCTACGCATAGGAGCCAGAGGGGGATATGCCTGCTGCTTCCCAGAATCCATGCAGTGTGGAGGCTAGCAGGGAGCCTGCCAGCCCTGCTACGCGGCTGTCCTCAACCAGACAGTCAACGGCCTGGTCAGCACTGCTGACCTGAGCTGCCAGGATCCCTTTTTGACCAGCTGTTCTGGTCAAAAACCAGACATCTGGTCACCGTATTGCCCAGAGGGTTTTCACTTTTCACACCCTCCCAAAAAGATCTGTTTCAGACTTTTTCCAGTTCAAAATCCCACAGTATAAATCAATAAAATTGAACTATACATGATTTGCCCCCGAGAAGTTTACACCCCTTCTACCCACCTCCCCCGGCAACTTTCTCATCATTCTGAACAAGGGAACTCATTAAGTGCCCTATCCCTTCCCAGCATCTTTTGCCAGCCTGTAACGTACAGCTCCCAGCAGCCTTGAAAAGGAAAAATCCTAGTAGGGCCTCAGTCCTGGGGGTACTTGTGGCACCTTAGAGATTAACAAATTTATTAGAGCATAAGCTTTTGTGAGCTACAGCTCACTTCATAGGATGCATTTGGTGGAAAAAACAGAGGAGAGATTTATATACACACACACAGAGAACATGAAACAATGGGTTTATCATACACACTGTAAGGAGAGTGATCACTTAAGATAAGCCATCACCAGCAGTGGGGGGGAGGGGGGGAAGAGGAAAACCTTTCATGGTGACAAGCAAGGTAGGCTAATTCCAGCAGTTAACAAGAATATCAGAGGAACAGTGGGGGGTGGGGTGGGAGGGAGAAATACCATGGGGAAATAGTTTTACTTTGTGTAATGACTCATCCATTCCCAGTCTCTATTCAAGCCTAAGTTAATTGTATCCAGTTTGCAAATTAATTCCAATTCAGCAGTCTCTCGTTGGAGTCTGTTTTTGAAGCTTTTTTGTTGAAGTATAGCCACTCTTAGGTCTGTGATCGAGTGACCAGAGAGATTGAAGTGTTCTCCAACTGGTTTTTGAATGTTATAATTCTTGACGTCTGATTTGTGTCCATTCATTCTTTTACGTAGAGACTGTCCAGTTTGGCCAATGTACATGGCAGAGGGGCATTGCTGGCACATGATGGCATATATCACATTGGTAGATGCGCAGGTGAACGAGCCTCTGATAGTGTGGCTGATGTGATTAGGCCCTATGATGGTATCCCCTGAATAGAGCCTGGGGGGAGAGAGTAGTGGCAGTCTATACCCTCCCCCCAACTTGGAACTGCAGTCTTGGGCTCTGAACAGAGACAGCAATCCGGGGTTTCTTCATAAGCTCCCGGCTGCCTCCCAAGATCAATTCCTTATCTTCAGCAATGGCAGTTTTCGCTATGTCATTTTATGGCACAGCATCCTCAGCAATGTGAGGCTATGGCCTCCACCTACTGCAGTTATCACATAAGCAAATAAATTAACTAATTAAATAAACCCCTCCACACCTATAGCCTCTCACCCAGTCCTGTATCCTTAAGCTTTTTTTAATCTTACCCACTTTCCCAGTACTCTCACCAATCCTTTCAGGCTATATTCTTTCACCTTGGGGCATCTCAGTTCTTCAGAAAGACTCTTTCTGTGTAATTGCTGTGGCAATGCAGGGACACACTCAACTGTTTCTTGGACTTTGCATGTGTCACACAACCCATCTTTGTACTTGTTTGGTAAAAATATAAGTTACCATTCAGGTCACAGTGTCCCATTAGCACTCTAAATACAGTTATGTCACTTCTTCTATCTTAGCTATTAAGTATACAGTTATCCTCAAGTACAGAACATAGTTCATCGAACCTTTGTCTTTTTGCTCTTTGGTCCATATTTCTTGCCCTTCCTTCATAAGTTCTCTCTTAATCAAACTTTTGAAATCCATTATATCAGCCTCCTCAGGTTAAGGCATTTTCCCCTGCTTTATCTGCAATTTCATTGCCCAGTATCCTGACATGCACTGGAATTCACACTGTGACTATATGCATACCCACCTGTACTATATCTGTAGTTAATAACAATATTTTATGGAATAAGTCATTCCTGTTTTCCGAGGCTCCCTTTCTAATTGCCATTATATGTGATGGACAGTCAGATAGGATAATAGTCATAGTTGGGCATACATCCTTTATCCAGCTCAGTGCCAACAGGATACCGACCAATGTGGCTGTCATTATGCTGTAAGGGTCCATGGTTGTCCCTCCCTCTCAGTTTCGGTAGGGGGCTATGCCCCCTCACTACTGTGTGGCTGCCCAACAAAAATAAGGGGGAATTAGCACTTTCAGGGCTCTGATTCCCCTGGGTTGGGTGGAGCAACAAGCAAACTAGGAGGCTCTGGCCCTGTGGGCGGGGCCGAACGACACACAGTCTGTTAGGCTCTGGTCCTCTGGCTGATCAGCAAGCCATGTGTAGGGCTCTGGCCTTCTGGCAGGGCAGAGCAATAAACACTCTAGGGAGTTCAGGCCCTCAGGCAAGGCGGAGCAACAAACAGTTTTAAAGGGGTCTGACCCATGGAGTAGGGCAAAGCAATAAAATTCAGGAGTGGCTGGCTATAAGCATTCATATAGTTCAACTGGGAGTTATTTTGCATGCTAGAGGCTGTGTGTGAACAGGCTAAGAGTGGCTACTCTCACAGCAAAACGGTGTAAAAGGCATCCCATTTTGAGAATTGAAGGGACACAGCTTTTCAACAGTCCATATTGTATCCTGGGGAATGTCACATCCACAAATAGAGTAATATCTATTCCTGCAGGTATACGTACCAGGAGGTCAGTAATCATAATGGTAAACAGGATTGAGCTGATAACACTCCCCTGTGGAGTGCTATTAAGAAGTTTATAAATATTTGACAAAGCTGCCCTACCCTGTCTCATATGGTTCTATCACTTAAGAACTCTCTATCCATCAGAACATTCTTCCTCTTATTCCAATTGTGGCTAGTTTATACAGCAAGCCTTCCCTCCATAGCATGTTATATGCTTTTTTATATGTCCAAAAAGTGAGCTATCAAACTCTGTTCCTCATGGTCTTTTGTATTTGTTTCTAACGTTACAATATGATCAACTAAAAGAAAAGGAGTACTTGTGGCACCTTAGAGACTAACAAATTTATTAGAGCATAAGCTTTCGTGAGCTACAGCTCACTTCATCGGATGCATTTGGTGGAAAAAACACCCAAGTTTTTTCCACCAAATGCATCCAATGAAGTGAGCTGTAGCTCACGAAAGCTTATGCTCTAATAAATTTGTTAGTCTCTAAGGTGCCACAAGTACTCCTTTTCTTTTTGAGAATAGAGACTAACACGGCTGCTACTCTGAAATATGATCAACTGTGCATCTTCCTTTCCTGAAATCAATGTGTACAGTTCGTAATTTTATTTTTTCAAAATATGCTACTAATCTCTGTCATGCTGTCTAGAGTAGCTCACAACTGTGAGTACCTACCTCAGGGCAAACTGTCAGAAAACAAGGGCAGACATCCCAAACTAGTGCCTTGTTCTATAATTATATTTCACCAGGCCTGTAACAAATGTGAACTTCTGGATCACTATACCAGTCTTACCCTGGAGTCAGAGACAGTCCCCTTAGCCTCTCCAGTCTATCTTACCTCCCAGACAAACTGAATTTTGTGATAAAAGGTTATTTAAACCTAAAATCACACAACATCAGATTTCTCCCAATTCCGAAGGACCAGTCACTTACCCCAGATCAATTGGCACTCTGGACCTTACACCAAAGATAACACTGGCAGCCAGTTCTGTAGTAAACTAACTAAAGGGTTATTTGCTAAAAAAAGGAATAAGAGTTATTGAGAGGTTAAAGCAGGTGAAATGTAATAACAGGTGAATCATAATTTATAATTCCAAATGGTGGCAGTGAAATAATAAACTGCCAGTTTCCCAAAAGTCTTTTAGATCTACCCAGAATAACTCTGGGGATCTCCATCTTCTTGTTCAGTTGCTTTGCCCTGCTAAAATCCAAACAGCCCAGAGATACAGGATCTTTCTTTGAATCCATATTTATAGTATCTTTACACAGAAAGCAACTTGACATGTCTCTACCCACATGGGTTTTCCTTTGAAGACCATGCATGAGAAATGCACTTAGTCTTTTTACCTCCAACCATCACCTAATAGCCAATTGCTTTGAAATTAAGGGCTTTAACAGAAAATGTTAAAAAGGAAAGGAGTACTTGTGGCACCTTAGAGACTAACAAATTTATTTGAGCATAAGCTTTTGTGAGCTACCTTCATCGGATGCATCTGATGAAGTGAGCTGTAGCTCATGAAAGCTTATGCTCAAATAAATGTGTTAGTCTCTAAGGTGCCACAAGTACTCCTTTTCTTTTTTGCGAATACAGACTAACAGGGCTGCTACTCTGAAACCTGAGAAAATGTTAAGTCCTTCATTAGCATTTCACTAGATTTCATTGATGTCTGATGAGTTATTTGATTATGAGGGAATTTACCATGTAAATGTTTGCTATTACATGATGATAGGAACAGATAAGTGAAAACACATGTACCATCTGATTAGTTTTATGAAGTTTAAACACCCAAAACAATTATATATTTACAATTGCTTCGATCTAATACAGAAGTGAATTGACCTGAATACACTCTTGCATGACCTGTTCAGCCAGCCTCACAATCTCTTTTGTCATTCTTTCCATAATTTTGCCCATGCACAATGTGAGGGCAATAAGTCTATATACATCAGGTCTTGTGTATAATTTGCCAGCTTCTCCTACAGATATATCCACTGCTTGCTTCCATTTTGCTAGTAGTATTCCTTTTCCTGCATATATTATTCCAATAAAACTCAAACTCCCTTCCATTAGGTACTTAAGCATTGGATTACATATGCTATCTTTACCTGAGGCTGTATTTTTATTTTTGTCTATAGCTTTGAGTTCATGTATGCTGAAGTTTTCATCCAGTATAACATCTTTATATTCTACCCAGCTGTGCAAGAGCTCAACATTTTCTTCAGTGAATATTTGTTTGTCCACATAACTCTTTACTTTGAATTATATCACTACTAGCTTTTTGGAACTCTTTTGCTAAAATGTTCACTTTTCCTACGTTAGAACTTCCAACTTTATCATTTACTATAAGACCAGGTACAAATTTATTTTTACTCTGTATCCCATTCATTCTCTTAACTTGTTTATATTTCTAACTCCTTGTAATCTTTGTTTTTTTCCCCACAATACTGTCTCTGTCTTTTTAATAATTCTTTGTGCCACTGCTTTACATCTTTTATAGGTCAATAAGTCCTTGCTATTCATTATACTTTTGGCTTGTTTGCATGCCTTATTGCCTGTAACTACTGCTTTACAATTTTCATTCCTCCAGGGAATGGGATTTCTGAGTTTGTGGCAATTCAATGTCTTACACATAGGTAAGTTGGCTGCGCTACAACTCCCTTTATTATATTATCATGAAATTCCTCTCGATTATCACTTATATAATGGGCATGTAGCTACTAAGCACGCTTACTCTTGAAGAGTCTCCAATTTGCTTTGCTAAGGCTCTGGGTAGGAATTCCTTCAGTATTTTCAACATTACCGTGGCCTTGATATGTAATTAGCACAGGGAAGTGATTACTTTGCATTCCATCTTCTTTATAGATTTCCCAATTGCATTTACTTGCAGTATTGCTTGTTGCAATTCCCAGATCTAAACATGAAAAGGTTCCATCAACTAAATTAAACCTAGCAGGCATTCCAGTATTGAACAATACCAAGTTGTGCATGTTAATGAACTGTTCCTGGCATTTGCCATTATAATCAGTTTTCCTGCTTCACTGTAACTTAGTATGGCTATTAAGGTCTTCACAAATAATATGCAGGCCTTTGACACCCTTAACTAACTCTTCCAATTCTTGATTGTCTATTTTTTTATATGGGTTGTAAACATGATAGATTCATATAAAGGTGTTATTATTCTGCAGAGTAATGTAAACAGCATTACACTCAAAACTTAAATTCTGAACATCTATGTCAACATAACTAAGACCTGCCTTTGTAAATATACAGACTCCTCCTCCACTTATTTCTCTGTCATGTCTGATTACATCATATCCTGGAAGTCTAAACGTAAGTTCTCTCATTCACTATGTTTCTTGTACACACATAACATCAGGTTTGGTTTCCATTTAAAAAACAATTTTTTAATTTGTGAGCATGTGTTATTAGACTATGGGTGTTCCAGCAAAAACAAAAACAAAACAAAAAAAAACCACCACACATTAGAACCATGTTGTTAAAACTACATTATTACCTTTATTTAAAATTGCATGAATGGGGTCTGTAGAGAGATTGCCTATATGCAAATACTTCTCTGCTGCTTTTGTTATAATTTTTATTCTTTCAGTCTTTTCCCCCATCAATTGTAAAGTGCAATTAATCACTTATATCTTAAATGCTATAAAATTCTCTTTGCCTACAAGCAGTACATCATCTTTTTCCTTTATGTTATCTTTCCTGCCCTAACTGTGTGTTGTTGTACCAGTAGCTCTTTTCTCTCACTGGCATTTTCTTCCTTCTGCATATTCCTCTGTGAATATCTTTTGATAGCTTCTGCATATAATATTGTAGGGCGAGTTTTAATTTTCTGTATCTCTCTGGAGCATTCTGTTTCCACACCCCCTTTGTATGCTGAACTGGGCTTATCCCCAGAATTGCTGCTTTTTAGTTCTGTTCCTTCCAGTCAGTCCACATACGAGTGTTCTCCTCCATATTTACCACACTTCAGTTTCCCCTTACAGACAACTGTCACATGTCCAAACCAGCCAACTGCCAGTCCAAGCCACCCCTGAGTTGCAAGCCTCAGCTCTCAGCCTCTCCCAGCCTACACAGCCAGCCTGCAGCCTGGCCAGCAGCTACCCCCGGCCCAGCCCAGCCACCGTCAGCCAGCTCTTTCCTTCTCTCACTTCCTAACTTTTTAATCCTACCCCAGCTCCTCAGCCATCTGCAGTTACCATGCCACTGATGTATTTCTGGTGAACGTGGCAGTGCCAGCCCCGGAGGCTTCCCATACTAGTGTTAAAGAGCCAGTACTCCCCATTATGAACATGTTACCCAAGATTACATGTGATAGCTCAGTCCTTTACAAAAGAACCCTAACACAATTATCTCAACAGAAGTAAGGAGACATGGAGACATGCCCCATTTACTATTCCCAGTTACTCCTCAAACTTGCCCTTATTAAGTCAGTCTCCTGTAGGTATTATTACAGAAGTGGGTGTTTATGGGGAACTTGAACATGGAGAGGGTAGTACCTTGCAGATGAGCCCAAGAAGGGCTTCCCATTCATTTGATAGATGGTATGGGAAAAGACTATGAGACGTTTGTGAGAGAAACTGACAAATGGGCGCACAAAGCTGACATCATTAGCAGACCAACGGGTGACCACAGAATAAAATGAGACAAGGGCAGATACATAGTGAATGTCAGATTACAGAATCATAGAAATGCAGTGTTGGAAGATAACCTCAAGAGGTCACCTAGTCCATTTCCCCTATTCCCATCCCCCCACCTCACCCCATTGCAGTGTGACATGATTAAGTATACCTGTTATGCAGGGCTCTGAAGGCAGTAACAAGAAGCTAGAACATCATTCAGGAGTCAGAGAGATTCAAAGGAGTAAGAGGTTTAGTCAAAGTAATGGGCAAAGAAGATCATAATAGAGAATGGCTGTATTTTGTACAGAGAAGAGAGAAGCAAAAGAGGGGGTAGGAAAAAGAGGTTACAGTAATCAAGACATGAAATCAGTCCCCTGCGCCATCTTCTCGCATCTAATCCAGCCATTCACATCAAAGTACCTCACTCCTGAGCCTCTTAATTTACATCAGAGCCACAGCAAGAGACCACTTATTAGGCACCAGACAGAATTAGGAGCCTATCTTTAGGCTTCTATTTTTGAAAATCTAAACCACCTTGCCTGGGGCAGGGTGGAAAGTATCATGGAGATGATTGTGGGAGAAGATGACAAACAGGCAGAGAAGGTTGCTAGTGGTGGCTGATAGTGGGAGACTAATTATGCAAAGCCCAGCAACTAAATCCAGAGATGCAACTACTGAAAATGAGGAAGGAGCTCAGACTTGGTGCACTGAAACAAGGGAAGCCAATAGAGGGATCTGATAGGCTAGAATGATGGACCAAGAAGCTGATCCTAAAAGCTACATTGTGAATATACTGAAGGGAGTTGTGTGTGTCAGAGACCAAAGAAAAGGCAGTTGCAGTAGTCAAAAGGGTCTCACCTAGAATTTTAGCAGTCAGACAGAGAGAAAGTGTTGGATTTTTGGAATTGTTATGAATACAGCTGGTCAACTTCTTATAGTTTTTTTTAACCAAAACAATAATTTGTGAAAATTTAATTTTGGTTG
This sequence comes from Dermochelys coriacea, assembly GCF_009764565.3. NCBI lineage: Eukaryota > Metazoa > Chordata > Testudines > Dermochelyidae > Dermochelys > Dermochelys coriacea. The sequence goes on along the minus strand of NC_050069.1, from coordinate 154,378,327 downwards.
AATGTTTTTAGTTTTTTCAATGAAAAGAAATTAACATTTTATTTTTTTCCAGTAGAAAAAATGGGTACAGACTGGGTGAGGGATTGAAAAATTATGAAAGAGTTATTTCTTCCCTTTACAGAGTAGCAGCCGTGTTAGTCTGTATTCGCAAAAAGAAAAGGAGTACTTGTGGCACCTTAGATACTAACAAATTTATTTGAGCATAAGCTTTCGTGAGCTACAGCTCACTTCATCGGATGCATTTGGTGGAAAATACAGTGGGGAGATTTATATACACACACAGACAACATGAAACAATGGGTTTTATCATACACACTGTAAGGAGAGTGATCACTTAAGATGAGCCATCACCAGCAGCAGGGGGGGAAAGGAGGAAAACCTTTCATGGTGACAAGCAAGGTAGGCTATTTCCAGCAGTTAACAAGAACATCTGAGGAACAGTGGGGAGTGGGATGGGGGGAGAAATACCATGGGGAAATAGTTTTACTTTGTGTAATGACTCATCCATTCCCAGTCTCTATTCAAGCCTAAGTTAATTGTATCCAGTTTGCAAATTAATTCCAATTCAGCAGTCTCTCATTGGAGTCTGTTTTTTGAAGTTTTTTTGTTGAAGGATAGCCACCCTCAGGTCTGTTATCGAGTGACCGGAGAGATTGAAGTGTTCGCCAACTGGTTTTTGAATGTTATAATTCTTGACGTCTGATTTGTGTCCATTTATTCTTTTACGCAGAGACTGTCCAGTTTGACCAATGTACATGGCAGAGGGGCATTGCTGGCACATGATGCCATATATCACATTGGTAGATGCGCAGGTGAACGAGCCTCTGATATTATGGCTGATGTGATTAGGCCCTATGATGGTGTCCCCTGAATAGATATGTGGACAGAGTTGGCAACGGGCTTTGTTGCAAGGATAGGTTCCTGGGTTAGTGGTTCTGTTGTGTGGTGTGTGGTTGCTGGTGAGTATTTGCTTCAGGTTGGGGGGCTGTCCGTAAGCAAGGACTGGCCTGTCTCCCAAGATCTGTGAGAGTGATGGGTCGTCCTTCAGGATAGGTTGTAGATCCTTGATGATGCGTTGGAGAGGTTTTAGTTGGGGGCTGAAGGTGATGGCTAGTGGCGTTCTATTATTTTCTTTGTTGGGCCTGTCCTGTAGTAGGTGACTTCTGGGTACTCTTCTGGCTCTGTCAATCTGTTTCTTCACTTCAGCAGGTGGGTATTGTAGTTGTAAGAATGCATGATAGAGATCTTGTAGGTGTTTGTCTCTGTCTGAGGGGTTGCAGCAAATGTGGTTATATCGTAGCGCTTGGCTGTAGACAATGGATCATGTGGTATGATCTGGATGAAAGCTAGAGGCATGTAGGTAGGAATAGCGGTCAGTAGGTTTCCGATATAGGGTGATGTTTATGTGACCATCGCATATTAGCATATTAGTAGTGTCCAGGAAGTGGATCTCTTGTGTGGACTGGTCCAGGCTGAGGTTGATGGTGGGATGGAAATGGTTGAAATCCTGGTGGAATTCCTCAAGGGCTTCTTTTCCATAGGTCCAGATGATGAAGATGTCATCAATGTAGCACAAGTAGAGTAGGGGCATTAGGAGATGAGAGCTGAGGAAGCGTTGTTCTAAGTCAGCCATAAAAATGTTGGCATACTGTGGGGCCATGCAGGTACCCATCGCAGTGCCGCTGATTTGAAGGTATACATTTTCTGCGGAAAAGGACCTAGGGGTGACAGTGGACGAGAAGCTGGATATGAGTCAGCAGTGTGCCCTTGTTGCCAAGAAGGCCAATGGCATTTTGGGATGTATAAGTAGGGGCATAGCGAGCAGATCGAGGGACGTGATCGTTCCCCTCTATTCGACACTGGTGAGGCCTCATCTGGAGTACTGTGTCCAGTTTTGGGCCCCACACTACAAGAAGGATGTGGATAAATTGGAAAGAGTACAGCAAAGGGCAACAAAAATGATTAGGGGTCTAGAGCACATGACTTATGAGGAGAGGCTGAGGGAGCTGGGATTGTTTAGTCTGCAGAAGAGAAGAATGAGGGGGGATTTGATAGCTGCTTTCAACTACCTGAAAGGGGGTTTCAAAGAGGATGGCTCTAGACTGTTCTCAATGGTAGCAGATGACAGAACGAGGAGTAATGGTCTCAAGTTGCAATGGGGGAGGTTTAGATTGGATATTAGGAAAAACTTTTTCACTAAGAGGGTGGTGAAACACTGGAATGCGTTACCTAGGGAGGTGGTAGAATCTCCTTCCTTAGAGGTTTTTAAGGTCAGGCTTGACAAAGCCCTGGCTAGGATGATTTAACTGGGACTTGGTCCTGCTTTGAGCAGGGGGTTGGACTAGATGACCTTCTGGGGTCCCTTCCAACCCTGATATTCTATGATTCTATGATTCTATGATTGTCCCCAAATGTGAAATAGTTATGGGTGAGGACAAAGTCACAAAGTTCAGCCACCAGGTTAGCCGTGACAGTATCGGGGATACTGTTCCTGACGGCTTGTAGTCCATCTTTGTGTGGAATGTTGGTGTAGAGGGCTTCTACATCCATAGTGGCTAGGATGGTGTTTTTAGGAAGATCACCAATGGACTGTAGTTTCCTCAGGAAGTCAGTGGTGTCTCGAAGATAGCTGGGAGTGCTGGTAACGAAGGGCCTGAGGAGGGAGTCTACATAGCCAGACAATCCTGCTGTCAGGGTGCCAATGCCTGAGATGATGGGGCGTCCAGGATTTCCAGGATAATGGATCTTGGGTAGCAGATGGAATACCCCAGCTCAGGGTTCTAGTTGTGTGTCTGTGCAGATTTGTTCTTGTGCTTTTTCAGGGAGTTTCTTGAGCAAATGCTATAGTTTCTTTTGGTAACTCTGAGTGGGATCAGAGGGTTATGGCTTGTAGAAAGTGGTGTTGGAGAGTTGCCTAGTAGCCTCTTGTTCATATTCCGACCTATTCATGATGACGACAGCACCTCCTTTGTCAGCCTTTTTTGATTATGATGTCAGAGTTGTTTCTGAGGCTGTGGATGGCATTGTGTTCTGCACGGCTGAGGTTATGGGGCAAGTGATGCTGCTTTTCCACAATTTCAGCCCATGCACGTCGGCGGAAGCACTCTATGTAGAAGTCCAGTCTGCTGTTTCGACCTTCAGGAGGAGTCCACCCAGAATCCTTCTTTTTGTAGTGTTGGTAGGAAGGTCTCTGTGGGTTAATATCTTGGTCAGGCAACCACACACCACACAACAGAACCACTAACCCAGGAACCTATCCTTGCAACAAAGCCCGTTGCCAACTCTGTCCACATATCTATTCAGGGGATACCATCATAGGGCCTAATCACATCAGCCACACTATCAGAGGCTCCTTCACCTGCACATCTACCAATGTGATATATGGCATCATGTGCCAGCAATGCCCCTCTGCCATGTACATTGGTCAAACTGGACAGTCTCTATGTAAAAGAATAAATGGACACAAATCAGACGTCAAGAATTATAACATTCAAAAACCAGTCGGAGAACACTTCAATCTCTCCGGTCACTCGATTACAGACCTGAGGGTGGCTATCCTTCAACAAAAAAACTTCAAAAAACAGACTCCAACGAGAGACTGCTGAATTGGAATTAATTTGCAAACTGGATACAATTAACTTAGGCTTGAATAGAGACTGGGAATGGATGAGTCATTACACAAAGTAAAACTATTTTCCCATGTTATTTCTCCCCTTACCCCACCCCCCACTGTTCCTCAGATGTTCTTGTTAACTGCTGGAAATAGCCTACCTTGCTTGTCACCATGAAAGGTTTTCCTCCTTTCCCCCCGCTGCTGCTGGTGATGGCTCATCTTAAGTGATCACTCTCCTTACAGTGTGTATGATAAAACCCATTGTTTCATGTTGTCTGTGTGTGTATATAAATCTCCCCACTGTATTTTCCACCAAATGCATCCGATGAAGTGAGCTGTAGCTCACGAAAGCTTATGCTCAAATAAATTTGTTAGTCTCTAAAGTGCCACAAATACTCCTTTTCTTTTCTTCCCTTTGTATTTGCTGGGATGTGCAAGCAGCATTGAAGCCAATCTCTGAGCAATTCTAATTGGCACGGGGGCCAGAGAGAGGAGTTCTGGAAGGAGGGAGCAGGAAATACAGTAACAGAACTCAGGACATGCACTTGCAAGGCTTATGGGCAGTGGGGGTCCAGGTCACCAAGTGGAAGGAAGGTGGTATGGGGGAATCTGATGGTTGGTGGCCAGAACTGTAAGTCACCTTGTTACCCCTCTGCCTCAGCAAGAGAGACTTTTGCTGGTGCTAAACTACGTGACAGCTCCCTGCAATCCTTAGGACTCTGCCAGTTCCCACTTTGTTTTACAGGTAACACTTGTTGCACTTCAATTCCTGAACTCCCTGGAAAAGCGTTCCTTTGAGTACCCAGCCCCTGTCTCTGGGCACTCACAGAAATGACAAACTCTGCTATCTCCAAAGAGACAGTAACACACAGCTTATTAGCTCAGCTGAAGATGTACACTTTACTGTAATATATTGGACTGAGATGAACTTACAGTAAAACCAAGAATAAGTTTATTAATAAATAACAGAGCCAGGTGATACTAAACAAAGATTATAGAAACAGAAACTTGTTGCAAATAGAACTATTATGTACTTTCTGAAACTGAAATGTAACATCCTACACTCCTTGTCTAAGGCAATTTTCTCACCCAAAGCTTCCACTCAGCATCACAAGCCCTGCTGGGCTAGGACCCAGTGCTCAGGAATGCAAAGATCTCTTTGATGAATCAATGATGGATAACCACAATGACTTCCCCCCCGTCTTCTTATAGTCCAGTAAAACCTTTGAAATGTACCCTTTGAAGTGTATCCTCACCCCAGGCAAAATTTCTGTCCTCCCTGATCCCCAATTTATTCTTTGGGGTGCAGATGTCATGCTGTATATGCTGTGCTCCTCTCATTCTTCTGTTAATTTGCTTTTCTTGTTACTTCAATATGTACATATAATTCTCACTGTCTTTGGCTCACTCTGCTCCATTTACATTCCAGACTCAGGCACACAGACCACTCAAAATTCCTTTGTCTGGGACAAACTTTTTTACCAGCCCTGCCTGGTTTCATGGTTTGAGAATACTCTTGATATATGCATACAACTTTTTAATTGTTACCCATACATACACTACACAGTGATTATGATGACCCTTATTATATATTCATGTGATACCTTACATCACATTTCTTATAAATACCATGACAGCAAGGTGTTATATGTAGTGAGTTTGTCAGGCCACACAGGAGTTGCTGTTACGTAACCATGAGACCTTTGCTAGTGGACACTGTGGGGTTCCTAAGATCACAGGGAATAGAGTCAGTACATCTTATTGGAGGAAATGCTCATATGGCATAACAGCCTGATTTGAGTCCTCTGTCTAAATTCTCTAGGTCCTTTGGTATTTTTTTTTGTTTTCAGTCATCTGTGAAGTCAGTTAATGTGTGGTTTTCTACTTCTGCCAGATCATTAATTATGATGATAAATCCAGACCTAACAGTGATCATTGTAGCACCATGGTGGATGCCTTCCAAAAACTAAATTGTTTTCCATTTACCATGGCCCTTTGTTTACAGTCATTCACCCAGTTTCTAATCCATATGACAGTGCTTATATCCAGACCAATTTGAATATGTTTTTCAAGTATGAGATACTGCTTCAAAAGATTTACTAAAGTCTAGATATGCTGTTACATTAAGGGCATTTTCTTTTCCCACAAATATAATTTGATAAAAAGTGATATTTTGGGAAAAGAATGGTTTACTTTTGAACTGATTATGTTGGTTGTTACTAGTTATGCTATCTTCTAGCTGCCTGCTAAATGTTTTCCCTTAATATTTGTTCCACGATTTTATCAAGAATTAGTAAATCTACAGATTGCCTGTATAAAAAAAAGGAGCTGCAGTACACCACACTTACTTTTATCCCCAATATTCTAACTCTCAAACCACAAACACTCTTTGCAAAAATTCTATGCCTTTTAAACCCCCTAAATGTTAGGGTCTAGAAATGACAGTTGAGGGAGCCACCCTATTCCCCATTGACATATCCTTCACTCATAATTGTTCCAGCTGATTTATACAAACCACTCTCACTTTCTTTGTTCCCCTTTATGCCTCCCCAGATATCCTTATATACCTCCCTCTTCTATGTTCCTGGGGTCCTATGCAACATCCTTATGACCATACCTCCATACTTCATGAGTGTCCACTCCAACTGCTCTTCCGTCCCACAAAACCATCCTATTCTGAGACCACAAAGAACAACTGCATGCCACCCCTCTATGCACCACCTAGTTTATGACTGTTAAAATCCCCTACCCTACTCCACTCCCTTCCCAGATTTCTGTCCTGCCATATTTTCTTGTCTCTTACTCTGCCCTAATCAGAATGTCTCTTTATATTTGTGACAGATATGGCAATTTCCTGGAGTATTCTTAATTCAATAATGTTTTTCAATTTAAATATCTTTGGATTCCATTGTATTAAATGCAAATATGATGTATTATTGTGGGCCTGGATGATCACGGGACGATATTGAACAATGTGGCAGACAAGAATGGTCTTTTGGACCATGTGTGCAGAGTTCCTAGGAAATATATAGAGGGAGATGTGACATACTTAGGGTACAATCCAGACTGATGAGTAGCTGTGTCACTCCTGTCCTGTAACCATGGGTGCCCTACAATGCCTTGCTGAAGGAGTTCCCACCTGGGCTGCTCACAAACACCCTTCCAGCATGCCAGCCACAGCATGAGTGTCTGTATGCAACTGCAGCCTGCCACTCACATTTGGATTATACTCTGGTTCTCACCAGCCTTGATTATATTGCAGGGTGACCATAACCTAGACCCCCATCCTAGATTTTCAGTTAAATATATGCCCTATAGTGCCCAGCCCTCTCCTGGACAATACAAGCTTATATAAAGTCTGTCACTTTATTAATAGAAATGATATGCACAAATCTTGTTACCCCAAATGGAGTTTCACAGACACTTCAATTCAAACACACTGGATTAGATAAAACAAGTCTATTAACTACAATGAGATGGATTTTAAGTGAATATAGTAATGATGCATAAAAGTCAGAAGTGGTTACAAGAAAAATAAAATGCAACTGGTGCCTAATTTAATAAGCTGTGTTAAATTCAAAGCAAAGTTTTTCTCACCACATGCTCTCAATAGTCTTACTGGCCAAACTTCTTAGGCCAGGACCCTGTCTTCTGTTTAATGGCTGCTTCCTTTGTCACTTCTGATGCAGTGAATCAATGGGCAGAGAGAGACAGAGACACCATGGAGTGTCTGCCTCTTCTTTTTATAATCCTTTGAGAAGCATTTCCAGCTAGGAGCAAGGCGACGCAGTCTCTTTGGAAGGGAACTCAATGCTGTCTGCTATACTGTAGATTTTTTGCCCCAGCCTCCTTTTCTGCCGAAGGATGGTCACTTAGCAAGTAATGGCCCATCAGCCTTGTTTACACCTGACTGAGGCATCAGCTTGCCCTTTGTCTCTGAGGAACTGGTCTGGCCACTCACCAGACTTTTCTGGAAAACACAGGTTTAGTCATGATCTCAGCTTACGTTTATAACCTCACATATAACACTGTTACATGCATTTTACCATTATATTATTGATCAGCAAATGATGACTTTTTAATATCTCACAAGGCATACTTTGTAAAAGGATTATTACAATAGTGTGTAGGGTGTGGACACAGGGGTACATTCTGTCATGGAAGGTTAATGCAAATGCCTTCTGCCAGTTAGGTAAAACCCCAGACTGCTGAAGCTATGCCCTAAGGAAGGATCATACTAATTACCTGTTCCTATTACCCTAATAGCTTACCTATTGCCCCTCCTCAGTCTTACTAGAGGTTCCCTTTAATTTGGCCCATTTACTAAAGTCTAATGAGGTAACCAGCGGTGGCCCACCCAGGGTTACCAGGGATTCTCCTATACCCTTTGGAACAAACTAGATTTGTTCCCCTTTGGGAGGACATAGATACAACCCTCCACTCAAAAGTATTGACACTCAGGCAGTATTCTTTCAAAACCGTGTTTTGTTTATTTAACTAATCTTTCCCTAATATAGTTAATCTAAACTTAAATTTAAAGCATAAACATAAATTCCTTAGCACAGGTATACAAGCTAAAGTACCCAAAAGTGCAATGGCATACAGATAGAATGGATTAAGTGATTGTGTTCTGCATATGGTGATCAATCACATGCAGGACACTGAGAGCAATCTTAACAAACTAAACTTTATAGTAACAAACATACACATACAGACATCCAGCTTTATTATCCCAAGCATACACATTCATTAACCCTACTTTTCTATATCCTATACTATAGCTGGTATACTTACTCTCCAGAATCTACCTTCCCTCTGCTCTGTCCCAACAGCTCGCTGCTGCTACTTCCTTCAGGTTTTCTTACTTGCTGCTCTTTGCTCTTTTAGGTTTTTCTGATCTTCTCCTTCTACTCCTGATCTGACTGATCTTTGCCTGCCAGTTCTTTGCCTTATATACAGTTGTTGGCCTGCTCTGACTGGTCTATTTTTTCAATCCTACTTTATCTTCCAATCATCTACAGGATCCTATTTGATCTTTCTGATTGGTCTACAAATATGAACCAATCATAACTGCTAAACCTCACATGGATTTGAGCTAAGTCCATCTGTCTGACACTCCCTTTCTGGGCTAAGAGTACCCCTCCTCTTGCCTAAAGTGATCTTTACTTAACCTCAGTTCAGGCTTTGCCTAACACCATACTGTTATTGGTCGCCTGGCTCAAAACTGTCCAGTGACCTGTTTTTTCGTTATTGTTAGCAGTGTGCCAATTTGATTGCACTTTTAATTCTTATACCTTAAAACTTTTTAAACTAAAACCCACAATCTTATTTCTATAATATATATTGTTTATTAACTTAAACATCTTAATGTTATGATCTACTGGGTGCCACCCTATTTCTTACCAATTTAGCCAATTTAACTAACTTTATTTTAATTTTTCCCTTAGGTACAGTTAATGGTGGCAACTGGCAAGGCTGTGTTTTTTAGTGCTATGCTTAGGAAACAAAATAGAGCAGCCAAAAATCCTCCGTATCAGGCTGTAGCTTCTTTTATTATTTTTATTGTTTTCTCAATAAAGCTTACACCTTCAGAATAAATGTGCTTGCGTAGAAAAGGCTGTGTGATAACTTACGACTATGAGCAATCATGCTGTTTATAGCATCTGAGAAGAAAACCAAAGCAGGTCTACTTAAGCAGTCTGACTTGTTGGAGAATTCACAGTGCAGGCAGAGAGCTGTGCAACCTGGAAATACCCCAGTCAGGAAGGAGAGGGACAAGCATCTCCAACCAACAGATTTGATGGCTGAAGAGCTGGGAGCTGAGCGTGAGTGTCCTTGCTGGACCACAGAGGGGGAATACAGGTCCAGTTGCCCTGAACTGTGACACAGAAGGAGGTAGCGTCTGTGGAGCTATAACAGTGTGAATTGCATAAATGCCAACAGCAGCGAAAGGAAGTACCTTAGAAAGGAAAAGCACAGACAAAAGTCTCAATTGTCCTTTCGGGAACAGAACAGCAAAAAGAGAGACAGGAAAACTGAACTATGAACAACTGAAGAAAGGTCTGCTGGTTGAACTATGCAGAGAAGGCAGCTCAACACTGACAAAGACACAGCGAGTAGACTTGCTATATACTCAGGGGACATGAAAAAGAATGATGATCCAGATTCACAGGGAACAACCAGCCCATTGGCAGAGTGTCCAGCAGGTGGGGGAAAGTTTTGATCCAACTCCCTGGAGGGAAGCAGATAAGAGGCTGACAGAAGTAGCAACAATCCAGCCACATGCATCACTGAAGCTAGGAAAGGTCCACAGGTGAACCAACAGAGGATACAGCTGGAGAGGAACCAACTACATCTGGAAATCCAGCAGCTTGCAGACCAGAAGCAATAGTGTCAGCATGAGAAAGAGAAGAAGGTGCACCAGCGCCACCACAAGAGAGAAGATCATCACCTTCAGCTCAAATTGGAGAAACTGTGCCAGCAGAACCATAATCTGGTAGGTGAAGCCAGACCCAAGGTACCTATCCCAGTGGGTGGCATAGATTCCAAATTACTTCCTCCCTTTAAGGAGGGAGATAACGTGGATGTGTTTCTAAATGCTTTTGAAATAGGGTAGGGAAGGAAAACGTGGTATGGTACTTGGTTCCACTACTGTCAGGGACAAAGGCTTTGAACATTTTCACCCTTGTGAACAGAAAGAGAGATGTAAACAAGTTTATACTGCTCCCTGAAGAGTGTAGGAGGTGCTTTCTGGGAGTGCAGAAAAAGGGGTCATGACCGATGCTGAGGTTTCAGCTCAAATTAGGGGTTATGTAAGAAAATGGAGAACTGGTTGGGGGGTTACCATGGTTGATAAGGCCTACGAATTAATGGGTATAGAACTATTCTATAAACTCTGCCATCCCCATCTGAAAGCATGGTTGATAGACAGATATCTTAGAGATGTAACTATAACTTGGAAATAGGCAAATCAGTCTGTGGATGTTGTCCTAGGTTTGACAGAAAATCTAATAGGGATGAAGTGGGATCAGAGGACAAGGGATCAGGACCAAGCCGAAACCTACATCCACAAGTGAGGGAACCCACCACTGAGAAACCCTGGGACACGGGGGGAGAAGAGGTGTTCCATATGTGGCCAGTGGGATTGCCGAGTCCATCCACTAAGGCCAGTGTAAGGCCAACCCTACAGAGCTAAGTCAATGTAAAGAGATCCATTTTAAACCCTTTACCACACAAGACAAAGCCCGCAGTATTCATCATTAACTATTTATTTCTACTCTCCTGGCTCCCAAATTACTTTTCCTCCCTACAGCCACCAGTCACCTTTGAGTTCTCCCTCTTCTCTCCCCGGCTCTGCTCACTTGATTGCAGCAGCTCAGCGGATGGTCCAGCTTTGCTCTTTCACTTCCATTCTTCACTTCTTTGGATGGCTGCCTTTGCCATTGAGCAGCCTGATGGAAATACCTGAGTCCTCTGTCTGGGCACGCAGACCCAGCAGCTAAAGCCAAAGCCCCACTGAGAGCAGTGGGAGACTAGCCAAGACTGTCAGGAGTGGAGGCTTGGCCCATGGGGACCCCAGGCACTCCCTCTGCTGCCACCTATATGGTGAATCCTCCACCCATCGCCAAACAGCTCTTCCACATTCTGCAAACTGGCCTTACTGGCTGACAATCTAGGAGAACAGAAACACTTTGTTAGAGCAGGAGAGTCTCTTCAATGCTGCACTCTTTACATGGCTCCAGATATCACAGTGAAACACGAATGGGCAGCCCCTAGGATTCTCTCTAGGAGATCCCTGCTCAGTCTCTTGGCACCCACTAGCAATGGTCTCTGACAGTGGCATTGCAGACGGGGGCTCAGCACACAGTCCCTTCTATGGCTTCCTGAAAGGGAGGGAATTTGCTCTTGTCATTTAAGGACTGGTTGTCAGAGTCAGAGCTCCTGGGTTCTCTGGCTTTGGAAGTGGGTGTGGTCTAGTGGTTGGAGCTGGAGTGGTATCAGGACCGTGCTTCAGTACTGCCTCTGTCAGTAACATTGTGGGTGACCTTGCAGCCACTCACTTTCCATCCCTGTGCCCCCACTAACAGGAATAATACTAACCCACCTCAAAGGGGCTGGCAGGGGTCACCACTGTCATGACTCAAGTTAGAGTGAGTTGTGCTCTTGGTAGCAAAGGTCCCAGATTCAGTCCCCATGGTGTCTGTATGTAGCCATGGTTGTACTCACCTAGCATTACAGGCTGTTTAGCCCGTTCCAGGCCATGCATGGAGCATCTGCTCCTGGCCCTCTCTGGCACACAGCTCAATCACACACAAGGACATGGCCCACCAAGGGCAATCTATCAGCTCCCATCTGGTGTTCAGCTCCAGGATGGATGGTGAGCCCTAGTCAGACCACAGAAAGACAGGGTGGTGTCCTCCAGTGGGAAGTGCTGGAGCTTCAGCCTCTGCCCCCGCCTACACCTGCACACCAAGGGCGTCAAACGTGGTCCCTGATCCCAGGTAAAGAAAGTAGCTCAGCTGAGGCCAGGGTGGGTGGAATTACTGCCGGGACTGATCCTAAGAGAAGAGGAGATTTCTCCTCCACTCTAGGGAGATTCCCATAGGAGAAGCAGCTGGGGTGGCGGTGAGGGCAATACAAGCACTACCCATCAACCCTGGATAGCAGGCAACTAGGACTCTGGGAGCCAAAGTACTGGTGTATCTTGCTGGAGGGAGCAGAGCTGGAGAGCAGAAAAGGGCATTGGAGAAATTGTACAAAAGTCAGTGTCATGGCCAGGTCGGGGCAGCCAGACCTAGTGGTCAGAGCCAGAGTCCACACTCACAAGACAAGAGTCAAGAGTCAGCTGGATCAGGATACTGGAAGGTCTGAAGTAAAAGACAAAATTGCAATCAGAACCACAAATCGGATGCTGTGAGTCATACTGAGTCTAGATGCCAGGAAATCAAGCTGGAGGAGTGGGAGCAGGAACAGGTAGCACACGGTCCAGAAGAGGGAGGAGCTCGGGTGTTCAGACAGCTTCCTGTCTGTGCTGCTGTCTTAAGAAGGGCCTGGAGACCAATTAGCTGCTCTGGGACTTTACCAATAGGCCTCAGGGGTGGAGCCTCTAAGTGGGGCTGGACTTCATGGGTCCTAGGTAAATTGTCAGCAGGCTTCCAGGTGGAAGGTTGGATTATGGCTGCTCCCATGAACCTTGCAGACTTGGGTTGAAGCCCCTCGAATCATAACAGTGAGTGATCTCTCCCTGCTTGAACCACCTGCAGGAAACACTCTCCAGGATCCCAGACACATCCTCTGAGAATAAAATAAGGATATCATGATGACAAATAGGTCTCTTTACCAGGGTTGGGATCCAGGGATAGGGAAAGCTCCCAGCCAGGCTGTCTAGCAGGAGCTCCTTCTTTGTTGCAAAAGCCGCAAGTGCCCTGAAGAGTGAATGCTTCTTACCTCCAGGAGATGTATGGGATTTTCCATCTAAGCCTCAATGAGATCCATGTTCCTTGGTTTGACAGGATGAGATCACCTGTCCCCACTGCTCCCTGAGCTGGGCTGGCTGCAGGATATGTCTGTGTGAGAGGCTGGGACAGAGCTGGAAGACAGATGTGACAATCAGAGTTTTGTCACCCCAGGGGGAGAACAGAGGGTCTGAAAACAAAAGCCTAAGCAATTAAATCAACTCATTCAATAGAGAATTATTGTACCATCCAGGGACATCAAGTAAGGTCTGTTAGCAATGCTGAGAACACGCTAGTCAAGAATATCCTTGTGAGATGCAGGTCCAGGTGGGGTAGTTGTGTATGTGTGCTGGAAATAGGTTCTTAAATTATGTTTGGGATCAGACTGGATAAACAAGTTTGGCTTAGAGACAGGAACATGGATTCATCTGTCTGGGTCAAACTTTGTAAGCTATAGGCAATGAAAGTACATCAATATCAAGGGTAAACAAAGTAACTAAGCTAACAAATGACAGCTTGGGAAGCACACCAGGTAACAGAGTCTGCACCCCAGGAAACTTTCCTGGCTCTGGAAGCACCAACAATGGACTTTGGGCAATAGAAGGGAAGCAAAAGACATTTGAGTTCTCCATCATGTAGGGAAGAAAGGGAACAGCTGGAGATGCTGGTAACTTGATGTTAGTCTGGAAACTCCTGAGGCAAAGATTGTGACTTGCTAAGATTCGGTTTTAATCACTACAAAGTGTGTTTTGTTTTGTTTTGTTTTGTTTTGTTTTGTTTGTAACCAAACTTGTCTCTTTCTCTTCCTTAGTATCACTTAAATCTCTGTTCTTTGTTACTACGCTTCCAAACCATCCCAGTGCTGTGTGTTCAAGAGAAGTGTGAGTCTCCAGCCTACTTTACAGGCTGAAGTGTGCCCTGTCTCTTCGAAGGCAGCAAACCTAATAATTTTAGTGAGTGTCCAGTAAGGAGACTGGACTCTGCAGGGGGATGTCTCTGGGGAACTGGGGTTTACTGATTGTTACTTGCAAGGCAAGTTTCAGTCTGGCAGAGTCTTGAAGAGTTTGCTGGCAAGGCAGAGAGGCTGGCGTGTCTGGCAGCTGACACAGCTTGGCAGCCGCAAAGCTCTCACCTGCTGAGGCAGCAGGATAACAGGTTCTATGGTTCTGGGTGTCCTGAGCAAAACCTCAAAGATGGAGAAGAAGTTCCTGTTTGTTTCCTGTTCATAGACCCATAGTAAAATAGCCAAGGGGGGAAGGGAGAAGAGAGTGTACTGGGGAAGTGCCGGGGTAGGACCCAGTCAAGTTCCCAGCTCTCTCCCAGCTTTGTGGGTGAGACCTAGGACAGGTCTCTGTTGGACAAAGGACAACCCCCTGCTCTTTACAGCCATCTGTGTCCATGGGAGAGAAGGGCTGATTCCCTCCTTGTGAATCTCAGCAGCTCCCTAGGAAGGAGCCAGAGTTCTTCTCTGAGGGCCTTCTCCTGGACCTCACAGGGGTCTGATGCTCTCACTTTCCAAGCTGGCCTGGGGCTTGGAGTTAGTGCTCAACAGAACCAGGCAGAGCCCTGTCATTGAGCGCCAGCACCTTCCCTCTGTCCCTGAAAGAGGAAGTGCCCCACCACTGCGCTGCACTGACTGCCCTCACCAAGGCTTGCCCAATGGGCTTTCAGGTATCAGGACACAATGGAAATGTGGTTCATCCAGTCTCTCATTTCCAGGCCTCCCCAGGGTTAAGGTAAAATTTCTGCTGCCCCTCCCCATTGTGCTTACCTCCAAGATGTGCTGGAGTTTGTGCTGGGAATTGCTGTCAGCAGGCTCTTCAGCATGGCATCCATGTCTCTGCACAGGCCTTGTTCAGAGCCTGCCAGCGAAGGGACACCATGGGTCAGGGTTATGGAACCTGGATCAACATGTGTCAGGGTGACTGCTGGCTCTGTAGAGGGCCTGGTGCACAGCAGGGTATGGAACAGCCAAGCTGCTATGGATGGGAGCTGGGCTTCCTGGCAGAGTCCAAGAACCAAAGTATAGCATCTGCAGGGAAGGGATCCACCACAGAGGGGTAACATAATCTCCCATGGAGAGGGAGCCTCCCCCTGACACTTTTTTAATTCTACGGCCTGTTCCCATCTCTGCCAACCCCACTCCCAACTCAGCAGCTCCAGCTACAGAAGAGAGCAAGGACCAGAGGCCTTCCTGCTCCTGGGACAGAGGAGTACGTTGATGATCTATCTGGATGTGAATGTTGGCCTTATGCCCATGGGCAATAATCTATGTAGGGTAGCGCACAGGAACTGTGAATCCTGTTCTGGATCTAGGGGCAGCTTCAGTTTCCTGACAGGAGACTGTACATAAGACCTTACAGTTGGGGAGGTGACACAGGTACTAACATGGACATGGAAGTTTGAGGAACAGGGCAGAGGCCTGTGTGGGGCAAGGAGAGCAGAAATTTGTGAAGCAAGAGCAGAGGATCAAATACTTTCTTTATTTGCTTCAGGATTATCCCCACTTCAAAGATGGAGAAAGTGAGGCACCAGGTGGGAGAGTGACCTGGCCAGGATCACATTACCACTCAGTGGCAGGGCTGCAATACAACCTGTTCCCTATGCTCATCACTGGACCCTGCTGACCCTCCTGTATGACCCCTCTAGCCATCCTCTCCCAGAGGCGATCCCCACCACTCTCCAATATCAGGCTGTTTTCATAATGGAAGCAGGCTTGTACCAGAGTTCACTCACCAATAGGTCCTGGCCAAGCCTGGTGTCTCAGCCTTTTTACTGGGCTAGCACCCCTGACAATAGTTGCTCTGGCATTCTGGCATTTGTTGGCTGGGAACTCAGCCCTCCAGCCAGATGACTGTCCTTTAGTCCACTCTTTCCTGGGTTGCGCTCATCCCAGACTAAAAGTCCAAAAATGTCTTAAACAGAAACAAGACCTTCCGCCCTCTTGGGGGCTCTTCCTCAGCCTGAGTTTGGCTCGGCCTGCCCTTGCTAGGCTTGGCAGCCCTTTCTATGGCCTTGTACGTCCCCTTCCTCGGGGACAGTGGGAGAGCCCAGTCCTGCCCTGGATTCTAGGTTCTGCCCTAAGGCCTTGTACTGAACTGATAGGCCTGCTCTGGTACCTTTGCTGCGATTTTCCCTGGTTTCCCCCTCAGGTAGGATTACTTTGTAATCCATTTGGCCTAGCTCCAGACTCTGTTATATACCTGCATCCTTAAAATCCGGCCCAAACCAGGGGCAAATTCTATTCTTGTCCAAGCTTCATCCCTCACCATCTTGTCGCTGTCACCGGCTGCGCAATTCTACAGCCTGGGCGCTCGATGTCTCCAGCTCCCCTGCCAGATCGCTCACCAGAATGAAGAGGCAATCCTTCTCTTCTGCAATATCCCAACGCTCTTCCTGCAGCCACTCATTCTCATTAACAGCTGCCTGCAGAGCCTGTTCTGAAGCCAATTGCTTCTCCTGTAGCCTTTTTGCTACTGCCGCTGCATCCCCCAAAACCTTTTCTGTCAGGGTCTGAGGACCCACCATCGACTGCTCAATCCTTGTGTTTGTCCCTACTTCAGTCTGCTTCATCTCTGGGCCAACCATTTCATCCTTCACCTCCCTGCAGCACCAAACAGGGTGTGTTGGTTGAGGATCTGCAAGGTCCACAGCCATCACTGCCACCTCCACTTTGCCTGCCTCCTGTGGGTTTGTGCCAGAGGACACCTTCTACTTTCTTTCTCCCTTCTTGGGGCCCTGGCCCCTCCTTTTGCCACTCTGCAAGTTCCTAAGCAGGCCGTGTCTTTTGGTATGGCCTGCTTCTCTGCACCAAAAACAAATAACTTTTGTCCCCATCTTGGCACTAGGCCACACTTGTACACTTTCTCATGCCCTGCTCTCCTGGGCTAACCTTCTCAGCACAGCCCAGGCATGCTCTCAGTGTCTGCTCTTTTTGTCCATGGGCATAGCAGACCCTGGGTTAATTTCTCTTTGCAGGATCTCTGACAGGGGTATTCTGCTGCTCCATTAAGTTTGCCAGCTGCATCTGTAGCTCCGCCTGCACTTCCTACTGCTTCTGTTGGATGTGGAAGCTGTGGTATGTACATGATCCTGGAGGGGGGACCTGGTAAGAGTTTTTTCTGCATGAAATGCCATCTGATAGAGCTGATGGAGGAAAAGATCCGAGGTTTGGAGATGCAGGTGGAAAGTCTGGTTGAGTTTAGTAAGGGGTTTGAGCAGATGATGGAGCAAAGATATGAGGTATCTGAAGGGAAAAGCTCAGACTTACAGATGGAAGCAGGGCTGGAGAATTTTGAGGGGAGCCTGGGTGAGGAAAGAGGTCAGTGGAAGCATGTGACTAAAAGAACCAGGCAGAGGAAAAGACGGGCTAGTGAAGGAGAAATAGAGCTTAGGAACAGGTTTGCAGAGTTGGAAAATGAAGAAGTGGCTCAGCAGATACTTGTTGAAGGTGGAAGGGTAAGGAAGAAGAGAAGAGAGGCTAGTCCTATAGGAAAAGGGGAAGAGTCACAGGAGACTACGCCAAACATGAGACCCAGGAGGATACAGGATGGGTTGAAGAGGATTATAAGGGAAAATAGGAATGGAAAGAACTTGCAGCCAGAGGGAACAGGGGAGAGACTGGAGAATAGCACTGTCACCAGGAAAAGGCAGGTCTATGTGATAGGGGACTCTTTATTGAGAAGAATAGACAGGCCTATAACTAGAGATGATCCAGAGAATAGAAGGGTGTGCTGTCTTCCGGGTGCTAAGATACAGGATGTAGACCTGAGGTTGAAAAGAATCCTAAAGGGAGCGGGAAAGAATCCCCTAATTATCCTTCATATGGGAACAAATGATACGGCTAGATTCTCACTGGAAAGTATTAAGGGAGACTATGCTAGGCTGGGGAAGACGCTTAAGGAAATTGAGGCTCAGGTGATCTTTAGTGGGATCCTTCCTGTTCCTAGAGAAGGGCAACAAAGGTCTGACAAGATTATGACTGTCAACAGATGGCTTAGGCAGTGGTGCTATAAGGAGGGCTTTGGAATGTATGGCCACTGGGAGGCATTCACAGACAGAGGACAGTTCTCTCAGGATGGACCTCATCTGAGTAGGGAAGGAAGTAGACTTCTAGGATCAAGGCTGGCACAACTGATAAAGAGAGCTTTAAACTAGGAATTAGGGGGAGATGGTTGGGAGATGTCCAGGTAATCTCCACGCCAGATTTTAGCATTGAGAGGGAAGAAGATGAAGTAAGAAAGGATACAGCCGTGGGTAGGAGAATGTATATAAGGATCGAGGGCGGTGTGGATACTAGTCTAACAGGTTATACTGGCTGTAGAATGACTGTGCCTAATAGGGTACAAAATGTGAGCGAGGCCAAACAGCAAAAATAAAGATGTTTGTACACCAATGCGAGGAGCCTAGGTAACAAAATGAAGGAACTAGAGCTACTGGTGCAGGAAGTGAAACCAGATATTATAGGGATAACAGAAACATGGTAGAATAGTAGTCATGACTGGACTACAGGTATTGAAGGGTATGTGCTGTTTAGGAAAGACAGAAACAAAGGTAAAGGTGGTGGAGTAGCATTGTATATCAATGATGAGGTATCAGAGTAACAGGCGTGTTAGTATGTATTCGCAAAAAGAAAAGGAGTACTTGTGGACCTTAGAGACTAACAAATTTATTTGAGCATAAGCTTTCGTAAGTGAGCTGTAGCTCACGAAAGCTTATGCTCAAATAAATTTGTTAGTCTCTAAGGTGCCACAAGTACTCCTTTTCTTAATGATGAGGTAGAATGTAAAGAAATAAGAAGCAATGCAATGGATAAGACAGAGTCCGTCTTAGGGATAATGGTAGCATGACAAATGGGAATGAGGATATGGAGGTAGATATTACCATATCTGAGGTAGAAGAGAAACTCAAACAGTTTAATGGGACTAAATCAGGGGGCCCAGATAATCTTCATCCAAGAATATTAAAGGAATTGGCACCTGAAATTGCAAGCCCATTAGCAAGAATTTTTAATGAATCTGTAAACTCAGGAGTAGTACCGAATGATTGGAGAATTACTAATATAGTTCCTATTTTTAAGAAAGGAAAAAAAAGTGATCCGGGTAACTACAGGCCAGTTAATTTGACATCTGTATTATGCAAGGTCCTGGAAAAAATTTTGAAGGAGAAATTAGTTAAGGACATTGAAGTCAATGGTAAATGGGACAAAATACAACATGGTTTTACAAAAGGTAGATCGTGCCAAACCAACCTAATCTCCTTTTTTGAAAAAGTAACAGATATTTTAGATAAAGGAAATGCAGTGGATCTAATTTACCTAGATTTCAGTAAGGCATTTGATACCGTGCCACATGGGGAATTATTAGTTAAATTGGAGAAGATGGGGATCAATATGAACATCAAAAGGTGGATAAGGAATTGGTTAAAGGGGAGACTGCAACGGGTCCTACTGAAAGGCGAACTGTCAGGTTGGAGGGAGGTTACCAGTGGAGTTCCTCAGGGATCAGTTTTGGGACCAGTCTTGTTTAATCTTTTTATTACTGACCTTGGCACAAAAAGTAGGAGTGTGCTAATAAAGTTTGCAGATGATACAAAGCTGGGAGGTATTGCCAATTCGGAGAAGGATCGGGATATTATACAGGAGGATCTGGATGACCTTGTAAACTGGAGTAATAGTAATAGGATGAAATTTAATAGTGAGAAGTGTAAGGTTATGCATTTAGGGATTAATAACAAGAATTTTAGTTATAAGTTGGGGACGCGTCAATTAGAAGTAACGGAAGAGGAGAAGGACCTTGGAGTATTGGTTGATCATAGGATGACTATGAGCTGCCAATGTGATATGGCTGTGAAAAAAGCTAATGCGGTTTTGGGGTGCATCAGGAGAGGTATTTCCAGTAGGGATAAGGAGGTTTTAGTACCATTATACAAGGCACTGGTGAGACCTCACCTAGAATACTGTGTGCAGTTCTGGTCTCCCATTTTCAAAAAGGATGAATTCAAACTGGAGCAGGTACAGAGAAGGGCTACTAGGATGATCCGAGGAATGGAAAACTTGTCTTATGAAAGGAGACTCAAGGAGCTTGGCTTGTTTAGCCTAACTAAAAGAAGGTGGAGGGGAGATATGATTGCTCTCTATAAATATATCAGAGGGATAAATACAGGAGAGGGAGAGGAATTATTTAAGCTCAGCACCAATGTGGACACAAGAACAAATGGGTATAAACTGGCCACCAGGAAGTTTAGACTTGAAATTAGACGAAGGTTTCTAACCATCAGAGGAGTGAAGTTTTGGAATAGCCTTCCAAGGGAAGCAGTGGGGGCAAAAGATCTATCTGGCTTTAAGATTCTACTTGATAAGTTTATGGAGGAGATGGTATGATGGGATAATGGGATTTTGGTAAGTAATTGATCTTTGAATATTCATGATAAATAGGACTAATCCCCTGAGATGGGATATAAGATGGATGGGATCTGAGTTACCCAGGAAAGAATTTTCTGTAGTATCTGGCTGGTGAATCTTGCCCATATGCTCAGGGTTTAGCTGATCACCATATTTGGGGTCGGGAGGGAGTTTTCCTCCAGGGCAGATTGGAGAGGCCCTGGAGGTTTTTCGCCTTCCTCTATAGCATGAAGCACGGGTCACTTGAGGGAGGCTTCTCTGCTCCTTGAAGTCTTTAAACCACGATTTGAGGACTTCAATAGCTCAGACGTAGGTGAGGTTTTTCGTAGGAGTGGGTGGGTGAGATTCTGTGGCCTGCGCTGTGCAGGAGGTCGGACTAGATGATCAGAATGGTCCCTTCTGACCTTAGTATCTATGAATCTGTTCGTTTTCTAGGAACGGCTGAAGAAATCCCTAGACCTACTTTGGCTGCTAAACCAGTCCCTGGAACTGAAGTGAGAAATCCAGTGACCAGATCGGTCCCCCAATACACCCACTTGTGGGGACAGACCTTCTTTCAGCAAACAAGACTTCAATAAGCCCTCATGGATGACAGGGGGAATTCAATCCTGCCGACTATGCCAATCATAAATGAATCTCCTCATCATTATGTGACCCCTGGTGGCCAGGCATGGAATCACAGCCCTCTTGCTGGGCTATCATCTCCCATGCTCCAGCACCATGGCAGTTTCTCTGCCTGGTAACTCAGCCTCTGGCCCGGTCACCATCTTTAGTCCACCCTTCTGGGGCCCAGCTTGTCTCACACTAAAAGTCCAAAGAGGTCTTTCCACAGAAAGAAGTCCTACCCTCACTGGGGCTCTTGCTCAGCTTGCAACCCCCATGCTGGGCTTGGTAACCCTCTCTGGGTGAGTGTATGCCCCCTTCTTTGGGGCCAGTAGGGGAACCCGGTCCCACAGTGACATTGGTAGCAGCCCAGGGCCCTGTGCCCAATAGCTAGGTCTGCTCCTTTCTCTTTGCTGTAGTTTTCCCTGTACACTTCCTACCGCTCTTCTCAAGTTCCCCTCCAGGCTTTCCTTGCTGCTCTGAATTTCCTACCTCGTTCTCATTCCACTGGATACTCCAGCTGGGCTGGATCACCACTGAAGTCTGGCTCTTTAGGGGGAGGTACATGGTCCCTCTCAGTTAGGGCTCATTCTGTAATCAGTTTGGCTAGGCCCCAGGCTGTGCAGCCCAGGGGAAAGCACCCTGTTACAGGACTGCTCTGCCCACTCCTGCTGTTACTGGGCTGGGGTCCTTGCTCCCCATTTCAGACCTGGTTTCCAGAGAGGCTGAGTACACACAGACTCCACTGTCTGGAACTGGAGTTTGCCTGTTCTGGTGACTCTGATATTCAGGCCTTTCATCATTCAGGCTGACAGGTGTGGTGAGGGGGCTGGAGAAACCCCACTGCTGAGTGGAAGGAGGTCAAAGAGTCGGGACTCTGGGAGCTGAAGGTTCATTTGTTCTGCTGGGGGAAGTGGAACTGGGGAGCGGAGATGCCATATGAATGAGACTGCATGATGCTCTCTTCATGGCTGAGGGGCTGGAGCCTCCTGCCAAAAACATTCTCAGGAGTCCAGGTTCGAGGACGTCTCTTTGGAGCCTTTTGCTAGGAGCAAAACAAGGGTGGCCCGTTGATGGAGACATCTCTGTCGCAGGGCTGGGATCCAGGGACAGAGACAGGGGAAGCTCCCAGCCAGGCAATGCATCAGAGATCCCATTTCTCCCCCAAGAGACCCCCATGCCACGAGGAGTAAATGGCTCTTACCTCCATGAAGGAATGGGGTCTTCCCTCTCAGCCTCTTTGAGACTCAGCACTGCTAGGTTTGATAGGACAAGGTCCCCCACTGCTCTCTGGGGTGGCTCAGCTGCACACAGAGACCCCATAGAAGGGCCAAGGGAAGAATAAAGTGCAGGAGGTGAGGCTAGCCCTGAGCTCCTGTCCCACCCCCATCTCTTCAAAAGTGGGGTTTTCTGAGCTTCAGTTGGGCAGACGGGCTGTGGCCCTAACACAAAGGTCCTTCTCCACCATATGGGGCAGGGAGAGCTCTGCCCTGGTGCAGGGGGAATGGGAGGGAGGGGAAGAGCTCATGCCGCAGATGAAGGAATTTTGGGGACAGAGGGAAGGACCCTGCTCCACAGAGAAAGGGGAGAGAGTTTCTGTCAGTGCCAGGGGCTCCATTTCCCCTTCCGCCAGCCCCCTATTTACTGTGAGACAGACCTGTACCTGCAGCAGAGAGCGGGAGTTAATGAACATGGGAGGGGAACCTGTAAAGGCATCCGACAAGGCACAGTCCCTGCAGCGCCTCGGGCACCTGGTGCAAGTGCTGGATGATGTGGACCTGGCACATCACATTGGCCGTGACATCTTTCTGCTGCAAGGGAATGAGAACCTGTCACAGACTCAGACACCCCCCAATAATCAGGGGGGATTAATGGCATCTGGAACCAGCAGCATTTCCACCCAGCAGCTGCCCATGTCTGAAGGATGGATTCACCGTCCTGACCCCCAGGATGGAGTCTTCTTGTCCTCCCTAGTACCTCCAGTGCCAACCCCTGACCTTGTAGGGTGAGCTCCTGCCACCTCCCCCTCAGTGCCCCTGACCACTGTTCCACCTCTAACCTACCTAGGGACACAGCTCTAGTTCTCAGAACCCTCTCCTCCAACCCCTCCCACATCTGGGTAGGGAAGGGAGGGGGCTCTAGCAGGGGGGCAGGAGGGATTCTGGCTGCAGTGAAGTGGGGTGGGAGGTGGTTGGGACCTTTCCCCAAGTCACCCCAATGACTAATGCTGAAGCCGCAGGATGGCAATTCTGGTGAATGGAGCAGGTTGGCAGCCCCTGCTGACTGAATCCTCCCATTCTCTCTAGAGCCCCTGCCAGCAGCAGGACAAGCTTCCCCCCACCCATGTGCCTCAGCCCTGCCTGGTCAGTCACCATCACCCATCCGTCCTTGGCCTCCCAGGCTGCCAGTGATGGGAGCAACTCTGGGTGGTGGCTTGGGTGACACGGACACTAGGCCACGGGGAACTGGGTGCCGCCCTGTGGGACAGGAGAGGCTCGCAGAGGGCACTTAGGGGTCTCTGCTGCCCTTCCCAAGAGCGACAGCACCGTGTCCTAAGAACATAAGTCCATGAGGAGGTAACGCTTGTCATTAATTAGCCTTGCTAAAGAGCTGGGTTGGACAAGCTGTTCTGGGGACAAGCTGGCTCCCTCCTGCTCATGGAGGTAAGTTCATCTCCCATCCCAGTAGCATCTGCTCTGACTCTCATTCCCCACCAGGCTCCTTGCTGCCAGGCCAGTGAACGGGCATAGGATGGGAATGAGGCCCCGGGTCCCACCCCAATCTCCTGAGTCTAATGCAGCTGCTTACCTTGTCCCTCACCAGCTGCTGGGCTTCCCCCAGGAGGGAGTAGGTGAGGAGCAGCCCAGCCTGGCAGACACGCAGCCGGGAGTTGTGGATGGCCAGCAGTGCCGTCCAGAGGAAGAATCTTCTCTGCTCCTCCAAGAAGAACTTTCTGAAGACCTAACACCAGCAGGAGGTGGGGCATTAGCAGATTGCCCAGAACCAGGCTCCAAATTCTGGCACTAGAACAACCTCATCTTCTAGTGGCCCCAGGAGGCAACCACTGCAGGGGACCCAGCCACCCTCACTCCCTGAGTTGTGTCATGCCCTTGCAATGTCCTTACCTCCCCGACCCAGCTGTGTTCATGTAGCCCAGGAGCCTGCTATCCTGGTGCCAGTCCCAGCACCAAGGATCTTCGGCCTCGTGGATGATTAGCCCTGGGAAAGAGACACACATTTGTCATTCTGGTTGCAGTGTCTGTGTCATAGATACTAAGGTCAGAAGGGACCATTCTGATCATCTAGTCCGACCTCCTGCACAGCGCAGGCCACAGAATCTCACCCACCCACTCCTATGAAAAACCTCACCTATGTCTGAGCTATTGAAGTCCTCAAATCATGGTTTAAAGACTTCAAGGAGCAGAGAAGCCTCCCTCAAGTGACCCGTGCCCCATGCTACAGAGGAAGGCGAAAAACCGCCAGGGCCTCTCCAATCTGCCCTGGAGGAAAATTCCTTCCCGACCCCAAATATGGCGATCAGCTAACCCCTGAACATATGGGCAAGATTCACCAGCCAGATACTACAGAAAATTCTTTCCTGGGTAACTCAGATCCCATCCATCTAATATCCCATCTCAGGGGATTAGTCCTATTTACCCTGAATATTTAAAGATCAATTACTTACCAAAATCCCATTATCCCATCATACCATCTCCTCCATAAACTTATCAAGTAGAATCTTAAAGCCAGATAGATCTTTTGCCCCCACTGCTTCCCTTGGAAGGCTATTCCAAAACTTCACTCCTCTGATGGTTAGAAACCTTCGTCTAATTTCAAGTCTAAACTTCCTGGTGGCCAGTTTATACCCATTTGTTCTTGTGTCCACATTGGTGCTGAGCTTAAATAATTCCTCTCCCTCTCCTGTATTTATCCCTCTGATATATTTATAGAGAGCAATCATATCTCCCCTCAACCTTCTTTTAGTTAGGCTAAACAAGCCAAACTCCTTAAGTCTCCTTTCATAAGACAAGTTTTCCATTCCTCGGATCATCCTAGTAGCCCTTCTCTGAACCTGCTCCAGTTTGAATTCATCCTTTTTAAACATGGGAGACCAGAACTGCACACAGTGTTCTAGGTGAGGTCTCACCAGTGCCTTGTATAATGGTACTAAAACCTCCTTATCCCTACTGGAAATGCCTCTCCTGATGCATCCCAAAACCGCATTAGCTTTTTTCATAGCCATATCACATTGGCAGCTCATAGTCATCCTATGATCAACCAAGGTCCTTCTCCTCTTCCATTACTTCTAATTGATGCGTCCCCAACTTATAACTAAAATTCTTGTTATTAATCCCTAAATACATAACCTTACACTTCTCACTATTAAATTTCATCCTATTACTATTACTCCAGTTTACAAGGTCATCCAGATCCGCCTGTGTAATATCCTGATCCTTCTCCAAATAGGCAATACCTCCCAGCTTTGTATCATCTGCAAACTTTATTAGCACACTCCTACTTTTTGTGCCAAGGTCAGTAATAAAAAGATTAAATAAGATTGGTCCCAAAACCGATCCCTGAGGAACTCCACTGGTAACCTCCCTCCAACCTGACAGTTCTCCTTTCAGTAGGACCCGTTGCAGTCTCCCCTTTAGCCAATTCCTTATCTACCTTTTGATGTTCATATTGATCCCCATCTTCTCCAATTTAACTAATAATTCCCCATGTGGCATGGTATCAAATGTCTTACTGAAATCTAGGTAAATTAAATCCACTGCATTTCCTTTATCTAAAATATCTGTTACTTTTTCAAAAAAGGAGATTAGGTTGGTTTGGCACGATCTACCTTTTGTAAAACCATGTTGTATTTTGTCCCATTTACCATTGACTTCAATGTCCTTAACTAATTTCTCCTTCAAAATTTTTTCCAGGACCTTACATACTACAGATGTCAAACTAACTGGCCTGTAGTTACCCGGATCTCTTTTTTTCCTTTCTTAAAAATAGGAACTATATTAGCAATTCTCCAATCATTCGGTACTACTCCTGAGTTTACAGATTCATTAAAAATTCTTACTAATGGGCTTGCAATTTCAGGTGCTAATTCCTTTAATATTCTTGGATGAAGATTATCGGGGCCCCCCGATTTAGTCCCATTAAGCTGTTTGAGTTTCGCTTCTACCTCAGATATGGTAATATCTGCCTCCAAATCCTCATTCCCATTTTTCATGCTACCATTATCCCCAAGATCCTCTTTAACCTTATTAAAGACTGAGGCAAAGTATTAGTTTAGATACTGGGCCATGCCTAGATTATCTTTAACCTCCACTCCATCCTCAGTGTTTAGCAGCCCCACTTCTTCTTTCTTAGTTTTCTTCTTATTTATATGGCTATAGAACCTTTTACTATTGGTTTTAATTCCCTTTGCAAGGTCCAACTCTACTCGACTTTTAGCCTGTCTCACTTTATCCCTACATGTTCTGACCTCAATTAGGTAGCTTTCCTTGCTGATCCCTCCCATCTTCCACTCCCTGTATGCTTTCTGCTTCTTCTTAATCACCTCTCTAAGATGCTTTCTCATCCAGCTTGGTCGACAACTCCTTCCTATGAATTTTTTCCCCTTTCTTGGGATACAGGCTTCCGATAGCTTCTGCAGCTTTGATTTAAAGTAATCCGAGGCCTCCTCTACCTTTAGTTCCATAAGTTCTTCAGTCCAATCCACTTCCCTAAC
Source organism: Dermochelys coriacea (assembly GCF_009764565.3). Classification (NCBI taxonomy): domain Eukaryota; kingdom Metazoa; phylum Chordata; order Testudines; family Dermochelyidae; genus Dermochelys; species Dermochelys coriacea. Next base: position 154,351,523 of record NC_050069.1, on the reverse strand, counting down.
TAATTTCCTTAATTTTTGAAAGTCAGCCCTTTTGAAATCAAAAACTCTAGTTGCAGATTTATTTTTGTTAATCCTTCCGTTCAGTTTGAACTGAATTACTTCATGATCACTTGAGCCAAGATTAACCCCTACAACCATTTCTTCTATGAGGTCCTCGCTACTCACCAAAATTAAATCTAAAATGGCATCCCCTCTGGTCGGTTCAGCAACTACTTGATGAAGGAATCCATCAGCTATCGCATCTAGGAAAATCTGAGCCCTATTATTATTACTAGCACTGGTCCTCCAGTCTATATCTGGGAAGTTAAAGTCTCCCATGATCACGCAGTTTCCATTAATATTTACTTTATTAAAAACATTAAGAAGGGCTCAATCCATATCCAAATTAGATCCCGGAGGTCTATAGCACCCCCCAAGCACTATCGTAGGAGAGGCTTAACTAGTTATCTTCCCCAAAGTAAGTTTTGCCTAGACGGACTCTGTCTTATCCATTGCATCGCTTCTTATTTCTTTACATTCTACCTCATCATTGATATACAATGCTACTCCACCACCTTTACCTTTGTTTCTGTCTTTCCTAAACAGCACATACCCTTCAATACCTGTAGTCCAGTCATGACTACTATTCCACCATGTTTCTGTTATCCCTATAATATCTGGTTTCACTTCCTGCACCAGTAGCTCTAGTTCCTCCATTTTGTTACCTAGGCTCCTCGCATTGGTGTACAAACATCTTAATTTTTGCTGTTTGGCCTCGCTCACATTTTGTACCCTATTAGGCACAGTCATTCTACAGCCAGTATAACCTGTTAGACTAGTATCCACACCGCCCTCGATCCTTATATACATTCTCCTACCAACGGCTGTATTCTTTCTTACTTCATCTTCTTCCCTCTCAATGCTAAAATCTGGCATGGAGATTACCTGGACATCTCCCAACCATCTCCCCCTAATTCCTAGTTTAAAGCTCTCTTTATCAGTTGTGCCAGCCTTGATCCTAGAAGTCTATTTCCTTCCTTACTCAGATGAAGTCCATCCCGAGAGAACTGTCCTCTGTCTGTGAATGCCTCCCAGTGGCCATACATTCCAAAGCCCTCCTTATAGCACCACTGCCTAAGCCATCTGTTGACAGTCATAATCTTGTCACACCTTTGTTGCCCTTCTCTAGGAACAGGAAGGATCCCACTAAAGATCACCTGAGCCTCAATTTCCTTAAGCGTCTTCCCCAGCCTAGCACAGTCTCCCTTAATACTTTCCAGTGAGAATCTAGCCGTATCATTTGTTCCCACATGAAGGATAATTAGGGGATTCTTTCCCGCTCCCTTTAGGATCCTTTTCAACCTCAGGTCTACATCCTGTATCTTAGCACCCGGAAGACAGCACACCCTTCTATTCTCTGGATCAGCTCTAGTTACAGGCCTGTCTATTCTTCTCAATAAAGAGTCCCCGATCACATAGACCTGCCTTTTCCTGGTGACGGTGCTATTCTCCAGTCTCTCCCCTGTTCCCTCTGGCTGCAAGTTCTTTCCATTCCTATTTTCCCTTATAATCCTCTTCAACCCATCCTGTATCCCCCTGGGGCTCATATTTGGTGTAGTCTCCCTTGACTCTTCCCCTTTTCCTATAGGACTAGCCTCTCTTCTCTTCTTCCTTACCCTTCCACCTTCAACAAGTACCTGCTGAGCCTCTTCTTCATTTTCCAACTCTGCAAACCTGTTCCTAAGCTCTATTTCTCCTTCACTAGCCCGTCTTTTCCTCTGCCTGGTTCTTTTAATTACATGCTTCCACTGACCAGTTTCCTCACCCAGTCTCCCCTCAAAATTCCCCAGCCCTGCTTCCATCTGTGAGTCTGAGCTTTTCCCTTCAGATACCTCATATCTTTGCTCCATCATCTGCTCAAACCCCTTCCTAAACTCAACCAGACTTTCCACCTGCATCTCCAAACCTCAGATCTTTTCCTCCATCAGCTCTATCAGATGGCATTTCATGCAGAAAAAACTCTTACCAGGTCCCCCCTCCAGGATCATGTACATGCCACAGCTTCCACATCCAGTCATCCTCAATGTGTCTTCCACTACAGGAGTCACTCCCACAGCTACATCCATATCCGTCATAGCCTTCCCACCTAAGTCCTGTTAATCTGGGAAACACAAGTCACACCAAAAAGACCACCCTCCCCACAGCAAAAGCAAACCCCAAACAAGCACCACAATACAAACTCCCCTTACAAACTCCCACTCAAACTCCCCTGTTTACAGCTCTGTTTGCTAGCTCCTGTGCTGCTGCAGCTGTCTCCTTCCAATCCCACTGTTGGCTGCACAGTGGGCAGAGTCCTCGTTGTGTGCCTGGTCCAATAGAATTGCAGGAGGTGGTGAAGAACAGAGAAAGAGACAGAGAGACACTCATCCTCCAGCTGGGGTCAGTCTGAGAGAAATTGGCTGAGGTCCCAGTCTCACTCTTCTATCGGGTGCCATTTCCCAGCTGAGTTCCTTACCCCTCTGGTGCAGGAGCAGCTGGTCGAGCTAGTAAACCCCCTCCCTGGCCTGCTGGCTGTTGTCCTTGGCTGGGTCACTGATGAACACATGGGTCAGAGTTAGGGAAACTGGGGCTATACCTGCCACAGGATGGTATAGAGGGGTCTCTGGGAAGCACCGTGAGACCCCCAAACACATATCCCGGTCTCTCTCATTCACATCCCACTGCAGGCAATTAGCAAGGATTCCTGGCAGGATGACAGCTTGCTCTTCAATCGATGATAACTTAGCTTGATCTACCTGGACTTGGGTGCCCAGGCTGAAGATGGCATGCAGGGCAGCTCACAGGAGGTGAGTCTCCAGCTCTGGCTCCAGAGCAGGTTTCATGGTGCTGGCAAGAGAGAGGAGCCGGTATTAGACTGTGCAGTGCGGAGGTGGGACTGGCACCAACACGGATGTAAAACTGCAGGGAAATAGGCAGAGGCTGGTGAGAATGGAAACTCAGGCACTGAGCCAGGGAATGACAAGGCCAAGGCCTCACAGACAGATGCCACCTCTGCCAGAGGAGACACTCTTGGTCGGTGACGTTGGAATGGGAGGGGCAGTGATTCCCAGCCCTGGGCCTGAGCAGTACCGGGGTTAGAGGAGCCAGGTGCAGGGGGTCTCAGTACCTGAGGTTGCCCACAGCAATCAGGGAGTTAGCAAGGATGGTGCCTGGTGGAGAGTCATCAGGCAGCTCCTCAATGAGTTCCTGTGAGACCCAAGGAGACAAAGGAGCATGTGAGATTCGGGCCACGCTGACACTTCCCTGTGAGGAGATTACACAGCCAGCCCCATATACGGCCAGCAGGATCCCTCCACATGCCTCCCACTCCTCCCATTCCTTACTGCCCATCAAACTTGGCCCCCTCCCAGGATTCCTGCCATGCTCAGTCCACCATCCCGACTACCGAACTGGACCATCTGATTCCTTGTCCCCCAGCCTCAGCTGCCTCTCCAGCCCCACAATTCCCTTACTGCCCACTAGTGACCAATCTCAGAATTTCTCCCATCTCTTCTCCCCAATTTTCAGCCCCAGCAATCCCTGCCCTGTGCTGCCCCCTCCAGCACCACCCAGCCCCCATCCATTGGCCCGGGGGGACCCCTGCCCGTCCCATGTCTCTCTCCTCATTCCAGCTGCTGGGTGCCGTGTCTTGCTCACCACAATCCTCTCCACCACAGCTGCCTTGAAGCACTGCGGCTCCAATATGTCCTGCCCTCTCTGCTGTGCAGCGAGACACGCGGGGTGGGTGGCGTGCAGGAACATGAGCTGCTGGGCTTCATCCTACACTCACCAGGAGTGGGGTTAGGGGAGAGAGAGCCAGTTAGCCAGGGACCTCCTGCCCCACCCACGCCAGCTGCAGGACTCAGGCCTGAATGGGGGATAGTGGGGACCCTCCCATTGTCCAAATCACCCACGACTCCTACACAAGCAGGGTCAGGAACTGGGACAGTGCCTGTGTGGGGAGGAGACTCCGGCTGGTGTGTGACAAATATCCCCATCTTGGGGATCCCAGATCATGGAGGAGAAAGGTCCCCATTAGGGGTGGTAGATCATGAGAGACAAGACCCTCTGCAGGGGATTGGGACGCTGAGAAGGGACAGGACAATCTCAGTTCCAGATAGGGAACATTTGTACCTTCTCTCTGCCCTGGAGCTGCTCTCGGATGTCCTTGAGAGCAACCTCCTCTATGGCCACGTCCACCCATTCCTCCTCCTCATCCTCTGAGTCTCTGGGAGTCCCTACACCAGGGAGAGAAAGAGACAGGGTGACTCCTGCTGCCACTCGGGGGAAGGACAAGGGTGTGGTGGGGAGCGAAGGGTTAATGTCCCCCCTTCCCACCTCAGGGACCCAGGGCAGATCAGACCCCACACTCCCCCTGCTCAGTGATGACTTCAGCCCCCAATGGCTTTAGGAGCCCATAGAAGAGAGCACTGTCCTGGACTCCCTGGGAGGTGCCTGCCCCCTTGAAAGCATCAGGGACCAAAGTGGCAGCAGCTTCCGCTGCCCCCACCCCTAAGTTTCCCTTGCTGCAGGAGCAGCTCTGTGACTGCTGCTGGTGTCAGTGGGGTTCGTGTAGCTCAGGCCAGACACCTGGGCTGGGGACCCGCCCCCTAGCACTGGTCGAGGGCCTGGGCCCAGGGTGTTCACAGCCCCCTCCTCACCCCTCCCTGAGCCCAGCCTGGCTCCTCACCTGGAACAAAGCAGCGGTGCCCATCGGTCTCGCTGCTGTCCTAGTCCCAGGTGCTTTTGCTGTCCCATGGGGAGCAGGCCGAGCTGCTGGTGCTGGAAAAGGGATCCTCCACCTCCTGCCCTGGGGAGGCTGGAAGGTCCCAAGTGACCGGGCTGGGCTCCTGGGGCTGGTGCTGCCCACACAACAAGCCCCAGAGCCACCCACCCCGGCTCCCCTCCTGGGCTGGGTCCTGCCTGTCCAGCCGCATCCTGGGCCAGCTCCACTGGGGCCTGGCCACTGCCTCTCCCTGCTTCGGCGCCTGCGCTGGGAGTGGGTTTCCTCCGCCAGAACTTGAAGGCTGGGCACTTCCACCTCCTGGCCTGGCAAAGAGCTGCTTCCCCGCCAGCAGGGATGGAGGGGCCACTCTGCTCCTGGGGAAGATGGCGGCTGCTTCCCTCAGGCTCTGGGGCCACCTGCAGAGCCTTCCTCTGAGTCCCTGGGGGTCCCTACACCAGGGAGAGAAGGTGACAGGGTAAGCCTGGCTATCCTGGAACTGAGCAGGGAGCATCGTGAGTCTGGGGTCAAGGCAGCCTCTCACTAGCCAGCCTTTTTGGTCCCTCCCTATCCCTGCCCCAACAGAGCAACTTCTCCCCGCTCCCCTCCACAGGGGTGCAGGGAGTGCAAACTATGCACACTGGCAGGAGTTCACTGCATGATCTGCTCCCAGTGTACCCCCTCATCAGCCCTGGTGCTGCAATACCCAGGGAGTGTCATCCTTTTAGAGTAGTGGGATCAGTCACAAAGACCATTGGTTACTTTGGACAAGCAGCCCCTCCTGCTGTCCCAGGCCACACTCCCGCCCAGGTTAGAGAAGGTAAGAACCCAGGGATCCTGACTTCTCACGGGAAACCATTCCCCACGTCAAAGTCACAAAATCCCCAGGCACAGGAAGCCCAGGGTCCCCTCGTTCCCCACTGATTTCCGTGCTTAACAGCTCACAGGGTCTGGCCCAGCTCAGAGACTCTCAGCCTGGGGAACAGTCTCCCATGAGGGAAGGGCTGGGAGTCCCATTGCTGGGACATTTCCAAACACACCAGAGATGGCTCTGGAAAAGCCCCTGCCCGGTCTGAGAACGAGGGGCTGTTTGCAAATCCAATCTCCTTTGGGAGAGATTCTCTCCCCCTATTTCTGCCTCTCCCCAGATGGAAAGGGAAGCCACCGAGGAATCCTAATGCCACTCACTTGCTCTAGGTGATGGTGTGATGGATGGAGGATGTTCAGAGTCGCCAGCTGCCTTTGCCCTCCTCCTCACTCCCCAAGCTGGAGAGGGTGGTGACCTGAGGAGCTGATGATCTACCTGCATGGTGAACATGGTGCAGGACAGCACTCAAGACATACAATTGCAGCACCAGATCCAGGGGCAGATTCTATTTGCCGGCAGGAGACTGTGTATGAGCCCTTGCAGGTTTTGGGGTGAGACAGGCACTAACATGGGCATGGACGTTTGGGGAATAGGGCAGAAGCCAGGTTTGGGCAAGGAGGGCAGGGACTTGGAAAGCAAGAACAGAGGATCAAACACTTTCTGAATGTGGGTCAGAATTCTCCCCACTTCAGAGACGGGGAAAGTGAGGCACCACATGGGAGCAGGACCTGGCCGATTTGGCTGAGCATCTCAATAATCAATACAGTGAAAATGGAAAAGCTATTAAGTGTCAGAAGAACATTCATCAGGGAACTGGAGAGTTCAGGGCCTTCCAGAAAAGACAGCGTATGGCATAAACTAGTATATGTTCTGCCACCTCACTGGTCCTGGAGACAGGGGTACATCTCTTGGACAGGGGTTAGAGGATCTTTCTCTCAGACACACAGCTGTCAATAGTTTGGAACACAAACGCCATCTGTAATTTTGCTCACTGGCTCTGCCACAAACTCCACCCTTCAACCATTGTGAACCAGGACCAGGAACACCGTTCCACTGTCATGTCTACATGGACCTGCGCACCTGCAGACATTGCAGCTGGCACATGCACTGGTGCTGGTGCTGTGATATGAGCTGGATGAACCACCCAGCTGGTCCATATATCCAGCATTCTCTCCTTAAGCAATTGGTCCTGCTCCCTGCCCCCGCTCACTTCATCCAGGAACCCCTGGAGCAGTCTCTCTTTATGGACCATGTCCCTCTCCTCCTTGGCAATTTTGAAAGCAAGGTGCTTTTTGTTCCTCCTTGCCCCCACCTCCAAAAGCTCCTGTGTGGTCCTCCTCCTTCTGGCTCGCTGCTGGCTACTTGCACAGCTATTTGGCCCAGCAGCTGTGGAAGTGTTTTCTAAGGGAATTCATTCTATTACCATGGGCGGGGGGAGAGAAAGAATCCCCAACTTTGCCTTCTGTCTATCCACAAGGCCAATAGTACTGTCTCACACTGATGTGTCTGTAGAAGACGATTTCGAACAAACTCCCCAGGACCCCATGGTATTCACCCAAGAGTTCTGAAGGAACTCAAATATGAAATTGCAGAATTACTAACTGTAGTATGTATGTAACCTATCACTGAAACAAGCATCTGTACCAGATGACTGGGAAGTAGCTCATATAATGCTGATTTTTAAAAAAGAGCTCCAAAGGCGATCCTGCAATGATGGGCCTGGTAAGCCTACCGTCAGTACCAGGAAAACTGATAGAAACAATAGTATAGAGCAGAATTATCAGACACATAGATTATTACAATTTGTTGGGAAAGAATCAACACGGTTTTTGTAAAGGGAAGTCATGCCACACCAATCTATGAGAATTCTTTCATCATGTTAGCAACCATGGAGATAAGGAAATCATGTAAGCCTTTGACAACATCCCTTACCAAAGGCTCTTAAGGAAACTAAGTGGTCACGGGATAAGAGGGAAGGTCTTCTCATGGACCAGTAACAGGTTAAAAAAGATAGGGTAGGAATAAAGGGTCAGTTTTCATAATGGAGAGAGGTAAACTGTGGGGTCTCCCAAAGATCTATACTTTTACCTGTATTTTACAACATATTCATTGATGATCTGGAAAAGACAGTAAACGGTGAAGTGGTAAAATTTGCAGATGATACAAAATTATTCAAGATAGTTCATTGCAAAGCTGACTGTGAGTTACAGGGGTATCTCACAAAACAGGGTGTTTGGGCAACAAAATGGCAGATGAAATTCAACACACATAAATGCAACACAAAATAATCCCAACTACACATATAAAATGATGGGTTCTAAATTATCTGTACTACTCAAGAAAGAGATCTTGGAATAATAGAATCACAGAAATGTAGGTCTAAAATAGACCTTGAGACGTCGTCAAATCCAGCCCCCTGTGCTGTGGCAGCACAAAGTAAACCTAGATTATCCTTGACAGGTGTTCAGCTTATTTTTAAAAGTTTCCAATGATGGGGAATCCACAACCACCCTTGGAAGCCTACTCCGCAGCTTAATGACTTATATTTAGAAAGTTTTTACTAATATCTGATGTAAATCTCCCTTGTTGCAGATTAAGCCCATTACATCTTGTCCTACCTTTAATGAACATGGAGAACAATTGATCACCATCCTCTTTATAACAGCCCTTAACATATTGGAAGACTGTTATCAGGTCACCCTGCAATTTTCTTTTCTCAAAATTAAACATGCCCAATTTTTTTCAACCTTTCCTCAGAGGTCAGGTTTTTCTAAACATTTTATCATTTTTGCTGCTCTCCTCTGGACTCTTTCCAGTTTGTCCACAACTTGCCTAAATTTTGGTGCCCAGAATTGGACACAGTACTCCAGCTGGGGCCTCACCAGTGCCGAGTAGAGCAGGACAATTCTGTCTTGTGTCTTACTTACAATACTCCTGTTAATACACCCAGAATTGTATTACCTTTTTTTCAGCTGCATCACATTGGCAACTCATATTCACTTTGTGGTCCATTATAACCCCTAGACCCTTTTCCACAGTACTACCACCTAGACCAGTGGTTCTCAAGCAGGGTACACATACCCCTGGGAGTACACCGGGTTCTTTCGGGGGGTACATCTACTCATCTAGATACAGGCCTAGTTTCACAACAGGTTATATAAAAACACTAGCAAAGTCAGTACAAACTAAAATTTCATACAGTGACTTGTTCATACTGCTCTATATACTGAAGTGTAAGTACAATGTTTACATTCCAGTTGATTTTATATTGATATGGTAAAAATGAGAAAATAAGCAATTTTTCAGTAAGTGTGCTATGACACTTTTATATTTTTGTCTGATTTTGTAAGCAAGTAGTTTTTAAGTGAGGTGAAACTTGGAGGTACGCAAGACAAATCAGACTTCTGAAAGGGGTACAGTAGTATGGAAAGGTTGAGATAGTTATTCCGCATTTTGTAGTTGTGCATTTGATTTTTCCTTCCTAAGTAAAAAGTACTTCACTTCTATTTATTGATTTCATCTTGTTGAATTCAGATCAATTCTCCAATTTGTCAATGTCATTTTGAATTTTAAGCCTGTCCTCCAAAGTGCTTGCAACCCCTCCAGCTTGATGTCATCTGCAAATTTTATAAGCATACTCTTTACTCCATTATCCAAGTCATAAATGAAAATAATGAATACATAGTACTGGACCCATGACTGACCCCTATGGAACCCCACTAGAGAAACCCTCCCAGTTGGACAAAAAAACATTGAGAACAACTTTTTGAGTACGGTCTTTTAACCAGTTGTGCACACATGTTATAGCAATTTCGTCTAGACCACATTTCCCTAATTTGTGTAAAAGAATGCCATGTGGAACTGTGTCAAAAGCTTTACTGAAAATCAAGATATAACATCTCTACTGCTTCCCCCCCACCCCCCGCTCATCCATTAGGTCAGTAATCCTATCAAAGAAATAAATTAAATTGGTTTGGCATGATTTGTTATTGACAAATCCATGCTGACTATTTCTTACCTATTTCTTACCACTCTATCATCTTCCAGGTGTTTATAAACTGATTGTTTAATAATTTGGTCCAGTATCTTTCTAGGTATTGAAGTTAGGCTGACTGGTCTATAATTCCCTGGGTCCTCCTTGATCCCCTTTTTAAAGATAGGTACTATGTGTGATGAGTTCTCTCCTCCCCTGCCCCCTGGGGTGCTGCTTGGAAATGGGTTACCACTGAGCCTGCCTGACCCACAGCCTGGGTTCCCTTTACACAGCCAAGCCCTCCCTCCCAGCCAAGCCCTCCGTCAGGCTTCAGACTGCACTTTACACATACACACCCAGCTGCAGCTAGACACACAGAGATGCTGAGATCAGCTTTGCATGGGAAGGCTCAGCTATGGAATTGCCCAGTACTCAAGTGCACATACTTCCTTGTGGAGTGTAAACCCAAAATTATACCATGCTGAACTAGGGGTGCAGGGGGTACTGCAGCACCCCCTGACTTGAAGTGGTTTCCATTATATACAGGGTTTACAGTTTGGTTCAATGGCTGTCAGCACCGCCACTATAAAAATTGTTCCAGCACTCCTGACTATCTTGTGCTGCACAGGGAACTAACTGTACAGCGTAAGCTCATAAAATTCACCCCCTCCCTCAATGTGGACAGAGATACGCAACAACTTTTTGCCACAAATTATAATTTGCACACACTAGTTTTAAACAAAAACAAGTTTATTAACTACAAAAGATGGATTTTAAGTGAATATAAGTGATAACAGATCAAAGCAGATTACCTTAGTAAATAAACAAAACCACAAACTAATCTTAACACACTAGATAGGTAGGATATAAACTATAAATGTATTACGCATTTCTTCACCTAAAGACCGTTACCATTTAATTTGTTCCTAAGGAAACTTTTCAACACAATCATGGAACACAAACAAGTAAGTATTGTATTTTGAGTAGTGTAGTGTGTTGGAAGTTCCTATTCAAATATTTGAAATTTTATGCCAAATTGGAATATTACTAGCATTCTTTTCTGCTTAATAAAGCAAAATTCTCTGGGAATGCACATAGTCACATTGTAAAGAATCTTTAGGCACCTGAATGTTATTGCTTTATTGAGTAGAATTGTTCAGGTTCTAGATTTGTTCTGTATTGAAGATGTTGGTGGAATGGAACATTAAAAGTCTCTGGCAGTAAGTATTGAGGCAAAAACATGAGACATTTAAAAAAAATTAACAGTGAGGGGAAGCAGAGATGTTTATTTTCAGTGAGATATTCCCCCATGTCAGCCTGTTTCAATTACTTTTTAATACCAGTTTATTAGTGATGAAGATGCTGTGGCTGGTACATTGGATAATGGTGCAATGGCCTGGTTGTACATTATTGGTATGATCCTGAGACATGCTGCACACTTGCAATAAATCTTCAGCACTTCTCTGGATTAAACCAGTACAGTACAAAACTGGAAATTATTCTAATAGACAGAAATAACGTACAAACTTGTTCTTGTTTCCAGTTTCTAGAACTATACTGTTTATTAAAATCAGATTATATTCTTATTTTTAATTTGTAAATAAGTCATCTATGCACCCATAATATAATTGGAAGGCATTAATTTCATTTGGTATAATTCCTGAAATAGATGGTGCTGATTAGACCTGTGCAACATCATCACTTTTCAAGTTATGAGGAGCTGTTTGGAGGTAGAGTTTGGTATCCTTACTCATGAAGACTAGCACTTTACTCCACAAGTGGTGTCACTGAAGTCAGTGGGACTACTCAAAGAGTAAGATACTATCCACAAGAATAAGGATGACAGAATCTGTTCCTTAGTGAACAAGTCAGAATGAGGGATACTATTTATTTTGAAGATGTTAATTTTTTTTTATTATTTAGGTGCCTGAAATGCTGCACAATGATGCTAGTGATCACGAATGTAGCCGTTGGGGATATTTCCTGTTACAGAATGCTGGAATCCTGTTAGGTTTTGGGATTATGCTGCTTATCTCTGTGTTTGAACATAAAATTGTGTTCAGCATAAACCTATAGTTTTGATTACCTGATGTTGAATTGAAGATTATAGTAGACATGGTTCTGTTTTTTCTATTAGCTACTGTAAATGAGCTCTAGGCTTTATAGACTAGGCATTTTTTTTTTATGTATCTTTTTTTTCCAGAAGTAAAACTGAATGTTGTGAACTGTTTACACATAATGCTCAGTATTGTATGAGGTACTATAGATAACTGTGCTAGGCAGACTGGTGCACTGTTACACATGGTAAAAGTGCCAAATCCATAAAGGAGTATCACTTTTTTTACAATTTTTATTTTAAAGTATTGTTCTGTGATTCATTTACTGCATGTAATAATTGTGAGATCTTAGCATCTTGTACTTTTACCTAAATGGTGCTTGCTTGTATAAACAAGTGAAATGGCCATGTTCTTATTGTAGTATGAAATGCAGAAATTGTCTACTTTTTCTGTTTCAAGAAATGGTGAATACTCTTAACATATGGGCAGAGTGAGTATTGTAAAACAAAATATTTGAAGAGAGAAATGTAATAAATGGGATATAGCTATCAGCTATTACGGGAGTTACAAATCAGACACATGGCTTACCCAAAGTGTACCCAAGTTGAGTCAAAATATGGAAATTTCATAACAAAGCTTGCTGCAGTAATGAAGCTGGAAGATATTGTGTATAATCTATGTACAAGAAAAATTATCAGAACTACAAGCTGAGGCAAAAGGAACAAGAAACATCAACAGCTCGATTTCGATATATGGTGTATTTCATGTGGTGAGATGTGCTATCTTACTATTTGCATCTATATAAAACCAAACAAAGAAACTGGGTGAAATCTTGGTTCTGTTGAAGTCAATGGCAAGGTCCCAGTGGCTTCAGTGGGGCCAGGATTTCACCCACAGAACTTACCTGAAAAATGCTGCTTCTGCTGCCCACGGTGTCTGATCTTGGCTTGGTACATGTCAACGGGATGTCTCCCTGGTGATTATGAAAATGGTAGTACCCAGGGGAGATTTGTAAAAATTTTAGGGCATCTTGTATACTGCTTGGCCATTTTGTTTATCTTAAATATTCTGAACTCTCTGACATAGCACTAAGAATCTCTCTGCATTTTCTTAAATGATGCAGCTCATCATTTAAGCCCATATACTTTCATAAGCAAAGGCATCTAGAAAGAATGAAGTAATTCAAAAACTTTGGCTCAGCCAAACCACAAAATCATGCAGTCTTCTCACAGGTGCACAGGAAATATGGGACGAGTGTGTGCACGGAATAGGAGTGATAATTTGTGGATACCAGTCCTGCAGAAAGACTTTGCTAGATTTCTCTTCAGCCTTTTTCTCTTGTATTACAAGACCAGTAGCTGTTTTTTCCCTTTATCTGTTCTATGGGACTTGGAGAACTTGCATCTGCTCTCCATGTCACTGCGGGCAGCATTCCATAGTACATTCTGCTTAGTGCAGCTCCTGCCCTGCCTATGTGGAGCTGGAGGGCATCCTCTGTAGTAGCTTTACCCCTTTCTGACTAAACTGTTGTGTGATGAACAGTAACTCTACCTTCAAATCTCACTTTTGAACATGCTCACTAGCATGTGGTGGAAGAAAGGAAGGTTTAGTATAATCCAGGGGTCTCAAACACGCGGCCCACGGGGTTATTTTCTGCAGCCCACCAGCTTCCCCGCGGCACCCTCGCACCCCCCAGCATTTACCTAGAGCGGCTCCAGCCCAGCATGCACCGTGGGCAGGGCAGGCTCCCTTCCCCGCGGTTCTCTGTTCCCAGCCAATGGGAGCTTCGGGGGAGGTATTTGGAGGAGCAGCCAGGGCAACACACAGACCCCTGTGGCTGCCCCCTCCCTCTCGCAGGTCCCGGCCATTTCTCAGAGCGGTGCAGGGGCAGGGCAGGCAGGGAGCCTAACCTACCCCCGGTGCGCGCTTGGCCAGACCCGCCCCCCAAACCCTTCCTGCAGCTGAACCCCCTGCCCTGAGCCCCCTGCCACACCCCTCCTACACCCTGACCCCTGCCCTCAGCCCCCTACTGCACCCCTCCTGCACCTCAAACTCCTGCCCTGAGCCACCTGCCGCACCCTGCACCCCGACCCCCTGTCCTGAGCCCTCTGACACACCCTGCACCCTCCTGCACCCCCTGGGCGGAGTGGGGGCGGGGACGAGGCAGCCGGGGGGGGGTTGGTCAGTGGTGCGGCCCTCGGGCCAATGTACTAGTCCTCATGTGGCCCTTGTGGTAATTTGAGTTTGAGACCCCTGGTAATTAGTCTTAGATTCTATCATACCTACATCTGAATAATGGAGAGAGCTCATTGCTATTACGGAGGATGACTGCAAAGTCTTTAGTAGAGATGACTGACTTAGTCCAAATATGTTCATTTGACAAAACATTAGTATTTTTTGTTACCATTGTATGTGCATGCATCTGGTATTTCTGTTATATACACAAAATGGAAATTCTGAACCTCATTATTCTTGATCTCCCAGCCAGCGTTTGGAGGCTTATCAAAGTAATAAAGTGGCTAACCACTTGGTTTAATTTGAAATTCTCTATTTAGGGGTTTGTTTTTTTTTCAGTTTCCAAACAACTTGATGTTTGATGAGAAAAAGTAAGCCAATATAATTGACAGATCCATAGTATGCAAAGGGTTTATGCCTTAACAGCAAACTTCTGGACAGGGTACAGGCGCTCTTTTTGATGCTGTTTTTTGGTCTTGCTGGGTAGAATCTGGATTTTAAATGCAGAACTAAAACTTGCCACACAGCTACGTTTCAATATCTTCCCCACAGCCCTTTTGGACCTAAGCTATTAATTCAACTTTACATGAATTAATGAGAATAGAATCTTCTCCTTTAAATTGCTGGTGGTTGGATTTCTTTTGTATGAATTATATACTCCAAAACAACCTAAAATAAGCACTGATTTACAATTCAATTAATTCCTCATTCTGTTTTGAATTCTCAGAAAGCCATACATCAGTATTAGAATGACAAGGTGGGTGAGGTAATATCTTTTATTGAACCTCACCCACCTAGTCTCCCTAATTTCCTGGGACCAACACTGCTACAACCACCATGCAACTATACATCAATATTGATATCTCAATAGTAACAGAGTATAAAAATGAGGACCACACCTTGTGGGCTCACCTGGGGGTCAAAGTGCTGGTGAAATTAAGATTCCCCAGTAAGGGGAATCTGGAGTGAGAGAAACTGGTTCCTGGATTGGGAACTACTATATGGAAACATTTTTGTCCCCATTTTTCCACCTTGAGGCATCCCATCACTACAAGCAATTTCTGCAACAGCACCTAATTGAGAGAAAAGAAGATTCCTGATTGGGAATCTCCATTTATTCTCCTTTCCGCTGAAGAAAAATCTCTCCTAGTTGTTGGCCCCTGCTGCACTCCAAAGGCCACAAGGAGATTACCACCCTGCCGTATTGTCTCCCTTCTTTTATCAGGAGACGAAAGGAGAGAGATGCACTCTCTCCAGCTCCATAGATAGTGCCCCAAAATGTCTACTGATGAAATGTATTTAAATCTTGTAAAATCCAGGATGCTGTATTAGAAATTTCAAAAATTTATGGGAAGAACTCCTCCCCATATTTTATTTAACATCACTACACAATTTCCATCCTGAAACAAATAGGTGGGTTGAGTTGGTTAGGGGCACATCACTTGTCTCCCCACTCTGCATGTACATACATGTAGCATTTGATTGGCTGGCTGGCTGGCTATGGCCCTCTATGGGTAAAAGAACTCCTCTGGGAAATTTTTCTTTTCTCTCCCTTTTTCCCCCTTGCTGCATTCCATCGCTACAGACATGCAATGCTGCATCTTCACATTAATATTAAAGTGATGACAATCACCAAAATAGATCCTCCCTTGATCTATTTGAACTCCTTGGACTGAGCATTTTGAGGCAGCTCCTCATGTCCTTGATTCTTTTTACAATTCTGCAATTTCTTTACATTTTTGCACTTTTTAAGGGGGAAATCTTGTCCTACACCAAAACCAACTAGCTAGGGTTGCAAGAGAAGATCCTGAGGGGTTTTAGGTGGAGGGAGGAATTCTCTCCTTAGACTCCATAGCAGTAGCAAAACCGCTCCATGGTGCTACAGCCATCTGTGACCTCTCTCATACTTTACCACCTCTAGCTCTTCCATCCAGTGCTGTTGCAGCAGTCCTTTTCTCTTATAAAGTCCTCCTAACATCCCCACCCTGAATCTTATCCAAAAAGAATATGGTGAGGGTGCTGTCTATGCTTCAATGTTCACTTTTCTCTGATTTTTGACTCCTGGCTTGCTCTCTTCCTCTCCTGACAGTCTCCCATACGCATCCTTGGTGACTTCAATTTTACATTAACACATCTGATCCCTTAATTGCCCATCTGTTCTCTCACCCTCCAGACTCAAATTGTGGCCTATCCCCGTTGCTGTCTTGTGGATGTCCAGCCATGAACTGAAATGTAACATCTCCAACACCAAGCTCTTAAATGTTCTCTGCAGAGCCCTTCCCTTTCTCTATCACAGTAGAGAATCAACCTAATATCACCATTTACCTCCCTGTTGATTGAGCTCATTGTTACCCACAAAAATCTAGGACATGCTGCCTATACCCTACGAAGGGCTCAAGATGTGATCTGGTTAATTTAGGTACCCCTGTGATGACACTTGAAACTTGGGTACCGAGCCTACCTGACCACCAGACTGGGTTCCCTTTATACTGTGCTGCTGTGACCGGCTCTCAAGCCCCTTTCCAGCATACACACAGGTAGGGACACACCCAGCTGCAGTTTCACAGATGCTGAGATCAGCTCTGCATAGGAAAGCTCAGCTAAGGAATTGCCCAAGCACTCGAGTGCACTCCCACCCTGGAGTGTAAACCCAAAATTGTATCATCTTGCGCTGCACAGAGAACTATACAGCATAAGCTCATTGAAATTCACCCCCTCCCTCAATGTGGAGAGAGATACGCAACAGCTTTTTGCCCCAAGTTATAAGTTCCACACACTGGTTTTAGAGAAAACAAAAACAAGTTTATTAACTATAAAAGACAGATTTTTTAAGTGAATATAAATGATAGCAAACAGATCAAAGCAGATTACCTTAGTAAATAAACATAACTACAAACTGAGTTTAACGCACTAGATAGTAGGATATAAATTAGCAAATTCTCACCCTGAGTGATAAACAGGCTGGCAGATACTTAAGGCACAAGTTGCCTTGGCTTCCCCACATTTTCACACACAGGCTAAAAATCCCTCTAGCCGGGGACCATTACGTCCCACAGTTCAGTCCTTGCCCTTCAGATGTTTCCAGGTGTGTTGTTATAAGGAGAGTGAGATACCATCATGATGTCATTTTCCCCCTTTTATATCTTCTTCCCACTTGCTGGAAAGCTCTTTTGGTGCGACCTGGGTCAAACGGTTCCCATTGTGTAGTGCTATCTCTGAGAGGTTTCTATTGTACACAGTTCCTGGGGTAATCCTTGTGCTTGTGTGCATTTCTTCAATAAGACATTAACATTGTTTGGCCTTTTTACTGTTGTACCTGAAAGGCTGCTTGTGGTTGTTTTCAATCTCACAACATGTTTCAGAAACACATCCAGAGCCAAACTGCATAATTTCACATTTGACTATAGCACATACAATCCAACGAGATATTACTATCTAGCAGATCAAGACTTTTAGAATGATACCTCACAAGGCATACTTTATACAAAACATAACCTAATTACATGACAGTGGTGAATACTGGAGTGCCAGGATGTCACACTATGTTTGCCCTTCTCATGTGGATAGTTCTTTGAAAACTTC
Organism: Dermochelys coriacea; assembly: GCF_009764565.3. Taxonomy (NCBI): domain Eukaryota; kingdom Metazoa; phylum Chordata; order Testudines; family Dermochelyidae; genus Dermochelys; species Dermochelys coriacea. The sequence continues at coordinate 154,334,067 of NC_050069.1, read as the reverse complement.
AGGTCAATAATGCACAGTAGTGTTCAAAAAGACTAACAATATTAGGAACTATCAGGAAAAGGATAGAAAATAATAAGAAAATATACTACCACTATATAAATCCATGGTGCTGCCACATCCCGAATATTGAGTGTAGCCCGAGTCACCCCATCTCAAAAAGGATACAGTGGACCTGGAAAAGGTTCAGAGATGGGCAGCGGAAATGATTAGTGGTATGGAATGGCTTCCATACAAGAAGAGACAAAAAAGATTAAGGTTCTTCATCTTAGAAAAAAAGATGATAAAGGGGTGTTACAATAGAGGTCTACAAAATAATGAATGGTGTGGAAAAAGTGAATAGAAAAATGTTATTTTCCCGTTCTCACAATACAAAAAAGAGGGGTCATCCTATAAAATTAATAGGCAATGGTTTTAATACAAACAAGAAAGTGTATTATTTCCACACAGTTCACAGTTAACCTGTGGAACTCTTTGCCATGGGATGTGTTGGCCAAAAGTATAACTGGGTTCAAAAAAGCACTAGATAAATTCATGGAAGATAAGTCCATCAATGGCTATTAACTTTGTGCTTGGGGCAACCCTAAACCTCTGACTACCAGAAGCCAGAAGGGGAAAACAGGTGGATCACTCCATCTGCCCTGTACAGTCCCCCAGAAGCTCTAGTACTTGCCACTGTCAGAGACAGGATACTGGGCTATATGGACCATTGGTCTGACCCAGTATGGCCATTATGTTCTTATATTAGCTGCTTGAGAGACGACAAAGGTAATTACCAGCAGGAGGGAGTAGAGAGTTCTTCCCACAGTCTCGAACTGCCTGATGGTCTGTGAAAATGTAAAAGACCTAAGCTGGATGGGAGAATAAATTCTGCTCACCTTGATTCTATATATGAGGATCAAAAGACCACCCCAGTGAGGTAGGAGATCAATACTCCTCCCGTCCCCCAAGAGAAGCTGAGGAAAAATCACTGGAGTACCTCTGGGGAGGTGGGATAAAGGAATTTGGCTGTAGGGGAGGTCTGAAGAACCTGTCTTGCCCAATCCCCCTGTTATTAGAAGCAGTGCAAGGTTGAAATTCACTTCATAGGGAGGAAGCCGTTCCTTACTCCCTTTGGTCCAAAGAATTGCTACTTCTGGGGCAGCTGACCCCTTGAGAGACAAAGGGACACCACACACACTCCCTAAAAGCTGCATGGGATGTGGGAATCTGAGGATCAGGTCTCAAATTCACACCCAAAGATTTTGGGGGAACAAGGTTAAGAAGGGTATGTAAGAGCTCAGGGTTCTAAGGAGAGAAATCATGAAGGATGTTTATCAAACACGAAACGACTCAATAGATTTTTTTGAAGGATATATCCTGTGCCAGCAGAATGTTTATCTGAATAGCTGAAATGTGAAATTATAAAGGTCATGTCACAAACACCATCCAGGGATAGGGGCGGCGAGTTGTATGGGCCCGTGGTGCAGGATTATTCAGGGCTGGGGGCCCTGTTCCACCGATGTTTGGAGCTGGATCTCTCCCTTGGCCTCTGCGTGCCCCCTCGCACGCCTCACCCGGGGCCCCAGAGAGTCCCCCCTGCCGACCCAGAGGTCCCTGCCTGAATGAAAGTGGCAGGGCTCTGCCTCACCTGCCTGCTGCTGCTGCCGCCTAAGGCTAAAACACAGCACAAGAGCAGTGCTGGTGGCAGGCTGAGGCAGCTGGCTGCTGCTGCTGCTAAACCTCAGGAGGGGGAGGGAGTGCACACATGCTAGGCAGCCCTCCCCTCCCCTGCATCCACGGCGGGGGGGGGGGCGGGCTTCTGGTGGGAGACAGCTGGAGTGGACCTCACTCACCTGAGCAGCTGCTGGGGCTTCCGTGTTTGACCTTGTGATCCGCCCCCCGCAGCCACCACTCCTGCCCAACGCTGGGCAAGGGGCAGCCCCATCCACTACCGAGGCTATGGTAAGGGGCAGCAGGGGAGGAAGGAAGCCACATGTGATGGCAGTCCTCTCCCTGTAAGTGCCGTACCCCTTACTCCCTCCCAGAGCCTGCACCCTCTCCCACCCCCAAACTCACTCCCAAAGCTGGCACCCCCAATCCAGAGCCTGCACCCAAACTCCATCCCAGAGCCTGTACCCCCACGCCTTCCCACACACCTCCTCCTGCACCCAAATTCCCTCCTACACCCCCACCCCTTGCCCCAGCCCAGAGCCTACATCCCGTCCCATCCCCAAACTCCCTCCCAGAGCCTAGACCCCCACCCCCAGCCCAGAGCCTGCACCCCTCACCCACTCCTGCACCCGCACCCCTAGTCTGGAGCCTACACCCAGCACCCAAATTCAATCCCAGAGCCTGCACCCCCACCCCCTTCCCACACACCCTCTCCTGCCCCCAAACTCCCTCCTAGAGCCTGCACTGCCACCCCTTGCCCCAGCCAAGAGCCTACACCCAAACTCCATCCCAGAACCTGCAAACCTCTCCCCCTCCTGCCCCTGCCCGGAGCCTACACCCAGCACCCAAACTCCATCCCAGACCCAACCTCTCTACCGTCCTACACCCCAATCCCCTACCCCAGCCCAGGGCCTGCACCTTGTATCTCCTCCCCACACCCAAACTCCCTCACAGAGCCTTAGGCAGGTGGGGGGCAGAGTTCGGGCGGGGCAGACTCTGGGCATTCTGGGCACCACCAAAATTTCTACAAACCCGCCACTCCTGTCCAGGGAATAAACCTGTCCACGAAATAAGTCAAGGATTCCCCAGGGTGCTGCTCAAGCACACTAGTTACACTCAATTTTTACGGAGGGGGATGTGACAGAAAAGGCCAATTCCTGCAATATACTTGAAAAACATTATTTAATTAAGTTCAAGTATCATTTGCAAATTTAACACCATTAATTTGGGCTTGAATAGGGACTGGGAGCGGCTGGCTCATTACAAAGGCAGCTTTGCCTCTCCTCGAATTGACACCTCATCTATTATTGGGAGTGGACTACATTCACCCTGATTGAATTGGCCCTGTCAACACAGGTTCTCCACTTGTGAGGTAACGCCCTTCCTTTCATGTGTCATAATATATTGCCCGCGTATGTAATTTTTCACTCCCTGCATCTGAAGAAGTAGTGTTTTACCCAGGAAAGCTTATGCCCAAATAAATCTGTTAGTCTTTAAAGTGCTGCCAGACTCCTTGTTGTTTTTGTGGATACAGACTAACACAGCTACCCCCTGATAAGTATCTTTACAGTCCATTGAATTAAATGCAAATATAATGTATTATTGTGTACTTGGAGAATCAACAGACTGCATTAAACATGGCAGACAAGAATGGTAATTTGGGACATTACATGTGGAGTTCCTGGGAAGTAGCTATGGGAAGGTTAATGCAAATATCTTTATGCACAAATCCAGACTTTTGAAGCTATGCCCTGAGGAAGGGACCATTGTCTATTAATTACCTGTTCCCAGAATCTGAAGATCAAAGGCCCAAAAGCTTTATAAAGAAAAAGGCTGATCTGCCCTGTTCAGTATGCCTATTCTGAGCTGAGGCTGTTATGAACTTGTAAGCACAGAAAACCCTCCAGGTGGCTTGAAGGACTAACTCCTTTACCACAGCCTTTGTTGGAAGTGGACAGGTGATCTCTGCTTAGCTTATTAGCATGATGGTAGATTTTTTGTTTTCTCTGTAATGCTTTTACCTTAAGAAAAAAGTGTTTTCTTAGCAAGAGCTGTGTGGTAATTTATAACTGCTAACCATTACATTAATAGCCTTGGAAGAGAAAGCAAAGCACAGATGCTGACTTGTTCAGGCAATCTGGCTTGCTGGTGATATCATAGCGTAGGCAGGGAATCGTGCAGCCTGGGGGAAAAACTTAGTCAGGAGGGAAAGAGATGCCGGTCTCTGCCCAGCTGAGGAGATGGCTGAGGATCCAGGAGCCTAGACTGGGTGCCCTTGAAAGACCAGAGAGAATACAGGTGCAGGTGCCCTGAACTGTTACAATATTTATTAATGACAGGTTTCAGAGTAGCAGCCGTGTTAGTCTGTATTCGCAAAAAGAAAAGGAGGACTTGTGGCACCTTAGAGACTAACAAATTTATTTGAGCATAAGCTTTCGTGAGTTACGATCGGATGAGTTTCATGGGGGTGGGGGTGAGTTTCATCGGATGAAGTGAGCTGTAGCTCACGAAAGCTTATGCTCTAATAAATTTGTTAGTCTCTAAGGTACTCCTTTTCTTTTTGCGAATTTTTATTAAGATGGCTTAGAAACAATATTTATAAGCCATTACTAAAAAACCTTCACCCTCTACACTCAAATCTCCCCCCCACCCCACCATTAAAAGGAACCTCTCCTCAGCACATACAACTCAAGAAAACACAATGGATATGTCTAGATCAACTTGTTTTAGAGTTATGATCAGCTAACCATCAGAACAAGTTCTAGAAAATAATTTACAGAGAGGGTTTAAAACTACGACTAAGGCTTGGAGGGGAGGGGGCCTCGTCCAAGCCCACGTGAGATGCCCCCCCACAGGCGGTGCAGGCATCACAATACTGAAGGCAGGCTTCGCTGGGTTGCCAGAGTCGGTTCTGCCTCAGGGAGGGGTGGATCTAACCTGGGGAAAGCCGCATTCCGGCTCAGGCGGCCCCCTAGGCACGTGCCTGGTACCCCAACTTCAGCGCGCCTTGAACACAGTCCAACCCTCAGGGTTACAAAGGCAAACGGGGAACCGGGACCCGAGCGACACCGCCGCCAGCCTCCAGCCCAGGGACCGGCGGCCGCGCCAGCCGCTGCGGCAGGGAGAAGCTCCCCGGCTCCAGCCCACCAGCAGGGCGGGGCGGAGCTTCCCCCCACGGCTCCGGGCACGCCGAGGCCCGGACCGCGGCGCTGGCGGAGCGCGGCTTCCCGTCTTTTGGCTCCCGGCAGGGCGAGATCAGCAGGCGCCGGCCGCTCCCACGGCTCCGCGAGGCGCCCCGCGCCTTCTAACGCCCCTGCCCGCGCGCCTCGCCTTCCCTCCGCGCCCCGAGCAGCAGCGAGGCAGCCGCCAACGGCTCCCCAGCGCCCGGTCCTGCCCAGTCTCCCCAGCCGGGCGGCGAGCGGAGCCGCCCCACCGAGCCGACACGCCGCCCAGGCAGGTTTCTCCTCGGCGCGGCGCCGCGCAGCCCTTTCAGCCCAGCCCAGTCGCGCTGGGGGCCGCCACCGCCGCCCAGGGGTCTCCAGCCCTGCCCCCGACCACGGCTGCCGAGGGGGGCGCGCGCGCAGGCCCCAGGGGGAACGGGACGGGGCCGCGTAACGCGAGCCGCTCCCCCAACTGCCGCCTGCCCCGCGCGTGGCCTGTGTCCGCCGCTAGGGGGCGGGGCCCGCGGTTCCTGTGCCCATTGGCTCGGAGCCAACCCGTGACATGCCGCCACATCCTGATTGGCTGCCCGGGCCCGGACTCCGCACGTCCTGCTGTGGTTGTGAATGAAGCCGGAAGGGGAAAGGGCGGCGGGGGCGCGCTGAGGAGCCGGGGCACGGGGCGGCTGCAGGAGGAGGAGGTGAATTGTCCCCGCCGGAGCGGTGTGAGGCGAGGCGAGGCGGGGCCGGGCCGGGCCTGCGTGGCCGTGACTCCCCGGGAAGGCCACGTGGGCTGGTGGGGATGGCGCGCGCCTGTGCCGGGCTTGTTTGGCTCCTACTGCGGCCGGCCCGCGAGCCTCGGCCCCGAGCCCCGCATGCGGGCGATGCCTGAGCCGGGCGCATAGGCGGAGGCCGCTCTCCTGCCTGGGGAAGTGCCCCGGCCCCCCAGCCCAGCCGGCTGCCCGCGTGGGGATCTCCCCCCCCCCCCCGTCTCCAGCTGTACGGAGGGGTGCAGTGTCCTCCGAGCTGGGCCGGATCTGCCTTCGTACTGCCTTGGCGTACTCACTCAGTGATAGGCCCCGAGCCCCGGCGCTGTTATTTGTCATATGTGCAATTAATGTGTCGTCTTAGCCACACATCTGTCCAGGGCTGGCTTCATCTCTTTGCAATGTATTTAATATTAGAAATGGACCAGATGCGGTAGGGGATTGGTCCGGGGTATGGGAGATAATTGGAGGAAAGTTGCATTCGATTGGTAAGAGATGGACACACTGATTTTGAAGTACAAATCTTAACTGTTTGAATGTGCTGTTGCTCATAGTCAGTGGGAAACTTAACTGAGTATTTTGTGTTCAGGGTCCCTGGAGCATAAGGGGCAACTTCTCCACAATATGAAGTAAAAAGAAAAGGAGGACTTGTGGCACCTTAGAGACTAACAAATTTATTAGCCTCTAAGGTGCCACAAGTCCTCCTTTCTTTTTGCGAATACAGACTAACACGGCTGCTACTCTGAAACCTGACAATATGAAGTAAACACTTTGTCTACTGCTTTTAAACTAAGATTCTGATACTGCAAATGCTCGTGCACAGGCTTCAAACAAAGCATCTGAGTAGTCCCATGATGTGTAAAATTAAGCACAAGCTTAAGTGTTTTCAGAATCAGAGTTTAAGGGCCTGAATCTGTAGTTCCTACCTTATGGCATTTCATTATAGTTAGTGGGAATCGGCACAGGAGTAACTGTACGTTTAGGTAAAAAAAAACAGGAGTACTTGTGGCACCTTAGAGACTAACAAATTTATTTGAACATAAGTTTTCGTGGGCTACAGCTCACTTCATCAGATGCATAGAATGGAACATATAGTAAGAAGATATTTATACATGCAGAGAACATGAAAAGGTGGAAGTACCCATACCAACTATTATTTGCAATAGCAGGCTTCAAAAATGTGTATAGTCTTTGCTGCAACATAATACTGATTTAAAATGTTAGGCAGCCTATAAATACTGCATTTGACAATTAAATGTTCCCTTTTGCATAAAGCATTACAAAGGTTTATAGCAACTTCTTGGTCCAAGAACCAAAGGCACTTTAAAACTTATATTTGTATATAGTTTCTATACCAGTTTATCTCTGTTTGCACCTTTGGAGCGAAATGTGGTAATGTTTAATAGCTCACAGCAATACTACACAACCATTTATGAAAAAATTGAGATTATTATATCAAAATGAAACTACAGGTATAACTTAGGCAAAATGTCTTCATTTATGTAGAAAATGAATTCACACTCTAACTCTTATTAGATATGTCATGACCTCTTAATGATGAGGAGTTCAGGATCTTGCTTTTACATTGCTCTAAAACATGGGTTTTCAAACCATGGGTCACGACCCAGAACTGGATTGCGGAATAGAAGGGACTGGGTTGTATTGGCTCTGGTCAGGACCACCGATGGGGCCGTTAAAAGTCCTGTTGGCAGTGCTGCCAAGCTAAGGCAGGCTAGTCCTACTTTTTCCAACACCACGCCCCAGAAGCAGGCAGTAGCAGGTCCAGCTCCTGCAGGCGGGGGAGGCATTGGGCCCTGTGTGCTGCCCCAGCACCAGCTCCGTGCTCCCATTGGCCAGTTTCTGGCCAGTGGGAGCTGGAGAGGGCGGTGCCTGCAGGCAACAGCTGTGCAGAGTTGCTTGCGTGCCTCCGCCTATGAGCCAGACCAGCTGCTGGCCGCTTCCAGGGCACAGGGTGGTCCGTGGTCCCAAGACAGGCAGGAAGCCTGCCTCTGCACCCGTGCTGTGCCACTGTCAGAGAGCTGCCTGAGGTATGCCTGTGCCCCAATCCCCTGCCCCTCCTCTGAGCCCCCCCCCCCCAACCCAGAGCCCCTTCCTGCACCCAAACCCTTCATCCCCGGCCGCAGCCCTCACCCCCAGCCCTGAGCCCCTCCCATACCCCAAACCTGTTGGCATCAACAGTTTTCTTCAACTGGGTCGCCAGAAAAAAAGGTTGAAAACCACTGCTCTAAAGTCTTCAGCAGCACAGTTCCCCCTACTGCAATGCTGAGTTTGGTCAAACGCTATCTTACAGGGCTGGTCTAAACACAGTTACACCAATTTAACTTTAAACCAGTGTCATTAAACTAGTTGAACTTCTGCGTGATGATGCTCTCTCACTGGTTTATGTTGGTTTAGCTTGCCTCTTGTAAATTTACTAACAAGCTAAACCAATATAAGCCAGGTTTCAACTGATGGATATTCTTCTTGCTATGGCACCTTTTCTGGTAATAACTCAGGTCAGCTAAATTAGCCAGTGAGTTGCACTACAGCACATATGTGCTGTCTCATAACTTTTTTTTCGTCATTCCTTTTTTATAGGAAGCTGCAATGGAGAATGAGCTTCTGATGGCCTTTCTTTTGTCATTTTTCATATTGTTCTGCAAAAGTCACCGTCATGAAGTAGAGCTGGCTACTGTTGCACAGACCTCTGAGAAATTCATTCCAGATAAGGCAGCTGGTATCAACACTGACTTGGCAGCACTTATGCAGAAGCATCACCTTCAGGAACTTTTCCAACGTTATGGGGAGAACAATACTTTGACTATTGAAGGATTTAGAAAGTTGCTGCAAAACATAGGAATAGATAAAGTGAAAAGTATCACTATTGGCCACGATCGTGATCATCATCTTCATCATAACCATGTTATGCTAAGCAAAAACTTTGAGAGAACAGATTGCCCAAATCATGAATCTGGTGGTGTAAATAAAGATCCTAGTAATGGTCATGCAAAGGAATTACAAAGAATAGAAAATGCTGAGCACAAGCAGAACTTGATAAGCAACAAAAACACCATTATGGAAATAACTGCATATACCAACACTACTGCTACAGATGGCAATCCTGTATTACAGAATTCAGAAACCAGAGAAGTGAAGCCTGTTCATATAAGTCTAACCAGCCCCAGTGCCATGAATGTTACAGAAAGCAGCAGTGTGAGTTTACTTCTTAATGGAAAAACTAATGAATCACTTCTTTCCCTAAGGGAATCGGAAAGAGGAAGTTACATGTATTCTAAATTTAAAAACCAAAATACGCAAGAGGTGAGACTAGTGTTCTGTACTCTTCTTGGGGGCGTATGACCATTAGAAGTGTGTTAGCATGGTTTGTCTTCCAGAGACGTTCATTTAACTTCTAGGAATCTTGATGCAAAGTGTGTGTGTGTGTGTGTGTGTGTGTGTGTGTGTGGAATAGTTATGCATTCTGGTTTGTACACTGGGTTGTAATATTTGATTTATTTATTTTTCTTTCTGGTTTCTCTCTTTAGGAGAACATTTTAAGACTAGTTAACGTCTGACACAAGTATGTGAAAGTTTTTGATGCTCGTTATAGGAAAACAATTACGTTTTCTTATGGTGTAGAAAAGGGTAGATTAAAAAAAAATTAAAAACAATTAATACTCTTTGAAAGTTTAACATTTCTATAACCATGCATATTGCTGAACTTATTCCAGGTAAAAAGAAAAGGAGTACTTGTGGCACCTTAGAGACTAACAAATTTATTAGAGCATAAGCTTTCGTGAGCTACAGCTCACTTAGCTCACGAAAGCTTATGCTCTAATAAATTTGTTAGTCTCTAAGGTGCCACAAGTACTCCTTTTCTTTTTGCGAATACAGACTAACACGGCTGCTACTCTGAAACCTGTTGTTCCAGGTAGGCTTACATTTTTCTGCTGGAAGTAAAAGGCTAGGACAGAAAGTAATTCATCCTACATAGAAATCAATGAGAGGCCTTGGAACTTAAGTATGGATTTTATGCAAGTTTCATTATGTATATTTACTAATCATCTTTAGGTAAATGTAATCTGGTATTAACTTGTATTCTAGAGGTTGGGAGCCCTAAATTCTGTTCACCACTCTGCAATTGGCTTACTCTTCTGTGATCGGGCAAATAAGTCTTGCTGTGCCTTACTTTTCCCCTTTTAAAATGGGGAAAATAATCACCTTTGTAAAACATTCTCATTCTCTGGTGAAAGCTGCTGTCTGCGCTTTCTTTCTTTATTTCTGTAATTAGAGCTGCCGTAGATACTTGCATCTCTGTCCCTGAAAAATGATGATCCTCTCATTTCACTTTCACTTCCACTTCCCTGCTGCTACCCTGTATTTTCAAGTTGGAGCATGGTTTTGAGAAAGTGAAGTTTAGGTGGGATGGACCTGAGGTCAGGACAAGCAGATGATCTGAGGGAATGATGGGGTCTACGAGGGGCTTGAAGCATGGAAGGGACATGCTGAGATATTCCTGAAACCATTCTGACAATAATATAAAATTTAGCTGGAAGCCTTAAGTGTAATGAAAGTTAAAAAAAATCCCTTCAGTGTCTTTAATGCTTTTTCCCATTTATTTCAATACAGACTAAGTTTCTTCCTATCCTAACTTCTCCTGTTTCTTAGGGTAGGTCTACATTACCTAAGCGATACCTAAGTCAATATAACTTACGTGGCTCAGGGGTGTGAAAAAGCCTTCTTCTCCCCTCACCCCCAAGCAACACAAGTTGCACACTGTCCACACTGGCACTGTGTCTCCTGCTGACATAGCTTCTGCTTCTCGCTAAGGTGGTGTAATTATGCCAATGGGAAAGTGCTCTCCCATCGGCATCGTGCATCTTCACCAGATGCACTACAGTGGCACAGCTGCGTCGATGTAGCGCTGTAGTGTAAACTTGCCATTAGTAAGGACATGGTAGCTGTCATTCAGTGTCCTCTTCTGTAAAATGTAAATCTTTTTTCCCCCAAAAGAAGGCTTCTGTTTTTGACTATGTCCAATTTAATTCTGAAGTATCTTGTTTTTGTTAAAGTAAATGTAAATATTCACCCCACTACTACCCTCCACTGGAACTGTTGCACAGATTATTAAAATCCAATCCAATCACAAATATACTTTTTTATTTTTTTGAGTGCTGGATCCTACCTCTTTTCTTAAGAGGTGGGGGAGGTTTTGGAGAGACAAACCCAAATGAAAATAAAATGTCTTTCCTTTTTCTTTTTTAAAAGGGGAAAGGGATGCTCATGGAATTGCTGGCTGGTGTCACGAAATAAAACCACTGTAATGAGAGCTTTTCCTACAGTCTAATCTTTCACCATTAAGGGCTTTAAAAATCAGCAGATCCTCTTTGAAGTCTATTTACCCCACTTGAGGTAGCTAAGCTAAATAATTCAGGGTGTGTGCGCGCACATAATCACAGGTTCTGAATTCAATGTTGAGGCATATTTCATTTTTCACAAGCAGAGGAGAAACAAGGCTGGCAGCCCTACTAAAGAGGAATGACTAGTCTTTTAAAGACTGCAAGTAGTGGAGTACAAAGATAGTTGCAAGAAGAAACGTGTTCAGAACATGGCTTTCGGTAGAAATGGTGTGATTGAAAAGATTTATTACAAGCCTCTCATAAGAAAGACTTCTTCCTCCAGCATGACTTCTGTCTTCCTTCAGTTAGGAATGAGACAGCACATGCCTCCAGCTGGCAATGTTGTCTAATTACCTCTCCAGTCCAGAGGCTGAGGCTAGCCCATGGAACAAGAAATGTACTGCTAGCATTGTCCACCTCCCTCAGGTGTGTGCAACATGTATTGTAGACACAAGAAAGGATAGAATCTTGAGGGAGATTGGATTTCAAAGTCTTCAGTGATGGGTGTTTTCTTGGTTAGGGTGTAGTGAATAGAGGCTGCTTCCATCTACACACAAATTTGAACTGCAACAACAAAAGGTGTGAACTGATAGGTTTAATTATTTTGGTGCCTGTGCATTGACACTTATTTCAGAATAAAACTTGCAAAGGTTTATTTAGCTGAAGTCAGCTTGTTACCAACCTTAGCGACCGACCTTCGCTAAAATTGATTTCACTATTTTAGGGAGGTGCTACTGTATTTTGAACTGGTATTGGACTGCTCTTGAAGTTTTTCTAGGATGTGATAGTACTTCTGTTCTTAAACAGAGTTTTTCTTTCTGCAGTGCTTCAATGTATCAAAACTGATGACGTCTCATGGAATAAGCACACAAGTATTGTTGACTGCTACAGAATTCAGTTATCTTTGTCCAGCAATTATTAACCAGATTGATGGCAAACACTGCATAATCCATGCAGCTAGTGAAAAGACTGAAAGCCCTCCAAAAAGCTATTCTTTGCAAATAGGTAGGTTTTAATTTCTTTTTAAATTTAGAATAAATCTTACCATCAATCATTAACACTTGAAATTTGCTTTTTTTTATAGCTAATATAAATATTTAGATTCTAAACTATTATTTTTTCTTAGATACTTGACTTTTATATGTGCTGTACAAAGAGTTCTTTCTAGATACCCTTATCCTGGGGATTTTCTTAGTTACTAACATCTAAATCAGTGTTTTGAAGAAAGCAAGCATCATCTGATATATTTTGTATTTCTCTTACCAGCTTGGATTGGTGGTTTTATATCAATCTCCATCATCAGTTTTCTTTCTTTATTGGGTGTTATATTGATACCTCTGATGAATCGTGTATTTTTCAAGTTTCTTCTAAGTTTCCTTGTGTCACTAGCTGTTGGGACTCTGAGTGGAGATGCTTTTTTACATCTCCTTCCACATGTAAGTATTTTTTACTCATATTAAATCATTCATCTTAACTTGAAAAATGTTAGTGAAATATGGCTTTATTACCTTATTATCAATATCAAGTGCTTTAGGAAGCTTACTAACACTTGGTTTGGCTGTCTACCAGACCTAATGGTTTATTGACATTAATGAAAACTTGTATTAACCTAATAAGAAAAAATGATCTACCTTCAAGTAATCTATGTAAAACTGTAGCTGCTGTTTCTGATCTGACTAAAGATTCCCCACAATGCATGCAGTTGCCCCATCACGCGTTGGTTTGCAAGGTTCTTGTACATTACTCAGTCCCTCACAGACAAATTGGGCTTGTAGATCAGCAATTTAGAATCCTTTCTGTATTTTTTTTTTTCTTTTTACCCTCTTCACCTACCTCCTGATTTTTTTTTGAGAAACAGAAATAGCTCCATTATCTCTTTTCAGTGTGAAGGGAGAGAGATAATTGCAACATTCAAGTGCTGACACTGCTTATCCTCTGAATGGAACATCTGAGAAATGCTGGGAACACAACACTTGGAGAGATTTAGTACCAGACCACTTACCCCATGTGATGGGGTTGAAGAGACTTAACTTAGGTCAAGAATGAAACTGGACTAGAATCACTATAAAATTCTGTCTCTAGAGAAGTCTATGTGCCGGACTTATAGTACAGGGACAGTCCAACCCTATGGTACGCTTCATCAGTAAAACTAAGTATTATGCAGTGAGTTGAAAGCCTTGCTTTCTGTATGTGTAGGTTTTTCCTTATTCCCTTCAGTTGATTATATTGTTGAACTGTTTCTCAGATTCTGGAGGCACTTGTCTCTTGACCTCTGTGCTTGGGGTGCAAGTATCCTAAAAATCCAGCATGCTTTACTGTATGTTCTTTACTTACAAACCTTCTGGAAGACTGGCTTCGTGAAAGCAGTATTCTCAATGATGCTTGAACCATACTTTTGCTGCCATTAAGGGGTTGCTAATGTATCTTAACTTGAAAATTTTCAAAAGAAGCAACAAAAGCAGCACTGCTGCTGAGTCCTATACACTTCTTCACAAGAACCTCCAATAGCACTCTTCTCATGTACAGAGGTGCTAAGTACTAGCCTTCAGGCCTAAATTCAGCAATGTCATAACTGGGACAGGAATTTGGGTGCATATATTAAGGTAGTAAAACTTGCACTGATTTGGCATGTGGTGGGTGGGTAAAATAAGGGTAATTCTCTCACACCAGGGAGTGGAGCAGGAAAAGCAGGTCCTGATTAAGAACAGCTCTGACCCTTTTATCAGGCTGCTTTTCTTTATCTTGCACCTTCCTGAAAGTTGCTTTTTGTGTTCCTGTGTTCCTTGATGATCAAGATACGTTTGTTTTTCACACTTAATGTCAGTTTAGTACAAATTTCAGAGTAGCAGCCGTGTTAGTCTGTATTCGCAAAAAGAAAAGGAGTACGTGTGGCACCTTAGAGACTAACAAATTTATTAGAGCATAAGCTTTCGTGAGCTACAGCTCACTTCATCGGATGCATTTGGTGGAAAAACAGAGGACAGTTTAGTACAAACTACACTACAAACTACACTACTTTAATGTTTACACTAGGGCTGTCAATCGCAGTTAATGCATGTGATTAACTCAGAGTAATCAGGATTAAAAAATTAATCCCGATTAATCAGTTTTAATTGCACAGATAATAGAATACGAATAGGATATGAAACTTACTACATATTTTTGGATGTTTTTCTACATTTTTAAATATATTGATTTCAATTACACACAGAATGAAAAGTTGACAATGCTCACTTTATATTATTTTTATTACAAATATTTGCACTGTAAAAATGGCAAGCAAAAGAAATAGTATTTTTCAATTCACCTAATACAAATACTGAAGTGTAATCTTTTTATCATGAAAGTTTTAACTTACAAATATAGAATTATGTACAAAAAACCTGCATTCAAAAAATAAAACAATGTAAAACTTTAGAGCCTACAAGACCACTCAGTCCTACTTCTTGTTCAGCCAATTGCTAAGACAAATAAGATTGTGTACATTATGTGAGATAATGCTGCCTGCTTCTTATTTACAATGTCCCCTGCAAGTGAGAACAGGCATTTGCATGGCACTTTTGTAGTCTGCGTTGTGAGGTATTTACGTGCCAGATATGCTAAACCCTTCATGCTTCGGCCACCATTCCAGAGGACATGCCTCCATGCTAATAATGCTCGCTAAAAAATAATGTTTTAATTAAATTTGTGACTGAACTCCTTGGGAGCGAACTATGTCTTTGGCTCTGTTTTGCCCGCATTCTTCCATATATTTCATGTATAGCAGTCTTGGATGATGACCCAGCACATGTTGTTCATTTTTTAAGAACATTTTCACTGCAGATTTGACAAAACACAAAAAAGGTACCAATGTGAGATTTCTAAAGATAGCTACATAACTCACCCAAGGTTTTAAGAATCTGAATTGCCTTCCAAAATCTGAGAGGGACAAGATGTAGAGCATGCTTTCAGAAAGCAACGTTCCGATTTAGAAACTACAGAACCTGAATCACCAAAAAAGAAAATCAACCTTCTGCTGGTCACATTGACTCAGATGATGAAAATGAACATGTATCGGTCCGCGCTGCTTTGGATGGTATTGAACACAACCAGTTATCAGCATGGACGCATGACCTCTGGAACGGTGGTGGAAGCATGAAGGGACATATGAATCTTAGGGCATCTGGTACATAAATATCTTGCAGCGCTGGCTACAGTGCTATGCAATGCCTGTTCTCACTTTTAGGTGATACTGTAAACAAGAAATAGGCAGCATTATCTCCTGCAAATATAAACAAACTTGTTTGTCTGAGCAATTGGCTGAACAAGAAGTAGGACCGAATGGACTTGTAGGCTCTAAAGTTTTACATTTTTATTTTTTGAATGCGGTTATTTTTTGTACGTAATTCTACATTTGTAAGTTAAACTTTCCTGATAAAGAAATTACACTATAGTACTTGTATTAGGTGAATTGAAAAATATATTTCTTTTGTTTTTTACAGTGCAAATATTTGTAATAAAAATAAAGTGAATACTGTACATTTTCTATGCTGTGTTGTAATTGAAATAAATATATATGAAAATGAAAATATCCAAACATTTAAAGAAATGGTATTCTATTATTGTTTAACAGTGTATTCATAGTGCGATTAATTTTTTTTAAACTGCTTGACATCCTTGGTTACACCCATTTTCCAACCCACTTACACTGTCACTATTGCATTTGATCCAGAGTGTTTTGTGGGAGTTGCACCATGCTTATATCAGGTCTGAATTTCGACCTCAGGGGATTTCCTCTTTCATACTGGACAAGAAACTATACTTTAGGAATGCACTGGGGCTTTTTTAGGGGAATGCACCTCTACCTCAAAATTTGACCTAAGGAATTAAATCTGGTCAGAAATTCTAGATTATGTGTATCTCCGTCTTTAAAATTTACTACTATACAACTGAGAATGAAAATGAGTAAACTTATCATTATCAAATTTTTCCCTTATTGACTTTGTCCTGTTCAATAGGTGTCATTTTATTCTCTCTGCATGCCTCCACACCCCAAAAAAAACAACAACAACAAAAATGCAAAATAACTTTCACATTCATATCAAGACTACTTTGGGAATAGAGTTGACTTGTTCAACTGCTGCCCTAGATCCAGCATACCTGGCAAAAAAATGGGAAAGGGAATAGTTTGATTTTAGTGCTAAACAATCATCTTTTAGAGCACTTATAATGCAATACCTAGATTTGTTTGTCCCCGATATTAAATTCAATCTCCATAATGGTGTTTCTTGTCAGCTGGTTTATTCATTATACCCTCTGGATTCACCTTAACACTAATCTGCCTGAGTTAGGGGATCTTTTTAGCTAGCAGATTTTGATCCTTTCTGCTCTATTTAACCAGCCATTTATTCTTGTCATAAGAAGTGAACGCGTTTACTGTTTCAAAACATAAATTTAATCAACGTGTACATTAAACAAAATTGCTGCTGCTGCCACCTCAAAAATATATTGGCAGCAGAATTTTCAGGAATAAGACAAACTCATGCAAAAGTTAAGCAGAAATCCTTCTCTCCTACCCTGAAAGCTGCCCAACTCTGGTTCAAGTAGCCTCCCAGTGGGGGAGAGTCCAAAGTTGGGGTCCTCTGAGAGTCAGGCAAAGGCTTGGGTCCGTATTGTGTGGTCCGTATTAGAAAGAAATGTTCCTAGCTTCTTTGTCAGCTATAAATGAGGCAGTAAAAATGATGGTCTGGGCCACCACTACTAGCTGAGGATTTAGCAAGAGCATCCTAATGTTGCAAACCATTCTAATGAAAGGTGCATATACACACTTGGTAGAGGGTGAAGGCTGAGTCTGCATGTACTCTTTAAATATTTCCCTTTATCCACAAACATCACAGCCATTTTAATCCATTTTGAGTTGTTTTCATTTACATTCTTTCTCACGTTAAGAAAAGTAATAAGATTTGTCTCTGGAATCAATAAAATGAGCCACAGAGCACATCTTTCAGTTTTTTCTTCTGTTATACTGAAATTTGTTCTGAATTAGTGGAACTTGAATGTTTTTCTTTCCTTAGTCCCATGGAAATCATCACCATCACATGAGAAACTTTTACTTGAACAAAATAAAGATGCCCTGTTCAAGCATCTTGTCTTTCAAAGTGTAGAAGAAACTGCTTATTTGGATTCCACATGGAAAGGACTGACAGCCCTTGGAGGCCTGTATTTCATGTTTCTAGCTGAGCATTTGATCACTTTAATTAAGCAGTTTAAAGACAAGAAGAAAAAGGTAGGGAAATTACATTTTGAAGTCTCATTGCACTATGTAATAGTCATGTCTGTGGATATTAAAATTTGCCTTTTGTAGAGAGCAGCTTGTTGATTAGATTTGGTAGCTAATGAGGAATGTGCTCACAACTCAATTTTTGCTTATAAGTCTATAGTACTATACTTTGGGTGATCCTAACCATCTCTACTCTTCAGAGTAGACATGTATTTATATTCCTAAAAAGAATTCTGTTAACTGTTTTCTTGCACAAACAGAATTAAGTCTGCATCTTTCAGTTGTTTATCTTGAAGTTACAGTGCAGTTATTTATCTTGAAGTTACAGTGAAAGACCTGATTTACAGTGAGTGCCATATTAAAACAACAAAAACCACACCATTTTCCTTCTCCTCCCTCCAAAAATCCCAAGTGGTTACTATATGGGATTGTTATGGTAGTCCTTATGCTTACATCATTGGTGTTATTCCTATTCTAACTACTGGGGTGTAAATGTTATTTACAAAATGGTGCCCATTGTAGCAAGCTACATAGTGTAAAAATGGGTAAGAAATACACATGAGGGTGGCAGGATCAGTCTCCATAACTACAGCTAAAGTTCTTTGCTCTTTGCAAGGTACCTCTGGGCAAACAGTTCCCAGGCAGAGCAGATGCTTGGTTTTCATCATGTTTTAATGAGACATTTGTTTAAAATTTGAGTTTGCGTTAAACACTACAACAGGGAAAAAATTGGCATTTTGTTAGGCTTTAGAGGTGTTTCAAGTATAAAGTGGAACTATAGTTACTGTGTAATTCTGTATAAATCCTTATGCCTGCTCATTGTGACTCTTTTTTTTTTTTCCCCCCTCTGTACCCTAGCTAATTCTTTGCCTTTTTACTCTGCTTCTGCTGACATTCTAGTAGTCTTCCTGATTATGCATTCTTTGGATATCTCCATGCTGTCCTCTTGATTTTCATGCTGCATAATTTTATAAATATACTGTTTATTGCTCATGTATATCCTGAAAAATAAGTAAGTATTTATAACTTCAATTTTCTTTTGGAGTCAGAAAAAAAATGAAGATGCAGAAAGTAAGAAGTTTTCAACAAATGAAGAAAAATTAGATGCAGATTATCGTAAGTCTTAGTAATACTACTGCACAACTGTATCAATCAAAAGGGTAAAGAATCTTTTCTATGCTATTGAAGGCTCATTGATCCTTTCACTTACTGTTGACTGGATCACTGTGTAGTTAGGTTAATTAAATCTTTCCTGAAACAAAATCTTGATATATGTTGGTATGCAGAGGATTGACCCTAAGTAAGTTGATTTTTAACCTTTTTTTAATGTTGATAGGGGTTTGAAGTAGTCCATGTGTGTTCTGAATTTTTAAGCTTCTACCCTTGTGATCCAGGATTGAGCACTGGAAATCAAAACTGTTTAAGCCCTTCTGTCTACAGAAGTTTAAGATGCTTATGCATCTACCAATTTCTAGACTAATAGTACCTGTAACTCTATGGAGGAAGGATTTTTTAAGAGTCTCTGTGTCAAATCTGATATCAAAACGTAAGCACTCAAGTTTACATATTTCAAATGCCTGAGGACTTGATTTTCAGAAGGCCTGAGCACCCACAATTCTAGATGAAGTTAATTGGGGAGAGAGAAGCTGCAGGTATTCAGCATTTCTCAAAATCAGACCATTAATGAAAACACCTTAAAAATTTCATGGAACAAGAGTGCCACCACATGTCCAGATCTTCTGGTACAAGTTTACAATAAAACATTGAGCTTTTTGATTTTATACAAATGATTTTATACGCTGCTTTTCAGTACTGTGTGTGCTCGGCTACTGAAATATCCACTATGATAAGCACTTGGATTGTAAGGTAGGCGTAAACAGGGTGTGTGTGTGTGTGATATTAACATTAATTAATCTCATTCTGGGTTTTAAATAATAGTGTGATCAAAATACCTCATTCTTAGCAAGAGTGAGATTAAAGCAATTCTGAGGTGAAAATATTACAAAATGTCTTGCATATTAGTGTAATATTTGCTGGAGGGGAGTTTATGTCAAAAATTTGTCCAAGTACAGCAGTGTTCTGTCTGCGAACAAATATACACATCCTTGGTGAAAGCCCACTGAAGTTGGTGGATTGAAAGCATAGATGAAGTTGATTTATGCCCCTTTGCCTCACTCCTTTAAACCCTAGACTTCATATTCTCTAGTTACCCCATTAGAGGTTTTAAGATGTGCCCTTATATGCCTCTGTTACTTCCCCTGTGGACTTCCTCTCTCTCCTCTTGATCCTATTGCAAGGCTGAATCATATACTCAATTGAAAAAAATAAATGGGGATTTGGGTTTATTTCTGTTTCTATGTTCAGGGTTAGAAGGGTTACTTTCACTTTTACCGCTTTAACTCGTTTTTCAGACTCTTGAGCAAAACACCATCTCAGAAGTATTTCTTGGAATCAAAATGTGTGAATTGCTCCACCAAGTAGAACAGTACCAAAATAGTCATAGTTTAAAAAAGGAACTTTGTTCAGTTTGCAGGGACCCCAAATCACATGGGTGTATCTCCTGCAATCATATTATATGGAGACAGCACTTTTTATCTGTAATTAACGGGAGATGATGTTTCTGGCATGATAAATTATCTCTGACTTCTTTTAATTGTATTTTTTTTCTCCAATTTTCTGTCTCTCTTGTTTTTTAAGCACCTCAAGCATCCAACACTGACCAGAACTACCAGAATATTAATATTATCTATTTGATTAGACAGAACCCCAGACTCTCCTGAAAATACATAAAAGCTCTTATGTTGGCTCAGTGTTGCATGCCATATGTGATCCTGCAGCCTCAAACAGAACTCTTCTATATCTGATTGTCTGCATAGGTATCACAGTGGAATTTGGTTTTACTGATCCCCATATGTAGTTTTCATGTGGCTATATGGATCATATCTTATTATGCAGAAACCAGTTCCCATTGGTGCTGAGGTCAATGGGGCTTTTGTTTCAGGATTATATTGCAAATTACGTTAGCCCCCCCCCCCCCCAAGACACAAGATTTGTGCACTTCTTTCAATGTCACTCATTGCAGGTAAATAATGTAACTGAAGTGCCAGTTAGAGCCAATTCTTAACTTAACTGACCTACCTTGACATTAAATGTTTAATACAACTTGCTATGTCCTTCTGTATTACATACTTTCTGTGCATATGTCTGACTATTTTTTTGGAAGTTCAGACTTATGGATTTTTATGTAGTAATCAATTACATCTGTATCATCACAAAGTGCCAGCATTGATCCTTATATTATAACTTCTCTGATATTGGTGGCTTATAATTCAGCCTAAAATTAATGAAAAGTACACACAATGTGAGTTCAGACTTTTTTTAATTTTCAAAACAATTGGGCTACAAGTCAAATTGTGCAAGTTTAAAAAGTAAAAACTGTACACATTTGTCCTTAAGAAAAATAGTTCAAAAACTAGCAAATGATTTAATATGTAATATGGTATAATCTACTGTTGCGATAAAATAATATATTTTATCAGCTGAAAGAAGTTAGAACACCACAGTGTAACTTGTGGGGATTTTGTTTTTTGGAAATGAGTCTTTAGAGATGAGTTAGGAGTTAAGACTTTTTTTTTTTATATAATTTTGTAACATTTCTGTAGAATTTCATGGTGAGTTTAGGGAAATTTGAGATGATATTTAAAAGGAAAGTATTGTGGAAATTCAAAATACTGCCATACTTAGTCACATTGGAAGAGGGTGTCCGCCTCAATTCTGAATTTCCTTGCTTTTCTCTTATTGTATTTGATTATTTTTATGTACAGTTATGTAGTCTTATTTATTTTATTATTTACAAGGGCCTGAAGGTTACTTAGGGACAGAGTCACAAGATCCATCACACTTCATTTCTCAGCAACCTGTGGTACAAGAAGAAGAAGAAGTCATGATAGCTCATTCCCATCAAGAGGAAACTGACAATGAATATGTATCCAGGGGGTGTAGAAACAAATGTCATTCTCATTTACATGACACTCTTGGACAGTCAGATCATCTGAGTCACCATCATCATGATTACCATCATATTCTGCATCACCATCATACCCAGAATCATCATCCACACAGCCACAGTCAGCGCTACTCACGTGAAGAGCTGAAGGATGCTGGGATAGCTACTCTAGCCTGGATGGTGATTATGGGTGATGGACTACACAACTTCAGTGATGGCTTAGCAATTGGTAAGTGTTTATACAATTCTTTTGCCTTCTTGTGTAATAACAGCAAAGTAAAATTGTTCCTCTGCTGCCACTTAACTTCTAGCGAGAGGATATCAGATAAGAGTGTTGCCATAATAAATTAGCCAGTGATCTGCTAGTGGGTTTTGAATGGATCAGTCAAGGTTACAGATTGGAAACCTGGATAGCTAGTGCGAAACAGTAAACCATAACTTATTTGCTGCAACTGAGAAAGGTATAAAGATAATGACCAGATAACAGAAAAGACGTTTCTTAAAGAAACAGACAATGGGAAGTTATAAATATTGCTTTAATTATTTTACACCCAAAAGATCAGACCAAGATTTTCAAAACTAGGAGCCTACAGATAGGCACCTAAATTCATGATTTAGGTACTTAAGTAGTTGGCCTCACTTTTCAAAAGTGCTGGGCACCCAGCACAATCCACTGATTTCAGGCTTGATGTTAATTCTCCCTATGCTGTGTTCATAAAAATAGGTGATTCCATGTCTTCACTCCTATAGCCTGTCTATAGTAGTCTCCAGTTTTCATTTTAATCAGGTCATCGTCTTCCATATTTTTCCTCAAGCTTCATTGACCTTCACCAAGATCAGGATTCATACTTTAAATATCCAGAGCCCCTAAGGAAGGGGTTCCTAAACTTTTTGAGTGAATGTTTAGTGTATATCCTGTGACTTTTTTTTAAAACCATAGTTTGTCTAAAGTTATAACAGTATCTCCTCTTCCTGCATGGTTTGTTCGTGTACCTATTCCTTCTCTCATGCATGTTTTATTCCTTCAGTTCTGTAATACTGGAATGCTGTAGCTTCTTTGGAAAGATTTAATGTATATGCAGCACGTCATTTGGAGCATTAGACAAGTGAGATCAGGTTGGCTGTCCCCTACCTTTCTCTAGCAAGATGGATAATGAGAATTCTGGGTGTAAAGTAAGATGGTGATGGGATGGATTTTTTTTTTTTTAAATGAGCAGTCAACACTAACAAGTCAAGATCACGAAAGACACAACAGTTTTCTAGATGCACTCATTGCTCTACAGATGTTGGATTCATTTTTAATGTAGGGTCAGTTGCAACAATGCACTGTAGTCAGTTCAAGGACAGTAGCTTTACTGTAAATCACATTGCAGAGCTGAATTCCTTTTTCTTGTTTGTATGAGGAAGAGTTACAATAAGTGATAGTGTATAAGTATTTCTTTGGACTTCAGAATAATGATGTGAACAAACATAAATTCTGTATCCAATTTATAATATAATGTGACGAGAGCTTCTGATGTAATTTTTATTTTAAAAAAAGGTTGAATCATCAAATCTAAATTTTCCAGCTTATCAGTAGTGAAAATGTGGTAGGAAAATAAGAGGATTTGCATGTAATAAAAGCCAAGAAGAATCAATTTTCCTAAGTATAGTATGTGAGAGATTTGGGAAAGGATGGATTTGGTGGACTTGAAGTAAAATACAAGGGAAGGCTAATACAGTCTGTAACAAATGAGACCAGCCAATTTAGTAAGGACTCATTAACTGATTCATCTAGACCAGAGGTGGGCAAACTGCGGTCCACAGGTAACATCCGGCCCGTGGGCCACTCCTGCCCAGCCCTTGAGCTCCCGTCCGGGGAGGCTAGCCCCCAGCCCCTCCCCTGCTGTCTGCCCTCCCCAGCAGCCTCAGCTTGCCGTGTTCTGGGCGGTGGGACTGCGAGCTCCTGCCAGGCAGCGCGGCTGCGAGAGCCACTGGCCTGCCCCGGTGCTCTAGACTGTGCGGTAGCGTGGTTGGCTCCGGCCGGGGGCGCGGCTGCCAGTCCTGGTGTCCTGAGTGGCATCGTAGGGGGCTGGATAAGGGGCAGAGGCTCCCAGGGGCAGTCTGGACAGGGAGCGGGGGCAATTGGATGGGGCAGAGGTTTGAGGAAGTGGGGGGGATGGTCAGGGGACAGGGAACAGGGGGTTGGTTAGGTGTGGGAGTCCTGTGGGGCCTGTTGGGGATGGGGGTGTGGATGGGGTGGGGCAGTTGGAGAAGGGGGGTTAGTGGGTGGGATCCTGGGGGACGGTTAGGGGGTGGAGGCCCCAGGGGGGGCGGTCAGGGGACAAGAAGCCGAAGGGGTTGGATGGTCGGCGGTTCTGGGGGTGGGGAGCAGGCTGTTTGGGGAGGCACAGCCTTCCCTACCTGGCTCTCCATACAGTTTTGGACCCACGATGTGGCCCTCGGGCCAAAAAGTTTGCCCACCCCTGATCTAGACTACTAGAAAGATGGATTTCTTCCTTTGGTCTGTCTAAAATTTCATATTATGGGACAGCCCAACCTGCCGATCTTATGGGAGGGAAAATCCTGGAACCATTAGGAAAGAGATTCCTGATTTGAATGAAAAATATAATTTATTTTTGGTTGCAGGAAAATATTAGGCTAAAATAAACCTTTTCATTTGCAGTAAATGAGTTCTTCTCAGATTCATAATGATTCCTTACTGTATTCCAGCATGTATTTATTTGGTTTTCATGGGCCAGTTTTATTTATTGAGATGCGATAAGACTCAGAGGTTCTAAGGTATACTAGAATTCTGGTGTTACTGTTACAACATTAAACATAATAAAGGGACAAGTTCCTGCCACCATCACCATTTTAAAAAAAACCCTCTTCTGTTTATGTGCTCTTAATAAATGGTTAAAATGTAGAACATCTTAAAATTATAGATAAACCTTTATTGTAACAAGAGCCCTTATTTTTCATTTATTTTAGTCTTTTAAAGGAAAATCCCTTTAGTCATATCTTAAACTATATTAAATGCCCTTGTTTTAGGGAGCCCATTTTAGGTAGTAGCTCCTTGAGTTGACGTCTAATCTCTTTTGTTAAAGAAGCAAAAAGACAAACATACATGAAGGCAAAGAGAAGAAAACAGTGAAAGATAGGAAAATGCTGCTTCTGTCTCACTAAAGCTTGTAGTTTTAATTGCTGGGTAATCACAGGCACTTCACATACTATACAGTCTTATTAGCCAATTGAGAACCTGGCAAAGTCATTCGGGCTAGAGAAGGCAAAAAGAAAGAAGCCTACAATTGGAGAAATGAGGTGATGGGAAGGGAGGGAAACTTGCACCATGGAGGCTGTAATAGTAGGACTCCTTGGTTTACGTTCCAGGAGTTGCTGAGGACACAGCCATGGCGACCATGATATCTTCTACCTCTCTCCTCTCATCTCATAATCAGGACATCTTTCAGGATTAGGAATAGAGGCCCAATGGAGTGATATAAGTTACTCTTTCCCATTAGGTTATGTTACCCTGATGGCGAAGCTTGTTGGCTCTCCCTGTCGCATGTACGCTCATTGTCCAACATTCTCTCTGACCGCAAGTTTAAGCTAATTACAGAGTAATGTTCAGAAAAACAGTGTCCAAAAGAGTGGTAACTTGGCGTGTCATTATCATCCAATCAAGCAGGGTGGCTACTCATTAGGCCTTTATGTAGCTATGCCCCAGCAATAATGCCAGAGTTGTCAGCTGCTCTATAGACATTACATGACAAAGCCCTGGCAGGGATGATTAGTTGGGTTGGTCCTTCTTTGAGCAGGGGGTTGGACTAGATGACCTTCTTCCAACCCTGTCTTCTATGATTTTCTGTGTGACTGATGGACTGTATGGTGCAGTGCCTCCTGCTGCCAGTGGACTTCAGGTTGAAACATCTCCAGTCCCACCCTGCAGAGTGCCATACGCTTCCATAGATTGCAGGCAGCAGGAGAGGAGACAGCAGGAAGTACAGGCTTCTGTGGAGCTAACTCAAGTTTGTCTTGAGGAAGCGTGTAGCTCACAACTGTCAGCTTAATGTTCCATCAGTTCACTTTGCAACAACTTAAGAAGATGGAAAATGAGCCAGTGAAGTCTGGAAACTGCTCTCACACTCCTACACAGCTATTTCTGCTCCCGTTTCTCCAGGGCCAGTAGTAAGTGAGGGAAGCTTCTGAGCTTGAGTTGCTTTTGAGCCTTTTGGTGATGTGTGAGTCTGGTCAGAGGGAGAAAGGGCCTGTAGTGCTATGTGAGAGGGCTCAGACTTGAGGGGATGGTTTTGAGCTGTGAAGAGTGAGGTGTGGCTATTCCTGAGTTGTTAGAGGTTCAGTTGTGGGGACTGGTGAGGGTTTGGGGAGGTCCTCATTGGGTGGGGAGAGAGTAGAATTGGGCTGGGTATGAAGGGTTGAGTGTGGGGTCGGGAGGGAATCAGTTGGTGAATGAGGGTATGGGTGAATGCTGTAAGGAGAGTTGGGGAAGAGTAGGTAAAAGCTGAATGCAGGGGAAGAATCTCTTAAGCATGTAAAGAAACAAAAAAACAAAAAAAAGGATGACAAGAGAGAGCCCCTCCTTATTCTGGACAAGAAGTGTCCTAGTTTGAAAGGGAATGGGTGCCTCTTTGTCCCGCTCACTTCTCCACAGCCCCCCTTCACCCCATATCTCCTATCAAAATGCTTCCTGAGATGACCACCTGTATTCTTCCAGGTTTCAGAGTAGCAGCCATGTTAGTCTGTATCCGCAAAAAGAAAAGGAGTACTTGTGGCACCTTAGAGACTAACAAATTTATTTGAGCATAAGCTTTCGTGAGCTACAGCTCATTTCATCGGATGCACTGAATGCATCCGATGAAGTAAGCTGTAGCTCACAAAAGCTTATGCTCAAATAAATTTGTTAGTCTCTAAGGTGCCCAAGTACTCCTTTTCTTTTTGCAGTCTTCCAGTTTTCCACTTTGAAAAACATAATCACCCTGGCAGAAGAAGTTAGTGGGTATCTGGGCCACAGGCAGTTTGCTACCACCAGCCCTCCATCCCCACACACTATTTTCAGCACCAGTCACCAAAAAAAATATCCATTGGTTCTACCTATGAACCTCTCCCATCTTAACATCTTGGTTTTTAGAGAGACAAGATGGGTGAGGTAACGTTTATTGGACCTACTTCTGTTGTTGACAGACAAGCTTTCGAGCTTACTCAGAGCTGCTCTTCAGGTCTGGGAAAGGTCTTTGTTTGTTGTTAATAGAATTATACAGCCTTACCGGAAGCCTTGAAAATCCCTAATCAGATTTTAGGACCTGGTGTCTGCTTTTCAGCTGCTTTTCAGCTCCATTCATATGTATGTTCATAAATTTTATATAACAGTTATGGGTCAATATTGCCTTTGTGTTATCTTTCATCCATTAAGACTTTAAAACCATGGTACAGGCCTTGACAAAAGATATTATGCAAATAGAGCTTTGAATACATCCCAGGCTTCTCCTTCAAAATTGATAAAATACACTCCATATAAACCATTTCTTGAAAGTAGCAGGAGATGAATCACAAAATGTTAAGCTAAGACGTGTCTAAGAATTCAAATTCTTTGGTGTTTGTTTGAGCCTTTGATCCGGAAAGAGCTTTCTTGTGATATTTCAAGTATTTCTTGAAACCCAGCAGGTTTGACACAAAGCAGGGTTGACACAACCACAAGAAGAACCTCTCACTATTTCAGTGCTAGATTTATTCAGGACAAAATTTTGTGAAATTGAGCAATATATACTCCTGGGGGAATTCTGCGCCATGATGCATGTTCAGATTTCATGTCTCCCGCAGATTTCTTTGCTTCCCTGCAGAAAAATAGTAAATCACTGTGGGGCTGGGGCACCCCAGCCATTGGCTTCTACCTTGAGCCAGGATTAGCTGCTAGTCCTGGCTGGGCTGGAGGCAGGAGAGGATGGGACTGGGACTTCCCCTTGCAGGCTGGGGCTGTGTCTAGACCTACCCCAAGAAATCTCCCCCAGCTGCAGGAAGCTCAGCATCCTTCCCTGCTTCCTGCCCGCATCTCTCAGCTGTGAGGGAGGGTCACTGTATGGGGAGCTGTTCCCCCATTCACCCAACCCCTGTGCATCTGTATCTCCCATACCCAGACACCCCCTTCCAAGCCTTACCCGCTACATCTAGAACCCCTCTAGCTCTCCATACCCAAACCCCACCCCATTGAACCTCAGCCCATGCAGCTGGAGCCCCTTGCCTCTGGAACCCCACCCCTGCACCCAGACCACTCCCCACTGAACTCCTTGCACTTGAGCCCGACCCCCCGCACCTCTTGAGCTCCAACATCCAGACTCCCATGCCACTGACTCCCAATTAGCTGCACCCAGACCCCCACCCCACCAAGTCCCACTTCTCCAGCACTCAGATCCCCCTGCTGAGACCCTGACACCCAAACCCCTCTCCTGAGCCCCAACCACTTTCACCTGGAAGCCATGGCAGAGTCCCATTGCCCCTGCACCTGGAATTCTCCCCTTCCCCTCTCCAACAAGCCTCTGTGCATCCAGATTCCCCAACACCTAGGACCGCTCCCACCCCCGAGCTGTCTGCAAGCAGAATCCTCTCATCCCAGACCTGGAGCCCTCCCCCACTGAGCCCCTTCACACTTGGATTCTGCCTGCCCCATACCCAGTGCAGAGTGGCAGGGCCCCAGGGTGTTTCTGGGGCAGGCTCAGGCCTTGTGCTGTGTGAGGGTTGGGTGCAGCCTCACCACTGAGTCTGTGTCCCTGGGGTGGGGAGGCTGCAGGGTGATCTCCCACCTTCATGCAACCAGTGGTCTGTGCTCCCCATTGCCATGCTGGAGCCTCTGCATTTATTGATTTGACAAATAAAACTTGCAGAATTTTAAAATACTGTGCATAGGATTTTTAAATTTGTTGGTGCAGAATGCTGTTAGGAGTAAATATAGAACTGGCTAGTAAAAATCACGCTTTTAATCTACAGCAGCTTGAGTAAAGTGTAGGGTGAAGTTGATCAATCCCCTGCTGTTTTTGTTTCGGTATTTGAGACCAATGGTAGGGTTTTGCTTTTTAAGAAAAAGTGCTATAAGAGATGGGCTTGAAACAGAAATTACAAGGTTACATTATTTTGTTATACTGGTTTGACTAGATGATGATTGTCCCTTCTGGCTTTAAAATCTCTCTCTCACACACACGCACACGCGCACGCACACGCGCACGCACGCACGCGCGTCTTTGGAGTTCGGCTGTTTGACCATTTCTGCTCTAATAGGATATGAACACATACAGCAGTGTTTCCAAGCTTGATTTTTTCAACTGTAACATTTTGGGTTTTTTTGTCTTCTCACAGGAGCAGCCTTTACTGAAGGTTTATCTAGTGGATTAAGTACTTCTGTGGCTGTATTTTGCCATGAATTACCCCATGAATTAGGTAAGACAGCACGATATTTTAGTAAAGGATAGTTTCCTAGGAATTTGGGAGACATTAAAGGATAATGCTTTATTTATCAGTGCTTTAATGCATAGCAAACATTTTTCTGAAGTCTTAGGAGGAAATAATTCTAACCAGGTTCAGAAGTGTTCACTCAGTTTACAGCTGTTTGTAAACAGATTATAAAATTCATAAATAGATTTACTATTTAGAATTATTTGCAAATCTCAGAAGTTAAGTTTTTGATGATCAGATCACTCAGTTTGCAAATATTCAACATGCATTATGTTTAATTATGTGGCATTATTTCTGTTCCTTAATTTGTGTGACTTATGTGTAACTTGTGAATCTTGCAGCTGAATATGCAATTTGAAATTGGCTTCTGTCAAATACCTGCTTAACTTGATTTTATGTGTGCACAGAGGATAATATGGAAGTGCTTAAATATTTGCTGAAAGGGTACTTGGGTCACAAATATCAAATCAAAATTCACTTTCAAGTTTGAACAAACATTGGTGGATTGCTTTTCCCACTATTATTCAGCTCAAGTTCAGATCTTGCAAAAGATTCCCATCCAAAGTCTAACTTGGGGATATTGTTTGGAACTCTACATCTTGAGTCTTTCTAGTCAGATTTGATTAATCTGTGTATGTCTTCCACATAAGAATTTACATACTACTAGGTTATAGGTTTGGGGCCTGGTATCTGTCACAGAGAAGTCATTAGGAATTGGATTGGGCACTTAGTCTTTTTTATCTCAGTAGAATGAAGCTTGTTTTGTTTATTGAATTAACTGAGACTGCCCATTGCTTAGAATGTTTCTGTGGATGATTTTAAAAAGGAATCTCATCAAGCCTGTCTTGGCTGGAAATTTGCCTTGACATAAGATTTTACAGGTTGTGGTATAAAATGGTGGGGTTACAGAGAGATTAGCAGGGGAGTTACATCCCCCAGAGATAAATGGTTTGCAAACGTGTGTGTGTGTGTGTGTGTGTGTGTGTGTGTGTGTAATAGGTAAACACTACAAAACATGGCAATTTCCTTTACAGTGAGTTTGGAGTGGCACAGGGATATTTCCCTACTCTTACCCATTTCAAATTAGCACTGCTGTTAATCATTCTAGTGAAACTGAGATACGCAAGGTCACTTTTTTACAGAAATTAGTAACGAAAATTCTTAAGCAATGACTGGGCAAGAGTATAAAGTATTTAGAAAAGTCACTAGATAACTGGTAGAACCATGATGAGAACACATCACATAGCAATTTTTTTTCAAAATCCATTAAAGCCAGTTTGTGGAAAAAATACTTTATACAGTGTTCACTGAGGTTGAATACGAATACAAATTAAAACGATTTACTTTATTAAATCAGATAAGTCCGACGGTATGCATTTTCCAGAATACTAAAAATAAACTAAAAATGTGATCTTGTGCAGGACTAAATTTTCATACTATAGATTGTGGCTATGCAGCAGTTTTCACGTGTTCACTCATTGACTGACCTATTTCCCCATAAATAAACAAATTTATTTTCTGGACGAAAACTTTGAAGAAAGCCAATAACGGGCACTAAAATAGTTCAGATATTCATTCTAGGTGGTGAAAATAAATGTTACTGCGCGAGTTACAGTAGTTGCATGAGAGGGTGAAAGATGCTTTATTTTTTTTCCTGCTATAGGAGATTTTGCTGTACTTCTAAAAGCTGGCATGACTGTCAAACAAGCTGTTCTTTATAATGCTCTGTCAGCTATGCTAGCATATCTTGGAATGGCAACTGGGATTCTTATTGGTCACTATGCTGACAATGTTTCAATGTGGATATTTGCACTTACTGCTGGCTTGTTCATGTATGTGGCTCTTGTTGATATGGTAAGTATGTAACTAGAACTACTTGCTGTTTACATAACTGAGATTCAGAACCAATACCAAATAGGTTTGTCATAAAATAGGAAGTGGGTTTGTTTCCTCTAAGAAAACATTGACCACATGTATTACACATTTCTTAACCTAAAGACTGACAACATTTAATTTGTTCTTAAGGAAGCTTTTCAACACAATTATGCAACGCAATTATGGAACACAAACAAGTAAATAGACATCAAATTATTGTGAATAGCGTAATGTGTTGGAAGTTCCTATTCAAATAATTGAAATTTTATGCCAAATTGGAATATTACTAGAATTTTTTTTTTATAAAGCAAAATTCTCTGGGAATGCACATAGTCACATTGTAAAAAATTTAGGCACCTGAATGTTGTTGCTTTATTGAGTAGAATTGTTCAGGTTCAGGATTTGTTCTGTATAGGAGATATTGGTGGAATGGAACATTAAAGGATGATGATCTTGGCAGTAAGTATTGAGGCAAAAACATGAGACATTAAAAAAAAAAAAAACAGTGAAGGGAGATAGAGATGTTTATTTTCAGTGAGACATTCCCCGTCAGCCTGTTTCAGTTACTTTTTAATACCAGTTTTATTAGTGATGAAGATGCCTTGGCTGGTGTATTGGATAATGGTGCAATGGCCTGGTTGTACACTATTGGCATGATCCTGAGACGTGCTGCACACTTGCAATAAATCTTCAGCACTTCTCTAGATTAAACCTGTACAGTACAAGACTGGAAATTATTCTAATAGGCAGAAATAACGTACAAACTTGTTCTTGTTTCTAGAACTATATTGTTTATGAAAATCAGATAAAATTCTTTATCATTGTAAATATGCAATAATATAATTGGAAGGCATTAATTTCATTTGGTATAATTCCTGAAATAGATGGTGCTGATTAGACCTGTGCAATATCACCACTTTCCAAGTTATAATGAGCCGTTTGGAGGCAGACTCTGATATCCTTTCACCTGAGGACTAGCAATTTACTCCACAAGTGGTGTCACTGAAATTAGTGGGACTACTCAAGGAGTAAGATACTACTCCACATGAGTGAGGGGGACAGAATCTGTTCCTTAGTGAACAAGTCAGAATGAGGGATACTATTTATTTTGAAGATGGTAATATTATTTTTTATTTAGGTGCCTGAAATGCTGCACAATGATGCTAGTGATCACGGATGTAGCCGTTGGGGATTTCCTGTTACAGAATGCTGGAATCCTGTTAGGTTTTGGGATTATGCTGCTTATCTCTGTGTTTGAACATAAAATTGTGTTCAGCATAAACCTATAGTTTTGATTACCTGATGTTGAATTGAAGATTATAGTAGACATGGTTCTGTTTTTTCTATTAGCTACTGTAAATGAGCTCTAGGCTTTATAGACTAGGCATTTTTTATTGATGTATCTTTTTTTCCAGAAGTAAAACTGAATGTTGTGAACTGTTTACACATAATGCTCAGTATTGTATGAGGTACTATAGATAACTGTGCTAGGCAGACTGGTGCACTGTTACACATGGTAAAAGTGCCAAATCCATAAAGGAGTATCACTTTTTTTACAATTTTTATTTTAAAGTATTGTTCTGTGATTCATTTACTGCATGTAATAATTGTGAGATCTTAGCATCTTGTACTTTTACCTAAATGGTGTTTGCTTGTATAAACAAGTGAAATGGCCATGTTCTTATTGTAGTATGAAATGCAGAAATTGTCTACTTTTTCTGTTTCAAGAAACGGTGAATACTCTTAACATATGGGCAGAGTGAGTATTGTAAAACAAAATATTTGAAGAGAGAAATGTAATAAATGGGATATAGCTATCAGCTATTACGGGAGTTACAAATCAGACACATGGCTTATCCAAAGTGTACCCAAGTTGAGTCAAAATATGGAAATTTCATAACAAAGCTTGCTGCAGTAATGAAGCTGGAAGATATTGTGTATAATCTATGTACAAGAAAAATTACCAGAACTACAAGCTGAGGCAAAAGGAACAAGAAACGTCAACAGTTTTTTCGATAAATGGTGTATTTCATGTGGTGAGATGTGCTCTCTTACTATTTGCATCTATATAAAACCAAACAAAGAAACTGGGTGAAATCTTGGTTCTGTAGAAGTCAATGGCAAGGCCCCAATGGCTTCAGGGGTCAGGATTTCACCCACAGGATTTACCTGAAAAATGCTGCTTCTGCTGCCCACGGTGTCTGATCTTGGCTTGGTACATGTCAACGGGATGTCTCCTGGTGATTATGAAAATGGTAGTACCCAAGGGAGATTTGTAAAAATTTTGGGGCATCTTGTATACTGCTTGGCCATTTTGTTTATCGTAAATATTCTGAACTCTCTGACATAGCACTAAGAATCTCTCTGCATTTTCTTAAATGATGCAGCTCATCATTTAAGCCCATATATTTTCATAAGCAAAAGGCATCTAGTAAGAACAAAGTAATTCAAACACTTTGGCTCAGCCAAACCATGAAATCATGCAGTCTTCTCACAGGTGTGCAGGAAATATGGGAGGTGTGTGCACAGAATAGGGGTGATAATTTGTGGATACCAGCCCTGCAGAAAGACTTTGCTAGATTTCTCTTCAGCTTTTTCCTCTTGTATTACAAGACCAGTAGCTGTTTTTTCCCTTTATCTGTTCTGTGGGACTTGGAGAACTTGAATCTGCTCTCCATGTCACTGCGGGCAGCATTCCATAGTACATTCTGCTTAGTGCAGCTCCTGCCCTGCCTGCTTTGTCTATGCTGCCCACTGGTGGTGGGGGGTTTTTTGTGTATGGTGAAGTTGAAAAGGGGATCCTATGTGGAGCTGGAGGGCATCCTCTGTAGTAGCTTTACCCCTCTGCGGGATCCCACTGTGTATTTCTTCAGAGTTTTCCTTCTCTCCATGGTGGTGATTGCTCAGGGGCTTTCCATTTGAGTAGTGTGTTCCAGTTCCTTTTAGCTCATCAGAGCTCATTTGCTCATTACACTTTCGACAAACTTTCTTACTAAACAGTTGTGTGATGAACATTAATCCTTCCTTCAATCTCACTAATGAATATGCTCACTAGCATGTGGTTGAAGAAAGGAAGGTTTGGTATAGTCTTAGATTCTATCATAATTACACCTGAATAATGGAGAAAGCTCTCATTGAGTGCGAAGTCTTTAGTAGGGATGATTGGTTTAGTCCAAATACATTCACTTGACTAAACATTAGTATTCTCTGTTACCACTGTCTGTGCATGCATGTGGTATTTGTGTTATATACTTGAAATGGAAATTCTGAACCTCATTGTCCTTGATCTCAAAGCCAGCTTTCAGAAGCTTATCAAAGTAATAAAGTGGCTAACCACTTGGTTTAATTTGAAATTGTCTATTTAGTGTTGCTGGATAGAATGTAGGTTTTAAATGTGGAACTAAAACTTGCCACACGAGGTTTCAGTATCTTCCCTACAGCCCATTTGGACCTAAGTTATGTAATGCAACTTTACATGAGTTAATGAGAATAAAAGGAGAAGATTCTAATTGCTGGTGGTTAAATTTCTTTTGTATGAATTATACACTCCAAAACAACCTAAAATAGCACTGATCTAAAATTCAGTTCATTCCTCACTCTGTTTTGAATTCTCAAACAGCCATACATCAGTATTAGAGACACAAGGTAGCTGAAATAACACCTTTTATTGAACCAATAAAAGATATTCCCTCACCCACCTAGTCTCCCTAATTTTCTGGGACGAACACTGCTATAACGATGCAATTATATGTATCAATATTGACATCTCAGTAGTAATAAAATGTAAAAATAAGGACCAGACCTTGTGGGCTCACCATGGGTCAAAGTGCTGGTGAAATTAAGATTCCCCAGTACAGGGAATCTGAAGTGAGAGCAGCCGGAGGAACTGGTTCCTGGATTGGAAACTACTACATGGAAACATTTTTGTCCCCATTTTTCCATCTTGAGACATCCCATCACTACAAGCAATTTCTGCAACAGCGCCTAATTGAGAGAAAAGAAGATTCCCAACTGGGAATCTCCATTTGTTCTCTTTTCCTCTGAAGAAAAAAATCTCCCAGTTGTTTGCCCCTTCTGCACTCCAAGGGCCACAAGGAGATTACAACCACCCTACTGTCTCCCTCCCTTTACCAGGAGAGAGATGCAGTCTCTCCAGCACCATAGGTAGTGCCCCAAAATGTCTATTGATGAAATGTATTTAAATCTTCTAAAATCCAGGATGCTGTATTAGAAATTTCAAAATTTATAGGAAGAACTCCTCCCCTGCCCCTTCCCATATTTTATTGTTTAACATCACTACACAGTTTCCATCCTGAAACAAATAGGTGGGGGGACCAGTGATGTGCCCCTACCCAACTCAATCCACTCTGCATGGGCATACATGTAGCATTTGGCTGGCTATGGACCTCACACTGTTAATAGAATACTATTTATTTAAATATTTTTGGATGTTTTCTGTATTAAAATATATTGATTTCAGTTACAACACAGAACACTGTACATTGCTCACTTTATATTTTTATTACAAATATTTGCTGTAAATTGTATTCACTTCACCTAATGCAAGTACTGTAGTGCAATTTCTTTATCATGAAAGTTAAACTTACAAATGTAGAATTATGTACAATAACTGCATTCAAAAGTAAAAAGGTAAAACTTTAGAGCCTCCAAGTCCACTCAGTCCTGCTTCTTGTTCAGCCAATCGCTAAGACAAACAAGTGTGTTTACATTGGTGGGAGATAATGCTGCCCGCTTCTTATTTACAATAAAAGAAATGGAGTACTTGTGGCACCTTAGAGACTAACAAATTTATTTGAGCATAAGCTTTCGTGAGCTACAGCTCACTTCATCGGATGCATCCGATGAAGTGAGCTGTAGCTCACGAAAGCTTATGCTCAAATAAATTTGTTAGTCTCTAAGGTGCCACAAGTACTCCGTTTCTTTTTGCAAATACAGACTAACACGGCTGCTACTCTGTAAATAAGGTTTCAATGTCACCTGAAATTGAGAACAGGCATTCACATGGCACTTTTGTAGCTGGCATTGTAAGGTATTTACGTACCAGATATGCTAAATATTCATATGCCCTTTCATGCTTTGGCCATCATTCCAGAGGACATGCTTCCATGCTGATGACACTTGGTAAAAAAAAAAAATAATGCTTTAATTAAATTTTGACTGAACTCCTTGGGGGAGAATAGTTTGTCTCCTGCTCTGTTTTACCTGCATTCTAACATGTATTTCATGTTATAGCAGTCTCGGATGATGATCCAGCACATGTTGTTCATTTTAAGAATACTTTCACTGCTGATTTGACAAAACGCAAAGAAGGTACCAAAATCTTAGGTTTCTAAAGATAGCTACAGACTCAACCCAAGGTTTAAGAATCTGAAGTACCTTCCAAAATCTGAAAAGGATGAACTGTGGTGCATGCTTTCAGAAGTGTTAAAGAGCAACATTCCAATATGGTAACTACAGAACCCGAACCACGAAATAAAAATCAACCTCTGCTGGTGCCATCTGACTCAGATGATGAAAGTGAACATGCATCGGTTTGAACTGTTTTGGATCATTATTGAGCAGTACGTGTCATCAGCATGGACGTTTGTTTTGTTTTTGAGTGTAGTTATGTAACAAACAAACAAAAAATCTACATTTGTAGTTTGCACTTTCACAATAAAGAGTGTAGTACGGCACTTGTATGAGGAACTGAAAAATACAATATCATTTTTACAGTGCAAATATTTGTAATATAAAGTGAGCACTGTATACTTTGGATTTTGTGTTGAAATTTAAATCAATATATTAGAAAATGTAGAAAACATCCAAAAATATTTAATACATTTCAATTGGTATATTTTGTTTAACAGTGCAATTAAAACTGATTAACTCAAAAAAACTTGTTTGAGTTAACTGCAATTGACAGCCCTAATTTGAACCCCTTGGACTGAGCATATTGAGGCAGCTTCACATGATATCCTTGATTCTTTTTACACTTATGTAATTTCATTAAATCTGTGCACTTTTTAAGGGAGAAATCTTGTCCTACACCAAAACCAACTAGCTAGGGTTGCAAGAGAAGATTCTGAGGGGTTTTAGGTGGAGAGGAATTGTTCCCTTAAATTCCATGGCAGTAGCAAAACTGCTCCATGGTGCTACAGCCATCTGTGACCTCTCTCATATTTTACCACCTCTAGCTCTTCCATCCAGTGCTGTTGCAGCAGTCCTTT
The DNA here is from genome assembly GCF_009764565.3 of Dermochelys coriacea. Taxonomy (NCBI): domain Eukaryota; kingdom Metazoa; phylum Chordata; order Testudines; family Dermochelyidae; genus Dermochelys; species Dermochelys coriacea. The sequence goes on along the minus strand of NC_050069.1, from coordinate 154,297,280 downwards.
TCTCTTATAAAGTCCTCCTAACACCCCGCCCTGAATCTTATCCAAAGGAATATGGTGAGGGTGCTGTCTATGCCTTCAGTTTTCAGAGTAGCAGCCGTGTTAGTCTGTATTCGCAAAAAGAAAAGGAGTACTTGTGGCACTTTAGAGACTAACAAATTTATTTGAGCATATGCTTTCGTGAGCTACAGCTCACTTGCATCCGATGAAGTGAGCTGTAGCTCACGAAAGCTTATGCTCAAATAAATTTGTTAGTCTCTAAGGTGCCACAAGTACTCCTTTTCTTTATGCCTTCAGTGTTCACTTTCCTCTGATTTTTGACTCCTGGCTTGCTCTCTCCTCTCCCGACAGTCTCCCATACGCATCCTTGGGGACCATTAACACATCTGATCCCTTAATTGCCCATCTGTTCTCTCACCCTCCAGACTCAAATTGTAGCCTATCACTGTTGCCGTCTTGTGGATGTCCAGCCATCAACTGAAATGTAACATCTCCAACACCAAGTTCTTAAATTGTCTCTGCAGAACCCTCCCCTTTCTGTATCACAGTAGAGAATCAACCTAATATCACCATTAACCACCCTATTACTTGAGCTCATTGTTACCAACAAAAAATCTAGGGCACCCCGCCTATATCCTACTGAAGGTTCAAGGTATGACCTGGTTAATTTAGGCACCCCCACCCTTTCCCTACCAAGGGCTCAGGGTGTAAAACACCCACCTTTCTCATGGGGCTCTTTGGGTCTGCAGTACCTTTTCCTAGTGAAAGAGCCTTACACAGCTGTGCTCTAAACATCTATTTATTAGCAACACACACAGAATACATATGCCAAGCAAAATCTTATGCTCATCACTCCCAATATACAGACAAACTTCAGTTGATGGTCAGTCAGGATCCACTTGTCTGAGGTTTCCAGCAATGCCTCTGCATATTGCGGTCATGCAGAGGGATCAGAGTTCCAGCAGCTTGATGTTGAACTGCAGTCTGGAGATGGTTCCCAAGAGCACTGTTTTTCAGTTACATTAGATGGGTAAAAGCGGCTTCCTCCGTTAATTTCACTAAACCCATCACGTTATTTGATACCCCTAGGTAACAAAATTTAACCAGTTATGCATTGGCAACTGTTTCCTTCTCCCTGCTCAAATCTTTTTTACATTTTATCTCTCATGCCCACACTGTAACTTATTTACGACCTGCTTTGTGCAGCTGATTGGCATACATTTGCTGGTCAGAGTTTATATTTTCTATTTTACCATTTGTTGTGCCTTTCTGTTTCCTCCCTAAACTTCCCAGCACCCGGGTGTCACTATTTTACAACCTTGGTGTAACTCTTGTTCGGAGTATTCCTGACGTGGGTGTGTCTTAGCAGCTGAGCATTTTCTTAATTTTAGTGGTGAAATCCCTGAGTTTCACCTAAGGCTAGTTTAGTATGAGGGTGAGTTAAGTCCTGGGCCTACACATAATCTTAGCTTTATATTTGACTCAGCCCTCTGCTTTGAACCATACATCCTCTCTGTGTCTATATTTTACCACTTCTTTCCACACAGCTTTTCTAAGATCTAACCTATCTCTGCACAGCCAAGGCTCCTGTCCAAGTCCTGATCATCTCTTGCCCTGACTCTGCTCTGGATTTTATGCCTACCAACTGTGCCCCTTTCTAGCACCCACAAAATATGGCCACTGTTATTTGGTCATTGCTCTGACTACATCTGCTTCCTCTTTAAGTCCCTGCCTGGTCTCCCCTTCTTCCACTGCATTAAACTCAAACTTCTTGTCCTTACTTTCAAAGCCCTCCACAATGTTGCCCTATCCTACCTACTGTCTTATTACAAGATTAATTCCTGTCTTCATTCTAACAAAGATGCCAGTCTCCATTGCTGAAGTTGCTGACAAGCACATTTGCATTTCTCCCAGTCCTGCCCACCTCACAATTGGGAAAAGTTCCCAATCAAAATCAGTAAGGCCACCACCCTGTCCTCCTTTAGAGACCCTCCTCAGAACCCACCTCTGCCTTAATGCACACTGGCCACTACAACTGGATGACTAGATGTGTGGTAAATTGTGATTACTGCTGCTAAATGACTGAGAGTTGTTACCCACCACTCCAGCTTGCTTGTTCATCCTCTCTACCTCTGTCTTATATTTTAGTCTGTAAGTTCGTTAGGGAGGGACTGACGTTTGTACAGCACCTAGCATCATGGGTACAAATCAGTTTATGGTGTTAGGTGCAACCACAATATCAATGTTTAATAAAAACATCAACCTGAGAGCTGAAGGGTTGTGTGCTGCCCCTGCCTACCTTTGTTAGGGTTGTGTTAGGGTCTTATTAGGGTTGTGTGCCCTGCCTACCTTTGGTGTATAGTTGATGAATCCCTCTAATCATCTTCAGATATCGCAGGCAGGGAACCTTTATAGAGCTCTGTGCTCCAAGGATGTGTGGATCCCCTCTTGAGTCCTCAAATATTGACCGGCTCCACACATGTGGCAGAATTTAACAGTTCAGCTGCAGGCAGGGCCTTTGGTGAACTTGCCCTGCGTGCCAAATAATAAACAATATAGTATTTTCATTCTAAAAGTAGTCTGAAAATGACCATTATTCTGATATAGTTTAGACCTACTAAATAACTTAACTCAGAGCACCTGAAATAGATCAGTCTATTGTTGCCATTGAAATGATCAATATTCTACCAGAGGACCTTAAGAAGGAAAAAAATATCTGCAGTGTCTATTAATGATGCATTATCCTGAAGGATATAGACTACTGTAACCAATTACTTTTCTCTAACTTCAGTCTTAATATGCTGATGAGGAATCCTCCTGGGGGAATTCTGCATCACTGCGCAATGCAGGATTTTGCAGAGATTAACGTACATGCAGAAACCTTCCTTTCCCCCACAGAAATAGGCTGCAGTGCTGTTAGCCAGCACAAGGGGCCACTGGACTCGGAAGAGCCCAGCTCATATATAGAAGACACTGCTGGGGGGAGCTAGAGGATTTCTGGCCGCTGCAGTTCCCAGAATGCCCCAAGGGAAGGAGAGGGCAGTGCACAGGCAACTCCATGTAAGCCTGACACCCAGCATCAGGCTGTTTCTCCCTCCAGATCCCTGCGCTCTGGGGAAGAGGAGCCCCCCGTGGTTGGGCTCTGGGGAGGAGTGGGTTTGGGTGTATTGGCTGGGGGCCACAAGGAGGTTCTGAGGGGGGAGGGATTCTGAGTGTCTGGCCCCCAACTGGGTTGTGGGTGGGGGAAGAGGGTAGAGAAACAGGAACAGGGTTGTCATAGGGGTTGCTTTAACTCTCTACTCCTGGGGGAATTTTTGTGTGTGTCTGTATTGTTACAGACATACTTGCTGACAGGTATTTTGAATAAATTATCAAAATAATTGAAACTGGCATGATTATGTAGTGTTATTTTGACAAAATTTGCAGAATTTTTTGGTGCAGAATGCTTCCAGGGGTATGAGGAAGAAGCCATTATTCCTGATGAGAGGGACTTTTCTTTTAACCTAAGTGTACTGACAAGGTCCATCTGTTCTATAGACCTGAGGTCTCAAAAAGTTATTTTGGTTATATGAAGGGGAGGAGAACTAACCACATGAAAAAGAGAAAAGCAAAATAGATTATTGTGCTGCTCTAGCTTGGATTGGGGACAACTCTAGTCCTTTACAGTTGCCTCCAGACTTCAAGAAGCACAAATATGGTACAGCCATTTTGTCACCCACATCTCTGGGGCTGAGCATCCTAAGAAGTACAGCTTAGATTCCATACCCAGTGCTCAATTTCAGTGTACCTGAGTGTTTCACGGGAAGATTTAGGCAACAATTTTATCTATTAAGGAGGTGATATTTTATGATAATTTCTATAAAATTTTGTAGCTACTTCAAAAATCCAAAAAGTATTGCCTATGATCCTCTGAAAGTGCTTGGGAAACTAAACAGAAAAGGCCTCATTAGAATAAACTACTCTAGGTGATGGTGTTGTTTTAGATTAATTAAATGCAGCACTATTTCTGTAACTTGTGTATTCTTTGTAACAATTGACTGAGTTATCTGTAGCCTCTGTTTAAAACACAAGTTCCATTCTGCATAGAGTTGATAGAATCAATAAATTCCACTTTGTTGCAAAGCTTAATTCAGTGTTCCATTTAAAGTTCATGGGTGATTTCATTCTAATAAAATCAGGGCGTGCCATGTTTTTTAGGATTTGTCTAGACAAACAGTTTAATCTACATACACTAAAAGTTCCTAGTGCATATTGACCAACTTCTTGGTTTGTAGTAGATCAGAGTCAAGAGATTGGGGGTTCTAATCCACTCTGTGCCACAAACTTCCTGAGTGAAGTTACGGAAATCACATACTCTTTGCTGTGCCTACTTTCTCATCTGTATAGGATGTTACTTTTCAGTCATTCATGGTGACGCTTTGAGATACTTGGATAGAAGATTCTACAAAAATACAAAGTTCTAAACCTAGAATTTCTGTTGAATAATAACAGTGTGAAACTATTTATGAGGCTGCAGAGGATGGATTCCTACTCTTATTTGGAAGGAAGGAGCTTTATGCACGTAGGAGGGTGGAAGGGAGGACTCTGAGAGGAAAAAATAAGGAGGGGTCCTGAGCAGAAAGGGATCAACAATACAAAGACAAAGGAAGGGGATAAAATAATATGAAAACATGACTGTCAGAATCTATTAATTCCATATTTTGATCTGTAGCCAAAATGTGATTCATGTGTTTGACTACAGCAAAGAGGGCTGAGGAGGCCACACCTACTTAGCAGACAATTTTCAGCACCCTCACCTGCAGAGGAGAGAGAGCCACCAGACCAATGATTACAACTCATTATTGAGCATGTCTTCAGTGTGGAGTCAGCCTGGGCTAACCAACAAGGGCAGCACGTTCCCATTGCAAAGTATTATCTGTGCCAGACGTGTGTAACTGGATCCACAATGCTGCTGTACTAGCCTGTATGCCGAGATGGTTTTCTGGTGGGCTAACCCCTGGTTCTAAGTGGTGCATTAAACTGACCTGCTCTGAATTCATTCTTAATGTGCTCTCACTTTCAGGTAGTATGGAGCTGGTGTCTGTGACAGTGACATAACAGTACCTGATTTAAACTTCCAAATGGTGTTGCTCATTAATGTAGACAGTTCAGAAGAAAAAAGCAAACACAAGAACTTTTACTGAGAATGTCATTAAGGAATTCAGTTTGCAAATCACAATGTGAGTCATAGTGCACTCAACTGACATCTCTGCCTCTCTGTTTCCTTCCTTCCCAGTGCACGTAAAAAAATGTTATTTTGTGTACATTTCCTCAATTTATAGGTCATGCTGCTATCACACCATAGCTTTGCCAGCTGGTGTCAGCTTCTGGCCAACTGAAGCATAGGAGAAGCATTTCTTGGATAAAAATCTCTGTCCAAATGCTGTGACAGTGCAGCAGAAATGGAGCAGGCAAACATGGGGTTAAAATGCAATGCAAGGGAAGATTTAGACAGAGTACAGTTTAGGTGGGTAATTATGAGATAGGATTGGAGGACTAAGAGCACAGGTGCTTGATTAGCCTGCATTCTCACTGCAAAGTCAGTGGGTTGCCAGCCTGGGCTGAACCAAAACCTAAGCTCAAGCCTATACCATCAGCTATGCCTTCCAGCTCTGGTTTAAAGCGCCGTCAAGCCTGGGTTAGGGGTTTTTGTGTGTGGACAGAAAGGGGGTTAGGGGCAACACCAGGGCTACATATTGATGCTCAGACTGAACAGGTCTAACTGCCCAAAAAATGGAGCAGCCATGGCAGGTGCATTCTTGTGGATGGGCCCTACTGCATGCTCCCTGGGGCCAGGGAAAAATAGTCTTAGGCACCAAGAGGCTTTGCATTCTAGAAACAATGGAGCAATACGTTAACTGGGCCAAGACCCTGTCAGGAGAGAGGGAGGACCAGGTTTGGGAGTCTGCCAGACACACAGGACAATTGAGGCTGCCCAGGAGAATGAGAGTTGGTTCTGTTCCCCTTTCCCATATAGGAGCCTAGTCATCCAGAGCTTTCTTTATCCAAGTCTTTCTGACTGACTCCTATGACTGATAAATATAACTGGTTTATATAAATATAAATATATCACATTCAGCTTCTTTATGTGTTTGCATTATGATACAATCTTTAATTACATGAGCATATACTATTTATTCCACAGGACCCTTGCCTCATTCAAGGCAGAGGATGGATTTGAAAATAGGCAGAATGAAAGTTGTACAGGCAACCATAAGTCTGGCTTTTCCTACCTATTGAGTGCTTGCTTTTGCAGCCTTAATGATGTGTAGCTTTTTTGTATCATTGTATATAATAAGGTGTTCCATCCTGAGATATTTTTTAGAATTGGACTGCAGTATAATATAAATATCAAAACACACTCAAAAGTTACCATGAGAAGAGCAACTTTATGCAGATGGCTGCAATGTTTTCTACTGTTTATGATTATGATTTGGAACAATGTCAAAAGCATTCCAGGGCCTGACCTTAACTATATTTTTACTTATGTGCTGTGAGCTGGGGCTACTAAGACAGAGGCATATACAAGCAGATCTCCCATGGATGATGAGTGGGTTGCACAAAAAGAAAGTATAATTGCAACTTTAGTTAAAATTACTTCACATTCAGCCTCACTAAGTGGAAAATTAAACAGATCAGGTAATTCCATATGTATGGCTTTGGATCAAATAAGTAAAGGGTAGAATTAGCAGTAGTCCTAAAATGACCCTAAGTGCACCACTGCAGTAATTATGTATGCTAAATGAGACATATTTTTCATGAGCAACTAACATGCTTTAGTTGACAATCTTACTTTGAAAGTATCAGAGTTGACATATAACTGCCACAAATGGGGAAATTTCACATCTGTCATAAAGCTGCTGTTTCATTTTTCTTAAGACAGCTCTATATTCTGATGCACAGCTTCTCCACTTACTCTTTATGAATGGCAATGCCTCTCACCTATGGAGTATGGTGGAGGTCCAGTATTATTGCTGGGGGTTCCAAAACTAAGCACTGCCCCTCGTATCTGGCTTCTAGAAATTCTGCCTCTGGCAGCAGGGTTGGTGGCTCATTTTTTCCTGACTACTTTGTTTTATAATTTTAATTCTTTCTCATTTTGTGCAGTAGTGACTTCATTTCACTTTTAGCTTTGCTCTCTCTCTCTCCTCAGCTGAGAAATTACCACAGTACTGGGGCTTTAATCCTTTGGGTGACCCTCTTTAATTGGCTTCCTCTTTCCTCAGTCCAATGACAGAGAAGCCCTGTAAGCATTGAGCCAAATCCAAGTTGTGCTATATTTATAAGGCAGCTATTCAGGAGCTTCAAAAGGGAAGCATGCTCTGCCTCTGTCAGAGCAGAGTCAGACTGGCCTGGCATGCCAGGTCTTATACCTGTGTGAAGCTGTAATTCAGCCAGAGGTTGTCACAACCAGGATGTGAGCAGTTTAACCAAGTGGTGGGGGTCAGGCTGGGTGCAATACCAGGAGGTCAGAGTCTGAGATGGGCCAGATGGCAAACTGAGAGTCAGGTGTCAGGAGGCAGGCAGAGTCAGATTACCAGGAAATCAGCAGCAGAAAGTAGGAGCAGGTATCACAGGAAGCACTCCAAATCAGGGAGACCCCAGCTGCATGGACAACTTCCTGTTCCTATACTTGGGTTACATAGAGGCTGGGGACCAATCAGGAGTTGCACTAATCAAATCCCAGCACTACAGTCCTCTTCTAGCATCCAACTGCTATTCTAGTAGCTGTTAGAAGGTCACTGGGTGGGAGGTTAGGTCTGCCTAGTTCTTAAGGATTCAAGACCAGTGGCCCCTGACAGAGGCAGGTTTGTTCAAAAGCAAGGATTCCCCACAGCCAGTTCAGTCCTTTTTAAAGTATTTATTCTTTTAACAAAAGGACGGAGTAGGAAAGTCTGGAGCATGTCACCATTAATTCCTTCTCCTTATGAGCCAGTTAATCTGGTCTTTCCTATGTTCAGCATCTCCACCTTCCACAAAGTGGGTAGTTTTCTTCTTCATTCCACCACAAGGAGAAGATAACTTGAAGGGCCATAGAAAGTTGTTCACCACTTTGAAGTTCTTGCCAACAGTATAGGTCTCATGGTCGAGGTCTTCCATGCGGCTGATGCCATATTTCCCAAGACAGCGTTGAATCAGAGAACTATCAGTCAGAGCACTGCACTGAAAACAAGGCTCTGGTCCCCAGACAGAAGCAAATTAATAAGTTGCTTATTTGTAACTTCAATGCAACTGATGTAAAAATCAGGGTTTAAATTCTCCCTTTTGTCCTCCCAGTGTAAGAGAATGTTTGCTGCTGGTTTTCTTGAAACAGGGCTCTTTTTTCTAAATAGGGCTCTTTCATAATGCTCTGTATGAGGTGCACAACCCCTCTCCCACCCTGAAGCAGGTCTGGGCATGCACGGAAGGGCTTTTGTTCAAGACTGCTATTTCCATAAAGCCCTGTCTGTCTCTGGTAGCAGTGTAATGGCTTCTGATCTGTCTGGTTTGCAGATCATGGGCCCCCACTCTGCCAGAGAAAAGTACTGTTTCAAAGGCAGGAAGGAGATCCCCTTTGCCCTCTCCACAGGCTCTTAAACTTAAAAGCACAAGGAATGCAACAGATGCAAATAAGGACTCCATTTGTCACACAAATTACTCCTGACAGATTTAGAATTCATATGGCCTGCATTTTTGTGTGCCCCCTGCACAGAAAAACTCACAAAAAATCTGCCAAGGGACACACGCCTCTTCCCCGGCAGCCCAGGCAGTGCGTCTGTTCCAGTGTGCCTGGAGCAGCCCCAGATATGGGAGAGGGGGCTAGGTGTGTGTGCATGCATGGTTGATCATCGTTGGGGGGGGGGAGCAGGGCTGGGCATATGCACGTGCCAACAAGCAAGGGAGAGAGTAACTTCAACTGGATAAATTTTTTTTCCTACTTCCTCACTTGAACTGTGTTCTCAGCATTAGAACAGCTGCTAAACAGCTGCTGCATTTGAATACAGAAAACACATCCACATTAGGAAAAACTCAAAGCATTAGCTAACATGGTAACATTAGAATTTTACCAAAATCATAGCATGGACAAAGCAGTTTGTAGTTTTCACATGTTAGCAGGTTGAGGTAAACAGGTGGGGTGAGCTTAGAGTTTACCTTGACCACCTGATGTGAAAACTAAACTGTCTTGCCCATGCTACAATTTACCATGTGTTAGTTTCCATTGCTAGCTAGCAAATAGTAAAAAACAACAACTTTTTTCTTAGTGAAGTCAAGACCACGAGAGGCCTTCATTTCAGTTACATTTGTATTTAATAGAAAATTGTATGAATACTTGCTTTAGCAGAAATTTTCCCATCCCCAAAGGGACTTCTTTAAAATGTAAGGGGAAAAAAATCAAAACAGTATTCTGAAGTTGTTGACCATCCTTCTGTTTCAACAGTTTAATTTTTAGTAGAGAGTTTTCTACTGACCTTAAAAATAGATATAAATGCAAATCAGCTTTTCCTTCTGCCTCCATTTTTTCTTTTCAATCTGTCCTGCAGCTTGGATGTATATGACTCATTTCAGACAAGCAATGAAAATTTCAGTAAAAGATTTGGAAAATGAACATATCACAGCAAGTTTGATGTCCATTTTCCAGAATACAATTCATTTGCTGTTTTATTTTTTTTCTTTTCTTCTCTCTTCTGAAAGACACACTGCTTTTGTATATTCTGTGTCTCTCTTTTCCTTTCACTTCAATATTCCTTCCCAATGCAGAGTTTGTCTTCCTTTTGTCTCTAAAATGCAACTGTTTTCTTCAAGAAGTTGTATTGTGATGAAGTTTTCTTTGTTGTATTAAGGACCGTAACTTTGGTGTTACCTTTTTATAGACCCTTGCTGAGGCAAAATAGATAAAAGGTGACAGGTCATCTTGACCCATAAACTTGTTATATAGTATTGCTAATAAAAATGAGCAGAAGGCAAAGTGAAAAGAATTATCTGAATTGTGTTTGTTTAGGTTGAAGTGTGGTGGTGGTATGACCTTCAAGGGGCTTTTATAAAGGACACAAGTTGGCATAAAAATAGACTAGGTATTCTCTGAAATAGAAAAAAATGCCTATGTTTGGACTATCATATTTTGTTTTCAATTAATCAGCCTGATGAAACATCAATGCTTGACCACGCCTCTCCAAAATTTTAGAGGAACATACCAAATATTTTTTAGGATCCTGAAAATCCTCACCTCACCCTCGGCCAACACCTTTGCATGAAGTCTGGGGGAATACTCCTATACATCTGGATCACAAATGAACCAGTTAGATGCTAGAATGTCAGGCCATCAACTGTATTCTAAGCAACCTCTGGTCTTTAAGATTCCTGCTATGCACTTCCTTATGCGTAACTACTTCGCCACTATTTTCTTGCTTTCCTATTCTTATTGTTGGTTTCTGTCTGTTTACTTCAAGCTTGACTAGTTATATTCTATGATATCATGTGCTAATCATGGCAATAAATGTGACAGACTAAGATAAAAATTAATAGTCGTGCCCCAGTGTGAAGGAGGATTGGCAGCAGAGTCAAGAGCATTCTGACAGATGTCATCCTAGACAGGTCAATTGGACTTGTGATCCAGAGGCTAAGTACACCAGCCAGTGACAGACTTGTCTGTGTACTATAACCTGTCTGTGGCATGTGAAACTTCTTCACCATGTCAAAACCATTCAGATGAGTGAACATCTTTTTGTTCTGATAGCTCTAAGCATGGCTCTGTTCCCTGGTCAAAACCACCATGTCAGCTGAATTTAGGTTTTGCTGTACATTTGAGATAGTGAAATTTAATTCATTTATTACCACAGACTTTTTTGTGGGGGGGATTTGGGCAAAAGACAATTTATTATATTATTTTCTTTTAAAACTGAAAATTAGGATTACACTACTTGAGAAGCTTCAGAAACACTTACATTTAATGTTAAAAAATCTTATTGGACCTGATTTTACCCCTTACTCAGACATGCAAATTGGGAGACATTTTACTGAAGTCAATGGAGAATCAGGTTCATTGTGTTCAGTAATTGCTGCAGTTGGAGGAATGCTAGATAGCCAAGAGGTCATAAGGTCATGTTTTGCCCAACTAGTATGTATATTTGCTAGGTTTCACTCATTGGAGAGAGAGAGAATCTTCATTCCGGGATTAGTTTTTAAGTAATCTTAAAACTAGCTCCATTTAAGCTGAAATATTCACTCCATATTTCCACAAGCCATTTAAATCTCATACATAATATTCTGAAATTACTCTTATTCCAACTGACCTAATTTGACAACTGTACAGCATGCATCTGTTTCAGATGAGCAATTGTGTGACAAAAACTAACTATATTTTTCAGAAGATGTACCAAGCAAGAAGTAAATGTTGAAAAGTTGTCTATCTGGATGCAGAAATACGCATGATTGGTTATGTAGCATCTAGGCCTAAACCCTGAGACCTGTGTATAGGAAGTATCCAAAGGTATTTAGAAGGCTGTTCTAGTCATACATTTCCTCTCCTCTGCTCTTCTTCACATAATCTTTTTTCAGCATCTACTGAAGCTTTAAGCTATAAGCTTTAAGAAAAGGAGTAACCTGGGGCACCTTAGAGACTAACAATTTATTTGAGCATAAGCTTTCGGAGGCTACAGCCCACTTCATTGGATGCATTCAGTGGAAAATACAGTGGGGAGATTTATATACATAGAGAACATGAACAATGGGTGTTACCATACACACTGTAACGAGTGATCAGGTAAGGCTAGCTATTACCAGCAGGAAAGCTGGGTGGGGGGGGAACCTTTTGTAGTGATAATCAAGGTGGGCCATTTCCAGCAGTTGACAAGAACGTCTGAGGAATAGTGGGGGGTGGGGGTGGGGGGAGAAATAACATGGGGAAATAGTTTTACTTTGTGTAATGACTCATCCATTCCCAGTCTCTATTCAAGCCTAAGTTAATTGTATCCAGTTTGCAAATTAATTCCAATTCAGCAGTCTCTCATTGAGTCTGTTTTTGAAGTTTTTTGTTGAAGGAAAGCCACCCTCAGGTCTGTAATCGAGTGGAACCGGAGAGATTGAAGTGTTCTCCGACTGGTTTTTGAATGTTATAATTCTTGACGTCTGATTTGTGTCCATTTATTCTTTTACGTAGAGACTGTCCAGTTGACCATGTACATGGCAGAGGGGCATTGCTGGCACATGATGGCATATATCACATTGGAAGATGCGCAGGTGAAGGAGCCTCTGATAGTGTGGCTGATGTGATTAGGCCCTATGATGGTGTCCCCTGAATAGATATGTGAACAGAGTTGGCAACGGGCTTTGTTGCAAGGATAGGTTCCTGGGTTAGTGGTTCTGTTGTACCACAAATCATGCACTGACCAATTTTTCTTCAGCAAATTTACTCTGCTGTGGCTGGAGCCAAATACCCCTTCCCATTTCAGATGATAAGAAGACTGTACCTAGGAGACATGTGGAGAAAAACAAAGCAGAGGCCCTACTACCAGCTAATATAAAAGATAATGCATCTAAGGCCTATAGGATTACATAATAAAATCTGTGAGATAGAAGATATGTCAAGTTAACACAATGAAGGTGTAGCAGGGGGAAAAAAAAGACTAACGACTGCAAGTGTCCTCAATGGTATTTTTAAGTTCGTCAGATGTGAATAGGGTCTATGAGTCTCATGGACAGGTTATTCCCCTTCCCTTATCAGGGAGGAGTGAAAACATGACATCCACCCTTGCAATGGGCACCAACACAATAAAAATGCAGCACTTCTCACTGTGTACTCTCCTTTGCTTATAGCCAATCAGCGGGCCATATCACATAACAATGCCTATGTACAGGCTGGTCTGAATTCACTTTTCCAGTTAGGTTTTGTGACACATCAATGACATTACCAAAAGCAAAGAAAAAGAGCAAAAAAAAAAAAAAAAAAAGAGCAAAAAAACCACTAACCCAGGAATCTATCCTTGCAACAAAGCCCGTTGCCAACTCTGTCCACATATCTATTCAGGGGATACCATCATAGGGCCTTATCACATCAGCCACACTATCAGAGGCTCGTTCACCTGCGCATCTACCAATGTGATATATGCCATCATGTGCCAGCAATGCCCCTCTGCCATGTACATTGGCAAACTGGACAGTCTCTACGTAAAAGAATGAATGGACACAAATCAGACGTCAAGATTTATAACATTCAAAAAACCAGTGGAGAACACTTCAATCTCTCTGGTCACTCGATCACAGACCTAAAAGTGCTATACTTCAACAAAAAAGCTTCAAAAACAGACTCCAACGAGAGACTGCTGAATTGGAATTAATTTGCAAACTGGATACAATTAACTTAGGCTTGAATAGAGACTGGGAATGGATGAGTCATTACACAATGTAAAACTATTTCCGCATGGTATTTCTCCCTCCCACCCCCCCCCCACTGTTCCCTCTGATATTCTTGTTAACTGCTGGAATTAGCCTACCTTGCTTGTCACCAGAAAGGTTTCCTCCTTTCCCCCCCCTGCTGCTGGTGATGGCTTATCTTAAGTGATCACTCTCCTTACAGTACTTGTGGCACCTTAGAGACTACAAATTTATTAGAGCATAAGCTTTCGTGAGCTACAGCTCACTTCATCGGATGCATTTGGTGGAAAAACAGAGGAGAGATTTATATACACACACACAGAGAACATGAAACAATGGGTTTATCATACACACTGTAAGGAGAGTGATCACTTAAGATAAGCCATCACCAACAGCAGGGGGGGGAAGGAGGAAAACCTTTCATGGTGACAAGCAGGTAGGCTAATTCCAGCAGTTAACAAGAATATCAGAGGAACAGTGGGGGGTGGGGTGGGAGGGAGAAATACCATGGGGAAATACAGGTTTCAGAGTAGCAGCCGTGTTAGTCTGTATTCGCAAAAAGAAAAGGAGTACTTGTGGCACCTTAGAGACTAACAAATTTATTAGAGCAATAAGCTTTCGTGAGCTACAGCTCACTTCATCGGATGCATTTGGTGGAAAAACAGAGGAGAGATTTATATACACACACACAGAGAACATGAAACAATGGGTTTATCATACACACTGTAAGGAGAGTGATCACTTAAGATAAGCCATCACCAACAGCAGGGGGGGAAGGAGGAAAACCTTTCATGGTGACAAGCAGGTAGGCTAATTCCAGCAGTTAACAAGAATATCAGAGGAACAGTGGGGGGTGGGGTGGGAGGGAGAAATACCATGGGGAAATAGTTTTACTTTGTGTAATGACTCATCCATTCCCAGTCTCTATTCAAGCCTAAGTTAATTGTATCCAGTTTGCAAATTAATTCCAATTCAGCAGTCTCTCGTTGGAGTCTGTTTTTGAAGCTTTTTTGTTGAAGTATAGCCACTCTTAGGTCTGTGATCGAGTGACCAGAGAGATTGAAGTGTTTTCCAACTGGTTTTTGAATGTTATAATTCTTGACGTCTGATTTATGTCCATTCATTCTTTACGTAGAGACTGTCCAGTTTGGCCAATGTACATGGTAGAGGGCATTGCTGGCACATGATGGCATATATCACATTGGTAGATACGCAGGTGAAGGAGCCTCTGATAGTGGGCTGATGTGATTAGGCCCTATGATGGTATCCCCTGAATAGATATGTGGACAGAGTTGGCAACGGGCTTTGTTGCAAGGATAGGTTCCTGGGTTAGTGGTTCTGTTGTGTGGTGTGTGGTTGCTGGTGAGTATTTGCTTCAGATTGGGGGGCTGTCTGTAAGCAAGGACTGGTCTGTCTCCCAAGATCTGAGAGAGCGATGGCTCGTCCTTCAGGATAGGGTGTAGATCCTTGATGATGCGTGGGGGGGGTTTAGGTTGGGGGCTGAAGGTGATGGCTAGTGGCGTTCTGTTGTTTTCTTTGTTGGGCCTGTCCTGTAGTAGGTGACTTCTGGGTACTCTTCTGGCTCTGTCAATCTGTTTCTTTCACTTCAGCAGGTGGGTACTGTAGTTGTAGGAATGCATGATAGAGATCTTGTAGGTGTTTGTCTCTGTCTGAGGGGTTGGAGCAAATGCGGTTATATCGTAGCGCTTGGCTGTAGACAATGGATCGAGTGGTATGATCTGGATGAAAGCTAGAGGCATGTAGGTAGGAATAGCGGTCAGTAGGTTTCCGATATAGGGTGGGGGTTTATGTGTCCATCGCTTATTAGCACCGTAGTGTCCAGGAAGTGGATCTCTTGTGTGGACTGGTCCAGGCTGAGGTTGAATGGTGGGATGGAAATTGTTGAAATCATGGTGGAATTCCTCAAGAGCTTCTTTTCCATGGGTCCAGATGATGAAGATGTCATCAATGTAGCGCAAGTAGAGTAGGGGGCATTAGGGGACGAGAGCTGAGGAAGCGTTGTTCTAAGTCAGCCATAAAAATGTTGCATACTGTGGGGGCCATGCGGGTACCCATCGCAGTGCCGCTGATTTGAAGGTATACATTGTCACCAAATGTGAAATAGTTATGGGTCAGGACAAAGTCACAAAGTTCTGCCACCAGGTTAGCCGTGACAGTATCGGGATACTGTTCCTGACGGCTTGTAGTCCATCTTTGTGTGGAATGTTGGTGTAGAGGGCTTCTACATCCATAGTGGCTAGGATGGTGTTTTTAGGAAGATCACCAATGGACTGTAGTTTCCTCAGGAAATCGGTGGTGTCTCGAAGATAGCTGGGAGTGCTGGTAACAGAAGGGCCTGAGGAGGAGTCTACATAGCCAGACATCCTGCTGTCAGGGTGCCAATGCCTGAGATGATGGGGCGTCCAGGATTTCCAGGTTTATGGATCTTGGGTAGCAGATAGAATACCCCAGGTCGGGGCTCCAGGGGTGTGTCTGTGCGGATTTGTTCTTGTGCTTTTTCAGGGAGTTTCTTCCTGGACACTACGGTGCTAATAAGCGATGGACACATAAACACCACCTATATCGGAAACCTACTGACCGCTATCCTACCTACATGCCTCTAGCTTTCAATCCAGATCATACCACTCGATCCATTGTCTCAGCCAAGCGCTACGAATATTACCGCATTTGCTCCAACCCCTCAGACAGAGACAAACACCTACAAGATCTCTATCATGCATTCCTACAACTACAGTACCCACCTGCTGAAGTGAAGAAACAGATTGACAAAGGCCAGAAGAGTACCCAGAAGTCACCTACTACAGGACAGGCCCAACAAGAAAACAACAGAATGCCACTAGCCATCACCTCAGCCCCCAACTAAAACCCCTCCAACGCATCATCAAGGATCTACAACCTATCCTGAAGGACGAGCCATCGCTCTCTCAGATCTTGGGAGACAGACAGTCCTGCTTACAGACAGCCCCCCAATCTGAAGCAAATACTCACCAGCAACCACACACCACACAACAGACCACTAACCCAGGAACCTATCCTTGCAACAAAGCCCGTTGCCAACTCTGTCCACATATCTATTCAGGGGATACCATCATAGGGCCTAATCACATCAGCCACACTATCAGAGGCTCGTTCACCTGCGCATCTACCAATGTGATATATGCCATCATATGCCAGCAATGCCCCTCTGCCATGTACATTGGCCAAACTGGACAGTCTCTACGTAAAAGAATGAATGGACACAAATCAGACGTCAAGAATTATAACATCAAAAACCAGTTGGAGAACACTTCAATCTCTCTGGTCACTCGATCACAGACCTAGAGTGGCTATACTTCAACAAAAAAGCTTCAAAAACAGACTCCAACGAGAGACTGCTGAATTGGAATTAATTTGCAAAACTGGATACAATAACTTAGGCTTGAATAGAGACTGGGAAGGGATGAGTCATTACACAAGTAAAACTATTTCCCCATGGTATTTCTCCCTCCCACCCCCCCCCCCCACTGTTCCTCTGATATTCTTGTTAACTGCTGGAATTAGCCTACCTGCTTGTCACCATGAAAAGGTTTTCCTCCTTCCCCCCCCTGCTGTTGGTGATGGCTTATCTTAAGTGATCACTCTCCTTACAGTGAAAGAAGCTCTTGAGGAATTCCACCATGATTTCAACAATTTCCATCCCACCATCAACCTCAGCCTGGACCAGTCCACACAAGAGATCCACTTCCTGGACACTACGGTGCTAATAAGCGATGGTCACATAAACACCACCCTATATCGGAAACCTACTGACCGCTATTCCTACCTACATGCCTCTAGCTTTCATCCAGATCATACCACCTCGATCCATTGTCTACAGCCAAGCGCTACGATATAACCACATTTGCTCCAACCCCTCAGACAGAGACAAACACCTACAAGATCTCTATCATGCATTCCTACAACTACAGTACCCACCTGCTGAAGTGAAGAAACAGATTGACAGAGCCAGAAGAGTACCCAGAAGTCACCTACTACAGGACAGGCCCAACAAAGAAAACAACAGAACGCCACTAGCCATCACCTTCAGCCCCCAACTAAAACCCCTCCAACGCATCATCAAGGATCTACAACCTATCCTGAAGGACGAGCCATCGCTCTGATCAGATCTTGGGAGACAGACCAGTCCTTGCTTACAGACAGCCCCCCAATCTGAAGCAAATACTCACCAGCAACCACACACCACACAACAGAACCACTAACCCAGGAACCTATCCTTGCAACAAAGCCCGTTGCCAACTCTGTCCACATATCTATTCAGGGGATACCATCATAGGGCCTAATCACATCAGCCACACTATCAGAGGCTCCTTCACCTGCGCATCTACCAATGTGATATATGCCATCATGTGCCAGCAATGCCCCTCTGCCATGTACATTGGCCAAACTGGACAGTCTCTACGTAAAAGAATGAATGGACACAAATCAGACGTCAAGAATTATAACATTCAAAAACCAGTTGGAGAACACTTCAATCTCTCTGGTCACTCGATCACAGACCTAAGAGTGGCTATACTTCAACAAAAAAGCTTCAAAAACAGACTCCAACGAGAGACTGCTGAATTGGAATTAATTTGCAAACTGGATACAATTAACTTAGGCTTGAATAGAGACTGGGAATGGATGAGTCATTACACAAAGTAAACTATTTCCCCATGGTATTTCTCCCTCCCACCCCCCCACCCCCACTGTTCCTCTGATATTCTTGTTAACTGCTGGAATTAGCCTACCTGCTTGTCACCATGAAAGGTTTTCCTCCTTCCCCCCCCTGCTGTTGGTGATGGCTTATCTTAAGTGATCACTCTCCTTACAGTGTGTATGATAAACCCATTGTTTCATGTTCTCTGTGTGTGTGTGTATAATCTCTACTCTGTTTTTTCCACCAAATGCATCCGATGAAGTGAGCTGTAGCTCACGAAAGCTTATGCTCTAATAAAATTTGTTAGTCTCTAAGGTGCCACAAGTACTCCTTTTCTTTTTGCGAATACAGACTAACACGGCTGCTACTCTGAAACCTGTGATTATGCAAGGCACTGAATTTAGCCGTATAGAGTGGAAATCTGTCAACTTCATGAAAAAACTCGCACAGATACAGACAGACATCATCTTCCTCTCCAAATGCAACAGATGGACATCATACCGAAAGGACTGAAGGTAAAAAATCCATTACAATCTACATACCACACAGACTATGCTGACAGCTTGTGCCACACACTCTCAAGGAAACTGCGGAACCACCTGATCAACATCCTCTACAGCAAACAGGGAAAGATTAAGAATGAGCTCTCAAAACTGGATACTCTCATAAAGAACCAACCTTCCACACAAACTTCCTCGTGGCTGGACTTTACAAAAACTAGACAAGCCATTACAAAACACACTTTGATTCTCTACAAAAGAAAAAGGACACTAAGCTATCTAAACTACTATATGCCACAAGGGGCCACAACAATGGTTCCCGTAACCCACCCAGCAATATTGTTAATCTATCCAACTATACTCTTAGCCCAGCGGAAGAATCTGTCCTATCTCGGGGCCTCTCCTTTTGCCCCTCCACCCCCACGAACATGATACAGTTCTGTGGTGACCTAGAATCCTATTTTCGACGTCTCAGACTCAAGGAATATTTCCAACACACCTCTGACCAACATATTAACCCACAGAGACCTTCCTGCCAACACTACAAAAAGAAGGATTCTAGGTGGACTCCTCCTGAAGGTCGAAACAGCAGCCTGGATTTCTACATAGACTGCTTCCGCCGACGTGCACGAGCTGAAATTGTGGAAAAGCAGCATCGCTTACCCCATAACCTCAGCCATGCAGAACACAGTGCCATCCACAGCCTCAGAAAACAACTCTGACATCATAATCAAAAAGGCTGACAAAGGAGGTGCTGTCGTCATCATGAATAGGTCAGAGTATGAACAGAGGCTACTAGGCAGCTCTCCAACACCACTTTCTACAGCCATTACCCTCTGATCCCAGTGAGAGTTACCAAAAGAAACTACAGCATTTGCTCAAGAAACTCCCTGAAAAAGCACAAGAACAAATCCGCACAGACACACCCCTGGAGCCAGGACCTGGGTATTCTATCTGCTACCCAAGATCCATAAACCTGGAAATCCTGGACGCCCCATCATCTCAGGCATTGGCACCCTGACAGCAGGATTGTCTGGCTATGTAGACTCCCTCCTCAGGCCCTTCGTTACCAGCACTCCCAGCTATCTTCGAGACACCACCGATTTCCTGAGGAAACTACAGTCCATTGGTGATCTTCCTAAAAACACCATCCTAGCCACTATGGATGTAGAAGCCCTCTACACCAATATTCCACACAAAGATGGACTACAAGCCGTCAGGAACAGTATCCCCGATACTGTCACGGCTAACCTGGTGGCAGAACTTTGTGACTTTGTCCTGACCCATAACTATTTCACATTTGGTGACAATGTATACCTTCAAATCAGCGGCACTGCGATGGGTACCCGCATGGCCCCACAGTATGCCAACATTTTTATGGCTGACTTAGAACAACGCTTCCTCAGCTCTCGTCCCCTAATGCCCCTACTCTACTTGCGCTACATTGATGACATCTTCATCATCTGGACCCATGGAAAAGAAGCTCTTGAGGAATTCCACCATGATTTCAACAATTTCCATCCCACCATCAACCTCAGCCTGGACCAGTCCACACAAGAGATCCACTTCCTGGACACGTACGGTGCTAATAAGCGATGGTCACATAAACACCACCCTATATCGGAAACCTACTGACCGCTATTCCTACCTACATGCCTCTAGCTTTCATCCAGATCATACCACTCGATCCATTGTCTACAGCCAAGCGCTACGATATAACCGCATTTGCTCCAACCCCTCAGACAGAGACAAACACCTACAAGATCTCTATCATGCATTCCTACACAACAGTACCCACCTGCTGAAGTGAAGAAACAGATTGACAGAGCCAGAAGAGTACCCAGAAGTCACCTACTACAGGACAGGCCCAACCAGAAAACAACAGAACGCCACTAGCCATCACCTTCAGCCCCCAACTAAAACCCCTCCAACGCATCATCAAGGATCTACAACCTATCCTGAAGGACGAGCCATCGCTCTCTCAGATCTTGGGAGATAGACCAGTCCTTGCTTACAGACAGCCCCCAATCTGAAGCAAATACTCACCAGCAACCACACACCACACAACAGAACCACTAACCCAGGAACCTATCCTTGCAACAAAGCCCGTTGCCAACTCTGTCCACATATCTATTCAGGGGATACCATCATAGGGCCTAATCACATCAGCCACACTATCAGAGGCTCGTTCACACTGCGCATCTACCAATGTGATATATGCCATCATGTGCCAGCAATGCCCCTCTGCCATGTACATTGGCCAAACTGGACAGTCTCTACGTAAAAGAATGAATGGACACAAATCAGACGTCAAGAATTATAACATTCAAAAAACCAGTTGGAGAACACTTCAATCTCTCTGGTCACTCGATCACAGACCTAAGAGTGGCTATACTTCAACAAAAAAGCTTCAAAAACAGACTCCAACGAGAGACTGCTGAATTGGAATTAATTTGCAAACTGGATACAATTAACTTAGGCTTGAATAGAGACTGGGAATGGATGAGTCATTACACAAAGTAAAACTATTTCCCCATGGTATTTCTCCCTCCCACCCCACCCCCCACTGTTCCTCTGATATTCTTGTTAACTGCTGGAATTAGCCTACCTGCTTGTCACCATGAAAGGTTTTCCTCCTTCCCCCCCCTGCTGTTGGTGATGGCTTATCTTAAGTGATCACTCTCCTTACAGTGTGTATGATAACCCATTGTTTCATGTTCTCTGTGTGTGTGTATATAATCTCTACTCTGTTTTTTTCCACCAAATGCATCCGATGAAGTGAGCTGTAGCTCACGAAAGCTTATGCTCTAATAAATTTGTTAGTCTCTAAGGTGCCACAAGTACTCCTTTTCTTTTTGAGAATACAGACTAACACGGCTGCTACTCTGAAATCTCCTTACAGTGTGTATGATAAACCCATTGTTTCATGTTCTCTGTGTGTGTGTATATAAATCTCTCCTCTGTTTTTTCCACCAAATGCATCCGATGAAGTGAGCTGTAGCTCACGAAAGCTTATGCTCTAATAAATTTGTTAGTCTCTAAGGTGCCACAAGTACTCCTTTTCTTTTTGCGAATACAGACTAACACGGCTGCTACTCTGAAACCTGTATTCCCCATGGTATTTCTCCCTCCCACCCCACCCCCCACTGTTCCTCTGATATTCTTGTTAACTGCTGGAATTAGCCTACCTGCTTGTCACCATGAAAGGTTTTCCTCCTTTCCCCCCCCTGCTGTTGGTGATGGCTTATCTTAAGTGATCACTCTCCTTACAGTGTGTATGATAAACCCATTGTTTCATGTTCTCTGTGTGTGTGTATATAAATCTCTCCTCTGTTTTTTCCACCAAATGCATCCGATGAAGTGAGCTGTAGCTCACGAAAGCTTATGCTCTAATAAATTTGTTAGTCTCTAAGGTGCCACAAGTACTCCTTTTCTTTTTGCGAATACAGACTAACACGGCTGCTACTCTGAAACCTCTCCTTACAGTGTGTATGATAAACCCATTGTTTCATGTTCTCTGTGTGTGTGTATATAAATCTCTCCTCTGCTTTTTCCACCAAATGCACCCGATGAAGTGAGCTGTAGCTCACGAAAGCTTATGCTCTAATAAATTTGTTAGTCTCTAAGGTGCCACGGGTACTCCTTTTCTTTTTGCGAATACAGACTAACACGGCTGCTACTCTGAAACCAAAAGCAAAGAGCATCATATCCACCTTGCCCCATGGGCCACTTGGTCTGTGACTGTTCAAAGAGGTCAAGCAGGCAGCGCTGCCTCATGATCCCAGGTTATTGATCGCTGAGCATGGTCACCCCTGTCTAGATGGCCACACAATTATTATTGTTTCATTCGCCACATAACAGTGCGCATAGAAGCTAGGAACTGGAGCATCTTGGAGCCGACAAGCATTGGGGGTGCCAGGGGGAACTAATCCAGGTTTCTGCAAATATCTCTGGAGGGATTGTATTTGCTCTGTGTACACTGCATGTGAATATACATTCTGTGTACATTGTGTGTATAGTGTGCACACTCTGTGCATATCCTGTGTGTGGGAATAGTGTGTACACTGTGTGAACAGTGCATACATTGCGCTTACATTCTAGACTCACAGAAATATAGATCTGTAAGGGACCTCAATAGGTCATCTAGTCCAGTCCCTACACTGACACAGGACTAAGTATTACCTAGAGCATTCCTGACAAATGTTTGTCCAACCTGTTCTAAAAAAAATCTTCAATAATGGAGATTCCACAACCTCCCTAGGTAATTTGTTCTAGTGCTTAAAAATCCTTACAATTAGGAAATTTTTCCAAATGTTTAACCTAAATCTCCCTTGCTTCAATTTAAAGCCATTACTTTTTATCCTGTCCCCAGTGGGTAAGAACAATTTATCACCCTTCTCTTTATAACAACTTTTTATGTATTTAGAGACTGCTATCATGTCCCCTGTCTGTTTTCTCGTCTCCAGACTAAAAAAACTCCCCAAGTTTTGTCAATCTTTTCCCACAGGTCTTATTTTCTAGAGCTTTAATGATTTTGTTCCTCTCTTCTGGACTTTCTCCAATTTGTCCACATCCTTTCCGCAGAGTGGTGCCCAGAACTGGACACAGTACTCATTGAGGCCTTATCAGTGCTGAGCAAAGTGGAAGAATGACTTCTCGTGTCTTGCTTGCAACAGTCTTGCTAATATATCCCATAGTGATGTTCACTATTTTTTGCAACAGTGTTACATTGCTGACACGTTTAGTTTGTGATCTACTGTAACCCCCCGGTCCTTTTCTGCAGTACTCCTTCATTGTACACACTATACACACACACAAACGTGTTACATTTTGGATGTATATGCTGTGTCTGGTGTGCACACTGTATTTGTATTTACTGTATATTTGTATGTGTACCGTGTGTATATGCTGTGTGTAGTGTAGTCTGTATTGTGTGTGTACGCTATGTGTAGTTGAGCGTGTACATGCTGTGTAGTGTATATTTTTTGTAGTGTGTACATTATGTGTGACAACATAGTGTGTGTATGTGGTGCGACTCTATGTGACATGACCCCAGTGTGTGTATGCTGTGTGGGACTGTACATTACATGAACATAGTGTGTGTGCTGTGCGCAACTTCGCATGTACCCAGTGTATGCATGACTAGCACTCCACTACCTAGGAAGAAGAAGGCCTAAGAGCAGGGGTGAAAATAACTCAAGGGACGCACAGAACCCGAGGTTCTGAGCAAGGTGGGGGTGGGGCCTCGGGCAGAAGGGGGCGGGGCTGCGGCTAGACTCCCGTAGCCAGCCCTTCAACGCGGCCAGGTGGCGATTTAAAGGGCCTGGGGCTCCGGGCCGCCACCACCGCTACCCTGGGGCTCAGGCGGCGATTTAAAGGGCCCGAGGCTCCAGCTGCTGGCTTACTTTCACCTCTGCCTAAGAGAAGGGCAGCGTAGCATCCTTCATGCTACCTCCTACTCAGAAGTATCTGTTTGAAGGGTTGGGTGTAGCGAGAGTAGAATACACTTGTTAATTGCACATAAATAAATAATATGTAAATAAGTCTCTCGAGGAATGTTTGATGACTTCATTCTTTTCTTTGCAATAGGTACTTCACACTGAGGCCCTTCCCTCCCCTTAACCTTAGAACCCCTCATACCCTTAGCCCAGCCCTGGCTCTATGAGGCGTTTCTCACGGCCATGCATTTGGTAGGGCCCTACACACACCCAGCGCGTGGGACCGGGCGTGACACGCACCCAGTGTGCGCGTGCGCTGTGCGACCGCGCATGACCATTCACCCATACCCAGCCCTTGTGGGTGACTGGGCGTGACACGCACGCGCACGGGACGCTTATCCCAGGGGCGCCTGTTCTGAGAGGGCCTCTGCCCGGGCCCGCATTCATGGTGCACGCGGCGGCCGATTTCCAAACAGGCCCCTCGTGGCGCGCTCTTTCACCGCCCAGGGCGGGAACGAGCTCGGAGCAGGGGCGTAACCGCCCAGCGCGGAGCGCGAGCCGTTCTCGCGGCTGCGGGTGAGAAGCCACGTGCTGGTGGGTCACCGCCCATCGCACGTGTCTCAGCGGCGCCGAACGAGGGGCGGCTCTTCCCGCCGAGGGGCAGGGGCAGGGGCCCCGCCCGCCTGGACGCAAGCCAGGAAGGGACTCGCCCGCTGATTGGCTCGCGGTGACCCCGTGACTGGAGGGGGCGAGGCGCCCGCCGCCAGGTCGGAGCGGGCATGGCGGCGGCGCCGGGGGTGACGGAGCGCTACTTCACGCGCTGGTACAAGCCAGGTACTTGCCCCTCCCCCCCGCGGGGGGGTCGCGCGGGAACGGGGCCCAACCCTGTAACGGGGGGGATGGGCCGGGCCCCCCCTAAGCCCGCCCGGGGGCGGGGGCTGGTGGTAGAGCTCGGCCCAGGGTCCGCCTCGCTCCCGTGCAGAGCCCGCCGGGCGCGACCGGCCCCTGTGCGTGTGCGCTGCGGCTCCCGGGGGCGCGTCCCTCGGCCGCGGCCGGGCTGTCAGCTCGTTCCCGGCTTAGCCGCTGCCCTCCCTGCCAAGGGGCTGAGCTCGCAGCTGGCGTGAGAGCCTGGCTTGGGTGAGCCAGGCCGCCCAGTTGAAAGCCCCACTGAGCTTGGGTGGGCGGGTTTTGTTAGTGCTGGGGGGCGGGGTGGTGGTGTACATACTGCCCTTGTCACGTGAGGGCTGGTCTGTGCCGTTACTTTAAGTGCGTCCGTGTGAAACGAAGCAGGGTAACTTCCTTGTGTAGATGCAGATGTCTGGGGACAGAGGTGCCTTATACCGGTACAGCCTATTCCAGTAAACTGGAGAGAATAAAAGTCAGCGTTGTAAGGCAGCTTTGTTCCAGTCTACCTGAGCCCGCAGTAAGGATTGCATATCTAACTATTTGGGTAAGAACAAAACACTCCCTGCTGCTGTGCTGAGACAGCTGCCTTTCATGCTGACCACTGTTGTCTCCTGGTTTTCTTGGACTCATTTGCTAGTCTGCCTGTATCCATCTGTTGTCTCTTGTTTTATACTTAGATTGTAAACTCCTTGAGCCTGCAGGGCTGCCTCTTTGTTCTGTGTTGTACATCAGCTGGTGCCCTGAGGTGTTCTTCTGTCACTGGAGCTGCGAGGTGCTGTGAGAATACAAATACAGAAACTCCTCACTTAATAGTGCAGTTATATTCCTGAAAAATGCAACTTTAAGTGAAACTCTGTTAAGTGAATCCAATTTCCTCATAAGAATGAATGTAAATAGGGGGGTTTAGGTTCCAGGGAAATTTTTTTTTTTTTTTGCGCCATATAGTACTACTGTTGGGAGGTGCCCTCGCCTTACCCCACTCAGGCACAGCCCACTGGCACTGGAGACAATAAGGCAGGCAAGGAGGCTGAAGGTGCTGTAGGCTAGGAGAAGCACAGTGGCAGCTTTCCCTACTCTGCAAGCACAAGGGGCCGGGGGCTCAACCCTCGGTTGGCCCGCCCCCTCCACCCCATCCCCCAAGCCGCCACCCTTAACCTGCCTCTTCTCCCCCCCTTCCCATTTATTCCTTCCCCCATGTCCTAACTCCTTCTCCCCCCCCCCCCCCTCCTGCCCACAGCAATCAGCTGGCTTGTGGTGTTCAGGAGGTGGGGAGGAGCAAGGACACAGTGCGCAGGCTCCCCCTACCTCCTGAGTGCTGCAAACCAGCTGATTTCTGTAGGTAGGAGGGAGGGGGGAGGCACACCGCATCCTTGCTCCTCCCCCTCCCTCCTGAACATTGCAAGCCAGTAGTGTAGCTAGAGGGGAGCGGGGCTGCAGCGCTCCCCCATTGAGCACAGGTGGTGCCTTGTCAACATCTTGTTGCCTTTTAAATGTTCACCTGTTGAGGGAGCAGGGGGAGCAATCCAAAAAAAAAAAAAAAAAGGCGCCACCTGCTGCGGCACTTTTACTCACCCAGGGGTGCTCTGGGTCTTCGGCGGCAGGACCTTCAGTGCAGCCAAAGACACCCGGAGCAAATGAGGGCCCACCGCCTTAGCGCCGCTGGGTGAGTAAAAGTGCCACAATGGGTGGCGCCTTTTTTTTGGATCGCTCCCCCCGTTCCTTCCACCTGGCTACACGGTTGCCGCAAGCCAGCTGATTGCCACGGGCAGGAGGTGGGGGGAGCAGGAGAAGGTGCTGATCTGTAGGGTCTGCAGGCAGGTGGGAAGCACTGTGGGGATGGGCGTAGAGGAGCTGATAGGAGGGCTGTCAGCTGTGGACAAAGCAAGCAGCCAGAGGACGTTATAGTGAAGCATTACACAACTTTAAATGAAGCATGTTCTGTAATTGAGCAGGGATGTAAGATGGAAACAATATTAAGCGAGAGGATGTTAAGTGGGGAGTTAATGTCGTACTCCTGAGGAAATTCTGCACCAAAACCTAAAAATTCTGTCCACAAAATTTTAAAATTCTGCAAGTTTTATTTGTCAATAAATAAATGTAGAGGCTCTGCCATGGCAGTGGGGAGTGCAGGCCACTGGCTTGCTGAAGGTGGGAGATCATCCAACAGCCTCCCCACCCCTGGGACACAGACTCAGTGGTGAGGCTGCACCCGATCCTGACACAGCACAAGGCCTGGATCTGCCCTAGAAATGCCCTGGGGCCCTGCCCCTCTGCTCCAGGCACACCAGGTGTGGGGCAGACAGGCTCAACCAGGCAGAATCCAAGTTTGGAGGGGCTCAGTGTGTGTGTGTGGAATCTAGGTGTGGGGTGAGAGTGTTCTGTGTGGGACTGTCTGGGTGCAGGCAGCTCAGTGGGGGGTATAGGTGTGGATGCACAGAGGCTCGGGGTGGGGGGAGGGAGGTTCCAGGTGCAGGGGCAGTGGGACTCTGCAAAGGCTTCCAGGTGAAGCTGGCTGGGGCTCAGCAGTGGGGTCTGATTGCTGGGAGAATGGGGCTTGGTGGGGCAGGGATCTGGGTACAGCTAGTTGGGGGTCAGTGGTGTGGGGGCTCAGGGTGGTGCAGGGGAAGGGACATCAGAGTTGGGGTTTGAGTGAAAGGAGCTCAGTGGGGGGTGGTCTTGGTGCAGGGATGGGGGTTTGGAGGCAGGGGGTCTGGGTGCAGAGGGCTCCAGATGCAAGGGTTGAGGTTCACTGGGATGGGGTTTGGGTATGGAGGGCTAGGGGGGTTCTGGATGTACCTGCTGAGGCTTGGCAGGGGTATCTGGGTATGGGAGGTCCAGTTGCAAGGGGGTTGGGTGGATTGGGGAGCAGCAGTGACTCCTCACTCACAGTTGAGGAGTGGTGGGGGCAGGAAGCAGGGAAGGCTGCTGAGCTTCTTGTATCTGGGGGAGGTTTCTGGGGTGGGTCTGCCACAGCTTTTACAAAGGAGGAAAATATGACTCCTGTTCTACAGATGGGGGAACTGAGGCACAGAGATTGCTCTTCATCATCTTCAAACCTCCACTGAAGTGTTTAGGAATCTACTTCATGAACTATAAGTCCATCTTAGTATGCAGAAATACGTTTCAGTGTATTGGTTCTTGCATGTTTCTAGCTTAGTGTCGTGATTGGTTTTGGTTCTTTTTTACAGATGTTAAGGGTAATCTATGTGAGGACCACTGTATATTGCAGCATTCTAATAGGTAAGTAAAATCTGGTTAAGTTCTTAGGATATTTGTTTTGCACTACTAGTTTGAAAACACATCTTTAATAAAGAGCTAATCTTTTCAACACTGAAAGGATATTTGGGTTCTTTGTATTTCAGAGTAAGCACCATCGTTCTTTGACAGCCTCTTTATTAACACTTTAGTTACCCTAAGTACATAGCTAAGTAAATCAGACACAATATTTAGGTTTTAATATTAGAAAACCTAATATGAATGAGTATTTTTGAAATTTTTTCAACAAGCCTTTTTACTGACATATTTCCATTTGTTGGTATAAATTTGGAATATGTATTTTGCTAGTGTATGATAACCTAAAACTGAAATTCATCAGTCTAGTGAAATGCAAATTACTAGATCAGTTAATTTTAGTTTCTGATGGTTGTAATATATAAATGTAAAGTATCTTCTCTTACTAAAATATTTTGGACTTTTTTTAAATATCAGAAGATATTATGATGGTTTTTATATTTGGTCATAATATACCTACTCTGACTCCAGTTGACAGCATTTGGGCCAAAAACGTTTAAGGAATTATTCTGTAATACAAGTCTCATTTTAAAATTTTTTAGTGATGTTGCTGAGTATGTCTCCTATAAGTTGCAAGTATGAACAAATGACCTCCCATTTTTAAAATGAGGTTTTACGATGAAAATCATTGGGTAAGAATGGTATCAGGGTACTTAACAGCTCTCTTTTTGGGTATTGCGTCTGCTTAAACTAGTTAAGTTTGTAGTTCTCTTAGTCCTGTAGTCAGCACAACTCAGAGTGTAAGTTGGATTCAATTTCTTCTGCATTCTCAACAGAACTGAATACAAAATTACAGTTGTTAACCCATAGGGCTACTCATTGACTGCAGAACCTCTACTACTAGCGATTTATGCACGAGAAGGCAGAACATAACTTGACTTTCAGAGCCCAGGCAAGGTTTGCAGGGTGGGTACCTGTAAAATTATTGTAACTTGTAAAAGTTTCAATAATGTGTATAAAAGTCACTAAGCTGACATTGAGTCCCATGATGCCACTTTCCAATGAGGCCCATTTTTTAAAGGAAAGCTACTGACTTTAGCTTAAATAAAAAAAAATTTTTAAAGCAGATTTAAAAAGATTGGAATATATTTTAAAACTTTTATGAATTGAGAAGCTGTGTAATCTCTTGAGGCTACAATTGTAGTAATTACAATAAGGAACATAAGAATGGCCATACTGGGTCAGACCAAGGAAGGCATCTGGATGGTGCCTATCAGAACATGAAGATCAGTACTATGGGAAGACACACAGGGAACACTTTTTTTAGAAGCAGTCTGTGCTCTAATATTATGATTGGATCTCTGATTCTGACAAAAAGTGTAAGTATTAAGTAGTTGTATTAAATGAGAAAAAAAATTAACCTTCCAGGGTGGGAGGATATTGGACTTGGGTCCTATTTTGTTTCTTTCAAGTATAAAAAGTGCCCAACTTTGTTCAAAAAAGGCTGTTTGGTTTTTTTCTGATTTTTTTTTAAAATATTAGAGCATCAGGTCATGTCTACCCTGGAACGTTTTATGGTTACTTGAACTTGTAAAATTAACAGTACAAAGGATATGTACCAAGCACATCTTGGGCACAGCCACAATCTAAATAGTTAAGTCACTGCAAGCTGAGTAATTGAGGCCAAGAGATTCAACTTTGTTTTGTTTTATACATGTAACACCAATAAACATTTGGAAGAAAGATGTATGTTGTTGATTTATTTCTCCTTCCAGTTAAGGTGTGAGAGCTGACACACATCTTTGAAGTCTTCCAGCACAATAGGGAAGAATAGACTTAATAAAAAGAAAAGGAGTACTTGTGGCACCTTAGAGACTAACAAATTTATTTGAGCATAAGCTTTCGTGAGCTACAGCTCACTTCACCGGATGCATTACAATGAAGTGAGCTGTAGCTCACGAAAGCTTATGCTCAAATAAATTTGTTAGTCTCTAAGGTGCCACAAGTACTCCTTTTCTTTTTGCGAATACAGACTAACACAGCTGCTACTCTGAAACCTGTCAAAATAGACTTAATGTTCCTGATCTTTCTTGGGTACAAATCAAGAACTTTAGAAAAATACACAGCAGAAAACCTCATTTCAGTCTTGTTTCTTACAACACAAAGAAGCAAAAGGGACACACATCCTCTTTTTAAAACTTTACCAGTCACATTGAACAGCTGTTGAAGACTCCTGCTGTTCCTTTGTCTGCTTGCAACTCTGATCTTCCGGTCCTGCTAGAAATCATAAGGCCGATGATAAAGTAGAAAACAGTCATATTAGTTCATACTCAGCTTTGTACAGAGTACATTAACAAACTAGTGATTCAGCTAATCTTTTAAAATTGGATTAGGAGCTATTTATTCCTACTTCTAAAACTCTTTGGTACTTGGGGCTTCCTCCAAAGCGGAGAACCTCTTCCTCTCCAAGTTCCTGAACAAGGGGATGGGGAGCTCCATGCACTCCCTATTCTTCAACAGGACTGAAACATTGGGTTTCACACAATCCCTTTCTTCAGTCACTATCCCCATGAATGGGGCTGGGGAGTAACAGAAGTCCATAAAGGCCTGGGGAGCCCTCTTCACTCTCTCAAGCAGGGAGTTCACAGAGAGAACCCTCCGGATCCCTATATGAAGCAGGAATTAGTGGGGTGGGGTCGTGGGGAGGAAAGGAGTGGGTAGTTCTTTACTTGCAGGGACTCCTCTGCAGTTCCCAGAGAGGAGTTACGCTGCTGCTGAAGAGCAGGCAGACACATATGTGCATAGAGAGGGGAGCCTATTTTGCTGTTCTTGGGCCCACCCAATCTCTCTCCCTGAATATAACTTGATTAAAAAAAACAAAACAAAAAAAACCCACTTCCAAGAAAGAACACTAGATATGCTATTAAAGGGCTTTTTATCCAACTTGGATACTTAACATTCAAGATGAAAGTGTTGCTTTAATGACATTAAATGGAAAAAATAATTTCTCTTCTTGCGTATGTTATCAACACTGAAAATAAACTGAAATGGGAAATAGTCACTTGTAACCTTTTTATATTGTCAGCATCTTTTGTATTCAGCGCTTTATTTTGTACCCTTTAGATGAGTATATTATTAATAAGGTTTGCTCTAATAAGGCTAGTCCCATGAAAATATCAATATCCTCTCCCTGCCCTATTCCCAAAGCCAGGTCTAAATGCAGTGGCCTGGTATGGAGGCCTAAATGTCCTTGACCACTCCTAGCTGTTGAGAGGGGGTAGAACTTGTTCTCTTTCTCTTCTTCTGCAGAAGGGCCAATGCCATTCTGTGTTTTTCCTCTTCCTGTCTTCTCCAGATGCGATGTAGACATTTTTCCTGTTCTTAATGGTATGCACACTGCATCTCAAGCAAGAGCAAAGTAGTAGTGGGCAGTTAGAGCTGCTCCTCTTCTGAAGGGTTTCCAGCAACTGAGGATGACATTTGTCTCTAGTGTTCCTGAATGTAGCTGGCCTCAGCTCAAATGCCAGTCACTAATAGGAAAAGACCCATGCCAGGGCATAACCCTGGGTGATAATGGACCAATAAAAGAAGCTGGGGGAGGGACCCTTCTAAATAAAGTAAATGGAAAAAGCAAAGACTAAAATGGTATACTAACAAAGGCAGGAAGCTGAGAATCAACAGACATGCAACCACTCTGTTTCAAGCCATAGGCAGTTGGGAAGGAACTGGGTGGCAGTGGTCTGCACCTCCTTATATGCCCTTGTTTGGAGGTAAGAGGACTCCTCTGCACAGGCCTGCACATTCTGTGCTCTCTGATTGAGAGTGCACAGGCATGCTGTGGTGGAACACCCATAGGGCCATATACTCAAAGTAGTATAATCAGGTCAACCTACTTCTGCTGCTGCCCGGGAAGCAATTTTAGGCAGCAGCAAGATAGAGCCCTCTCACCTTGCATAAAACACTCCTATATACTGGCTGTAAATATCTGCCAAAGAACCTTTTCTATTGACTGAGGACTATTTTTACTCCTGGTGGAATTCTGCACCAAAAATTTTAAAATTCTGTGCACAATATTTTAAATTTCTGCAAAATTCTGTATATTTTGTCAAAATAAGACTATCACACCATTTTCAATCCTTTTGGTAATTTATTTCAAATACCTGTCAGCAAGTATGTCTGTAACAATAGAGACAACAAAACCCAATTCCCCCAGAAGTAGAGTGTTAAAGAAGCCCCTATGACAACCCATTTCCTGTTTCTCTGTTATGCTTTTGTTGGGTGCCTCAGTTTGGGTGTTTTAACATGTGCCACCTGGGCATATTTTAGGGGGAATACTCTGCCCCTCTGGTCTCAGACACACACATCCCCTCCCCAAGCCCATCTGCGGGGCAATCCTTGGCCCACACATCTGCATCAGCTGCCCCCCAGAGCCCTGCTGCAGGTTGCCCAGACACCTACACCCCCTGAGCCCAGCTGCAGGTCATGCCCCAGACCAGACACCCACACTCTCTACCTCCAGAGCCCAGCTGCATGGTGCCCCCAAGACCACACACCCACCCCCCAGAGCCCAGCTTGAGTAGGCCCAAGCCCAGACACCCACGGTCCCTACTGCACAGAGCCTAAGGATTCAAAGGAAAAACATCCTAATGCTGAGTCTCGGGCTTGTATGGAGTTTCCTGCATGGTGCCTTCTTCCTTCAGGATGTGCCAGGAACCACAGCTGCCCAGCAGCCTTCCCTCCCCTCTCCCCCAGCAGTGTCCTGTATTTGTGAGCTGGGCTCTGCTGGGTTCAATGGCCCCTAGTGGCAGCCAGCAGCTCTGCAGCACCAGTTCTGGGGCGGAACAACAAAATTCTGTGCAGAACATTAATTCTGCACAAGTTATGCAGTGGCACAGAATTCCCCCAGGAGTGTACTTTAGCCTTGCTTATTGATCTGTCATGCCACAGGCAGACTTTTGGGAAAATGGTTATTCTCCAGTTGCTGTTGGAGAAGCTGGATCTGCCTTAGGTCTCAAAGATTTTTGGCCCATTGAAATACTAGCAGGCTGGCCTCATTTTGAGACCAGCTGCGAGGGTTGGGTACCCAAGAACATTGTTTCACTTAATTTCTGATGGCACTTAATAATGGTATTATAGGTGTTCCTCCTACTGGAACTGCAGCTGCTCAGGCTGGTTCTAGACCCTGTGGCTTTAGCAGTATTTCTGTATTCTTTCCCTGGTTTCCCTAGTTCTGTGGTGAACTGAAGTAGCTCCCTACAACACTGCCTTTCTCAGACCCTTCTAGATAAAGTGTAGATAAAGTTGCTTTTGAGTTGTCAGAGTCTCTTTCTGAGGAGGAGGAAGGGTGTCTTAGAGACTAGGGCTCAAGTGTCAGCGACCCTGGTGTGCGTTGTCTTTGACTTTAACATTTGAGGAGATTGGTATTTATTCACATTGATGGCTTCATTGGCCACATTGCTGTCTCAGCATGCTGTGCTTAACTGTTTTCTTTAAGGTGAAATGTTCTCCATCTAAAATGATTAGAGTTGGTGCTATTATATAAATTTTATTTTTTGCCAATGGTTTTCTTGTCTAAATTTGACACTCTGAGAGCTTGGGTATTAAGCTCAACCCCTTTAAGCCATGATGGTCAGTCATCTCGAGGATTCATACAAACATTAGATCAATTCTATTATAGTTGAATCACTGGACGTACAAATCTGCATTACTGAGTGTCTTCAAGTACACTGCTCATCTCCCTGCAATGCTTGATGTGTGAAGGAACAGAATCAACTTCGTTTTTAGCTGTTTAAGCAAAGATGCCTCTTCTCTAGACTTTAGTCCTCAGTTATGTGGTGGTTTGCTTAGGCCTGGTTTACTCTACAGAGTTAGGTCGAGGTAGGGCTATTTACGCTGACCTAACTCAAGTGTCTACATTACAGTGGTGCTCCTGTTGATGTAAGTTGTCCACTACAGCGATGTAATAACTCCACCTCCCCGAGAGGCGTAGCACTTAGGTCGATGTAGTTAAGGTGATGCAGTGTTTAAACAGACACTGCATGACTTACATCTCCTGTTGGCCGTCAGCCCAGCAAGGGGCTCACAGCAGGTGCCCCCCCTTCCCATCAAGCTGTCAGCCCCAGGATGAATGTGAAATAATAGCAACTGTGAAACTGACAAGAATGTCAATTTCACTGGTGGTAGGCTCTCTGCTGTGAAATTGAGCTCTGTCCTGGGGGGGTTGAGGGCTCCAGCTGTGAGCCCCATGTAGCTGTCAGTGCCCCACAATGCCCCACTTCAGTTGGTGCAAGCACTACTGGTGAAGACACACACCACTGGCAGAAGGAGGGTAGTTGATTTAATTGCTGTGGCAGCTGAAGATCAACCTAACTTACGTTGATCAAATTTTGTAGTGTAGATATGCCCTTATGTATTTGAGGTTTCCTAATAGCAGAGCCTCATGTACTCTGTGGCACCAGCCATTTCTCTTGTTTTTCAATTCCTGTCTGTTTGCTCAGAAGTAATAATGGTATTGAATTCAATCTTTCAACTCTTTTGGCCTTGTACACACTTCACAGGTTAATTAGTCTCAAACTTTTTCTTCTGTGTTCATCCAGCACATTCTCAGTCTTCTTCTATTTCTAGTTCCTTGCACTCTGGGTGTGAATCACCAGGTATGGTATACTTTCCAGGTCTTTTTTTGACACATGTCCAAAGCATTGTAGTTGTCTGTCTTGAATCTTTTGCAACAGTGTCATTTCTTGTCCTAGCTGTTTTCTTAACTTAAATTTTTATTTTCTGCTGTCCTGAAACTCTCAGCCAGTTCATTTCTGTAGTCGACAACTTTCGTTCATCAGCTTACCTCAGAGCCCAGACATTCCAACCCATACAGTGGTATTGACATGGCACGGTCTCATATACACTAATTTTTATTTCTATTGAAATGTCATTAGCCTTCCAGATCTTGCAGCTTTTCTGAGTACAGTAGCAGCTAGTCTGATTCTTCTTATGTCTTCATAATTCCCATTGTTTGATAGTAGTTCTCCAAGGTACATATTTTTCCCCTTATTCTAGTTCTTTGTCTTTGACTTTACCTCTTCCTTGTGTCTTCCAATTGCCATAATTTTTGTAATCTCTACTGATCTTCAATCTGGATTTTCTGTTTTCCTTGTCTACCTTCTACAAATTCTCTGTAAATCTTAATTGGTCAATGGTATGAGGTTAGTAACATCTGCCAATCTAAGGTTATTTTCTGTTGTTCCACATAACTTTTTCCGTTTAATCTCTCAGTGCTACAGCCATTACTGCTTCCAGTACCATGCTGAACAAATCTGGTGACAGCATGCATCCTTGTCTCACTCCTACAGTCATCCTGAACGATTCCATCAACTTCTTGTCTTTTCTCACCACACTTATTGACTTGCTGTAGATGTCTTCTATCAGTTTGATTTCTCAGGGATACATATGTTCTCAAAACTTGCCATAATGCCTTCTGCCAAATACTATCAGAAGCTTGTATGAAGTTTAAGTAGTTGTAACAGGTTTAGTTGTGTTTTGTATACATCTCTGATATGTCTCATCACAATTAGCTGATCTGTTATAGTTTCTTAGTTGAAGTCTTGCCTATTCTTCTGCAAGTGCTGCTTCCACGTACCTTTTCATTGTCCTCTGCTGCATCTCAGTGAATGCTTTTCCTGGTATGCTCAATAAGTTGGTTCCTCTATAGTTCTTGCATTTAGTCTTCTCTTTTTATAGATTGGTACTATTATCACTTTCCCCCCATTTACTTAACCACAGAGCTATTCCACAAGAGAAAATGCTATGTTGTTGTTGTTTCCCAGAATCTTTTTATTTTTCAAACTTTCTATCAAGATTTTTGCTATTTCGTCTAAAAATTCTGGCACCTGCTCTCCCTTGTTTGTACTGGGGAGCGTCTCCAGGACAGTTTCGTCCACTGTATTCTGCAGGTTGCACAGTTCTTCAAAATATTCTTTACGTTGTTTGTTCATCCTCAATTACTTGGCTGTGCTTGTCTTTCACGGCTGACATCTTCAACTCGTATGCCCCGCTCAGTTCTCATTATTTTGGGATACAACATGTGTTTGTTCCTCTTCACGTATTGTTCTGCTTTTTTATATTGTTTGTAGGGCTGTCAAGCGATTAAAAAAATTAATCATGATTAATCGCACTGTTAAAGAAGACTAGATTAGCATTTATTTATATGTTTTTGGATGGTTTCTACTTTTTCTAATATTGATTTCAATTGCCACACAATATAAAGTGTACAGTGCTCACTTTATATTTATTACAAATATTTGCACAGTAAAAAAAAAATTTCAATTCACCTAATACAAATAATGTAATCTCCACCATGAAAGCTGAACTTCCAAATATAGAATTATGTACAAAAATATAACTGCACTCAAAAATAAAAATGTAAAACTTCAGAGCCTACAAGTTCACTCAGTCCTATTTCTTGTTTGTCTGAGCGATTGGCTGAACAAGTTTGTTTACATTTTGCAGGAGATAATGCTGCCTGCTTCTTGTTTACGTCACCTGAAAGTGACAACAGGTGTTTGCATGGCATTGTTATACCCGGCATTGCAAGATGTTTATGTGCCAGATGCGCTAAAGATTCATATGTCCCTTCATGCTTCAACCACCCTTCCAGAGGACGTGCGTCCATGCTGATGATGGGTTCCGCTCAATAGCAATCCAAAGCAGTGTGGACTGATGCATACTCATTTTCATCATCTGAATCAGATGCCACCATCAGAAGGTTGATTTTCTTTTTTGATGGTTCAGTTCTGTAGTTTCCGCATTGGAGTGTTTGTTCTTTTACGACCTGTGAAAACATGCTCCACACCTCATCCTTCTCAGATTTTGGAAGGCACTTCAGATTCTTAAACCTTGGGTCAAGTGCTATCGCTATCTTTAGAAATTTCACATTGGTGTCAAATTTGCAGTGAAAGTGTTCTTAAAATGAACATGTGCTGGGTCATCATCCAAGACTGCTGTAACATGAAATATATGGCAGAATGTGGGTAAACAGAGCAGGAGACATAAAATTCTCTCCCAAGGAGAGTCACACATTTAATAAACGCATTATTTTTTAAAGAGTGTCATCCGCATTGAAGCATGTCCTCTGGAATGATGGCTGAAGCATGAAGAGGCATACAAATCTTGAGTGTATCTGGTATGTAAATAACTTTTGACGCCAGCTAAAACTGTGCCATACAAACGCCTATTCTCACTTTCAGGTGACATTGTAATTAAGAAGCGGGCAGCATTATCTCCAGTAAATGCAAACAAACATGTCTCTTAGCGATTTGCTGAACAAGAAGTAGGACTGAGTGAACTTGTAGGCTCTTAAGTTTTACATTGTTTTGTTTTTGAGCGCAGTAATGTAACAAAAAAAATAATTTGTAAGTTGCACTTTCATGATAGACTGCACTACAGTACTTTTATGAAGTGAATTGAAAAATACAATTTTATTTTTAGTGCAAATATTTGTAATAAAATATAAAGTGAGCACTGTACATTTTGTATTCTGTGTTGTAATTGAAAGCAATGTATTTGAAAATGTAGAAAAACATCCAAAAATATTTAATAAATTTCAATTGGTATTCTATTGTTTAACAGTGCGATTAATCTTTTTAATGATGATTAATTTTGAGTTAATCACGAGTTAACTGCGATTAAATCAACAGCCCTAATCATAAGGGCTAGAAACACTTTTTTTAAAAACAAAAGCTGAGCATAATCCTGTATCAGGTCCATGGCATATTTTCTATTGGGTACTACCCTAGTGTACACCGCTTTTTGTAGGGAATGAGGTTTTCAGCTCTAGGCCTGATGTTACACAGCCAATTCACTTTTAATATGTGCATATTACTACTATGAGGTGATAATGCCTAGACTGCACTTTGACTTAATCTGCCTTTAAAAATCAATGATTGTACATCATAATCTACAGGCCCTACAGTTTCCAATGTATTTTTGATACAAAATTATGTTTTGTAACATTATTAGTCTTGATAGAGTGAATTTAAAGTCTATTTGATTCTCATTTGAGAAACATTCCCTCTTATAATAAAGCTTAGTCAGCTCCATGAAACTCCTTCTTAAAATGTACCAAAACACTTAATTAAAGGGGATTAACTCATTTCTAGAACTTTAGCTAGCTGTACTCTCATTTCATAGCCTTGATGCCTCTTCAACTTTTACTGAATTGTCCTATTCTAGTATTCACCATCTGAGTGTTTTCTTTAATGACAGGTTTCAGAGTAGCAGCCGTGTTAGTCTGTATTCGCAAAAAGAAAAGGAGTACTTGTGGCACCTTAGAGACTAACAAATTTATTAGAGCATAAGCTTTTGTGAGCTACAGCTCACTTCATCGGATGCATTTGGTGGAAAAAAACACAGGAGAGATTTACATACACACACACAGAGAACATGAAACAATGGGTTTATCATACACACTGTAAGGAGAGTGATCACTTAAGATAAGCCATCACCAGCAGCAGGGGGGGGAAAGGAGGAAAACCTTTCATGGTGACAAGCAAGGTAGGCTAATTCCAGCAGTTAACAAGAATATTAGAGGAACAGTGGGGGGTGGGGTGGGGGGGGGAGAAATAACATGGGGAAATAGTTTTACTTTGTGTAATGACTCATCCATTCCCAGTCTCTATTCAAGCCTAAGTTAATTGTATCCAGTTTGCAAATTAATTCCAATTCAGCAGTCTCTCGTTGGAGTCTGTTTTTGAAGCTTCTTTGTTGAAGTATAGCCACTCTTAGGTCTGTGATCGAGTGACCAGAGAGATTGAAGTGTTCTCCAACTGGTTTTTGAATGTTATAATTCTTGACGTCTGATTTGTGCCCATTCATTCTTTTACGTAGAGACTGTCCAGTTTGGCCAATGTACATGGCAGAGGGGCATTGCTGGCACATGATGGCATATATCACATTGGTAGATGCGCAGGTGAACGAGCCTCTGATAGTGTGGCTGATGTGATTAGGCCCTATGATGGTGTCCCCTGAACAGATATGTGGACAGAGTTGGCAACGGGCTTTGTTGCAAGGATAGGTTCCTGGGTTAGTGGTTCTGTTGTGTGGTGTGTGGTTGCTGGTGAGTATTTGCTTCAGATTGGGGGGCTGTCTGTAAGCAAGGACTGGCCTGTCTCCCAAGATCTGTAAGAGTGATGGGTCGTCCTTCAGGATAGGTTGTAGATCCTTGATGATGCGTTGGAGAGGTTTTAGTTGGGGGCTGAAGGTGATGGCTAGTGGCGTTCTGTTGTTTTCTTTGTTGGGCCTGTCCTGTAGTAGGTGACTTCTGGGTACTCTTCTGGCTCTGTCAATCTGTTTCTTCACTTCAGCAGGTGTAGTATTGTAGTTGTAGGAATGCATGATAGAGATCTTGTAGGTGTTTGTCTCTGTCTGAGGGGTTGGAGCAAATGCAGTTATATCTTAGAACTTGGCTGTAGACAATGGATCGAGTGGTATGATCTGGATGAAAGCTAGAGGCATGTAGGTAGGAATAGCGGTCAGTAGGTTTCCGATATAGGGTGGTGTTTATGTGACCATCGCTTATTAGCACCGTAGTGTCCAGGAAGTGGATCTCTTGTGTGGACTGGTCCAGGCTGAGGTTGATGGTGGGATGGAAATTGTTGAAATCATGGTGGAATTCCTCAAGAGCTTCTTTTCCATGGGTCCAGATGATGAAGTATGTCATCAATGTTGCGCAAGTAGAGTAGGGGCATTAGGGGACGAGAGCTGAGGAAGCGTTGTTCTAAGTCAGCCATAAAAATGTTGGCATACTGTGGGGCCATGCGGGTACCCATCGCAGTGCCGCTGATTTGAAGGTATACATTGTCCCCAAATGTGAAATAGTTATGGGTGAGGACAAAGTCACAAAGTTCAGCCACCAGGTTAGCCGTGACAGTATCGGGGATACTGTTCCTGACGGCTTGTAGTCCATCTTTGTGTGGAATGTGGGTGTAGAGGGCTTCTACATCCATAGTGGCTAGGATGGTGTTTTTAGGAAGATCACCAATGGACTGTAGTTTCCTCAGGAAGTCAGTGGTGTCTCGAAGATAGCTGGGAGTGCTGGTAACGAAGGGCCTGAGGAGGGAGTCTACATAGCCAGACAATCCTGCTGTCAGGGTGCCAATGCCTGAGATGATGGGGCGTCCAGGATTTCCAGGTTTATGGATCTTGGGTAGCAGAAAGAATACCGCAGGTCGGGGTTCTAGGGGTGTGTCTGTGCGGATTTGTTCTTGTGCTTTTTCAGGGAGTTTCTTGAGCAAATGTTGTAGTTTCTTTTGGTAACTCTCAGTGGGATCAGAGGGTAATGGCTTGTAGAAAGTGGTGTTGGAGAGCTGCCTAGTAGCCTCTTGTTCATTCTCCGACCTATTCATGATGACGACAGCACCTCCTTTGTCAGCCTTTTTGATTATGATGTCAGAGTTGTTTCTGAGGCTGTGGATGGCACTGTGTTCTGCATGGCTGAGGTTATGGGGTAAGCGATGCTGCTTTTCCACAATTTCAGCTCGTGCACATCGGCGGAAGCACTCTATATAGAAATCCAGGCTGCTGTTTCGACCTTCAGGAGGAGTCCACCCAGAATCCTTCTTTTTGTAGTGTTGGCAGGAAGGTCTCTGTGGGTTAATATGTTGGTCAGAGGTGTGTTGGAAATATTCCTTGAGTCTGAGACGTCGAAAATAGGATTCTAGGTCACCACAGAACTGTATCATGTTCGTGGGGGTGGAGGGACAACAGACTCCAACGAGAGACCGCTGAATTGGAATTAATTTGCAAACTGGATACAATTAACTTAGGCTTGAATAGAGACTGGGAAAGGAGTAGTCATTACACAAAGTAAAACTATTTCCCCATGTTATTTCTCCCCCCACCTCCCCCCCCACTGTTCCTCAGATATTCTTGTTAACTGCTGGAATTATCCTACCTGCTTGTCACCATGAAAGGTTCCCACCCCCCCACTGCTGGTGATGGCTTATCTTAAGTGATCACTCTCCTTCCAGTGTGTATGATAAACCCATTGTTTCATGTTCTCTGTGTGTGTGTGTATATAAATCTCTCCTCTGTTTTTTCCACCAAATGCATCCGATGAAGTGAGCTGTAGCTCACG
This sequence comes from Dermochelys coriacea, assembly GCF_009764565.3. Lineage (NCBI taxonomy): Eukaryota > Metazoa > Chordata > Testudines > Dermochelyidae > Dermochelys > Dermochelys coriacea. Next base: position 154,255,997 of record NC_050069.1, on the reverse strand, counting down.
AAAGCTTATGCTCTAATAAATTTGTTAGTCTCTAAGGTGCCACAAGTACTCCTTTTCTTTTTGAGTGTTTTCTAGAACTCATAAAGCTGGTGATCTTAAAATACATTATAAAATTCAATGTTGATGTGTAAAACAAGGAAATACCTTACAGAGGTGATACTGTCATCAAGAAAACTTTGCTGTTGCATTTGAGGAAAGATCACTTAAAAATAGCATAGATTGCAATGCGGATGTGTGACATTTAGAAATTGGCATACCGTGACTCTGGCTGATCCATCAGTTGAGTAAGTTTGCTACTGCTGTCATAATAGTTTGATAGATTTCACTCGTAAACGACCTGTGAAATTTCCTATTTGCAGTTCTTATATGGCATCTGTATAAAACTTGTTCAGTTTTCAAGTAAAAAGATGGCTTTAACTACCTGCTTTGCAATTTCAATCTGCCATCTGAAAATAAAGCATGGATGCTTAATGAATTGTAAAAAGAAAAGGAGTACTTGTGGCACCTTAGAGTTATGCAACTATATATAACTATATATATATATATATATTATAACTAGTTATGCGACCCCCGAGCATGCTCTAATAAATTTGTTAGTCTCTAAGGTGCCACAAGTACTCCTTTTCTTTTTGCGAATACAGACTAACACGGCTGCTACTCTGAAACCTGTCATTAATGAATTGTGTATCAGTGATGACAGATCTGCAGGCCAATTTCCAGCTAGTGATACAACTGTGCAATCCCCAAAGTTTCGAGTTACACACATGGAAATGAGGGTTGCATTTGGCTCTGCAGTTGTAATTTTAAAATGTAAGAACGGGGCAATGGATATATAAAACTTGTCATGGAAGGAAGCAGGTATAGTTGACATACAGGGTGTATCTTCACTGCAAAGTTAACTTGAATGATTGGCACTGAGGTGTGAGCAGCCACATAGTGAAACCATACCTGAATTACTATCTCTGCATTGGTGCTGCACTTAACCATGTGGCTGCTAAAACTTCTGGAGCTTTACCTCCTGGTCCTTTGCTCTGTTGTAAGCTAAGCCTCTGATTCAGTGGTCCCCAACCTTTCTTGTGGGAATAGCATATTGCCATTCCCAGAAGAGTCTGGGGGATGCCAGACACCCTGCCACTGAAATGCCGCTGAGAAGTGGTAGTGGCAAGAAACATTGCCATGGCACCCACGGGCACCGCGTTGGGGACCACTGCTCTCGTTCTTTCCCAGTGAATTGTGGGAAGGTACTGGAGGACTGTCAGTACTTGAGTGGCTTAGCCTAAGTGCTCACTACAAAGGGGGAACGTGAGCAACCCTAGTGAAAGGCTCAGAAGTTTTAGCCTGCAGTCCCAGATGAACCAGTTGATGAACCATGTTTCAGAGTAGCAGCCGTGTTAGTCTATATTTGCAAAAAGAAAAGGAGTACTTTTGGCACCTTAGAGACTAACAAATTTATTTGAGCATAAGATTTCGTGAGCTACAGCTCACTTCATCGGATGCATTTATGAAGTGAGCTGTAGCTCACGAAAGCTTATGCTCTAATAAATGTTAGTCTCTAAGGTGCCACAAGTGTTGAACTTTTCACTAAAGTTGGGTTTTGTGCATGAGGGGCAACACCCCATGAAGAGCCTGAGTGAATGATGTAGTGAAGACATGCCCTCGGTAGCAGCTGAGTTGAATAAGAAAATATTGCCTTTCACAGAACTAACCCACTGCGGGAGGGAGTTATTTGCATATTAAAAGGCTAAACAATCCCAGGGATGAAGCTTAAGTACAGAAGGTAATTGTAACTTTCCTTGCAGAATCTGTGTCATCACGCTGGCAGAAGCTCATCCTCTTCTTCAAAATGGAAAAACAATTAAGAGTATTAATTACCAAATCAGTGCCAACTGCAGTAGACTTCAAAATAAAGTCTCTGGAAAGTCAAAGCGGGTATGGCTTTTTTTTTTTTTTAAATTTTAAAACTATCTTGTCAGTTTCACTTTTTATTTAAGTCCTTGAAATGCTTACCTCTAATGGTAACATAAAAAGGATCCACTGTATCAGAGGCTGGAGTTCCTTTCCCAGAAAGAAATTTCTTGTGTTGTCTACCATTGTTGACATTGGTTCAGATCCTCCAAGATTACTAAATTAAAGAACTCCAACCTAGACTGCTAAATACCTGCAGCAGTGTCTATACTAAGCACCCCATTCCGTAGATCTGTTCTGAGCAGGATTATGTAATACTGTTACAATACCAGTGCTAGGGTTGTCTGAAGTAGGTTGCCCATGCTGGTGTTAAGTCGTGGAAAACGTCAAACTTTCCCTACTGTCTATAGGGCTTAAAGGTGTCGTCTTTTTTTTATTTTTTAAAAAAAACTAGATAAACATTAAAAGCCTCTTCAGAGACATCAAGGACTTAATGGACATGAAAACTTCCCTTTTGTTGAAAATATATATGGCAAACTTATGGGTTGTCTAAAAACAGTCACATTGAAATTACACCTTTAGTTAAACCAGTGAAAAGGCAGCGTGGATACTCATTTCAATTTAGCTTATGTTGATTTAGAACCAGAGTTTGAGCTAAATCAATTTTGGTTTAAGTAAGCTCTGAGAGATGTGTGTAGATAACTCCTGAGGGCTGGTCTACACCCAGAGAAGAACAAAATAAACATCTTTATTTTAGGACTTGTCTACATTACCTGCTGGATTGACAGGCAGCGATTGAGCCAACAGGGGTCGATTTATCGACTGCCGAGCGCTCTCCCGTCGACTCCGGTACTCCACAAGGCAAGAGACACAGGCGGAGTCGACGGGAGAGCGTCAGCTGTCCACTTACCGCAGTAAAGACACGATGGTAAGTAGATCTAAGTAAATCAACTTCAGCTACATTATTCATGTAGCTGAAGTTCTTTAATTTAGATAGATTTTCTCCCCTGCCCCCAGTGTAGACCAGGCCTTAGTTATAAGACTGTCTTATTTTCATGTAAATGTCCACACACACTTACTTCAGTTCATTTACACCTTTAAAAAGAAATCCTTAAGGGGATATCCTGCATTGTGGATAACAACGTCAGACGGTTACTTTTAGTCATGTGAAAAATTTAGAAAAAGATAAAACTAAGACCAAAAGTCTTTTAAAACAAACAATCTCGGAATATGTGACTACTTTGTACTGCTGATTGTAACAAAGTTCAGAATTCTCTCAATATGCTAGGAAGGCCACACTTTTAGAAAAAAACAAACACTTAAATTCATAAGAATTCTTTGTTTCACATGCAGGGTGCTCAGTTTCTAACAGAACTTGCCCCTCTGTGCAGGATATCTTGTTCAGATGGAGAAGAATATACTATATATAGGTAAGTAATTTTTTTTTTTTTTTGCATTTTGATTACACAGCATGGTTTTACTAACACTGGAACCTCTTTGCAGTTGTATAAGAGGGCGGTTGATGGAAGTTAATGAAAACATTCTGGATAATCCAGCTATTCTACAAGAAAAGGTAAGAATTTTGCTTACATTGAGTTTTTTTTCCCTTTTTATTCCTGTGTTATATATCATGGTCTTATTTTCTAGCCATCTACTGAGGGATACATTGCAGTTGTACTACCCAAATTTGAAGAAAGTAAGACCATAACTCAAGGACTTCTGACACAGAAGGAATACGAAGAAGTTTTGTTGAAACGTTTTAATTCCACTTCATGAAGCTCTATATTTAACTGAATACATCAATGTCTGAAACTACCCTGTAAGTAGCTTCAGAATTAAGTATTGCATAGATAACACTTGTAATCATCTACTTCCAGTATATCCCATAGTGCAAGAGTTGTAAAATTGTACAGACTTAATGTAGAGGACTAGAAATTAGTTCTTTAATTTTTATGTGTTTAACGTTTTTTAAATGAGTGACCAGTAAACAGTCATTTAATTTCATATAGAAATAAACAGTTCTAACATTTAAGTGTTCTGTATCTTTTTGACAGGTGCAGTATAGTAAAATAACTCTTTCTAGTGCTTAATGTTATAAGCAAAAAACCTTAGTTTCACCTATTTTTAGAACCCTAAGTCACAGATACTTAAATGAAGACCATTTCTGACCAAGATTCATCCCCAATCCCTAGTGTTGAGGATTTCAGCTGTTACCTCTTTGGTGCTGCAAATCCAGCATCCCCATTGTGATGTCCATTACCAGCAAAGGGGACAGAGCTACTGGTGAGAGGATGATGCCCCACAAGAATTAAATACCCTTAAGACCTGAATCCCTTAGCGTTTTTTTTCTTGTTTTACTACTTTGAGAACAGTACTGTAAGTTTTAAAGAAACAATAAAACAGACTAATCATATACAAGGCCAACAAAATAAGGTTAAGGTATGGCATCTGTACAAAGAGCAAACAGGCATCTCCAACGTTAAATGTGTATTTCACTTGTAGTTATAGTATAGTGGCTTGGAATCAAATAATGATTGGTCATAATTGCTATTAAAATATCTTTTCTAAGAGTACTAAATCTGGCACTGTAAAAATCTACTTTATGAAACTTAAATATGCCATACATGCTAAATGAAGATTTCAGTAGTTTCACATGCATTTCAAATCCTACTAAGTTTCGATAATAAATCAAAAGCAGCAGTAAGATCAGCTATTTATCACTAAAGAGCTTACAAACAAACAATTCTTAAATATTCACTGGAAATATAAAATGTTTTTGGAGGATGAACACATCATTAGTTCAGATTGACAGCAGTAAAATTAAATTATTTAAATCAAACTAGCCTAAAAAAATTGGCATGCGTGTTGCAAACCAGCAGAAGGCTTTCTGTAGACTTTTGTTCATTGCAGAAATATCTCAGTTAAGACAGCAACATTCAACGCTTGAGGCCAGAGCCTTCCAGATTATCTTCCCAATATTGGCCAACGAGACTGACAAACTTCCACAGTAGTATACGCAGCACATATCCTCAAAAACTATCCAGTTTCTCTGCATTCTAATGTCCATTAGCAGCATCTTTGGGTAAAACTTCCATTAAGATGTTCACAAGTGTTAGTTACAAAAATAACAGCATTAATGTTGAGCAAAGGAGACACATTCACATTATAAAAATACAGAAGAGTTAAAAACTGACTGATGTTGCAACTGTTACTGTTAAGTACCATGACATCTATTAGATGTGAGAAGGTCACAACAGCTTTAATTCAAATAACCTGCTTTATCTTTCACAAAAGAAAGCAACTTTGAAACTTGAGTCAGTTTGTAATTTCCACATGAAATTCTTCCATTCCTAAATACTACAATTATTTGCTCTCTAAAAATGTCAGATTTGCTACATGATGTTCCAAGGATTTTATTCCAAAGGCATCAGTTTTCCCTTCCATGCTGTTGTCATTTGTATTTGTTTGTAATCTGTTCTCTCTCCATGGATGAGGTGATCTAAGCCAGCCATTTCCACACTGTAAAAACAAAACAAAAAGCAGAGAAGCAGGATTGGTTTTATTTTTTCTCATTGCTGCAAATGGATCATTAACTCACCTTTTTCAGTAGCTTGCAGCTGAGTGGGAGAACTTGGGATAATATGGTCATCACACCTTTTGTTTTCCGAATGCATGTGTCAACCTAAAACAGAATTCATGTAAAAATCAAAATTAGATGAGAATATTACATGCTGACCCTTTAAAATATGAACGGATTCTTCCTTTTTAAAATTGACAGGAAACAATCTCTTCACACTTCTATGAAATGCATCTGTGTGGCACACAGACTCAGCTTGAATTATTAATAGGTATTTGTCCTTTGACATTTTCCCTGTTCTGTATTGGAAAATGAAGTGTTAGTTGTCTTCTACTTCATATAGAAAGAACAATTTACTTGTAAAAGGGATTTGACAATCCAATCTATGGAGGTAGAGGTTTTACTTCCTTTCACAAAACAAGAAAGGACCAATCAGAATTCAGAACTTTCCAGTACCATTCAGTATATACTAGCTTTCTTGAATTCCTCATCTGGATTTTTTTTTATTAACACTTGAAGGATGCAATTTAAGGTGACAGCTGTTTTCAGTAATTCCACATCAACCTACAGATAGCATCTGTTTTATAATAACTGGTAAGGGTATGCACTGAACACCAAGATTGCAGTTCTATGTCACTAATATGTTCTCTTTCTGAGAGCATGAGAGAAGTTACTTAGCTATGGATACTTATAAATGTGTTGTCCACACAACTTCCATTGTTGGCACACTTATGCCTGACATTGGATTATTTTGAATAGCAGTGTCCATTCGGACCACACCTGTGCCCTCTTGGTTCCCATAGCCCACAACATAAAGAGTAGGGAAAAGAAAACAGGATATGGAATCTGTGTGGGTAGCACATCTCAAAGATGCACAGGAACTGTAAGTAACCATTCTTTCTTCAAATGATTTTCTACACAAATTCCATGCTTGGTAATCAACAGGCAGTTATCCAGCACGTAGGTGAGCAGAAGCCTTCTTGAACAGTGTTTGTAGGACAGCCCTGCCAAAACCAGCATCCAACATGAAAGCTTTCACCAGGAACAGTGAGTGGTAAATGTTTGGATTGAACTCCATATTGCTGGTTTGCATAACAGGGTATTACCTAAGCAGAGGTAACAAGAGCCTACTTAGCATGAAGGTAGTGTACAGAAGCAGAAGACTGTGTGGAAGAAAACTTAAGCTCTTTTTAAAAACTTGATTCACCCTCTTCTTTCATGTAGAGCCCAGAAATAGAATTGCCTCTAATGGGCAAATATATTTTTCTGGAATATTTCATAACAGTGAAATTCAAAGGATGGCATCATCCATTTGCAATTTATTAAGATCTGAATTTATCAGGAGGTTCCTACAATTCAGTCTCCCCAAGAGTTAGTCTTCATTGATAGCAGATGAAAGAATAGCATTATCTTTTATTCTTTTCACAGGAAGTGGCATAATCTCATCACCTTTCGAAGTACAGAGAAAGAATTAAAGGGAAGCCATTTGGCAATTGTGTCCTATTTTTCCATAATAGACTGACAAGAACTATGGGGGAAACTTTTAGGACAACAGTGATTTGATAAATCAACACTGGTGTTTATAGCATAGGGATGCATAACTGACCTATAATTATTTACGTAGGAATTGCTACCTAAGGCTCTAGAGTCAATGTGAGCCAGATTAATTCAAGTTTCCAGAGGAACATTGCTCAGAGAAGTTTATGGAACCAAGAATTGTCTTAAGCCTTGAGACAGGAATGAAAAACTTGGCTTAATATTTCTTAAGGAGAAGAGGAATAGCTCAGTGGTTTGAGCATTGGCCTGCTAAACCCAGGGTTGAGTGTTCAATCCTTGAGGGAGCCATTTAGGGATCTGGGACAAAAATTGGGGATTGGTCCTGCTTTGAGCAGGGAGTTGGACTAGATGACCTCCTGAGGTCCCTTCCAACCCTGATATTCGATGATTCCTTTGCATAGCACCTGACTTTCTAAGACCATGTCCACATTGGGAATTTGGCAGTGTAGCTGGACCAGTGCAAATCTCAAGCATAAACAAGGATAGCCACAGTTTTCAGGTAGATCTTACCCCAGTTTCAAGCAGAGATAAGTTCCATTAGTACAAATCTTGACTTTGTCCATACTTATGGTTTGGAACAATTCAGGTACATCAATGGCTGTCTACTGATATCTAGAATTGAAGCCAATTCCCAGTGTGGATAGAGCCTAGTGATAGGAGAGCACCCAAGCATCAATGATGGCCTTCACTGCTAGTGAGGAAAAACACTGGTAGGAACGACAGTGAAATGAGACCACCAACTATAGGAAAACTGAAAGCAAGAGAGACTGTATCTTTTCTGAAGAAATTCTCCTCCGGACATGTCTGAAACTGAAGCGAACAGTTCAGAGTACTGTTAACAAGTGGGTCAAATCTCCAGAGCCAGTGGATAGAATGGCTTCTTTGAAAGAGGAGGAATTCTTCTGCTCCTCTATATTTCGGCTATTTTATATAATTTTTTTAAAAACATGTTTAAATTTTAAACGGAATGTTCTTGTTAGGAAAGGGGAATAACTTCTGCTGTTCATTCTGGGCAAGACAGCACAACTGAGGCATTAGTGGGACAGAGCTCATATCCTTGTGTGGGGGATCAGAAAGTTCCGCATTTTCATCAGCACTCATGACTGTTTTGTGATAAAAGAAAAAATCCTAATAGAATGGACCAGATTTAAATCAGCAGTTCTGTTTTTTTGTGCAAACAGCTGAAGTAGGCAAGTAAATGAGATTTCAAAATAAGGCTTGGATGCTTCTCCTAAAACATTTAAAAAAAAAAAAATCTTACCTTTGTAAACGTAGCATTTTTCCCCTGAACAATGTTTTTTGCCGTTATCTGAAGCTGCTGGCACTCTGGGATCAGCTTGTCAATCTCCAACAAAAGCAAAGGTGCGTCATCATCTTCTAGCTGAAATACATTTTAAGATGTTAAAACCATTCAGTGTTACAATCACAGAACATATATGTAAGTTACAAGGAAAACCAGTGACCCTAAGCTTCCAGGCAAACACAAGTGTAATAAAGTAGGGAAGTAAATAATTACTTGTACCATTTAGTAGTCATACATTACCTGATTAGAAAAGGCAGTGAGAACTGAAGCAAGCTTTATGCCCTCTGTAGCAAAAATCTGAAACAGAAAAAAGTTATTCAGAGTTGTTTGTTTATTTTGCAAATACATTGGATAATTCAAGAACAATAGACGAGTGGCTCTCAACTTTTCCAGGCTACTGTACCCCTTTCAGGAGTCTGATTTCTCTTGCATACCCCCAAGTTTCACCTCACTTAAAAACTACTTGCTTACAAAATCAGACACAAAAATACAAAAGTATCAGAGCACACTATTAATGAAAAAACACTTATTTTCAATAGAATTATAAAATAAATCAATTGGAATATAAATATTGTACTGACATTTCAGTGTACAGTATAGAGTACTATACACAAATCATTGTGTGAAATTTTAGTTTGTACTGACTTCGCTAGTGCTTTTTATGCAGCCTGTTGTAAAACTAGGCAAATATCTAGATGAGTTGATGTACCCGCAGGGGTACACATACACCTGGTTGAGAACCATTGCAACAAACTACTACTTTGTTGTAATACTAAGCAATGTGCTAGTAAATTAAAGACAGAAGAAAATATTTCTTTGCCATGCTCTGGAAACATTTAAAATTGTATACATCTGCCTGCATTTTTAGCAATTTTGAAATTACACGATACAGGACAAAATGACATTTTCTCAGATAAAAAAATTGCTTTCCCTGCAAAGATTCAGCTCATGGATGCAGAGTGATGAGGTTTCATTTTAACTCTGGTTCCCAAATTTTCTTTGTTGAAGTCCCTTGCAAGGATTTGGTAGATGGATGCCTCCTGGTGCTCCTTTGTTCCTATGTATTGCCCTAAGAGTTGCCACTACTACCCACTCATCCTCCATCTCCAAAATTCATTTTCTATCCCATGTCCTTTTATGCTATATTCTCTTGCATTCCTTCTTGTCTTTTCTATTATTTACTTTTTTTTGCTTTCCCCCTTCCTCCTGCTCAAAAGAAGGCTGCATGCTGCTCAGGGAAGGATAGAACATCAAATACAACTGAGCTGAGTGGCCCACAGCAGAGAAATCTATGCCCAAGCCTGCAGAAAGCGAAGGGGCCTTTTAAGGAGCCACCATAGCAGCAACACACATTTGGTCCGTGAGCGTATGTAGGATCTGGGTCGTACAGTCTTCCCCATGCTTCCTTGGGATTAATCTGGTATCTCAGACTATTAAGAGTCAATAAACGAGTCCTTTCGCAAACTGATTTATACAGAAATTTTACACCTTTCTCAAACTAATATCCAAATTATAGAACGTCAAAGCTTGATGAACACTGTCTTAATATTTTAATAATAGCCCCTCAAACTAATTCCTGGAATGCAGGTATGCTGACTTTCAGGAAAAATACCACCTTAGTTATGGGGTATCTGGGAATTTTTAATGCTAAGGACCTCAACTGCAGAACTTTAAATTGCTCTGTAATTCAGATACAAGAACACCACAAACTGGCCATTAACAGCATCTTAGACGGTTTACTGATCCCTGTTTTTTCAATATAAATTACCTCTGCTTGGTGAAATAAATCATGGGTAGTCTTCAGCAGCCCTTCTCCTCTGAAAGAGACAACAGAATTAATACCATGTACAGCTGGTGATTGCTTAGTCTGTTCCCTTGTTTTTTACATAATATGGTTTACATGCTTTTTCTCCTCCTAGAACTTCACCAAATGTAGCCATTATATACAGCCAATCTTCTTATCTGAACAGAGGACTAGAAGGAACATCCAAGGTCGCAGAGTCTAGTCCCCTGCTATCAGAAGCAACCCCCATCATGTAATCCATTTCACAAATGATCCAGTTTCATCTTAAAACCAGTTCGGTTGTTTGTCCCCGCTACTCCTATTGCGAAGCTGTTCCAGAACCTCACTTCTCTAAGGGTCAGAAACATTCTTATTTCCAGCTCAAGTTTATTCACGAACAGTTTATATCTATTTTTTCTTGTGCCAACGTTGTTCTTTCGCTTTAAAAGCTCTTCACCCTTCCTGGTGTTTACCTCTCTGATGTATATCCCTCAGCATATAGCAGAAATTCTTGTTATAAATCCTTAAGTGCATGACCTCACACTTTGCGCTATTAAATCTCATCTCATTTCTATTACTCCAGTCCTCAAGGTCATCCTCTTCTTCCTGTGTAATATTCCAGTCCTCCTCTGTATTGATGATGCCTCTCAAATTTGTGTCATCAGATTTTGAGCACCCTCTTTTCTGTGCCAATGTCCCCAGAGCAAACCTTGAACTCCCCTAGTAACCTCCTTTCCAGATAGATAGTTCCAATTTCAGCACAACCTATTGACATTTCCCCTATAGCCAGTCAATCACACCCTTAATTCTTAAACTAATCCCTATTTTCTCCAGTTTAACTATTAATTTCCCCTGTGGTACTGTATCAAATGGTTGAGTGAGGTCCAGCTAGATTAGATCCAACATTTCTCTGGTCTAAAAAAAAAAATCCAACACAAAACACCAAAAATCAGTTCTTATTAAAACAAAAACAAAAAAACCTTATCATATTAGTCTTGCACAATTTACCTTTGGTAAGCCCATTTTCCATTTACCTCTGTGTCTTGTTCTGAGGTCTTACATACTATTGGGGTCAGATTAATGAGTCTGTAGTTGTCCGGATAACTTTTTCTCTTTCTTAAATATAGGTACTATGTCTGTTATTCTCCAGTCATATGGTTGGACAGATTAAAAATCCTTGTCACTGGACTTGCAATTTCATGTGTCAGTTCTTTTAGTATTCTGGAAGAGAAGTTATCACATCCCTCTACCCTGAATGCATTAAGCTCTTTGGGTTTTGCTTTCACAGGGGATGTAATAATTTCCATTTCTATACACCCCTTTCCCATTAGCTGTCATGATTTTGCCCTGTTATGGTAAGAGGCACTGGTCACTGCTCTGATCACAAACCTCAGACTGGGAACTTGTCAACACTACATAGCTTCTAGCGACAAGGCTCTTTTGCGGTACTTCCAGCCCGGAGAGCGCTCCTGCCGACAAAGCTGCATTTACACTGCTGCTTGCGCCGGCAAAACTTTTGTCTTTTGCAGGTTTTTTTTTCCTTTTCAAGTACCCACGAAAGACAAAGGTTTTGGTTACAACTGTGCAGTGTAGACATACCCTGGGTATGAACACGCCTTTCAAGTAATGTAACTGTTAGGTTGAGTTAATCAGAAGTCCCCTCCCACCTAAAACAAAAGGGGGTTATGTAGATGTAGGCGTGTGTGGGCAGACCACCCACCCACACACACAGAATAAACAGAACACAGAGAGAGGCAGATGCAAAAAGTAAGATAAGACAAACAGTTGCAGATTACAGTATGATCAGAGGAAAAAAGCTAGCAAGAGTACTTTTTTGTCTGGTGTTGACTAAAGAGGCCTGGTGCTGTAAACTAAGAAAAGCCGCCTGCATTCAGAGAAGCAGGACTTTGTACATTCCTTATAAACAAACAAGTTTTCATCAAAGAAAATACCAGACCATCAATTTCTAATACTAACTGGAACATCTCCAAGATCTCTGAAATTTGATTAGGCCCTCCGATAGTAAAGGGGCAATAGCCCCCAAGATCTGTATTGTAATCCTTACTGAAAATTAAAGCAAAGTATACATTTATTTTCATTATCCTTGATTTCTACCCCATCCTCACAGCATAGTGGCTGTACATCTTTTCTTGTTCTCTGTTTATTTATATAATTAAAGAATCTTTTACTATTTGTTTTAATTTCCTTTGTTTCAATTTGATTTGCTTCAAGTAAATATTCTATTATATAGATAAAACCTCCAATAATTAACATTAAAGTTACACATTTAAACAGTCAGGGAAAGCAAATATTAAAAGGTTCTTGAAATGTTAGCCTGCCCACACAGTACAAAATTTATATTTTCAATATCCTAACCAGTTGTCATTTTCTGTCAGTTATGACCTTTCAGATTTTTTCAGTCTAACTCCAATCTTTTTTTCCCACCCAAGTGGGGGGAGATGATTACATATAAAGTGATATTGAAATGTAAAATCTGTAGGGATTTTTCTGTCAGCTGTGTTTATTGGTGAGCAAAATGTATGTCATAAGATGCTGAAGTAGGAGTTTTTTCATTCTTCAATAATTTCAATAGTTGCAAGGGTTTTTCCTCATATTAAAAATCAAAATGAAAAACATCACATCTAGACAGACCTCTCAGTGCAAAATGAAATTTTTTCAGGAAGTTACAAACATTGGAATATGGGGTTATTATGAAAGCCCTGCTGCAACCTTAATTTCAGCTTTCAAGATTTTGAAGAACAGAATGTAGCTACTTTTTTTTTTATAAGTTAAAGAAGGATTAACCTTAATGTGACTTTTTTGCTTTTAAAAATTGTTACAAAAATTGCATTTCATTGAATTACATTGCAAAAACATAAGCACTGAAGTTTTCAAAGTTGATGAAGGGAGTGAGTCCCACAGTTACTGTTAGTCACACAACTCCCATTTGAAAGGCAAAGTCTCTTGGTCAGCTTTGAAAATTTCAGTGTATGTTTATTTAAAAAAAAAAAAAAACCTTTCACAGAAGGTCCTAAAAAGAGTTGCTTGCCAACACAATTATGTCCAGTACTTAGAAAAGCTTACCAAGCTGTTTACTGATGAAGTATTATACACTAGAATATAAAATCAGGAAGCATATGGATGAAACTCAATTATAGTTCCCTATAAAATGTTCTGCTTTCTCGATAAAGCCAAAAACTGTCTCTGGTTCCATAAGTCCTGCAAATACTTTTTTTCTTTTTAAACTGTATTCAGAGTAATTACCTGGTAAATAAGTACATGGAGTGGGCCATGCTGGATATACTTTGTCCATGGTGCACAATCTCATTCTCCTGGTCCTCCCATTTCTCAGTCTCAGAGTCTACATCAGAGGTGAGCAAATGCAGTTCTAATCCAAGTTTTCCAAGTTTTGCTTGTTCCTGTACATGATAAACTTATTGCATTTTTTCCACTCACTACATTCTTTATACAAATTAACAAATAATTAAAAGGTTCAATACTAAATAGAGGGAAGCATCTTACCTCAGTATCAAGTTTGACTGGCTTTAATGCTTTCAGATTTGCATTATGCTTCTGTTTCAAACAAAAAATAATTTGAAGAAAAAGATTTACAAAAGGTATAGGCAGTCAATTTAGTAACAAGTCACGGAGTAAAATATAAGATCATCTTTAAAAGTACTTTGCAGAATAGGATTTTAGTAATTAAGACAGAAGCCTACATGCTCCATATGAGAGATTTTTCAGTGTAAGGGTAGGAAACGGTTTCCTACTTGGGGTTTCTTCTGAAACATTCCTTGTGGACAGAGAGGGAGTGGGATTTATGTCCAAGGAAATGCCAGGAGGTCCTGCCCTTAGACTTCTGAAGATTCACCCAGACCTCATAGCCCCCCTCCTGCATGGCAGCATGACCCACTCAGAAGCCAAGTGGTCCTTGGGGATAGCTGCATCCTTTTTTTTTTTTTTTAAAATCACCTCTCGGGTGATTTTGAAGCTATAGAGAGGAGCTGCCTACTGGTTGACTCATCTTCAGCTCCTTGTCAGGTTTCCAAACTGAAAACCACATAAACCCAGGAGGGGCATGCTGCTTCCAGTGGCTGCTGCTCCATCTCCTGTGCCACTCAGATCCTTATTGACTGCTGTGGCTGGAGGCCAACGCAGGAACATTCAGTGGAGCTGCTGCTTTTCTCATTCCATGGAATTGCTCTCTTTTATAAAGCAGTGGTCTCAGCCTTTCCAGACTAACTGTGCCTCTTTCAGGAGCCTGAAGCCCAAACCCCACCACCTGAGGCTGAGGCATGGAACTTAGCTTTGTGGGGCCTCCTGTGGCATGGGGACCCAGGCAATTGCCCTGCTTGCCACCCCCGACACTGGGCCTGCACTTGCGACCCCCCAAACCCATCCTGCATCCATCAGGTTGAGAAATACTGATCTAGATGAGTTGATGTACCCACTGGCAGACCTCTGTGTACCCCCAAGGGTAGGTGTATCCCTAGTTGAGAACCACTATTGTAAAGCATCTAGGCACAATGCAGCCTCAATCCTGCCTGAGGTTTCTAGGCACTAATGGAATACTATTACTGATCTCCTGCCACAATTTGCCACTCGCTGTTATTTAACTTGCACGGAAGTTCCTGCGAAAGTTCCCAAAGGCTTATTATAAACTTTATGAACGTCTATCCAAAACACACTTTCAGGGGTTTTAGTTATAAAGAACTGATCTAATTCTGCAGATGTACTAGAAATGGGGGGGGGGGGAATTGCACTGGCACCAAACGATCCACCAAAGAATTTACAAATTCATAGTACTGAATGTCATTTAAGTTTGTTTCATGTAATATATTTTATATGTACAGTGGATTCTGCTTCTTATCAACCTCTTGGTTCGCAGCAAAAAGTTGCCATTATCTGGAAGTTGCCAATAAGCAGCAGGCACGCTTATGATGCTGCAGCGAGGGAATACGTTTTAACTGTGCCCTTTAACCATGTTACTGCTTTGCTGTGTCCAAGGTTGTAGCACAGTTCAAAAACACAGATCACACACAGTTAAGTATTACCTATATTAAAGACAGAACCACGTTTTAATTCTAAAAGGGACCATAGTTGTGCAACTGAATTCTTACCTGACATGGTTATGGTAGTATAGAGATCCCTTACTGTATGAGGTATTTATGGCACTATGTAACAGAATAGCCTGCCTTCTCCCAATAAAGATATGTTATCTTAAAGACAATTGACACAAATGTGCAAATAGGAGAATAATACATTAAATAGCAATTCTCAATTACAAATGACTTTAATTTCATGTTACTGTTCCTCATTGGGGATTTTGCTGGCTTCAGTTACCTTGCTGAAGTACCACCTTTGGGGACCCAGCCCATCATCCAAGGATGAGCACATAGAGATCTGCATATCTATATCAAGCACACACAAAAGCATTCATGCATTTTTGTAGATTTGGGCCCCAATCCATAAGTACAGAAAAGAAAAACTATCTTCATAAGATAATAGCAGAGTGATGTGGTTTTAGTGTCAGTTTCAGAAAAGTTGCTCAACACTGATTTCTTCCTCTACAGCAGTGGGCAACCCGTGGCCCACGGGCTGCACACGGCCCATCAGGGTAATCTGCTGGTGGGCCGTAGGACAGTTTATTTACATTGACCGTCCAGAGGCACGACTGCCCACACTCCCAGTGGCCATAGTTCATTGTTCCCGGCCAATGGGAGCTGTGGGAAGCGGTGGCCAGCATGTCCCTACTTTGGTTTTATCCTTTATCAGGGCAGAAACATCAAAATCTCAGAATTCTTCATGAAGTGAAATACTCCAAAAGTATTGTTTCAACTTCATTGTTCTGATTTATTTTTATTTGTCATGTATCTAAAAGTTTAAATGTTTTGACTTTTATATTACAATGAAAAAGATAACAAAAGAAAACGAAGTTAAAAATAGAGGTTACTTACCTGTAACTGGAACTTCTTCAAGATGTGTGGTCCCTAACTGTATTCCACATGCGAGTGCACATGCGCACCATACACCCCAGTCCAGAAAGTCTAACAAGCAGTTAGACCATTGGCCCTACTACTGTACTCAGTAGTCCTCCTCATGCTCCAGACCAAGCGTGTAAGAGGAAGTGCGGGCTGAAGCCTCTCCAGTTCCTCCTCCTATCATGAATCGAGGAGGCTCTGAAGCAGACGGAACTGAGGGTGGGGTAGTGGAGTACAGATAGGGACCACATATCTCGAAGAACTTCCAGTTACAGGTAAACAACCTCCATTTCTTCAAGTGCCGGTGCCTATGTATAGTCCACACAGGGGTGATTGACAAGTAGTGTTGAGACTGGGGGTGAAGGGTGTGTGTGAGAGGATACCTGAATTAGCTCAATGTTTTGTAAATAGAGCTCCAGGTAGCCACTCTGCATATGTCCAGAACTGGTATTTTCCGCAGGGATGCTGTACTGGCAGCTTATGCACTTGTGGAATGTGCTCTTAGCACATTTCCCTCTGCATGGGGTAATTCATAGCACATGATGATGTGACCAGAACTCAATTTAGAGATTCTCTGAGAGGATATAGCTTGTCCTAGAGTCCATTCCACTATAGCAAGAAATAGCCTAAATGATTTTCTGACAGGTGTGGTCCCCTGCAGGTAGAACGCTAAGGTGCATCTGAGGTTGAAGGAATGAAGTCACCTCTCCTTAGCAGAAGCATGGGGTTTCAGGAATAAAATATATAAGTGGATAGTTTGGTTGATGTGGATTTCAGAAAATAATCTTGAGGAAGAATTTAGGCTGTAGGCGAATGGAGAAAAACAGCATACGGTGGGTCTGCCAGAAGGGCTCCATCTCACTCACCCTTTTGGTTGAGGTAATAGCAACTAGAAATATGACTTTCATGGACAGGTGCGAGATGGAGCATGTTACCATGTGTTCAAATGGTGGCCTGGTGAGTGCTAACAGGATGAGGTTGAGGTCACATTCAGGTGTAGGTTTTACAACTGGCAGAAAGGTCTTACTAGGCCTTTCATGAACCTCAATGTCAGGAAGGCACCGACCGCTTCAAGATGGACCCATGGTGAGCTAATGGAAGGACTTGAATTTTTTAAAAACAGGAAATAATCTTAACTAGGATATTTGGAGAAGTTGGAAGAGGCTGTTTATTCTGAACCTAGGTACACAAGCGTCTCCTTTTAGCTAGGTAGCAAGTTCTAAGTCTTTCCTACTTAGAGTAAGAATAGCTTGGCTTGGCGCTGAGCAAGAGTGTTCTCGTTCTGATGCCTATCCAAAACACTAGGCCATGAGGTGGAGAGGGTATGGATTGGGGTGTCTGATTCTGCCCCCTTCCTGAATAAGGAGATCCAGGAAATAAGGAGATCCTGACAGGAGGATGGCTTGACATTCTCAGGAGCTACATGAACCGAAAGTATCTGGGTCAGTTGGGCATGAGAAGAATGACTCTGGCCCTGTCCTGAGGGATGTTTCTCAAGACGTGTGGTAACAGGGGAATGGGAGGAAAGGCATATCTGAGATTGTCTGTCCATGACAACAGGAGAGCATTGCCCTGGAAGCTGTGACCTATAGCTCCTCTGGAGAAGTACAAGTGAAGCTTCCTGTTCATTTGGGATGTGAAGAGACCCCATTGAAGTGTTCCCCACTAAGTAAATATCTAGCTCAGGATAGAGCGGAGCATCTCCCATGCATGGTCTGCAGAGAAGCGTCTGCTCAGGTTATCTGCTAGGAAGTTTTGGGCATTTGGAAGATCTGAGGCTGGAACAGTGATGTGGTTTGTGATGCACCAGTTCCAAAGCCTGACTGCTAGGAAAAGGGGAAGACATCTTGCTCTACCCAGTTTGTTTATGTGAAACCATGGTGATGTTGTCGGACATTACTTGGACATGAAGAGAATGAATGAGCGAGAGGAAAGCCCTGCATGCCAGGTAGACTGCTCTCAGTTCCAGTAAATGGATGTGCTGTGTGGCCTCCCAGGCGGTCCAGGTATCGGGTTCAACCTCCTGGTAAGAGAGATACTGACTATGATGGGAAAAGTCACTCTGGTGTTGATGTGATCCTAATTTGGTGAGTAGACTGACTAGAGCCAGGCCAATGGGCAGCGTAGAGAGTGAAGTCTGCTGAATGGTGTGTCATAAGTACAGGAGGCCATATGGCCCGGAAGAGAAAGGCACATCCTGACCATAGTCCTTGGTCTGAGTGTGCTATTAGGTTGCTCATTAACTAAAATCTTTCCATGGGGAGGAAAGCTCTTGTTGCAATGGAGTCCAGTGTCACTCTGATAAAGTTTATCATCTGTATGGGTGTTGAAACAGACTTTTCTTTGTTTAAACAGACACCCAGTGCTTCTAGAAGATGTAGAAAGAACGAAGATGCTGATCTGAACTCATGGCTGCAATGACTTACTACGAGCCAACTGCTGAGATATGGGAAAACTGTGCAACTCTGATATCTCATTTGGGCTGCCACCACAAAGAAGACCTCTGTAGATACTCTGGATGCTGTTGCTAGTCCAAAGGGAAGATCTCTGAACTGCAAATGTTCCTGACCCATTCGAAACCAAAAGGAACTTTCTGTGGGACAGATGGATATCTACATGGAAATAGGCATCCTTCATGTTGATTGCCACAAACCATATTCCCTCCTGTAGAGAGGGATTATTGATGCTAGTGTAACCATCTTAAATTTGGCTTTCGAATAAAGATGCTAAGTTGTTGAAGGTCCAGAATGTGTCTCCACCCTGTGTCTTTTTGAGGGACTAAAAAATAAAGGGTATAGAACCCTCTCCCTTGATACTGAGGTGGCACTTGTTCTATTACCTCTTGTAGGAGGAGACAGTCTGCCTCCAAACACCTCATGAAAATGGTCCGTGAAGGGGGACCAGGAAGGGTTTTGTGTGGGGGGGGGGAAACTAAACAGAGTATGCTTGATGGATAATTTCTAATACCCAACTATCAAGAGAGAGTCCCAATTTTGGGTGCAAAGTGAGAGGCAGCCCCCAAAGATAAGGAGGGGAGGGTTAGAAGGGGGTGGCATCAATAGGGGGGGTAGGTGGATCTTGACTAAAATATCAAAAGCATCCCTTAGTGGGTAGCTGGGAATGGTTAGAGGTTCCGGTAGTAGAGGGGGGCTGAAAAAACAGAGGCCCCTGAACCCTCTGCTTACACAGAGGTTTGGCTGGATGCTTGTGGCACAACATCTGTGGAGGGGGCAGCCTTGGCTTATACACCTGCCTTTGGTGTTTTCTCCTCTAGACCAGGGTGTAAATTCCCAAGAAGCACAAGAATTGATGTTGAGTCTTTCATCTGATTTTCTGCTAAATCAATCTGACTTGTCAAAAGGCAAGTCCTGCATGGTGTACTGGACCTTCCTGAGGAGTGAAGCCAAGACCCATGCCTCATGACTATACCAGTGGCCAAGCCTGTCGATGCAGTGTCCACAACAGCTTGAATTCCCTTCTTTGCCCTTCTATGAAAGACTGAAATTTGGCTCCATCCTCAAGGAAAACTTGTCCTTAAAGTTGGCCAGCTTGGAGTAATTGTTAAAATCATATTTTGCTAACAAGGCCCAACAGTTAGCAAAATGGAGTTGTAGGCTCGTAAAAGAAAAGTCCTTTCTTCCTCCAAGGTCCAACCTCTTTAAGCCCATGTCAGCTGGCGTGGTCTTGGGATGCTGCAGTCTCTCTCTCTGTGGCTGTATGTACAACCACTGCATTGTTGACAGGTGGAAGAAAAGAAATTCAGCCCCTTTGGCAGGGACAAAACAGTTTCTCAGCCTTCTTAGGCATGGGGGCACGAGGCTGCAGTGTGCCAAACCAATCTGGCTGGCTCCCGGATATCCTCATTAACTGGGAGTGCCACCTTTACAGCTGCAGAATATCTAGGAGCTAATGTTGGGAGTCCCTGACCTCCACCAGTGGTACCTGGAGGTCATTAGCTATCCCCTGCTGGAGCCCCTCATACTGCCCATGGTCATCCACTAGAGATGGTGAAGGTAGAGTGATAGCTTCATCCAGAAACAAGGACAAGATTCCTGTTGGCACTATCGGTTCCTGCAGACCCAGGTCAACGTCCGCCTCTTTGTACTCTTAGGAATCTGGTGGATGCCAGCTAGAAGAAGTGTAGTTGGATTGTGGACAGCTCTGGGACACCTACTATAGGGGTTCCGGGGCCCCAATAAGGCCAAATGGAAGGATCAACTGTGTATGTGTGTGTGTGTGTGTGTGGGGGAAGGGAGGAAACTACTCCATGGCATTGGGTAGCAATGGTCCCTGGGAAGTCTTATTTGGGAGGATAGCGTTCAGAGTTTAGATTCATAGATACTAAGGTCAGAAGGGACCATTCTGATCATCTAGTCCGACCTCCTGCACAGCGCAGGCCACAGAATCTCACCCACCCACTCCTATGAAAAACCTCACCTATGTCTGAGCTATTGAAGTCCTTAAATCGTGGTTTAAAGACTTCAAGGAGCAGAGAAGCCTCCCTCAAGTCAACCATGCCCCATGCTACAGAGGAAGGCGAAAAACCTCCAGGGCCTCTCCAACCTGCCCTGGAGGAAAATTCCTTCCCGACCCCAAATATGGCAATCAGCTAAACCCTGAGCATATGGGCAAGATTCACCAGGCACATACTACAGAAAATTCTTTCCTGGGTAACTCAGATCCCATCCATCTAATATCCCATCTCAGGGGATTAGTCCTATTTACCCTGAATATTTAAAGATCAATTAATTACCAAAATCCCATTATCCCATCATACCATCTCCTCCATAAACTTATCAAGTAGAATCTTAAAACCAGATAGATCTTTTGCCCCCCACTGCTTCCCTTGGAAGGCTATTCCAAAACTTCACTCCTCTGATGGTTAAAAACCTTCATCTGATTTCAAGTCTAAACTTCCTGGTGGCCAGTTTATACCCATTTGTTCTTGTGTGCACATTGGTGCTGAGCTTAAATAATTCCTCTCCCTCTCCTGTATTTATCCCTCTAATATATTTATAGAGAGCAATCATATCTCCCCTCCACCTTCTTTTAGTTAGGCTAAACAAGCCAAGCTCCTTAAGTCTCCTTTCATAAGACAAGTTTTCCATTCCTCGGATCATCCTAGCAGCCCTTCTCTGTACCTGCTCCAGTTTGAATTCATCCTTTTTAAACATGGGAGACCAGAACTGCACACAGTATTCTAGGTGAGGTCTCACCAGTGCCTTGTATAATGGTACTAAAACCTCCTTATCCCTACTGGAAATACCTCTCCTGATGCATCCCAAAACCACATTAGCTTTTTTCACAGCCATATCACATTGGCAACTCATAGTCATCCTATGATCAACCAATACTCCAAGGTCCTTCTCCTCTTCTGTTACTTCTAATTGATGCTTCCACAACTTATAACTAAAATTCTTGTTATTAATCCCTAAATGCATAACCTTACACTTCTCACTATTAAATTTCATCCTATTACTATTACTCCAGTTTACAAGATCATCCAGATTCTCCTATATAATATCCCGATCCTTCTCCAAATTGGCAACACCTCCCAGCTTTGTATCATCTGCAAACTTTATTAGCACACTCCCACTTTTTGTGCCAAGGTCAGAAATAAAAAGATTAAATAAGATTGGTCCCAAAACCGATCCCTGAGGAACTCCACTGGTAACCTCCCTCCAACCTGACAGTTCGCCTTTCAGTAGGACCCGTTGCAGTCTCCCCTTTAACCAAATCCTTATCCACCTTTTGATGTTCATATTGATCCCCATCTTCTCCAATTTAACTAATAATTCCCCATGTGGCACGGTATCAAATGCCTTACTGAAATCTAGGTAAATTAGATCCACTGCATTTCCTTTAACTAAAAAATCTGTTACTTTTTCAAAAAAGGAGATTAGGTTGGTTTGGCACGATCTACCTTTTGTAAAACCATGTTGTATTTTGTCCCATTTACCATTGACTTCAATGTCCTTAACTAATTTCTCCTTCAAATTTTTTTCCAGGACCTTGCATACTACAGATGTCAAACTAACTGGCCTGTAGTTACCCGGATCACTTTTTTTCCTTTCTTAAAAATAGGAACTATATTAGTAATTCTCCAATCATTCGGTACTACTCCTGAGTTTACAGATTCATTAAAAATTCTTGCTAATGGGCTTGCAATTTCAGGTGCCAATTCCTTTAATATTCTTGGATGAAGATTATCTGGGCCCCCCAATTTAGTCCCATTAAGCTGTTTCAGTTTCGCTTCTACCTCACATATGGTAATATCTACCTCCATATCCTCATTCCCATTTGTCATGCTACCATTATCCCTAATATCCTCTTTAGCCTTATTAAAGACTGAGGCAAAGTATTTGTTTAGATATTGGGCCATGCCTAGATTATCTTTAACCTCCACTCCATCCTCAGTGTTAAGCGGCCCCACTTCTTCTTTCTTAGTTTTCTTCTTATTTATATGGCTATAGAACCTTTTACTATTGGTTTTAATTCCCTTTGCAAGGTCCAACTCTACTCGACTTTTAGCCTGTCTCACTTTATCCCTACATGTTCTGACCTCAATTAGGTAGCTTTCCTTGCTGATCCCTTCCATCTTCCACTCCCTGTATGCTTTCTGCTTCTTCTTAATCACCTCTCTAAGATGCTTGCTCTACAACTCCTTCCTATGAATTTTTTTCCGTTTCTTGGGATACAGGCTACCGATAGCTTCTGCAGCTTTGATTTAAAGTAATCCCAGGCTTCCTCTACCTTTAGATCCATAAATTCTTCAGTCCAATCCACTTCCTTAACTAATTTCCTTAATTTTTGAAAGTCAGCCCTTTTGAAATCAAAAACCCTAGTTGCAGATTTATTTTTGTTAATCCTTCCATTTAGTTTGAATTGAATTAGCTCATGATCACTTGAGCCAAGATTATCCCCTACAACCATTTCTTCTATGAGGTCCTTGCTACTCACCAAAATTAAATCTAAATCGGCATCCCCTCTAGTTGGTTCAGCAACTACTTGATGAAGGAATCCATCAGCTATCGCATCTAGGAAAATCTGAGCCCTATTATTATTACTAGCACTGGTCCTCCAGTCTATATCTGGGAAGTTAAAGTCTCCCATTATCACGCAGTATTTATTAGTATTTACTTTATTAAAAACATTAAAAAGGGCTCTATCCATATCCAAATTAGATTCCGGAAGTCTGTAGCACACCCCAAGCACTATCGTAGGAGAGGCTTTACTAGTTTTCTTCCCCAATGTAATTTTTGCCCAGACGGACTCTGTCTTATCCATTGCATCGCTTCTTAATTCTTTACATTCTACCTCATCATTGATATACAATGCTACTCCACCACCTTTACCTTTGTTTCCGTCTTTCCTAAACAGCACATGCCCTTCAATACCTGTAGTCCAGTCATGACTACTATTCCACCATGTTTCTGTTATCCCTATAATATCTGGTTTCACTTCCTGCACCAGTAGCTCTAGTTGCTCCATTTTGTTACCTAGGCTCCTCGCATTGGTGTACAAACATCTTTATTTTTGCTGTTTGGCCTCGCTCACATTTTGTACCCTATTAGGCACAGTCATTCTACAGCCAGTATAACCTATTAGACTGGTATCCAGACCGCCCTCGCTCCTTATATACATTCTCCTACCCACGGCTGTATCCTTTCTTACTTCGTCTTCTTCCCTCTCAATGCTAAAATCTGGCGTGGAGATTACCTGGACATCTCCCAACCATCTCCCCCTAATTCCTAGTTTAAAGCTCTCTTTATCAGTTGTGCCAGCCTTGATCATAGAAGTCTATTTCCTTCCCTACTCAGATGAAGTCCATCCCGAGAGAACTGTCCTCTGTCTGTGAATGCCTCCCAGTGGCCATACATCCCAAAGCCCTCCTTATAGCACCACTGCCTAAGCCATCTGTTGACAGTCATAATCTTGTCACACCTTTGTTGCCCTTCTCTAGGAACAGGAAGGATCCCACTAAAGATCACCTGAGCCTCAATTTCCTTAAGCGTCTTCCCCAGCCTAGCATAGTCTCCCTTAATACTTTCTAGTGAGAATCTAGCCGTATCATTTGTTCCCACATGAAGGATAATTAGGGGATTCTTTCCCGCTCCCTTTAGGATCCTTTTCAACCTCAGGTCTACATCCCGTATCTTAGCACCCGGAAGACAGCACACCCTTCTATTCTCTGGATCAGCTCTAGTTACAGGCCTGTCTATTCTTCTCAATAAAGAGTCCCCGATCACATAGACCTGCCTTTTCCTGGTGACGGTGCTATTCTCCAGTCTCTCCCCTGTTCCCTCTGGCTGCAAGTTCTTTCCATTCCTATTTTCCCTTACAATCTTCTTCAACCCATCCTGTATCCTCCTGGGGCTCATATTTGGTGTAGTCTCCCTTGACTCTTCCCCTTTTCCTATAGGACTAGCCTCTCTTCTCTTCTTCCTTACCCTTCCACCTTCAACAAGTACCTGCTGAGCCCCTTCTTCATTTTCCAACTCTGCAAACCTGTTCCTAAGCTCTATTTCTCCTTCACTAGCCCGTCTTTTCCTCTGCCTGGTTCTTTTAGTCACATGCTTCCACTGACCACTTTCCTCACCCAGTCTCCCCTGAAAATTCCCCAGCCCTGCTTCCATCTGTGAGTCTGAGCTTTTCCCTTCAGATACCTCATATCTTTGCTCCATCATCTGCTCAAACCCCTTCCTAAACTCAACCAGACTTTCCACCTGCATCTCCAAACCTCAGATCTTTTCCTCCATCAGCTCTATCAGACGGCATTTCATGCAGAAAAAACTCTTACCGGTTCCCCCCTCCACGATCATGTACATACCACAGCTTCCACATCCAGTCATCCTCAATGTGTCTTCCACTACAGGAGTCACTCCCACAGCTGCCTCTGTATCTGTCATCGCCTTCCCACCTAAATCCTGTTAATCTGGGAAACACAAGCCACACCAAAAAGACCACTCCTCCCAGCAAAAGCAAACCCCAAACAAGCACCACAATACAAACTTCCACTCCAATTCCCCTGTTTACAGCTCTGTTTGCTAGCTCCTGGGCTGCTGCAGCTGTCTGTGCCGCTGCCTGACTGGCTGGCTACCTTTATAGGACCTCTAGTCATAAGCCCCCCCCCCCCCCCCCAAGCAGGGCTCAGCTGCTCTCCCAGCACAAAGCCCCTACACACACACAAATACTAAAAATAGAAAACCAAGTACAACTACCTTCTTCTCCAACAGAACTCCCACTCAAACTCCCCTGTTTACAGCTCTGGTTGCTAGCTCCTGTGCCGCTGCAGCTGTCTGTTTGACTGTTTACCAGGACTCAGCTCTCTATGAGGAGATGAACCAGCCAGGGTGTCCAACTCATCTGAATCTAAGTCCTCCTCTGCCTGCACTGCTTGGGCCAATGGTTATGGAAGGTGGATGCTCTTGCCCAGGGGCTGGAGAGGGGACTGTTCTTTGCCACACCAGAAGACTTAACTGCATCCGTGACGTGTGTGTCTCAGGACGACCAGGCATAGCATAGGTGTCCACGTGACCAGGTATTCAGGGCATTCTAATGGTCAGGATCGACAGTTCTGATACATTCCGGGAAGTTGTAGTTGGGCAGTCCTTGAAGGGCAGGCTGGTACCAAGGAACCATCAGGTCCAGCACTTCTGGATGGAGTCAACAAATGTCAGTCCTTGTGTTTTTGAACTGGTGCCACCAACGGTACTGACAGAACCTTTTCCTTGTGTGCTTTACCCTCCAGCCTGGGGATCTTTTGCGGTCATGGACCAACAGGATGGGCTCAGGGAGGAATCCCTTCTTTTATGGGCAGATTTGAATGAGGATCTGTCCTTCCAACCATGTGAGTGCTCCCTTATGGCAGAAGAGACCTTAGGGCTTCGCTGGTGTAGGCTCCATTCCCAAGTATGTGCTTGAAGGAGTGCTGCTTGTCTAATGGGGCCGATGTACAAGGTGGCATCCCTAGCCCAGATCAGAGTGAGGCCTCACAGACTTCTCCTTAAGGCCAATGGGGGCTGCAGGAAGCAGCGTGGGCCGAGGGACATACTGGCCGCCCTTCCTGCAGCCCCCATTGGCTTGGAGCAGCGAACCGTGGCCAGTGGAAGCTGCTATCGGCCGAACCTGCAGACGCAGCAGGCTAATGAACCAGCCCGCCAGGGGCTTTCCCTAAACAAGCGGCGGCTCTAGTTTGGGAACCACTGCCTTAAGGTGTTTCCTTAATCAAAGCTCATGAACTTGGAATATTTGTGGTGGAAACGAGTGACAAATGTCACACTTCACAGCAATACGCATCTCACCCAAGCTGTAGAGACAGCTTTGGTGATCATCGCTCAGAGAAGGAGCAAAGAAAGGAAACAATGTACTTGAATGCGGGGGCTCTTTGCATAGTCCCACACCAGGACGAGGAAATAACTATTTACACAAAAATTATTTATAAATTTATTTTCAGACTACTAAGGATAAAAGCAGGAAAAATCTGTGGACGCGGGGATTCCAACTCAGGCCATGCAGTGGTCAGAAGGAACTGGAGAGGCGTTGGCCCACATTGCCTCTTATGCCCTCAGTCTGAAGCATGAGGAGAACTACTGCATGCAGGCAGGCCAATGGACCCTGGTTAGAATTTCCTGACTCAGGCAGATGGTGTGCATGCGCGCACATGTGGAATACACACAGGGACCAGCACTTTAAGAACAACAAAATATCCAACTACTTCCCATGACAGTTTCAGTGTGTTCCCGTGAAACATTTTGTTTTTGTCAAATCAGCATTTTCCAACAGGAAACTGCTCTGTTGGAAAAGGTTTGACCAGGTCTACTTCAGCTATAAAAGAAAAGGAGTACTTGTGGCACCTTAGAGACTAACAAATTTATTTGAGCATGCTCAAATAATGCTCAATGCTTAAATAAATTTGTTAGTCTCTAAGGTGCCACAAGTACTCCTTTTCTTTTTTGCAAATACAGACTAATACGGCTGCTACTCTGAAACCTACTTCAGCGATGAATCTGTCCCAGTCTTTTGTGTCTTTGTATCTTCCTCCTTTTTTATAGCATTTCTATACTCCGCCTTCCCTTACTGCCCCTTTTTAAGTGCTTTTCTCCCTCCCCCAACCACACACACTTTTTTCTTTCCTATACTTTATACTACTTTTGCCTGTTTGGTGTTTGTTCTCAAGCAGCGTGGGTGCTGAGCCGGCAACGGGGAACCAACCAGGATTATTCAGTTTCTTTCTAGATCAAGCTTTTTACACATGAAGCTGCCTTAGAGGGAACTAGGATTCTGACTAGTAAACAGGGCTGTCCTTAGGCATATGCAGCATACAAGGCTGCACAGGGCACGAGAAAATTTGGGGCACCCCAGGTCTTAGTGTCCACCCTTCCGCCACTTCCTATCCTGTTCTAACCCTTCCTGCAGGCTCCCACAGCTAGCTGCTGCAGCCTGGTGACTCTTACTCTGGAGGGGATCTAGTAACTTAAAAGTGAAAAAGCCTTCCAGCCCTATTAGTACAACATTGAAACTGTTAAAGAGCCATTCAAGTGGTAATGAAGTCATTTAACAGGCATTTGCCAACCCCCAGGTATATACTGTCAATTTCTGAATTTACTAACAGAAAAAGTTGTGCATTACTGTAGTGCTTGGATTTTCAGACATATAGTTTTTTAAATAAATCCTTCAAAAGACCACTTATCTAAAATACACATTTTAATTTTAATTACTATAGTACAAAAAACTTCCTTCCAAAGTCTTCCTGTCCATCCTTTTCTCCCTTCACCTGTTGGGGAGACTAGCCCTTAAAGGGACAACACCCTTTTCCTTCCAGATAGCTGGACAAATGAGTTTTCCTTTCTTTACTTCTGACTATTTGATGAATTAGTTTTAAGAGAACCATCCAGCAAAATCAATACCTTAGTAAGACATAAAATCCTTTGTTATGCCTAAAATCTTTGGAAACATTTTTTAAAATTGGTGAAATTTCATAAACATGTCTGTTGTTATGGAGATCACACAAAGTAAATTAGGGTTCCCTTTTTCTAAAAGCAATGAACATTGTTATGAACACACTAAACCTTTGTGACTGATTAATTTAAAATAATGTCTTTGTTTCAGAGAGTTAAATATGTAGTAATCTGGAATGATTACTTTATGAAGGCTTAAGAGTACATTTAAAACATAAAATCAGCTTAGAAATACTGATTAAGAAAATGTAAATCAGAGAAGAGCTGCATCATGTATTCCATAATAATTAATGTTGTATTCAGCAGGACAGCTGACTTGCCCTTACTACAAAGTTTTTGCAAATAAATCTCTGACAAACTTCAGGGTATATCAATACCCGCGACTGACATTTTTTATTCCTAAATTTAGTGCTTTTAATTAGGTACCTTCTGCATGTCCAGTCGTCACCTTCTGACATGCAGTGGAAAACATGCTCCGTTTTCTTTTGAAAAAAACATTCTTATGCAATTTCTTTCTAATGTCATTTGCTTCATTTGGGTTCAGGGATTTGGCTGGTTGGGGGTGAGGGCAGGGCCACAGGCAGAAGAGGTGGGCTAGGGAGCTAGCCTCCCCAAGCGGCAGCTTTACCCACTGCTGCCCATGACAGCAGGTAAGAGCGGGTTGGTTCCCGCACACCTAGCACGTGCTGCAATGTTCTTAGGCGGGGCAGTATTTAGAGAGTCGAGTTCGCCAGTGCTGCGCATTCTGCCTGAGGAAGAGGGTACGGGGGTCTCTGTGGGGAACTGACTGTCCGCCACAGGGAGGTGGGCTGGGCGGCTCGATATCCTTTGCTGCCTCGTCCCTCCCCCGCACCGGGCTGCGAGCCCAGGCTGCTGTCGGGCATAGGGGCACCTAATAATACTGCAAAGGGCCCCATAAATCCTAAGGACGGCGTTGCTAGTAAAACAACAGGAAAGAGTCAATTTATCTTCACAATACTCAACAATGCAACAATACTCAACAATGCAACCTCCTCACTCTTTGACCTCTCAGCTCTCTTACCCTTCTGCAATGCTATGCTCTTTAATGCCAGGGATAGCTCAGTGGTTTGAGCATTGGCCTGCTAAACCCAGGCTTGAGAGTTCAATCCTTGAGGGGGCCATTTAGGGATCTGGGGATTGTGCCTGCTTTGAGCAGGGGGTTGGACTAGATGATCTCCTGAGGTCCCTTCCAATTCTGATATTCTATGATTCAATGATTCTAAGAGCTTTCAATGACAGCAAAGCAGTATGATTTATATCCCCAAACCAAAGCCTACATAGATGGTTCTTCTGGGGACAAACTATATGTCAGTAGTCACTGAAGCAGTTAACCAAAAAAAATTCTAGTCAACTCCCCTCAACCAACTTATCTACTTCCAGAAGATGACATTCACCCCTTTGCAAAAGGCCCAGCACAGCACCACTTAAATCCTAAGTAACCCCTTAAGTAGGCTCAAGAATGACCGAATTTTATCTTTAAGGTGTTATATCTCTTCATTAAGGGTAAAGTAACAATTGAAGTATTGCTTCTGAAACTGCTGCAGAAGCGTTCAAAGACTGAAGAAGAACAGGTGATTATACCATACCGCCAACTCCTCAATGCTACAGGTTTAGAAAAGGGATCAGGGAAAGAGAAAAAGTTGGAGACAATATTATCACTTCCCTTCCCCCATGAGAGGACTAATATGTTGTTGTGTTGTTTTTATGACTATATCACAGTAATACTAACAGGACTTACTAGATGGTTTACCAGGAGATGGATATTTTCAGAAACAGCGTGTTCTATACTCTGCATTGATCTATTGACCTATTGTGCAGCATAGTAATAAACTGATTTATCACATAAAAAATGAGATTATAAAGTCTGAATGAAAATTTTTTTTAATTTACAGACAGTAGAGCCTCGTTACCGTGGACACCTCCTACGATGCACAAACACGTCAATTTTTCCTTCAATAAAAGAGTTACTAACTCAGACAATAGTACAGGGAGGTGTCAGGTCACAAAACTTATTTTTACAATATATTACAGTGCAGTCATGATACTGTAATAATCAATGTACTATGGTGCATCTTGTAAAAATAAAGTCAGATATTCTGTACATTTCAAAATATAATTAATCAAAATTAAGCTAGAATTGTAAAGTAAATAACAAAAACATATTTTATGATGAATTACCCTGGCTTTTTAAAATGTTTACTCATTTACTAACTAATTCAGTAACTCAAAGGGCCATACAATCAAGGTGTGCATTAACAAGGTTTTATTGTCTGTATCTTTACAAAGCAGTTAATACACGAGCAATATGCAAGTTGTGGGGGGTCAATTAGTTATCAACAGATGTACAACAACCAAAAAGTAACCCACAAAACTTACCCCTGGCCTGGGAAGTGATAGGTAGGCACGCTTCTCTCCTATGAACAACATAAGAATATTTGTATGCAGATTTTAATGAATACCATAATACTTCTAGGTTTCAGAGTAGCAGCCGTGTTAGTCTGTATTCGCAAAAAGAAAAGGAGTACTTGTGGCACCTTAGAGACTAACAAATTTATTAGAGCATAAGCTTTCGTCAGCTACAGCTCACTTCCTCGGATGCATTTGGTGGAAAAAACAGAGGAGAGATTTATATACACACACACAGAGAACATGAAACAATGGGTTTATCATACACACTGTAAGGAGAGTGATCACTTAAGATAAGCCATCACCAACAGCCGGGGGGGGGGGGGGGGAAGGAGGAAAACCTTTCATGGTGACAAGCAGGTAGGCTAATTCCAGCAGTTAACAAGCTAGAACTGCAGTGTGTATGATAAACCCATTGTTTCATGTTCTCTGTGTGTGTGTGTATATAAATCTCTCCTCTGTTTTTTCCACCAAATGCATCCGATGAAGTGAGCTGTAGCTCACGAAAGCTTATGCTCTAATAAATTTGTTAGTCTCTAAGGTGCCACAAGTACTCCTTTTCATAATACTTCTAGTTTCACCCTCCCTTCACTTTAAATTATAAAAGAAACATACTTATCTGTAATCCTTTCTGAAGTTCACTCAGAATTTCCACTCTTTATCTTGTGCTTCCAGAGACAGACAAGCCAGGAACTCCCCTAGTGTTTAGATTTTTAACCCTCAGTCACTGATAGCTGGGCATAAGCCCCTCCCCTTTCACTCCATTCTGACTTCTAGTGCCTCTAGACCCTTCCAGTCAATTCTGAAATGCATGGGAATCAGAACTACTTGAAAGAAAACAAAACCAAAAACCAGTAGCATCCCCACTCCGTCCAAGGAGAAGACAGGCACATAGGCGCTGACTCCGTGGATGCTTCGGGGCTGGAGCACCCACAGGAGAAAATTAGTGGGTGCTCTGCACCCACCGGCAGCCAAGCTCCCCTCCCCACCTCACCTCCGCCTCCTCCCCTGAGCGCACCGTGTCCCCACTTCTCCCTACCTCCCAGTGCTTGCCACCGCAAAACAGCTGTTTCACGGCATAACAAGCTCTGGGAGGGAGGTGGTGAAGAGGCAGGGGCAGGTCGGGGATTTGGGAAAGGGGTTGGAATGAAGGTGGGGCAGGGGCAGAGGTGGGTCGAGCACCAACCAGCGCCAGCAGAAGTCGGCACCTATGGACAAGCAAAAGAATGGAAAAAATAAATAAAAACCACCACCTTGCCTCAAAAATAGAACCCCAAACTGAGGTGGGTACATGAGTGGGAATCCTGTGAGATGATATCTACAAAGAATTATGAGTAATTCCTTTCTTTAAAAGGTACCATCATCACAGGTTACCCCTCCTGGAAATAATAAAAAGACAATCAAGAAACTGAAATCTTAATATAAAAATAAGTAATGAACATGGGTGCACAGGCACACTTAAAATATGGCATATGCAGAACACATGGTATTGTGATATGTTTTTCTGGCATGAGTCTGGAATGGCTGTATCACACAGCAGCAGTGAAGCCCCCTGTGAGTTATGCAGGATTGACCCAAATAAGTGCCAATGAAACCTTTATAATATACAAATATACATTACTGCAGTGTATGCCACATATTTTGTAGAAAAAACTATTTTAGACGTGTGTTTAAGAGAATTTTAGAATTTTTTTTTATTGGAACTATTTCTTTTATTTCCTGAGAAGTCAGGTGTCTTAGTCATTCTGAGTACAACTGAACAAGAGAGTCAGAGGGAGAGAAAAAAAATACATTTGAAGTACATCAAAGTGAGCTAAAGAGCTTTCCCACAGATAAACGTGTCACAAAAGGGGGACTGTGCCATGTGCTGACAACCTTGCATAGCAACTTCAGCTATTGCGGACCTATATTTTTCAAAATTCCACTAAACTTGGATTTTTATTCTGATCCTAAAATAGAAGAGCTGTGATGTATCCCTTGTTTAACTAGAAACGGTGACGAATAAGCTACTCTCAGACAACACAGACTTCTTCAGCTCCATGGGTTTATGGCTACAATAATATACATCCATGTCATCCTGGCTCACAGAGGTACAATGGGAGAAGAGAAATATTCACAGCATACCTCAAGTACTGATCTTCTGCACTACACATGGCATTGTGTGTCCTGAAAAGGTCTGTGTCTTCAGGGGAAGATAAAAATTTGAATCCATTTCACGAAAGTAAAGAGGTCTGCTCACTTGAGGTGCAAGTACTAAGAGGTGGCCCAAAAACATGGAGACTGAGATGAAAAGAACAAAGACAACAACAGGAGAAATGTCAAAAGTTGCCATAGTTCTGATTAAAAATAATTTTGTGAAGGTAAGAAGGTAGGAAACACTAGAAGACCTTGCGGGAGGGTTCCCAAATTACTTTGACCCTGAACCCCAATCATGCCAAGAGGTCACTGTACATTCCATCTATTAGGAGATGCGAGCATGGGTCAGCAGACTGGTGGAACCTTCTAGAAACAGTGCCCGTTGGTGAAGCTCAAATATCTTTTGAATGTTTGAAGCCATAAGGGTGGCAAAGTATAAAAAATGGGGAAATGGCAATACAACTGTCTCATTTCCTTCCAACTGCAGTAGAGTAAAGATCTGGAAAGCCTGCCTGATCTTTCACCAGACCTAGCTTAAAAAAAATATCTCTTTTTGCATTTGTAAATAGTTAGGATTTGTTTTATTATAGTTTCAGTAATTTTAGGAAGTTTTAGGGAGAAAACACTTAGCTAGTATTTGAGGCCCCTAAGATGCTTTTTTGTGCACCTGCCAGTAAAAGAGATCAGACTCTACAGATTATACCTCTTGCCCAGCAGTTTTTCGAGTCTCATATGCAACTCTCTGGAAAAGACGTGGTCCTCCTCATGTTATTTCATATGCAAGACCTGCATCTTGAGGGCAAGGAAAGAGGCAGAGAATGCCTCCAGGTAGTCTTATTGCCTTGGCGGCAAAGCTCTAACGTTCAGAGGCTCTCAGCTTTACAGGTTCTGTGCAGGACCAATGAGAGCCTCTCTGGCTCCCAGCACATCTCTAGGGGTTAAGACAATGCATCTAAAATAGGCACTGGCATCTGAAACTGGAAGCAAGACAGATTCAACAAATATGGATCTGACCAGTGGATCCAAAGGTCAGCTGGAACATAGGATAAGTATGTTCACAGTATCATTGCTTTACTCCTCTTCCATTTCCATCACTTAAGAAGGGCCCACAAACATCTGAGGGTTTTCCTCCTAAATCTCTTTCCCAGAACAAGCAGGCTCAAGTTCCCCAGGTTCGCTGCCACCCTCTTCAAAAGCCCTTGGTGGGCCCTTGCATCACCCTGGGGGAAGGTCCTGCTATCACCTCATCGGGCAAAGATGAGGAGGAGGCAGGTACAGGTGGGTCTGCCAACTCCACCACTTCTGTCAGGGGAGCCTCAGCCAAGGCTGGCTGTCCCTGGGGACCTTGCTCCAACTCCACGTCCAAGTCACGCGGTGGGTGGGAGACTGTCGCCGACTGTCTTTCGGATGCACCTAAGACCAATCGATGCCTTTGCAATGGATGGAGAAACCAGAGGGCCGGCCCTGGGGCTATGCGGTACTGGTGGTCCAGAAGGGAACACCGACGTCCCCACTGGGTGACCTTGGCCTGCAGGCAGGTCTTCCTCCTCACTGTCAGAGCCCGAGGAGGGAGAGACATATGTATAGACACGAAGGCTCTCAGTGCCATGACTCCGGTGACTAGTGTCAGCGTTTGGCAGATTGGTGATGGTACCCTGGTGATCGATGCCTCATGCTTTGAGAATGGTGCTGCTCCGCAGGGAGCGGGAGCAAGAGCATAGATGTCTTGGAGAC
Organism: Dermochelys coriacea; assembly: GCF_009764565.3. NCBI lineage: Eukaryota > Metazoa > Chordata > Testudines > Dermochelyidae > Dermochelys > Dermochelys coriacea. The sequence continues at coordinate 154,221,634 of NC_050069.1, read as the reverse complement.
TGCGATGTGCTCACAGTGATCTGCACTGGCAATCTGGAGACCGGTGACAGGGCTCCAGGGACTGGCACCTCGATCCTCTGGAGCGGTGCCGAGGACTGGGGAGACCGACTCAGGCGCTCCCGGCACTGGGGCTCTAGCGACTGGTGACATGCCTCTGCAGCTCTGCGCCAGACTGCCAGTGATTGATGCCGGGACCCCAGGGAATGCTGCCTAGAGTCCAGGGACCAACACAGGGAACTCTGGCAGGTAAACCGACCTGCATCTGCGGGCTGGTGGGGCACACCCTGAGGCGGGAAGTGGTGCCACACTGATGGGAGACCGCTGGAAGGGTTCCAGGGCAGGTTTACCTCTTGAACGGGGTACCTTACTAGCCGACGTGGGCAGCACTGAAAGACACAGTATGTCCTTAGTGGCCTGAAAGGTGCCAGTGCCAAGTGCCTCTGCCAGTTCCCAGGGTGGTGGGTGGGTCTGAAAGTGGGCTCGACAGCTCCATGGGAGCTGGAGCCTGGCTAATGTCTGGAGCAGAAGAGTTGCCCCACTTGGGTCTTTGCTCTCCTCTCACTCTCTCCTTCCCTTTATGGGATGTAGGAGAATACCCTCTCCCAGCCTTTCTTTGCTTTTTAGCCTGTACCAGGGATGCGGATCAGCATGGGTGCTGGTGGCGCACTCTGCACTGAGGCCATAGTGCTTGGAGCAGATTCTGATCTCATCGGCTCAGAAGCCAGTGCAAGGGCCGACTCCATAAGGAGTGCTCGAAGACCAGCGTCCTGCACCTTTTTGGTCTGCAGCCTGAAGCTCTTGCAAATCTGACACTTGTCGCTCACGTGGATTTCCCCTAAACACTTCAGGCAGCTTCTATGGGGATCACTGACTGGCACAGGTTTTTTGCAGCAGTCACAAGGCTTGAAGCCTGGGGACCAGGGCATGCCCCGTCTCTAGGCTAAGTCCTGTATGGGACTAACTAATTCTAACTTAACGCTAAGGGAACCATACAACTTTAAAACTATACCCAACGAATTCGCTACTAAGTGGAGTTGAAATAGAAAAGCTTGCCGAGGCAAGGAGATGTTCCAGCACTGTCACTGGTGGTAAGAAGGGAGTGAGAGAGGGGGAACCAGCAGCACCCCTTATACTGGTGCATAAGTGCGCCACTCCAGAAGGCGCCAGAGCCAAACCCCTACGGATACCACTAAGGGAAAAACTTCTGGCACTGGTGCATGTGGTGAGCGCACACACCTACAATCGAATGGAACTACAATGGAATGGATACGAGCAAGCACTCAAAGAAGAAACTTAAGAGAAGTGCAAGAGACAAAGTTCATTTTGTAAGTTAAGTTTTCCTTGTGACATATGGTTAATAAAACAGAATGCTTACATCATGTGCGGTTAAGACATAGCTCTGGCCATGGGGTATAAAGTAACAAAAAGGACACTGATGCCATGACAAGGCCACCTGAGAAGGCAAGGCATAGATGTATACCCACAGCTAGATGATTGGCTGGTCAGAGCCCAATCCCAATCCCAAGAAGCTCTAACATTCCATGAGGACAACTTGCTATTTATTTAAAAAGTTGGGCCAAGAGATTAACTGAGGGGAAAAAAATCCTGCATTACCCTAGCTCAAAGAATCATCTTCACTCGGATAGTTTTGGATTTGATACAAGGCAGGCACTCCTACCAGAGGACAGAGGTACTTCAAAATATGTAAGGCTAGAAACACTGACAGGTAACATGTCAACCAGTGGTGTTCTTCCATAGACTGATAGGCCTCAAGACTTAAAGCATTTATGCAACTCCTTCTGCTTGACTAAGAATGAGGCTCTGAAGCATAGGTTAGTGCAATAATACATCCCCAATGTAGATAACGTATCTCTTCTGCTGATGATACCACAAAAGGCGTCAACTCTTTCCACTGGGAGAATCAATGGAGCAACATCCGGAAGAATGCGACCTCCACTAACAATGATCAATTGTCTCAGATGGTCACGCCTGGACTGCTCACTGAAAAACTGAAACACAGATACTGGAATACCTGGGAGGATAAAATATACAATCTGAAAGCTGCAGGCAGTCAGGTGGTCACTCAAGTCCAGGTAGCTTTGAAAAAGGACATTACACTGTGTAGAAGTGGTGCCTAAACCATCAGATACATCCCATAGTTCATCTGGCATGGACCAACTCAGCCAAAATCTTCAAGACTAAACAGTCTTTGTTGGTCTAACTGCTTCAAAAACTTAATTGCTCAGGACAAGTTCAAGAGATCTTGCTAAATCCATCTACTTCCATCTGTTAAAAACATCTCTATTTATGTGGACAAAAATCTCTCTCCAACCACAGCCCCCGTCTCAATCTCAGAGTACTTATTATACCTCTCATCCATGAGACCATCCATATCCTCTATAAAAGGTGCAATTTGAGCTCACAATCCAGAAGCAGAAAACAAGAGCATGCTTGGTATCTTGTAGATAAATGCTTTATTAATGGACTATAAGTGAATAGAGAATGTTCTGGTGAAAGACAAATACCACCTGGCACTTAAACTTAGTGCTCACTGGGGTAATGAAACCCCTTTTTGGATCCACAGCTTATTGCCTTAACAACGTGAAAAAGGTAAACAAGCTCCAGGGTCTTATGGCTGACCCTCCTATTACAATCTTCAATACATGACAAAGTGATCCTTCACCTACAACCAAAATTCCTTCCAAAAGTAGCGGTTGATTAACACTGTAATCGCACTACAAGTCGGCCAGCATTCTTTCCAGGACCATACTTCCATCAAGAAGAAGCCAAGTTACCCACACTAGAGGTGAAGCGGGCATCAGGGCACTGTCTACCTAAACAGATCAAAAGAACACAGAAAATCATTCAGGTGTTTCCATTGCCCCAACATCTGTCCAAGTGGACAAAATCTTTGCACTGAAGAGTGTTATAAATTAACAAATGTTCTGGATGACATCTCAGGTGTGCCAAGCTGTCTGATTAAGGGGCCTCAGAACTATGGCGAAAGCAGGTACAAAGCAACAAGAAAGAAAACCACCAAAGAAGCTATCTAAGTAGCACCAAGAATCCCAGTTCAAAAGTGTCAAATAATGAGGTCTCCTTGGTGCTATGCATGCGATTTCCAAGTGAAAAGCAGAAAACCCTTGCTGTCAGAGGAAAATGGGCACATCAAGACTGTTGCAGCATAGCCACAAGTGCACAGAGACCCAAACAAAAATGGAAGCTTTTGCATGTGCATACATACACACAACTGTCAACAAAGGAACTGAGTAGGACAAGAGCGTAAACAAAAGTAAGGGAAACAGCAGCAATCATCAGAAGAGAAGAAACAAAACCAAAATACAGCTCAAGTGAGGAGTGTCTTTCCTGACTGTACTAAAAAAACCAGCATGAAGACTCTAGAAGGGCATTGGTAGCTGAAAAAGGCACAAAAGTGAGGCACTCAACTACCAGTGCCTGAGAAGGGTAAAATGTTAAGGCCTAGGAGTTCCCAGCCTGTCTTGTGGTGGAAGCGAAAGACTTATGAGTGAGAATTCTGTGTGCATTTTGTTGCCAAGGTAGGTGCAGGTAAGATTATTCTCAGAATTTTTTTTTTAAGTCACTAGATACAAGATCATGTCTTCCAAAGGCAAAATTATTCAAGCCCAAGATACGTCATCCTTGACAAGGAGATCACCCACATCAATTTATTCATGGATTTTAGATCTATAATATGAGTTATGTGTACATAAAAAATATTTTATATTTACATTTAATCATTCTGGGATCCAGCTGTCAATACAATCATCAAAAAGAATATGCGCCATACCTTGGTTCTTTTCTCTTTACTTTCCTTTACTCCATTCTCTATCTACTGATGTATTTTTTTCTCTGTCTTTTTCAATTTTTAATCATTTCACCTCTTTCTCCTTCCATCTTCCTTGTTACTGTTCCCACCTTCTAATCCTTCTATCATTATTTTCCCCTCAGTTTCTTCCAGTCTCTTTCTTTTCACCTTGTGCTTGTGTCATCCTCTTTTCCCATCACATGCCATCTCAATACTACTCCTCAGTTTTCTCCCTGCTCCTTTAGTCTCTGTCCCTTCAAAAACTACTACACCTTTGTTTGCCTTCACCACTCTCCTCCCCCGCAAATCCTAACATCTAATCAGGTCTCTCATATCATGTGGGGGGGGGAAACCACTAATGGGGAAGGTATTCTTTTACCACTTCTCAAGGCATGGGGAGCTGTCAGAGGATTCTTCTTCACACACCACAGAGCAGAGGGAGATTGAAGAAGGGGAAAATGTTTTGCTCACTTGTTCCCTTTCCCTCAATCAGAAAGACATCTACTAACTGCAATGGTTGGATCAGGCACTCTGTTCTAGGGCAGATTGTGCTCAACTCTCCCTTACTCAGAAAACAACTGTTTGGTAGGGATAGTCCTGCAGACCAATGCAGTAATTCTCTCATGAGGTATAGGCCCAGTTACCTTGCAGCCCTGTAAAAGCCTGTTTATCATAAAAACAATTAGCCAAATTTAACCTAGGTGTAATCTGGAATAACTCCACTGAAATAAATGGAGTTGCATCTTCCTACCTCCAGGGTGAATTTGGCGCCTTTTATTGAAGGCTTTCTATTTAAATCTATGTCAATTATCAAATCTTAGTTTGCAAAGTGCATAGCTTGCTAATACTTTTAACAAACACTGATGTAAAATCAATTGCATACCTGCTTATCCAATCAACAGACGAGACAAACACACTTTGAAACAACAACACAGAAAATGCTTACTTTATTAGATGTGCCAAGAACATTCGGTTGCTCTTCAGTGTTTGTCAACAGCAAAGATTTCTCTCTCTTAGGCTTTTAAATAATAGTTCTACCATACTCTCCATATCAAATCCAAATGTTTCAGAGGGACAATACAAAATTACATTATTTTAAAAACTCTGAATTTCAGAATTAAGGAGAAAAGGCACTATCTTCCTACATTTTTATCTATTATAAAATTTTATCCATTATAAAATATTTTTCTATTATACAGACTCAATCATACGCCTCATAAGAGCAAAATATTTCTCACATTTGTACTAAGTAAAATAAAGATGACTTTACCAATCTCAGTTTTAGAATAAGTAGTAAAATTTACAATGGGAAACAAGATCATATGCTAATATGTTATCAAGCCCTACACTGTGACTGGATGTGATGAGATTACTACTTGATGAAAGCATCCACAAATTCTGTCATCTCATGACTACGTGATGATTAAATATTTAGCCTCATCCTTCACCAATCATCGTTTCTAGAAAACAATGTAATGCTGAAACTGGTAAAGTGATTTTTAGGGTTATTGCTGGTAGCCATTGCCACTAAGGCAAGCCACATTTTGAAGTCCATGGAGGTACTATCCTAAGTACTTAATTATTATCATATAACACAAATCAAATTAAGTGAAACATAATGGAGAATGCAAAGAGGGGTTCACCCCATTTTATTTTTCTATCAGGGTCCTTTTAAAAAAGGTAGCCTCCCCTTTATAATAGCCAATTAGAGTCAAAAGGCTCAGTGGTGATTCTCAGCAGGCTGAGCCCTGGTAGGAAGGAGGAGCAGGCATACTGCTCAAGTGGCAGTGCCTGAAGACATGCCTAACAATGCTTTTTGTATTCTATAAAATGTAGAAATATAACCCTGGCTGTATCTGTAGAACAGGAATAGCCAACATCTACTGCAGCCCTGCTGATGCATGGTATGAGGTTTCTTTGATTGCTGGCAAGTGCTATCCACCTCCTCCCCCCAACTTCCAAGTCTGGAAATCATATAATGCGCTGCCTTATGCACAGGTACGCTAAGAAACAGGGAGACAGCACAGTCTCCTCTTCAGAATGTCCAGGACAGCAACCACAATTTGGCCCCAACTGCCATGGTGCATATTAATCGTACAGCTATACAGAACCCATATGGCTTGTGGCCACTGCCTATGGAAGACTATAGGAAAAGTAACTGTTGCTAACAGGACACACTAAGATTGTCCTCTAACCCAGTGCTTCTCAAGCTATCTGATGTGGGGGATCGGCAATTTTTTTTTCCAATGTGCGCGCAGACCGGCCGCCGATGGCTCGCGAACCGGCACTGGTCCGCAGACCACCACTTTGAGTAGCACTGCTCTAACCTACTTCAAAACCCATATTCAGTTTTGTGGGTGATGAGTAAATACTTTGCTGCAGAACAACACTGTTCTGCTCTAACGTTTGAAATATAACAAAAAACAAACACTCAAAAAGTTTTCTCCCCCATCCCAAAAAGGTAACATGAAACTATTTCCTAAATACATAAGAATTCAATAGATTTCAAACTGCACAATCAGTCTTAAAACCTTCTATTTTTACATAAATTGTAGTAAATATAGTTAGCATTTGATACAACATAATTTAAAACACAGAATCATTTTGCTACTAAAGAAAGAAAGTTGGGTTATTCGGACATAACTAATCCCAAACTATTTTGATTTCCTTGATAAATGGTATCTAAAGCATTGGAACTTGTTCAAGACATGCAAAGATGTTTTCAGTTATAACCCTAACCATAAATCTGAACATACCTTATTTGTGATTTCACATTATAACAAAGCTGTTTTTTCAAGAGCACAATTGACCTGCATTTGCCAATTGGAATTAACCTACGTACATAGTTCTTGCTGAAATTCCAAAAATATAAATTCCCTTAAATCAGAGAAAGTTAATAGTCCCAGTTTAGTGACTGATCCTCTGAGGTAAAGAGTGCCATCTGAGGGCTCTCATCTTCTTATAAGATCAGGCCCATAAACAGGATCTCATATCCAGTAGTTCCGGAATCAGATGAGGAACAGGTGGGACATGAACACAAGTTTCCCTTTGTTTTCATATGCCTAACTATGCTGTACCACATGCTGCTTATTTAGCCCTGTTCATAGTTTTAGTATATTTTAATTCAGACTTCATAAAACATCATGGATAATACGTGACTTTGCACCAAGAAAGCCAACAATTTTTAGGTGACTTTCCTGTAGCATAAGTTCATCAAAATACAAAAATGAAGGTTTACCAGTTTGACACTGACAATCTTTGAAAGAATCCTATTGTTAGTTAGTGAAGTACTGTATGTAATGACAATCTGTCTACCACATTTGCTCCAACCCCTCAGACAGAGACAAACACCTACAAGATCTCTATCATGCATTCTTACAACTACAATACCCACCTGCTGAAGTGAAGAAACAGACTGACAGAGCCAGAAGAGTACCCAGAAGTCACCTACTACAGGACAGGCCCAACAAAGAAAACAACAGAATGCCACTAGCCATCACCTTCAGCCCCCAACTAAAACCTCTCCAACGCATCACCAAGGATCTACAACATATCCTGAAGGACGACCCATCACTCTCACAGATCTTGGGAGACAGGCCAGTCCTTGCTTACGGAAAGCCCCCCAATCTGAAGCAAATACTCACCAGCAACCACACACCACACAACAGAACCTCTAACCCAGGAACCTATCCTTGCAACAAAGCCCGTTGCCAACTCTGTCCACATATCTATTCAGGGGACACCATCATAGGGCCTAATCACATCAGCCACACTATCAGAGGCTCCTTCGCATCTACCAATGTGATATATGCCATCATGTGCCAACAATGCCCCTCTGCCATGTACATTGGTCAAACTGGACAGTCTCTACGTAAAAGAATAAATGGACACAAATCAGACGTCAAGAATTATAACATTCAAAAACCAGTCGGAGAACACTTCAATCTCTCCGGTCACTCAATTACAGACCTGAGGGTGGCTATCCTTCAACAAAAACCTTCAAAAACAGACTTCAACGAGAGACTGCTGAATTGGAATTAATTTGCAAACTGGATACAATTAATTTAGGCTTGAATAGAGACTGGGAATAGATGAGTCATTACACAAAGTAAAACTATTTCCCCATGTTATTTCTCCCACTCACCCCACCATTCCTCAGATGTTCTTGTTAACTGCTGGAAATAGCCTACCTTGCTTGTCACCATGAAAGGTTTTCCTCCTTCCCCCCCACCCCGCTGCTGGTGATGGCTCATCTTAAGTGATCACTCTCCTTACAGTGTGTATGATAAAACCCATTGTTTCATGTTCTCTGTGTGTGTATATAAATCTCCCCACTGTATTTTCCACCAAATGCATCCGATGAAGTGAGCTGTAGCTCACGAAAGCTTATGCTCAAATAAATTTGTTAGTCTCTAAGGTGCCAAAAGTACTCCTTTTCTTTTTGCGAATACAGACTAACACGGCTGCTACTCTGAAATCTGTCTACCTTGATTCAGAACATACAGTAATAGCTTAGATATGAAAAAAATGTGTTAAATCCCTTTGTCTAATTTTTAACCAAATCATTGCATTTCCCTGAGTAATTTTTCTTAAAACACAAAACAGATTCAAGATATTTAGGCTTGTAAGGATTACATTTTTATCAGTAAATGTAGATTTCGACACACACACCCCATATTTCCATGGATGATGATTGAAATTTACAGCTAGGCGAAGTTAGAAAAATACAAGAAAATGGTGCTAGGGAACTTGCTAGAGTTTGACGTATGGATATTCGCTTTGTATGTTCTGACATGTGCTCTGACAATTTGTGTTTTAACACTTCTGAAGCTTTAACTTTTTGAATCTCAACGTCTCCTGTCATTAAATAATTATTGTCTGACCCCCCTCCCCACAATAATTTCCTGCAACTGTGAAAATTTAAATCTATAAAAATTTTTAAAATGTGCTTAAAAATAAACAGCAACGTTCGCCATTAAAATTATTTTTAAAAATAAACGTAATTCTGCCAAGCCCACATGTATGGCATGTTACGTTGTACCTCTATATTATAACCTGAAGAATAACACAAACATTTAACTGCACAAAAGTGATATGCCAAGCTGCACTGAAGACAAACTTTTTGAAGAAAATTTAAATTGCATAAAAATAAACACCAAGCTATTTTCTTACATTTTGAAAAAAGAATACCATATTGAGGGGATACTAAAATGAGAGTAAAAACCAATTTGTTCTTCAAAGTTCCATGGTTGCATTCTACATGTTGTACAAATACCAGGTAACTTACCAACCAGAAAAAACATCCCAAGATTGTGTGGCGTTGTCAGAGATTCCATCCAGGATAAAGGACAGCAGTTCAAAAATCAAGTAACTACATTCATTACATTATGCAATGAATAAAATTTAAGCTGATAGTACAGAATTAAAATAAATATTTTATTTTCCAAGAATACTGGACAATGAAAAGCCTAGCAGAACTTCAAAGACTACACTTCAAAAACAAAACTGAAATGCTAATACTAATCATACTAAATCCCTATGATAAAACTATACTTGTCGTACAATTCAATTTACTTTCTGTTTACAATTTATGAGAATTTTGATTAGTATCACTCAGTGACATATCAGGTCAAGACACTAGATGAGTATGAAAACCATACAACTCCTTCAGCCTTTAGCCTCCATTCCTGCAAAGGTTTACGACGTGTTTAACTTTATGTATTGTGAGCAGTGGGACTAGTCAGAGTGCATGAAGTTTAGCACATGCATATGTTTTTACAGGATCTAGATTTTAGCCTTAGTTTTTAAAATCAAGTATTCTGTATTTTATTTAGCAGATCTGATAATTATCCTCCAATCCATTGTTTCTATAAAACCAACATACTGAACTGATGTAATATTACCTAGATACCAAAAAAAGGAGTGTTTATTTTTTAATCCATCTGCAGAAAACAGCATATTTGCTAGACCGCAGCTTAGTAGAACAGGTAAAATACCCGGAATGCTGCATTTGTGTTATGATGAACAGCATTCTTACCTCTTCTTCCCTCAAACACATCATTGATTTCTCTCAACAACATGGACATGTCACTCAGCTGGGACTCCCAAGCCTCACAGAACACATCAAGATTTTCTTTTGCAATCTTACTAGATGGATGTAATGTCAGTGTTTCTGCAGCAGAAATTATCTGAAAAAATGCAATCAGAGCAACAAATATTAAAAACCCATCTTAGCTTGTAACATTACATGAGAATTTGCAAATGCCTCCACACACAAAACAAGAAACAATGTCAATAGTAAGAAAGAGTTAATATTACATCTGATAGGTTTCAGAGTAGCAGCCGTGTTAGTCTGTATTCGCAAAAAGAAAAGGAGTACTTGTGGCACCTTAGAGACTAACAAATTTATTTGAGCATAAGCTTTCATGAGCTTATGTACACAAAGTACTCCTTTTCTTTTTGCGAATATTACATCTGTTGACCAAAGACCGGTTATATTTCTAAGGCCTTTCGCTGGAACATTCTGGTATTAAATGTATTTGCGAATATGCAGTTTTTTAAAAATCAGCATGGACAAAGAGTTCTAGCATATTAGACAACAGGAAAGAGAATTAAAAGAATACAAGTATTTCGTGACCTGCTAATTTTAGTTTTATATCCTGCAAACTGCTACAAATTTGAATAATTCTTACATGTGCAAATAATCCCACTGAAGTCAGAAGAACCATGTTCGTAAGTAAGAATTACTCATGTGTAAGGGTCTGCAGAACTATACCTGTGGAACATGTTGCTTTTTAAAACCAAGTACATGATATTTTCAACTCCTCCACTCTAGTTTGTTATATTCTATCAAACTTAGTTTAGTTTATTGAGATTATGTAACGTTTTTTATAGTGTTATTGTAGCCATCATGGCCCCAGGATATTTGGGAGACAACATGGGTGAGATAATATCTCTTTTATTGGACAAATTTCTATTGTTGAAAGAGACAACCTTTTGACCTTACACAGAGCTCGTCTTCAGGTCCGGGAAAAGCGTCACAACTAAATACAAGGTGGAAGAAATGGTTACTTACTTTAACTGTGTTTCTTCGAGATGCGATGCAGACATGTATTCCACTTACGTGCGTGTGTGCTGGAGCCAGAGACTTTTGCATAGTATTACCCGCAGAGGGGTGGTGCTTGGGCAGCACCACCCCAACCGTCCTCTATTACTTTGCACTGAATGCCCAGAGACTAGAATCCAATGCAGAGGGGATGGAGGATGAGTCGTGGAATACATGCCTGCATCATGTCTCAAAGAACCACAATTACACTTAGTAGCCACTTCTTCAAGTATAGGCAACCGTGTATTCCACTTAGGTGACTCACAAGCAGTACCCATCCCTGGAGGCAGGGCTCAAAGTCTACTTAAACAAGGATTGCAGAACCTCCCTACCAAAACTTTCATCCACTCTGGAAAATGAATAATGGTGTGTAAATGTATGTATGGACAACCACATAGCAGCTCTGCAAATGTCCAATACTGAAATGTCACTGAGGAATGCTATTGAGATCCATTGCGCTCTCATAGAACAAGCTCCCAACCACTGAAGAGGCACAGCCAAAGCTATTTCACCTGCAGGTTTGATACAGGATGTCATCCATCTAGAGATAGTCTGGAAAGAGACTGCTTTCCCTTTCATACGATCTGCATACAACACAAACAGGTTTAGTCCCGTTCAAGTAGAAGGCTAGATATCGCCTGGCATCTTTCCTATAGAGATGTTGCTCTTCTGGAGATTAATGCAGTTTAGGAAAGAACACAGGTAAATATACCTCCTACTTCAAATGCAATTGACAAACCATTTCAGACAAAAAATTTGGGTGTGGTCATAAAGTCACTTTGTCCTTGGAGAATTGTGTATAAGGAGGTTCTGCCATCAGAGTCTGCAACTCAAAGACTCTCCTTTTGGATGTTATTGCAACCAGCAGGGCTGTCCCTAGGGAGCTGCGGGGCCCAGAACAGAGGTTTCTCACTTCCGGGGGGTGCTCCCCCATGCCTCTTCCCACCCTTACTCCTCTCCTTCGCAACCCCACCTCTTCTCCTCCCAGGTCCACCCCCTCCCCCGAATGCGCTGCGCCCTTGCTCCTCTCCCCTACTCACCAGTGCCTCCTGATGCCGCAAAACAGCTGATCAGCAGTAGGCGCTGATCGGTGGGGCCGCTGGTGGGCAGGAGGTGCTGGGGATAGGTGGAGGTTGGTAGCGGGCTCCTCCTCGCCCCCCCCCCTACCCACCTCACCTCCCCGTCTGCCTCCTCACTAAAGCGTGGAGCCCTCAAAGCGTGGGGCCCGGGGCAGCCACCCCGATTCACTGTAGCATAGGGACGTCTCAGGCTACCAGGAACACAGTTTTCTGATACAAAAAGTGGAAAGGGACAAGATGCCAGGCGCTTGAACGGAGGTCCCATTAAAGCCACTTGGACCATGTTAAGGTCCCACAGAGGAACCAGCCCTCAGATCGGAGGATGGAGATGAAGAAGCTCTTTTAAGAATCTTGCTACCATGACATTACAGAAGACAGATCTTCCCAGAATGGGGGGGATGAAACAGTGCTATTGCTGCCAGATATACTCCCAATGAACTAAGTGCAAGGCCCAACAACTAAAGGTACAGCAAGTATTCCAAGATGTACTGAATAGAAACCAATGTCAGCTGAACTCCATGGGCCAACGACCACACCGAAACCGCTTCCATTTAGTTGAACAGGCCATTCTGGTAGAGGGCTTTGTATTGTTGAATAGGATCTGTCGAACAGCCTCCAAACACTGCATTTTCACCTCATTTAGCCACGAAGCAAGCCATGCCAGGAGATACAGGGGATCTGAGCACAGGATATACGGTGCAACCGTGATCCTGGGTGAGTAGCTCAGGATGGAGAGGAAGGGGTATGAGAAACTGAATTAACAGCACAAGAAGATCGTACAACACGTGCCTTGGCCATGCCAGGGCAATGATAATGAGATTGGCCTGATCCACCTTCAGCTTGAGGATGACCTCTGGAATGATTGGGAGAAAAGCATACAGGAGAACTGATGGGAAGCTGAGGTAGAAAACGTTGGACAGGGAGTTTGGATTGAGGCCCCCATCAAGAGCAGAACAGATGACATTTCCTGTTGTCCCTTGTGGCAACCAGGCTGATCAATGGGATTCCCCAAGCTGCGAAGATGACCCAGAGAATGCCTGTCTTCAGAGACCACAGGTGATTCAGGGAAAAATTCTTGCTGAGATGGTCCTATCAGAGTGATGTTCTCCTTGATGGAGAACTACCACAACCTGATCACCTACTGGCAAAGCATCCTGGAGTGTGCTCCCCCTTGCCTGTTCACATAATACATCGTGCTGGTATTGTGGGTAAGTATGTGAACCATGAGTCCCTGATACAGTACAGAAAAGCATGAGATGCATTGTAGATGGCCAAAAGCTCCAGCACGTTGATGTGCAGCGAGAACTCCTGCTCTGACCAGACTATGAACTTTCAACAACCCCAGATGTGCTCCCTAGCCCATGAGGGAGGTGTCGGTGACAACAGACCTGGTTGAAAAGGGCCAGATGAAGGGAACACCCTGATAAACATTCTCTGGAAGCTTCCACCACTGCAAGGAGTCCAGGACCTGTGGATGGATACAGACCAATCTGTTCAAGGAGGAAAGAATCAGAAGGTAAACTGTCCTGGTCTACAACTGAAAGGGGTGAAGAGAACGTTGCAAACTGTCTGCCTGCATGCAGGTGGTCCATGTGGCCAAAGAGCCTCAGGCATACCTGAACTGTGATAGAAGGCTGATACTGCAGGCTGAGGCAAAGGTGGTGAACTGCCTGAAAACAGTTGGTTGGCAAAAATGTTCTTGAATTTGGAGAGTCTATTAGGGCCCCAATGAACTCAATTTTCTGAGTAGGAGCCAAAGTTGACTTTCCAGTGTTTGAGATGAGACCCAGATTGTCGAGCAAGCACAGTGTAATGTTGACCTGCCTCTCAGTAACCAGTCATCCAGATATGGGAAGATGTGGATTCCATTCTTTCTGAAGTATGCTATCACCACGACCATGCAGTTGATAAAAAACCAAGGAGCAAAAGAGAAGCTGAAAGGAAGCATCTAATACTGAAAATGGTGTTCTACTATGACAAATTGAAAGGAAAGGATTTTCCGTGTCTCAGCAAAACTGCCACATGAAAGTAGGCTTCTGGAGGTCCAGAGCAACAAACCAGTCAATCTGAGACAATGCAGGGAGGACAGTTGATAGAGTGACCATTTGGAACCTCATGTATCTGATACACTTGTTGAGGCCACAAAGGCTGAGGATAGGTCTTACCCTTAGAGTCAAAACGGGTGTTTGTGGGTGAGAGGATGGCACCAGAGAAAGGCATATTGACTGGCCAAACTGTGGATCTGAACGCCTCCTCCTCCGAGACCTATGCCCCTTTCTGGGGTAGTCCATCCATCTCAGAGAAAGGCTACAGACCATACTGCTGCTGCCGCCAACCACCAAAGTGGCATCTATGCACTGCTCTTTATACACCCCTAAGGACCATAAGGTAGCCTGAGAGTCCTTGAAGGAGTGCAGTCTCTTTTCTGAAAAAAGCACTCTGCCGTCGAAGAGCAAATCCTCTGTGGCCTGTTGCATATCGAGAACAATATCTGAATTCTGCAGCCCGGATGTCTCTCTCATGGCCATTGTTGAGGCCTTAACTCTGGCTGAAGTATCCATGATGTCCTGTGCGGACTGCAGCAAAGTCTTAGTCACCAACAGCCTTCGGTGATGAATGCCTGAAATTCCTCCCTCAAGTCTTTTGGCAGCTGGTCCACAAACTTAAGACATAGCCGTCCAGTTCACAAAGTCGTATTTGGACAGGAATGCCAGTTGGTTAGCAACGTGCATCTGCAAAGAAAAGGTGTAAATCTTCCTAACCATTGGTCCATCCATTCAGAGTCCTTATCCTTGTGACTTAAATCTGTCCTGCTGGGTTCTATCATTCACCATGGTTAAGACCAGGGAATTTGGGGCTGGATATGAGTAAAAACCTTCAAATCATACAGGTGCAGGGAAGTAGCTTTTCCCCATGTGCTTTGCAGTAGGCGGTACTGAAGCCGGTGTGCTCCAGATAACCTTGGCAAGCTCTAAGAGCACACTGTTAATAAGGAGGGAGACTCTCCCGGGGCAGACGGCTGCAGGATATCCAACAGCTTATGGGTATTCTGTAGCAACTCTGCTTGAATACCCAGGGAAGCAGTCACATGCTGCAAAAGGTACCGATATGCCTTAAAATCTTCCAGTAACAAAGGAGAAGAGGAGACAGGCACCTTGGAATTGTGCAGGGACAAAGCTGAAACAGTTAACTGTGCCAGAACTGGATCCTGCTCCAGGACTGACAGACCTGGACAGGATGATTTTGGAGGCTCCACAATGGGAAGGTTCACTGGTGGCTGGGCCCATGGCAGAGTGACAGTCACCACCACAAACGTGCTCAGTGATCTCACCTTAGTGTGAGATGAGAAGTGGGACCTCCATGACCAAGAAGCATCTCATGGATTACATGGAGTTCACTGGTATGGATAAGGCAATGGTTGGCCACTGGCCCCCATCCTGGACCACAAGATGAGTGCCAATCCTGGTACACATAGTGCTCCATGAATGGCCTGTGATGAAGGTCAGACGATAGAGAGCGAGAGGAGGAAGACCCCAACCAGGATGCCAATGAGTCCTTGGCTTCAGGGAAGAAAGGTGGAGCCAGCTCTGAGGTTGTGAGCAATTGGTCTGACTCATCTGTAGCCCAGAATGAACGGGGAACTGACAGCAATGGCAGAAACGGTAGCGGCGGCATCCAGTATGCCTTTGTCATTTCCAGTGCTGGCAGTGGCGTCGACTCCGAAGTCGGCAGCGATACTGAGGTGACTGACTATGCTGAATGCAGGGTGGTGAGCGCCACCTCCGTAACAACAGTGGCATCCACAGCAGGGACACCAAAGTTGTTCCCGGCACCAAGCAGGTCCCTTGTGCAGAGCCTGGCACCAGCCCCACTTCCACTGACTATAGAAGGGAAACATCAGGGTGCTGTGCTGACAGATCCATAGGTTCAGCAGCCTGCCCAGCCAACAGGGCTATAAACAACGCAGCCCCAGCAAAGTCCAGGATGAAGTGAGAGATGGGACAGAAAGAAAAAGGAGGGCCATTGCCATCTGATATGCCACCAGCGTGTAAACAGCAGGTGCTCGCATTGCCCTCATTGGTACTGGACTCGACGGATGCTTTGGGGCCAGAACTGGAGTCGATGGTGTGGGGTCACTGACCTCCCTGTGCGGTACCAGGAAGCAGTTGACAGGATCTGCTACATCCCTTACATCAGTATTCACATGGTGCCAGTTCGTGCTCCTTCTGGAGGAGGCAGACAAGTCCCCATGCAACCTGGAGCAACCTGGATCCATCGTATGCAACCTTTTCCTCAGCACACTCAATGAGGAATAACTTCTCTCTTTCTTCAGAGCACAAAACAGCAGCAGTATCAGAACCAGAGGACGACCTCTGATCCAACTTAGGCATCAGTGCTGAAGCAGGCTGAATGGCCTGTTCAAGCAGATGTTGCTTTAGACAGAAGATCCCTCACCCACTATTGTGAATGATTTGCAAATCAACCACCGCTCCTTGATGTGGGCTTTGCCTAGGCACAACAAACACCCCGTGTGGGGATTGTTGTTGGGGATCACTACCCCACCCAGCAGACACTGTTTAAACCCTGGCGAGGGTGTCACCAGGGAAATATTTAAACTAAACCTAACAAACACTATACTAAGAGTACTAATTAGCTATATACAACTAGAAAAATTACTAAAAAATAGCGAGGTTGTGAGGTAAGGAACTACTCAGAGGGTCGACTCCAGCCAGGGTGGTAAGGAGGAACCAAAGAGGGTCAGGGCAACACAGCCTCATATAGCCAGGGGAGGGGCTATGGCCACAAGGTGTGAGAGTGCTGCCCCTCTACGGGTACTCCTAGGCAAAATTCTCTGGCTTTGGTGCGCTGAGTGTGCACATACCAAAGTGGAATACACGGCTGCATCTACACAAAGAACAGGCTGTTTAGCATAAGTAGTTAAACAAGTTTGAAAGCTTGTCTCTTTCACTGACAGAAGTTGGCCCAATAAAAGATATTGCCTCACCCACTTTGTGTGTCTAATATAATTAATGATGAATAATAAATACTTAGCACTTTAAAAGAAGCTATTTGTGTTTTACAGGGGTATCTGCAGGCAGGCATATAGATAAATAAACCGTGAATGCAAAATTAGATAGGTAAGGATGCAGTATTTGGTGCAGTATTGTTCTACATAAAAATATATAGTTACCTGTGCATATACTCATGTGACAACTGCAAAGAAAATTTATCCACAGGTACTTACAAAT
Organism: Dermochelys coriacea; assembly: GCF_009764565.3. Taxonomy (NCBI): domain Eukaryota; kingdom Metazoa; phylum Chordata; order Testudines; family Dermochelyidae; genus Dermochelys; species Dermochelys coriacea. Next base: position 154,204,375 of record NC_050069.1, on the reverse strand, counting down.
GATTAGTCAATGTCTGTAAAATACATTTTAAATATAAAGCACTATGTAATACTAATTACTATTATTAGGCACAATATTGTTAAGGCCCTGAAGTAGCTGGTGGGCTGTTTACACATGTGTAATAGTGGCATAATTTTATACTTGGGTTAGCATGCAGGGATACCTTTTATCCCTGTGAAATTCATCCCTGTACAAAGGCCCAGTGAAGGCCTATGTACCAATGAAGTCCTATTTAAACTCTCAAAACAGGAATTAAATGATTCATAAGCTTTATATTGGTCCTCTGCACAGGGGTGAAAATTGCCCTACATAAATAAGAGACTGACTGGTCAGATCTTTGGGTGGGTTGTGGCCACTTTACAATGCACTGCTAGTGTACTTTGGCCGCAGCATTCAGTGAACGGCCCATGGACGATAACCCTAGTAATCCCGCAGTGGCATAGCGGCTCAGCTGCTGGCAAAAGGGGTGCATAGTCACTGAAAAGGAGGCCATGGTGAGGACACCCCTACTCTACATCTGTCCTGGGCTAGTATTCAACCCCAAGTGGCTGGTATAAGCCAGCATAATTTAAAGCAGACTTGAAGCTACAGCACATTCCAGAAAAGCACACAGGGTCTGTAGGAACTTTATGCCAGCTTTGCAGTGTCTTCCAAAATGTCCAGAACACAAATCAAGATGTACCAGAAGATCTAGCTTGGACTCCTTTCTACAAATATTTATACTGCCTCCTACTTGTAATACTCTCACTATGTTTCTTTGTGAACTGAACTGGCATGCCTCCAAGAACATATGTTGAATGTTTATCTTAGTGTACACCTATTTTACAAAATTCTACTTAAAATGTGATCAAATGAAAGGTAGGCATACCTGTGGGCCAGTGACCTGAAAGGTGTCTTCTGCATGTATGCAAGTAATTTCAAGTGGCTCTGTTCCAGAAACATGTCTCAACAAACGACATGTCTAAGAAAAAAAGTTAATATATTTTGAAGAGTAAATAATATTATAAATAAGATCTCTTAAAGAAGGGTATACAGCAGTAAAGTTTATTTTCTTTTCATTGCTGAGAAAAGGTGAAAACCTGTCAGGTACAGTACATTTTTCAGAAATTGCATCTGGAGTAGCAGATGTATGAATTATTGGGTCAGAATTCCAGCAAGGGGTTCAAGTGAAATCAAACCATGAAAACAAGGATCGAGCTATTTTCCCCTTTGCCTCTCCTTCCCCTTTGTCCTCCTAAACCTCAGGAGATCTTTAAGAAAAGAAGTTACATTTGAGTGTGTAACCGTCTGACCTTCAGGTCAGGTACTGAAAGTCACCAGGCCTCACAGTAACATTAACCCGATCACGCTTGCATACATTTGTGTTTCTGGTAGCTTCTCCAACATCTAGGTTGCTTAGCACTTTCCACATTAAAAATTCTTGTAATCTTTTTTGAGAAGGTCTAAAAACTTCTATCATTTGACACAGGCCTGTGGATTTTGACAGGGAGAAACCCACAGGCCAGAGAAGTACCTTTTCTATGTCCAGGGAAATTCTGGCTGAGATAGAAACTTTTGAAAAATCACTATTTCTCTTCTGTGACTTACCTTGTCCTCAAAATGTTGGTAGAAAATCAAACTAATACTGAATATAAACGTTTTAATGCAAGGTCAGGCCTGTGCCACCACCAAATACCACTACATTGCATTGTGACCCCCAGCTGCAGGCAGCCTCTTAAAGGGTATGTCTACACAGCAATGGCCTGGGTCAGCTGACTTGGGCTCATAGGGCTATAAAATTGTGGTGTAGATGATTCCTCCAACAACAGCCCAAATTTAGCATATGGCTCTAGCAACCCATTCCCCCCTACCCATGCTGGGATAGCCTTCTTCTGCTTCCAGCTAATGTTAAGTTAAGTCCTGTAACTCAACACGTGCTGCAATGCTGAAGATTCAAGGTTCGGACTCTACTGATGGTGCATGATGGGAGGGGGCTGTTACATTTGTAAATTTTTCTTACAATTTTTTTTTAAACATTTTTCCATATTAAATCCACTCACATGACATTAAAAACATTATTTAGTTACAAAGTCTAATACTTGAAAGTTAAATTCTAGAATTTATGTTTGCTGTGAAACCTTAATTCTGCATCCCTGTGGGTGTGCATTATGACACAGTCTTTAATTATTTGAGTACATTTCCCCCCCCCACAGGACCCCATCTCATTCATCGCACAGGATGGAGAGCATTCAGAGAATGAACTGGTGTTGTAGAGTGAATGAGGCCGTTCTCTGTAGAAGTTGTCAGGTGTGTAGAGAAAAAAGACAGGGGACTGCAGAAAGAGAAAAAATGGTCTTGCAGTTAAGGCAGGTGAATGTCACATGTGAGAACTCTGCTCTATCAATGCCTATGCCAAAGGCTTTCTGTATGATCAAGAGCAAGTCACAAACCAAAATGTTGACAGGTGGCCCCTACTGTGCATTCCTCATTTTCTGTGTGCCCAACCTGAGATTCCTGGGGCCAGATTTGCACAAGTACAGAGCACTAAACTGCACCTGAAGTTAAACTGACGCTATGGTGGCCACTCTGCATCTCTGCCAGTAGGAAGAGTGGTCTATAGGAATGAGAGAAGTGTTGTGAATTAGGGGGCTCACAAGTTAATGCCTATCTCTGCCCAATTCAGTGTGACCTCAGGCAAATCTCTGTATCAATTGTCCCCATCTGTAAAATGGTGTTAATAATGCTCTCTTACTTCAGAGGAACTGTGTAAATAAATTCATTAATATTTATGAGGCACTCAAAAACTACAATGATGAGCACCCTAAAAAAGACAACAAGAAATTAATACTTATGTATTCACTGCAGGCTTTGGATAGTGTGCAGTAATTATGGCAGGTGCCATACACAAAAATATTGAATAGCTGTCTCATTCCCATCCTGTGACCTGAATGAGGCAGGGGGTTGGTCGAAATACATAGTCTTTAAGTACATGATCATATATTATCAATGCAAATACAACCTTAATTCTTTCCCCTTGTGTAAATGTAACCGTAACCCTGGCATTTCTTAACTTTCAAATGCTTGACTATGTAACAAACATTCTTTCAGTGTGCATTTTTTGTAAGTAATGATACTATTTTGTGTTAATTTTTTTAAAAATAAAATGTACAGGATATGCAATATCATCAAGTTGAAATATGGACCTCATACTATTATTTCCTGATGGTTATTTAAATTTCAAATGCAACAGTTTAATGCTTTATTACATGATCTTTTGCATTTAATTTATCTGAGCCAACATTCCCACTGAAGTCAATGGGAGCATAGGGTGTCCATCCCAGGACAGCATTTGTTCTTATGTTCTTAACAGAAAACCAAAAGAAAGGAAAAAGTCTACAATATTCATCTCTACACTGATATCATACTGTAGATTCACAGTTGAATAAACATGAAAGATTAAGAAACTTGGCAACTAAGAAATTCTGTAGAAGAAATTGTTGCACAAGAGCATTGCAATTACTTATCCAAGGAGTAGTTAAAGTATATATAGTCCTCCGTAGCCATGTAAACAACATAACTCTGTACTCAGAAAACAAATGTCTTTCAGGAAGAAACTTAAATCAGTAATTACTAGTCACATGGAAAACTTCAATTTCAAAGTTCATCTCATTTTGACTGATCTTTGAGCAAAACAGTGTCAAGTTGATTTTAAAGCAGAAAAGAATTTTTCTGCCATACTCTGAGCAAAATGTATTAGTTTTTGAGCAAACTTTAAAAAGCAACAACTCACTTTTGGGCTGAGAAGGAACATAGAAAATGTCAGCCCAAAAGAAGAACTTATGAGAAAGTTACAAATCCCCCCCCCACCCTCTCCTTTTTTATTTTTTTTTTTGGCTTGGGCAGCTGCGCTCTCGGAGCTTGGGGCAGCGAATATTTTGCTTGGGGCGGCAAAAAACCTAGAGCCGACCCTGGCACTCTCACAAGCACAAAGCTCTCTACCTTTCAGTTTGGTATGTTTATTAGAAGCCGGATTAATCTAAATGCCACATTTGGAAGTTATCCCCAGTGTTTCAGACACAGATACAGCAAAAGCAGATGTTAAAGTGGAAATAAAAATAGAGTACTTACTTACTCTGTGTGTGTGTGTGTGTGTGTGTGTGTGTGTGATATTTTTATTTTATATAAAATCAATGAAATCAATGGAAGCGCTTGGTTGCTTAGTATTCTTGAGAAAATAGGCAAGTGTTTAAATCTGGATTTAAGAGCCTGATTTTAAGCTCCTATTTATGAAAATCTTGGCCCCAATAGGCAGTCACAGAGGCCCCCAAAAATCAGGCAATGAGGTTCCTGTGCCCAGAGCAAGCAGCAACAGGAACTGCGCAGGTGGGGCAGTGGGTCCAATTCTATAACAGTGGACCCAAACGTTTGGGGCAGTGAGGAAACTCATGCTGCACTCGGACACTACCTTCTAGAAGAATGTAGAATCAGAAGTGCCAGAGGTGCATTCTACAGGTTAAAACACAAAAGACACCCTGAAGAACAGTTCATTTAGATAGATTTTGGCACTTTTTACATTAAATCTATTTGAAAATAAAATTAACTCACCTCAACAAGCTGCTCTTTCTGCTCTGATAGCTTACAAGTATATTCTGCTACAGCTTCTAGATTTCCTTCTACTCCTGTGATTTTTAATGCCTTCAAAACCATGTGATCTGCATGGTATTTTAGCAGGTCTGCTGCCAATGATGTAGCTGCATGATGAAGCTTCAGTAGTAGTAAGGAACAGAAAAAATAAGCATTGAAACATAAACATGTGAAGCTAATCTACAATAAAAATATTTTAGCGATAGTAAGTTCAGCAGATGACCAAGAGGCAGGAATTTAAAAAAAAAGCGTACTGATACTAAGTTCAGAGGAAGTCTGCAAAGAATGTTTGTACCTCAGGGGCTTTACTCTGCAACTTCTACTCAATTACACAGACTAAAATCCACTCCACCATCAAAAAAAGCTGAGTATTCAAGACTTTTGGGGGCAGACAGAAAAACAGTGGGGGCAGGCCAGGGTATAAGGATATTGCATTGCATCCCCCTGGCAATTACTGCAACTGGAATAAGCCCTCCTCTATACCAGCTGCATACCAGCTGTATTGAGACCACCAGCTATGTGTGAACAAGGATCAGTGGTCCCTCTTCTTGCCCAAACCCCACATAACCTACTGATAGTGGCAGGCCTTTTCCACTGCGTACTGCGGACACATAGGCAGAGCCAGATTAAGGCACAGACACTGGAGACAGTTCCTAGTATCCCAGCATCTGGACTCACAGGACAAGAGAATCTCACCCTTAATGTTGCAAAGAAAAGCTTGAAAATGTGACCAGGTTGTAACCTAACTCAAAGACAAAACAATTACTTATAGGACTATCGATTAATTGCCGTTAACTCACGCGATTAACTCCAAAAAATTAATCGTTATTAATCGCAGTTTTTATCGCACTGTTAAACAATAGAATACCAATTGAAATTTATTAAATATTTTGGATGTTTTTCTACATTTTCATATATATTGTATTCTGTGTTGTAACTGAAATCAAAGCATAGATTATTTTTTTATTTCAAATATTTGCACTGTAAAAATGATAAACAAAAAAAATACTATTTTTCAATTCACCTCATATAAATACTGTAGTGCAATCTCTGTCATGAAAGTGCAATGTACAAATGTTGATTTTTTTTTGGTTACATAGATGCACTCAAAAACAAAACAACGTAAAACTTCAGAGCCTACAAGTCCACTCAGTCCTACTTCTCCTTCTGTCAATCGCTAAGACAAACTAGTTTGTTTACATTTGCAGGACATAACGCTACCCTCTTATTTACAAGGTCACCAGAAAGTGATAACAGGCATTTGCATGGCACTTTTGTAGATGGCATTGCAAGGTATATACGTGCCAGATGTACTAAATATTCATATGCCCCTTCAGCTTCAGCCACCATTTCAGAGGAAATGCCTCCATGATGATGATGCTCGTTAAAAAAAAGAATGTGTTAATTAAATTTGTGACTGAACTCCTTGTGGTAGAACTGTATGTCTCCTGCTCTGTTTTACCCGCCTTCTGCCATATATTTCATCTTATAACAGTCTCAGATAATGACCCAGCACATGTTGTTCATTTTAAGAATACTTTCACTACAGATCTGACAAAACACAAAGACGGTACCAATGTGAGATTTCTAAAGATGGCTACAGCACTCAACCCAAGGTTTAAGAATCTGAAGTACCTTCCAAAATCTGAAAAGGATGAAGTGTGATGCATGCTTTCAGAAGTGTTAAAAGAGCAACACTCCGATACGGAAACGAGAGAACCCAAGCAACCAAAAAAAGAAAAATCAACCTTCGGCTGGTGGCATCTGACTCAGATAATGAAAATGAACGTGTTGGTCCGCACTGCTTTGGATCCTTATGGAGCAGAACCTGTCATCAGCATGGACGCATGTCCTCTGGAAGGGTGGTTGAAGCATGAAGGAACATATGAATTTTTAATACATCTGCCACGTAAATATCTTGCGATGCCGGCTACAACAGTGCCATGAGAATGCCTGTTCTCACTTTCAAGTGACATTGTAAACAAGAAGCAGGCAGCACTGTCTCCTGCAAATGTAAACAAACTTGTTTGTTTGAGCGACTGGCTGAACAAGAAGTAGGACTTAGTGGACTTGCAGGCTCTAAAATTTGACATTGTTTTATTTTTGACTGTAGTTTTTTGTACATAATTCTGCATTTGTAAGTTCAACTTTCATGATAAAGAGACTGCACCACAGTACTTGTTTTTTTATACAGCAAGTACTTGTAATGAAAAATACAAAATGAGCACTGTACACTATTCTGTTTTGTAATTGAAATCAATATAGTTGAAAATGTAGAAAACATCCAAAATATTTAAATAAATGATATTCTATTATTAACATTGCAATTAATGTGATTAATCACACTTAATTTTTTAAATTGCCTGACAGCCCTAATTACTTAATTTAAAATTTTAAGCCAATACTTTTTGGGGCCTGACTCAGGATTTAACATTTGGAATTGGCAATTCTGCAGTTGTCCCTGAGGTGGAGGGAAAAGGAGGGACTTGTCCCAATCTCCAATCCTGCCTTTCTCCGTAGACCCCAGACCTCCAGAGAGGTCTTGATGGGGTCCAGAGTGGAGGTGTGAGGTTGTGGGGGAAACAGTGTGGCAGAGTACCTCCAACACTAATAAAATTGAAAATGGATGGGTATTTTCAGCTTGCTGTACATGATGCAGAATTACTGTATGAGTAAATTAAAAGAATACATATTACAAACATTTTTTTTAATACGAAGTTCTTAATCTCTCTGCAACTGTTGGCTACATGAAAAACAAATTAAACAGGATACTAAATTCAATCAGAAGCCTGAATATTTGACTTGGTAGTTTTTCTTATTTATCATAGTGATGTTGCAGTTTTCATTATATAAAATCTGTTGAATATTACAAATAAATACTTGAATAACCACAAAAACAATCTAAATATGTAACTGCAAATTAACTGGAATAATAGTTCAAGTAACAATCCTTTTTATTATCAGAATGTACTAAAAAGTTTGTGCACTAATATTACTTATTGGCAAATACAGAAGTCTGGTTTTCATTTTTGCCTTTTTATTAGTGCCTTCACATAAACTTACCTACAGTACTTCTGCCTACCTAAATTCCGGCTATGTTTTCAATCAACTGTAGTATTCTTCATTTCTCACTGTAAACTCTTAAATAATGTTGCCCTGTGCTATTTAATATTGCCGTGTTTTAACCCAGAGCTGGGTTCATTGTAGTGATTAATAAAATGATTCTTGCAAATATTTTGCTTGTATCACAGGAGGGACTGGCAGCATAATTTTGGCAGCGTGCCATAATCTCTAAACATGCTAAGGCTAGGCCCCACTACTATTGTACTAATCAGCTAACTTTAAATAGAATTTCATGAGGCAAGCAAAAGGCATGTCCTCTGTCCCAAAGCAATCTCCCTACTGAGTTTATAAAGTGGTCTTTAAACAATGGAGGTATTATAACTTCAGAAAATTGAATTTTTTATAATGAAAATTGTAAGGCAACCTAATATAGGGGTTGCTGCAAGGTTTTGGAACTCTCAGAAGCAGAAAGAGCCTGGATCCTGATGGATCAATTTATAGAAGCAGGGGATGTGGGAGAATGTGGCAGGTCAGACTTCTCAGCCACACCCAGGATCCAGAACCTGGCCCCAGAGGACCAACCCCCTTCACAGGTGCAGGATAAGAAGCCGTGGAGCACAAACAGCTGGGAACCAAGACAGCACTGAGTTAGACTCACTTCTACTGAGAGGTGTTAATAGTTCTATAGCCTTCACAAACCCTTCATTAAGCAAGACTTCATTCCCCCCAGAGAGGCTACAAAAGCTGGGAATGTAGAATGCAGATTTCTAATATGTCAAACCCAATGACACCCCATTAGCTCCACTGCCTCTCAAATAATTTGCCATATCTCTGACCTTAGCTACACTGTCAATAAAGCAGAGCTTCTCATGCTCCCATTGGGTACGTGTATTATATATCCTCTTCTAGTGTTTGGTTTACAGAGGATAACTATTCGCTGCTGCCAGTTAATTTAGTAAATCTTCAAACTTTAGTGGTAGAAGTCTGAGTTGCAGTGTTGAGAGGTTCAGGGTTCAAACTGTTGACATTACATTTGTACAAAACAGAGTTTGTTTTTAATTTTTTTTTTTAAGACTAACAATGGAAATGATATTAAAAATGACATTATAAGAAAATTATTTAAGATTGCAAAGTCAAGCACTTCCTATGCAAATTAAATCTGGCCCCTTTACACATATGCATTATGAGATTGTGTTAACTGCATGATCACATACTATTTTTAGTGCACAGGATGGATGGCGGTCAGGGAATAAGTCAGAATTGTGTGCAGAAGAAGCCCCTACCTCATTTGCTCTAGAATAGGCAGGTATGTACAGAATGAGACAGGTGTCTTGTGGTTAAAACAGGTGAATGTCGCACAGGAGAACTCTATTCTATTGTTGTCTCTGCCACAGATTTCCTTATGATGAGCAAGTCGCATCAAAATGTTGGCAGGAGGCTACTATCTGTGTGTTCCTCATTTTCTGGGTGCCCAATTTGACACGCCTGGCGTGTGTTGAGCAGTCGGTTGCAAATGAAGTCAAACTGAAGCTGTGTATGCTCAACAGCTCTGGATGGAGGGATGAGGAAAGGGATGAGAGTCAGTCGGTCCGGAGTTCAAATTAGGGTTCTGCTAATGACTTGCAGCACAACCTCTACTCCGGGGGGGAATTCTGTGTCAAAAAGTTAAAAATTCTGTGCACAGTATTTTAAAATGCAGCAAAATTCTGTATATTTGTCAAAATAACAATATAATCATGCCAGTTTCAATTATTTTGGTAATTTATTTTAAATTATCTGTCTGCAAATATGTCTAACAATACAGAGAAAAAAATTCAGAAAATGTTTTTTTGACAAATAAGATTCTTTACTAGGCATATTAATACAGAACTCTGAGTAATTCATTTAAACTACAATACACAAACGTATTTCTGGCACCCCTCACAGAAGCAGTGCAAAGTCTTGGGAGGAGTCAGGGGTAACAGAGGAGCTGAGGGAAGGAACCTGGGAGTGAACCTGGAGGGTTGTTGGATGTGGGTAGGAAAAGCATGGAACAGGTTACTTTTGGGGGGGGGGGGGGCGGGATTGTTAGAGAGTTGGGGAGCCTCCCCCATGCAGACTCCTAGCCAATGCCATTCAATTAGGAATATCTGCCTCTGTCCCCCATATGGCCCCACAGCCCACTTCCCATTCAGCCCCTGGCTCAATGCAGTTGCCCCACTAGATCCTAGTCTAGTCTAGTCTAGTCTGTCCCCACCACTAGCCGGTCTGAATCCCCATCTGTGACACCACCCCCTAGCTGCCTTGCGTACCCCTCTCTGTTTGTCTGGTGCACCCTCACCTGGCCCCGCAGTGAGGAATGCAGCCTCTCCAGTTGGCTGCCCTCTCTTATGGCACCACAGTAGCCCCTAGTGGACAAAAGCTGTAACTGCAGCACCTCTCCAGCAGAATCTATATTCTGCAGAGAAAAAAAATTTGCAGGGGACTTGAATTCTGCATGTGCAAAGTGGTGCAGAATTCCCCCATGAGTAAACCTCAGGCAAGTCACTTTGTCTGTTTCTCCAACTGTAAAATGGGAACAATAATTCTCTTATCACCCAGGGAGTTGAGTAGATAAGTGCCTTAATATGTTTATGAGGCACTCAGATACTAGAGTGAGGAACACCACAGAAAAGACCAGGAGGAAATCACTAATTCTGTATTCAATGCAGAATTTGAGTTGTGCAGTAAACAAGGCATAAACCCATCCACTGAATAAGGATAAACAAGAATACTAAATAGATGCCTCATTCACTGAGCACCATCCACCCTGTGCACTGAACGAGGAGCAGTTCCCATGAGGGAAAATAAAACAGCATATGATCATTAATTAAAAGACTGAATCATAATATATATGCACCAAAGATCAAATTGAGATTTCACGATCAACCTAAATTCTGATACTTCTAACTTTCAAGATCTTGACTTAGCATGTAAAAAGCTATTTTAAAACAGCTTTTGTCTGTAATATTTAGAGTGCTTTTGAATTCTTCAGGATAAAAATGTGCAGGATGTCAGATACTACTATGAATAATTGCAGTTCCTACAATAATTATCTTGGTAAATAATTAACTTCTAGTTTTTTTAGGCTGCATTTTAACAATATCTATTGTAGCAAGATACCTGAAAAAATGTTTTTGTAAGGCACATATTTAATGTATTTCATAGTGAAAATAAGTAAGTTTTCTTCTCAATTGCAATAAGTAAAATGCAAAGAAATTGCAAAAGCCATTTATTCAGTTTTCACAACTACACGTGGATACTGTAATAATTACTGGTCAACATAACTCCTAGTTTCTTAAAAATCCTATGAAGTAAGTACTACCTTTTTATATAGTAAACCTTAATCAGAGCTATGCATGCATCCAAGAGCAAAATTTGGCACTAAACTGGCAGATTATATAGTGTTGTTGTAGCTGTGTTGGACCCAGGATATGAGACACAAGAGGTAGATGAGGAAATATCTTTTACTGGGCCAACTTCTTTTGGTGGAAGGTACAAGCTTCCGAGCTACACAGAGCTCTTCTTCAGGTCTGGAGAAGAAAGCAGAGTGTCTGAGCTAAACAAATTCAGACAGAAGCTGGTCCACTAAAAGATATTACCTCACCTTCCTTGCTTCTCTGTGGATTATATATATATGCATTTGAAAATGTACTACTTGTTCCTGCTCCCTATGAAGAAGTTTTTAAATTGACTTCTACAGCAGCACTGGCTCCATTGTGAAATTCACTATAAATCAGATCCTGTAAACATTTACTTATGCAAACAGTCCTTACTCTTAGAAGTGTCCCACTGATTTCTGCTCACTTGAGTAAGTGTTGCAGGATAAGATTCTATGATACTACCTACAGGCATAAAGTTAAGACTATCAGAGTGTTCAGCTGAGTCAACAGAACTATTCATAGCATGTAATGTGATGTTTATGCCTTTGCAGAGTCAGGGCCTTATTTTGCATTACACATGAAAATAAAGGCGATTCAAAATCTTCTTCAGACTGTGTTTATATAAGCTGTACTTACTTCTCTTTTGAGTTCATTCATACATTGGATTGTTTTTAGTATGGCTACTTCCAAGTCTTCTGTGATATCCTTTGTTTTCTGGCTTTGCTACAAGAAAAAGACAAACATTTTTAAAAAAATACCCCAACTGATGTACAAATTATCCCAGACTGTGTTAATGCAGTAATTCAGTTTTAAGTACATTTTCTTTAAAAAAAAAAAAAAAACAAATTTTATATTAATTCATTATTACTACTGCATTTGATAATTCATCACTGAATCAAGAATCTATTAAAAAAACAATTAATGATGCCAGACCATCAACTTTATTTTTATTCAAGAAGGATTTTTCAGTTTTGAACATTGTGTTCTTTGAGAAAAGAGGGCTTTTTTATTTAGTATGAGCTATCAAATCTTTATGCCTGAACCATCCTGTTAAGCTAGCTACAGCTATTCCAGTTTTTAAAAGCCCACAAGAGTAGATTTTATAAAAACCCTCATTATTTAAAAAAGAATAATTCACCAAATTAATGTTTGTATTTTAAATTCAAGAAGTTTACTTAATAAATAATTGACTAAATCTTTTTCTATGCCCTAAAAATTTCAATTGTTCATGTAACATAAGAATTGTTGCTATGAATCTTTCAATCAATTTATACAAAAACAATGCTTTCGGGTTTGGAATTTGTGTGCATTTGCAAAACAAGACAACCTGCACAAAAGTGAAGGAGGATGCACGTTTGGGGGGGGGGGGCGGGGAAGATAGGTGCTAAAAAGTTTCTCTTTCTCCAAAACTTGATGGGGGGAAAATTATCTTAATTAAGAGCATCAGCACAAGATGGATGTGGTCAGATTTAAACCTTATCTTGACTCTCTCTCTCTCTAACAGCTACAACCAGATGAATAACACAGATTCTGGATTGTGTGTGGCATAATTTTTTTTTTTTTTAAAAGGAATAGCTGCCCAGTCTGATAATGTATCTTTTAAAACACATCTTAAAGCAATATTCCTGATTGTTCGGTGTCTCTTGAATTTCTTTATACTTTCTTTCAATTGCCTTCCCGAGAAATGTATTCCATAACAGGCAAAAAATTAAATTAAAATGGAGTTTGTAATGTTTGTTTTGGGGATAATTACAATATTCTTGTAATGCTTTTACCCTTATGTTTCTGATATGTTCTCTCCAATTTAGCTCCTGCTTAAAGCAATTTTTTGTCTGTCAGAATGTGACAAGCTGGCTCAACTGAAAAGAAAGTCTCGGGAATGTCTAAACTCCTATGGTACTGGGTGGATTTGCAGTACCAAGGGAGTTGTATGTTTCAACAAGTCACTTTCTTTAGAAGTTGTCAGTACTGATAAATGTTGAGTGCTTTAGAGGTAACCAAGTGATAGCAGATGGCAGTTTAGACTTCTGTGATACCAAGGGAGTCATATGACTAGGTTCTGAAGGTTACATACTAAAATCTGTTGGTGTAAGCTTCTGGGAAGCAGAATGTTTCTCTCAGCTCTCACAATCATGTTTAGATGATACTGAGGATGTTTTAGCTACTGAAGTATAGTTGGTAGCATGGCTCTTAGAAATGTTACCAGTAACCAAAGGAGCCTGGAACCTCAGCAGTACCCAGCATGGGACCTCAGCACTCGTACAGTTGATTTTTGCAAAGACCGAGACTTTTTCTAAAGTGGACTCTTTATGAGGAGAACTAAAACTCCTTTTTTTAAGGGGCCTTCCAAGAACCTTCTGATGCCTTTTCCCACGAAGGTTGGGGCAAACACAGTACTGAGGCACTATGCTCACTCAGAGGCCGATGTACGGGGCGGGAAGGGGGGAAATCCTGACATCATAAGTAAGGGCTACGTTTATGTCATAGAAGACCTCCATGACATTCCCTACTTCAGCCCCAGGGGCTGCGGGATGGTGGAGCTGGCAGCCAGCGGGGCCCTAGCAGAGTTCCAGTTTCAGGCAACAGCAGCGACAGGCGGTCCCCTGCAAGGTTCCAGCAATAGATGACGGACTCCTGAGGAGGCCCTCCTCAGGGTTCTAGCAATGGGCGACAGCCTTGTGTGGGGGAGGAGCAGGATGCCCCGGACAAGTGGCTGGGGGTGTCCTGTTTTCTCTTTGGGAAATACGGTCACCCTGCAGCTTCCAACCGCCGCGGGCAGAAGGGGAACCCCACAGTTTCCAGCCACCATGGTAGCTGGGGAAACCATGGAATTGCAGCAGCTGAAGTCACAGACAGGTCATGGCTTCCGTTCATTTTTGTTTAGTGTCCGTGACGTGTCCATGATTTTTACTAAAAATAACCATGACAAAATCTTAGCCTTAATTATAAGGATCTCCCACTTTTGCCTAGCTCTGCTCTTAAAGTCTGAGCTAATATTGCACTTCTGCGGGACGTGCATGTCCCCCAAATAACTAATGCACTGGAAATGTCTGTCACTGACAGGGATAGAGTCTCGTCAAGTGAGACAATGCTTAAATCCTAGAGATCCTGGCATATTCCCACAACATATGCAACATTGAGGGAAACCTCTCCGTATGGGAAACCAGGAGAAGGAATAAACAAAAGTGAGACATTATGAAAGAAAACTTAACACAGGTAACTACAACTAACACTAAAACTATAACTAAGAATCGCAAAGCTAAGCTTGAATAATAATAAAAGTTGGCATGCTAGATCTCAGGTAGTTGAGAAGGAACCCATGAAGCCCTGTATATCCTTAGTAGAGGACATGAAGGTGTGAAGGGGGCATGCATGGGCTGAGCAGGTGCTGCTACCAAAAATCTCTGATCCAAGGTGTATGCACGCCTCAAGTGGAGCACCCATAGGGACACTACTCAAACAAGACTCTTCTTTTCTTCTTCAAGTACTGGTTCCTATGGAGATTCATCGTAGGTGACTCCCAAGGAGCGTTTATTGAGGAAGCAGGTGCAAGGAAGTGCTCTGCACCACAGTTCATAGGATCACTGAACCAAAGGAAGCATCCTCAGCTAAGGTTTGCATCAGGGCATTGTGCCTTGTAAACATGTGAAAGGAACCTTAGGTTGCTGCTTTACAAGTCTCAGGGAGTAGGATTCCTTTCAGGGAAGCTCATTCCATGAAGGGAGCTTAAGTTCTGGTGGAAAGAGCCCTGACAGACTGAGAAGGAGGGGCTTCTGCAAGCTCATGGCAGAGGAAGATGCAGTTAGAAATCTATTCAGTGAGTCTCTGGGAAGATATTGCTTCTTTTTTCATCCTCTCAGCAATGGAAATGAATAACCACAGAGATCTTCTAAAGGGCCTTGCCTTGTCCAGGTAAAAGGATGAAGCTCTACATTCTGAGGGAGTGGTCTCCTGCCCTCCCTATTATTGTTCCCCCTCTCTCTTGGTGGGGGCAATAGCTGTTAGGAAGGCCATTTTCATCGATAAAAGTAAGAGGTGTGACAAAGTTCCTCCTCTGCCTTGGTGAGTTCTGTGCTTTTTGGTGGATTTGCTCACCTCAGAGGTTCATGGCAGCCTTCAGTTTGGCCGCTTCTGCTGTTCACTCAGTTAACCTCATCACTGGCCAGCATGGGGGAAACGGTGAACAATCTCCAGAGTCTCTGTTGTCCCACCTAGTGGGTCAAGGACAGGCCAGATCCCTTTCCAAATTAGACCTTCCCTTCTGGTGTTGCTCACAGACCAGGTCAGCTCCTCCTGTGTCTGATCAGGAGTTGGAGGGATGGAGGGAACCCGGGCCCGCCCTCTACACTGGGTTCCAGCCCAGAGCCCTGCGGATAGCAGCTGTATACAGTGTCTCCTGAATCAGCTGCGTGACACCTACAACTCCCTGGGCTACTTCCCCATGGTCTCCCCCCAGCACCTTCTTTATCACTGCAGGATCTTCCTCCTGAAGCCTGATCACGCTTGTACTCTTCAATCTTCCAGCAGCACGCCTTCTCACTCCCTGCTCCTTGCATGCCCTCCACTAACTGATGGGAGGTCTTTTTTAAAAGCCAGGTGTCCTGATTAGTCTGCCTGCCATAACTGATTCTAGTATGTTCTTAATTGGCTCCAGGTGTCTTGATTGAGTAGCCTGTCTTAATTGGTTCTAGCAGATTCCTGATTGCTCTAGGGCATCCCCTGCTCTGGTCACTCAGGGAACAGAAAACTATTCATCCAGCGGCCAGTATATTCGCTTTCTACCAGACTCCTGTACCCCACTGGTCTGGGTCTGTCACATAGGGTACAGGAAGCCAAGTGATCTAGTGGCAGGTTCCTATGCTGCAAAACCATCAGATTTGAATCTTGATATTGATGGGAATGTTCTGACAATGTCTTTTAAGAACATTGCTGATATAGGGTGGGTGAAAATTAAGCAGTTCACCACCATAGGATGAAAGGCTAAATGTACCCATAGCGAACTAATGTACAGGCCTGATGACTTCAAGTAGAGGAGAGGAGATTGTCCAGGACAAGAGGAAATCCAGACTCCTCCAGACGCAAAGCATTCATCTGGCTCTACAGGAAGAACTGCTTGCATTTGGTAACGTAACACTTTCTTCTAGAAGGTTTCTTACTATTGGGAAAGATGGATTGAACCTACTCTGAGAAGAATCTCTAAGCTTGTTGCACATCCAAAAATCAGGCTGCCAGATGGAGGGATGGTTAGTCCTCCCTTTGCTCTGTGACAGCAGGTCCAGAAATGACTGCAAGTGAATGCACAGGTGGGAGACTATCTGCACAGCCATCGTGAACAGAATTGTCATGGCCACCATGGTGCTATTAAAATCACTGTTGCCTTGTCCTACTTGATCTTTTAGACGGTGCAAGATAGGAGGAGAATGGGAGGGAAAGCATACATCAGTGGGCCTGATCATTGCATCTTGTCTGGAGTCATGCCCCAGGGCATCTTGAGAGCAACAGGCAGGGCAATGGTTTTCCTGGGTTGCAAAGAGGTCCCATGATGGGAATCCCCACTGATGAAAAATCTGCTAGACCACTGATGAGTGGAGTTCCAACTCGTGATCCTCGAGAAAATCTTTGCTGAAAGTGTCTGCTATGGAGTTCATTACCCCAGCAGGTGTACTGCAGAGAGGGTGATCTGATGCTGGATGCACCAATGTCAGAGCATGACCACTTCCCTACAGAGTGGGGTGGCCCTTGATCCCCCCCATCCCTGTTTCTATAGTTAACAGTGGTTATGCAGTCCAACCTGACCCGGATGTGATTGAACTGGATAAAAGGCAGGAACTTTTTGCACACTTTGTGTTGTGCTCAAAGCTCAAGAAGGTGGATGTGGAGTGTGGACTCTTGGTGTCCTGGTACTATGAGCTCATCCAGGTGTGCTACCCAGCCCAGCAGAGGCACTTGTAACAAGCGTTTGGGGGAGAGAGGGGGGCGATGGAAACAAACCGCTATATAAACATTGTCCCTCTTGTCTTACTAGGGGAATGATGTCTGGAGATTGAGGAAATCAAGACACTTTTCTCTGCTTGGAGCACAAATTTTCCTCACCCAATCCCAGAGACCACAATGGGGGGTCACAGATGCATGCAGCCATGTGACCTCGCAGGAATAGATTGTTGTCTGAGGGATGAAATGAAGTTAAATGAGGTCTCTCATCACAAGGAATCTGTTCGGTGGTAAGTAGGCCCTGGCTCCAACTGAGTCCAGATTTGTGCCAATACATTCTATAGTTGTTGTGGGTGTTGAAGTGGACTTTCCTGGATTTACCTGAAATCCCAAGGAATTACACAGGCCAAATAAGGAGATGTATGCATATACCTCCTGAAGCAATCATACCATGAGCAGTCAGTCACGTAGGTAGGGAAACATATGGTGGTACTGATGGTGCTGGTGTGCTGCCACCACAGCCATGACTTTTGTAAAAACAATTGTCCAAGACAAGAGGAAATCCAAACTCCTCCAGAGACAAATTATGCATCTCGCACCACAGGGAGAACTGCTTCCATTTGGCAGCATAATACTTTTTTGTAGAGGGTTTCCTGTTATTGGGAATGACAAGGACATTCTTCAAATGGCCAGAGTAAAACCTTGTACTGGAAATGCTTTAAGCCCACAGCGAAATGCAGGAATTTCCTCGGCACTGAATGGTATCTATATGGAAATAGACATACTTCAAATTGAGAGCCGCATACCAGTCACCTACATTCAGGGAGAGGATTATAGTGGCCTGGGTAAAATCATCCTGAATCCTGAGTGGCAGATGAAAATGTTCAGCTGCCTGCAGTCTAGGATGGGTCTCCAGCCAATTAAAAAGTATTTGGAGTAAAAGCTCTTCCACCCACTCCTGTGACAAGGGGGTACAGGCTCTATTGCCCCTAACTAGACTAAAGAATCCAGCTCCTTGCTGAAAATCCTCTCGTGAAAGTGTCCCTGAATAGGGATGAGGAAGGGGTTTCTGAGGAGGGGGAGCAGGAATTCAATCATGCACCAGTTGCAATAATGTCTAAGACCCATTTGCCTGGAATTATACACTGCTATGTCAGAAGGAAATGAGCCAGGCAGCCACCAAAAGATTTGAGGGAGACTGGTTGATAGCTCTCGAGCGTTCCATCAAAATGTCTTCTTGGTAGGCAGCTGAGTCCAGAGAGGGTATGCTGGTGGTGCAATGTCTACCACACTGCACACACTGGTGTTTTCTTGGTGGCTCACAGATCTTCTAGTGGTAGTACAGCTGAGGGATTGGCCAGTATCTGTGCGGCAGTGACTTAGAGTATTTCACGTGAAGAGCCAAGATGTATAATTGCAAGGAGCAGAGAATGGCATACTAATCCTTAAGGGAATGAAGTGACATAGCTTCTCTCACTGAAAAGGTTGTTACCCTCAAAAGGGGAGATCTTCAGTTGTCTCCTGGACCTCCAATGGGAACCCAGAGGACTACAGCCAAGAGGCCCACCACATAACCACTGAGGTTGACCTGACAAAGGAAGCCATATCCAGTGCATCAAGCGACACCTGAGGTGACAATCTGGCTACCAGCTTCCCTTCATTTAAGACAGCCTGAAACCGGGGTCTACATTCCAGTGGTAATAAACTGATGATCTCCGACTGTGTGGTGTAATGAATAAAATCATATTTTGACACGAGTTCTTGGTAGCTCACAATAAGGAATAGCCTGGATGACAAAAAGTTCTTTATGCTGAAGAGATGAGTCTCTTGGTATCCTTGTCCGAAGGGGCAGACTTGGGTTGAAGTCTCTTGTCATCTAAGTGGTCATAGAGAAGAACAAAGTTCAGGTTACAGTTTAAAACCAATATCCCACCCCTTTGGAGGGAACAAAACATTTTTTCCTCAACCCTCTTTGATGGCTGCTGTGTGCTACATATCCCTAGCAGGCTTCAAAATGGTCTAGGGAGAGCCACCTAGGAAGGAACTATGGACTGAAGAATGTCCATGGGTGAGATCCTGAACCTTTTTCAGCAATCCTCATCAGCAGTTCCTAGCACTTTCTGTTCTCATCCGGAAGGGAGGGAGAGGCCAGCACCACTGCCTCATCCAGAGAAGAAGATGCTGTCAGCACACCTGCCAGCACACTGGCTGCTCTGGCTGTTCTTGCTTCCCCACTTTGTCTGGGAGGTGTGAGGCTCCTTTCCTAGAGGCGCTGTCTGCCAAAAGCTGTGCCCAGGGTTCTCACAGTCTGGAGCTCGATGACATGGATGCAAAGAGCTCCTGTGCGGCCAGTGGGTGGGATCATATGGGTATGGAGGTGGGCCCGATGGGGGGAGGGGTACCACTTACCTCTAGCTCCACAGTATATGTCACTGGGATGTAGGGGCCTCTGGATGCTCTCTCTGGGCTGCTGTCCCAGGTCTGAATCATTGGGGAAACCAGTATCACCACCTCCTGTTCGTCCATGGGGTAAATCATCCAACTCCGTTGGTACCATCTGTCTTGTAGCAGCATAGTCAAAGGCATATCTCTGCACCAGCAGCTTGACATTGTCAAAGCACCCACAGGCCAGCCACTGTTTAGGACCATAAAATGACATGTGGATGGTGTAATGATGCCTCTCGCCAGAACCAGGTTTAACAGGATCAGCAACTTGGGGTCTGGGTAAGGCACCAGGTCCTTGAGAAGGGTGTAATGAGGTTTAGTGGGAGAACTGGCTGGGGTCTTCAGATAGGTTGGTCTGCTGGTGCGAGCATGGCCATGGTGGCCCTTAGTGCAGTGTGGTATGGCCGGTGCAAATGGCAAGTGATCCTTTCTAACTACAACTAAACTACCTGTCAAAGTCTGGGCTAACGTTTGAGGGCTATGGACACAGGAGGGCTCTGTCTCAGATCATAGCCAACAGAAAGGATATGGAGATCAGAGAGGAACTCAATAGTAGCAGAAATTTTTCAGGAACTTCCCAGGAGAGGGGTGTCTGTCACTTAGCCCATGGAAAGTAAGCCCTGCAAGAGGAGAGAATTTGGGGGATATGAGCTGGAGAGAGGAAAGATGCTCCAGATACATTAAAGTCATTACAAGAGTCTGGTCAGTGGGGATCTCACTGGGAACGTAGGCCTTCTGGTCGGTGAGCTGAGGCGGGAACCGAGATTGCGGCGAAGGAGACCTGCAACTGCGGTCCGATGCCCAAGGGTGTTCCGCGACTCTATGTTGCTGCACTCTGGTGGACTTGCTCTTTGGTGCTGGGGGCAGGACCAACTCAGTCCCCTGGCGTGGAGCCTGTGGAGCCGGTCGACTTTGCTCTTTAGCTGCTGGAACCACTTCGGGCCCTGAAGGCCCCACTGTGGGCTGGGAGCTCCTGCCACTGCCCGGGGTGGGGGGCGGGTCCCTGATTGGGCTTGAGGGTCTGATCGCTGCAATACCCCCTTGAAGCCCCAAAGTGGGCACATGGCCTGACATAGGTCCTTTGCCCATAAGCCCACGGTCCTTCAGCGCCGAAGGGCTCCGCTTCTTCTGCCACTTCCTGGGCACCAGTGAGGGGGAGCGGTGCTGGGCCGAGTCCGATGCCGGTAGTGCGCTCCACACTGAAGCTGATCCACTCAGCATGGGGTCAGCTGTGGAGCCAATTTTTGTGGAGCCACAAAAAGCCAATTACATTAGGAGAGCTCTCAAGTGGATATCCCTCTCCTTCTGGGTACGAGGGCGAAAGGTTTTACAAATATGACACTTGTCCTTCCTCGGGCTTTCTCCCAGACACTTGAGACAACTGTCATGTGGATCACTGATGGGCATTCGTCTGCTGCATGTTGAACACAACTTAAAGCTGAGAGATTGGGGCACGCCCTGCTTGGGATCAAGTCCCAGATGGGACTCTAATTGCTAACTAACAACAGTTACTTAGGTAACACTATCAACAAACTATTTACAAAAGGCTTTAAGGCACGAAGTCCATCGTGGACAAGAAGAAACTGCTAGCCTTTGCTACGCAAGTAAAGGCACTCGGACTAACCACTATGGGCAGTAAGAAGGAACTGAGAGCAGGGCCAGTGGCACCTGATATACCACTGCACGAGCGCACTACTCCAGAGGGCGCCACAGCTGGCCCTAAGAATACCGCTAAAGCGGAAATCTCTGGCAAAACCCAAAATGGAATTGACATGAGCAAGTACTCAAAGAACTTTAAAACAAACAAAACAACAAAAAAATAGGATAGATTCTGATCTCATCATGTGACTCTGATCTGGAGTATGGGCCTAGAAGGCGCATGCCTTAATCAAGCCCTGAAAGGGGCAAATACAGGATGGAATGTACTACATCTCCCATATACTATGGGAAATCAGTACTGGCAGACACAGGACCCGAGTCCCTTCTGCCCAGATATACAATGGATCCTAAATGCAAAATCCATTAAACTGAACCCCATAAGGCCATCTCTTACCAAAGTCAAGAGGAAGAATGGACACTGAGGGAGAAAGTCTAAGAAATATCCCTTCCATAAGGTATACAAAGCATCTTTGTTCTGAACAAATAAAAGCCTAGGAAGCTTCAGTTCCTAAACTGCTGTCAAACTTTAGTGACTACTAGTACAGTGCTAGTAAAGCACTATCTTGCTTAGGACTCCCCAGAAGCACTTGCAAGAGGACTTTAAACATGAAGAAGAAAGAAAAAAAGATCTTTTAAGCTGTTGCCCCAGGACAGAGGCATTTAAAGCTGGGGTAAACTCTACCTGAAAATTGTGGATGTCCTTGTTTATGCTTGAGATTTGCATTGGTCCAGCTACATTGCCAAATTCCCAATGTGGACATGGTCTTAGAAAGTCAGGTGCTACGCAAAGGAATCATAGAATATCAGGGTTGGAAGGGACCTCAGGAGGTCATCTAGTCCAACCCCCTGCTCAAAGCAGGGCCAATCCCCAATTTTTGCCCCAGATCCCTAAATGGCCCCCTCAAGGATTTGAACTCTCAATCCTGGGTTTAGCAGGCCAACTGAGATATCCTTGCCCCCCTCCCCTGCTTTCTGTAATGCTGCTCGTGTATTCTTCGACATGCGAGTATGAGTGACATATGATCTTTGTTCAAAAGCTTTAAATATCAGTCCATAATTTTTTTGTAAAAAGTGAACTGTAAGTAAGGTTTCTAACTAGATTACAGATTAACCCAGAGATGGGCAAACTACGGCCCGCGGGACCGTTCTACCCGGCCCCTGAGCTCCCAGCTGGGAAGACTAGAACCCGGTCCCTCCCCTGCTGTTCCCCTCCCCCGCAGCCAAGCCGCGGGGCAGGCAGTGCAACTTGCACCCGCCCACCTCCCAGGCTTCCCAATAAGCCTGTCCTGCCACTCTGAGCGGCATGGTAAGGGGGCGGGGGAAGGGAGGTGTTGGATAAGGGGCAAGGGGTTCCGGGGGGGGGGCAGTCAGGGGACGGGGCGGTTGGATGGGGTGGAGGTTCAGGGAGGGGGACTGTCAGAAGACAGGAAGCAGGGGGGGTTGGATGGGGGTGTGGTTCTTGGGCAGCAGTTAGGGACGGGTCCCAGGACAGGGCAGTCAGGGAATAAGGAGTGGGGGTTGGTGGATGGATCGGGGGTCCCGGGGAGCCTGTCAGGGGGCGGGGGTGTGGATAGGGGTCAGGGCAGTCAGGGGATAGGGAGCAGGGGGGTTGCATAGGGGGTGGGGTCCCATGGGTGTGGTTAGGAGCCAGGGTTCCTGGGAGGGGGCGGTCAGGGGACAAGGAGCGGGGGGGGGAGGGGTTGGATGGGTCAGGGGTTCTGAGGGGGGCAGTCAGGGTCGGGAAGTGGGAGGGGGTGAGGACCAGGCTGTTTGGGGGAGGCACAGCCCTCCCTACCCGGCCCTCCATACTGTTTCACAACCCCAATGTGGCCCTTGGGCCAAAAAGTTTGCCCACCCCTGGATTAACCCAATATCTTCCAAAGCGTGGGACACTGCCTGGGAAAGCACAGAGGAGTCTACTTAAGAGAACCCAAGGCCTCTCCATTATTCTCCAGAGCCTCAGCTTCCATTAAAAACATCAGTCTCCACCTGTTAAGATTAGGAAGAAAACCTTGAAAATGTGACCCAAATATGAGTGTGATGTCTGTCCATTTGAGTGGACACTCATTCTGAGCAGACTTTCAACATTACATCGGGGGGCTGATAGGGCTGCACAATTGTTTTCATATTCTTGAAAGGGAATTTAGCTTTCAAAAGTTTTCAACATTCTGGATTAGCCTGTACACAGTTTCAGTGAAACAAAAAAACCGACCACCCTACCAATTTAAAATCTCCACAAGTAACAAAATTATTTTTGAACTCTAAAAATACTGGAAAAGTAGGACACATGACTAGGTGTTCCATTAGTATATTTTAATTTAAAATATTCCACTGGTTACTACTTTTGTTTTTAATTAAAAAGCTAATGCTCTCTTTTTTTGGAAGAGAGAAAATAATTAAAAGAATTACTGTTGAGTAATGAGATAATCAAGTAAGGAGCTACAATGGTCTCTGAAAAGAATGCCATGCAATTGTTCACCGCAAGGATGGTGGCCAGAATTCAGAGCATTATGTGGGCAGAGAAGGAGATAGACTAAAACAATGGAAAACTAAAATATCCTCAAGGCTGCAAGAGCAATGTAGAGGACTGGGGTGGAGGTTGCTATAATGAACTGCTTTTTGATATATTACATGCATTCTGTTTTCTTAAACCAAAAAAGACAAAAAGTCTAAAAAACATGTTTTTCTTTCCAAAGTATAGATGAAAAGATTTACTTTGCTAAAAAGCTCTTACAGCTTGCATCCACACTGAAACCAGCTGCTCTAGTTCCATTTTAGCCTGCTTGGACTGCTCCAGGATGCGTTCTCTGTGCTCATGGCTGGTGTAGGCAGAATCAGTAAAATCTTCTGTGTGTTCCAGAATGAGTTCCAGCATTGTTGAAAGATTCTCCTTAGAGAGAACATAAAGATTCTCCCGAAGACCTTCCATCTTATTCTGTAAAGGATAAAATTCAGTTCCCTGTGAATCATTCATGTAAATACAGATAGTGGATGTATCGTGCCTTTTCTCCCACCCTTGAGCTTTCCTTTAGCCTATTGTTAGCACTTTCTACCAATGAGAAATTTTACCCACCTGCAGCCATCCATTTTGTTTCTTCACCTACTAGCACCATTAGCAATGTAATTTGTATCTCACCACTGAAACAAACAGCAAAGTTAAGCATATTTCACTATTTCTGTACTATAATAGTTCTGCTGTGAATAGAAAGATAAACCCAATCTAGTGACTGTTGCTAAACATAATGTGGTATTCATGTTTTGTTTGGTCTTTTACACACCTTCCTGCATTCAAAATTTTTATAAAAATTTTACATATAGTAAAGTGCATATTCTTGGGCAGCCGCATCATGGGAATCTTGACCAAAGTTTAGGTGCAGGGATATATAGAAATGTCACAGCTAACCTGGTGGCTGACCTTTGTGACTTTGTCCTCACCCATAACTATTTCACATTTGGGGACAATGTATACCTTCAAATCAGTGGCACTGTGATGGGTACCCGCATGGCCCCACGGTATGCCAACATTTTTAGGGCTGACTTCGAACAACACTTCCTCAGCTCTCATCCCCTAATGCCCCTACTCTACTTGCGCTACATTGATGATATCTTCATCATCTGGACCCATGGAAAAGAAGCCCTTGAGGAATTCCATCATGATTTCAACAATTTCCATCCCACCATCAACCTCAGCCTGGACCAGTCCACACAAGAGATCCACTTCCTGGACACTACGGTGCTAATAAGGGATGGTCACATAAACACCACCCTATATCGGAAACCTACTGACCGCTATTCCTACCTACATGCCTCCAGCTTTCATCCAGATCACACCACACGATCCATTATCTACAGCCAAGCTCTACGATATAACCGCATTTGCTCCAACCCCTCAGACAGAGATAAACACCTACAAGATCTCTATCATGCATTCTTACAATTACAGTACCCACCTGCTGAAGTGAAGAAACAGATTGACAGAGCCAGAAGAGTACCCAGAAGTCACCTACTACAGGACAGGCTCAACAAAGAAAATAACAGAACGTCACTAGCCATCACCTTCAGCCCCCAACTAAAACCTCTCCAACGCATCATCAAGGATCTACAACCTATCCTGAAGGACAACCCATCACTCTCACAGATCTTGGGAGACAGACCAGTCCTTGCTTACAGACAGCCCCCCAACCTGAAGCAAATACTCACCAGCAACCACACACAACAGAACCACTAACCCAGGAACCCATCCTTGCAACAAAGCCTGTTGCCAACTCTGTCCACATATCTATTCAGGGGACATCATCATAGGGCCTACTCACATCAGCCACAATATCAGAGGATCCTTCACCTGTGCATCTACCAATGTGATATATGCCATCATGTGCCAGCAATGCCCCTCTGCCATGTACATGAGTCAAACTGGACAGTCTCTACGTAAAAGAATAAATGGACACAAATCAGATGTCAAGAATTATAACATTCAAAAACCAGTCGGAGAACACTTCAATCTCTCCGGTCACTCAATTACAGACCTGAGAGTGGCTATCCTTCAACCAAAAAAACTTCAAAAACAGACTCCAGCAAGAGACTGCTGAATTGGAATTAATTTGCAAACGGGATACAATTAACTTAGGCTTGAATAGAGCTGGGAGTGGATGAGTCATTACACAAACTATTTCCCCATGCTATTTCTCCCCCCCCACCCACCCCCCACCATTCCTCAGACATTCTTGTTAACTGCTGGAAATGGCCCACCTTGCTTGTCACCATGAAAGATTTTCCTCCTTTCCCCCCCCTCCTGCTGGTGATGGCTCATCTTAAGTGATCACTCTCCTTACAGTGTGTATGATAAAACCCACTGTTTCATGTTCTCTGTGTGTATATATAAATCGCCCCACTGTATTTTCCACCGAATGCATCCGATGAAGTGAGCTGTAGCTCATGAAAGCTTATGCTCAAATAAATTTGTTAGTCTCTAAGGTGCCACAAGTACACCTTTTCTTTTTGCAAATACAGACTAACACGGCTGCTACTCTGAAACCTGTCATAGAAAGAAGAGTAGCACAACCTCCAGGGAATGGTTATATCAGATAAGATCAAAGTCAGGATGCAAAGAGCCAAAAGAGCCTCTCCCCTGATTGCCATCCTGAGGAATAAATCTTGGGCAGAACAGACTATCAAGTGTTCAGCTAAAACATCCATTTAATATGATCATAGAGTATCAGGGGTGGAAGGGACCTCAGGAGGTCATCTAGTCCAACCCCCTGCTCAAAGCAGGACCAATCCCCAATATCTGCCCCAGATCCCTAAATGGCCCCTTCAAGGATTGAACTCACAACCCTGGGTTTACCAGGCCAATGCTCAAACCAGTTAATCAGAAACATGTTCTCGGTGGGATGTGATATCCAATGGAATTTTAGCAGAGCAAGATTAAATGAGCAGAAGAGATGATTCTGGATTAGACCAGTTTCTTCAAAATGACAGTTTGCTCTTTCACACTCTTTTCACAGAAGGGAGATGTTTTTAGTGTGTAGCTTTTAAAATGTTAAAAGTTTAATTACCAATGATCAACTAGGAGCTTTCTTAGTCCACCTCCTAATGACTTATTGTAGGGAAACGCTGGCTGAGACATTATGGGTAGATCTACACACTAGCACACTAAGCCCAGACCTGTGAGACCCATGCCTGCAGACTTGGCATTTCCACGTCTGCCCTTGAACATCCACAATGCATTGGAAACCCAGGTCTCACAGCAATGCTGGAGCATCCATACTACAATAAGCAGACCCAAGTCACAACTTCAGCTTTTGTGGGCGTGTGGGCTATTGCACTCTTGCCAGCTGTAACTGCTCTAGGGCTTGGTTCACAGAGGGTGTTAGGAGAACTTGTCCGTCTATCCCATGAAAGTTAATTGAGTGTGTTTTCGGTGGTTCTACCCCATGAACACATCCTACCAACCTATTTTGTGTCCGTATACTCCCAGCAGCCAGAGCAGATAGGGGTACTATCATTTCAGTGGCAACTCAGCTGATGCTGCTTATGCCTCTTGCCTTAGCCACACTATGGCTATGTATACCGCACTATGTATACCAGTGCTTCTGGAGCAGGGCCACAAGCACAGATTGGTGGGATCACATTGTCATGCGGACATCGGAAAGACCAACAGTAGATCCTGAACTTTCGCATGAAGAAACAGATGTTCTGGAGGTTTGTGATCAGCTTTCCCTATCTTCCAGCACCAGAACACCCATATAACAGAGGTCATGCTGGTCCAAACACAGGTCGCTATAGCCATAGGTATTCTGGCTACCCCAGACTACTACAGTTTGGAATTGGCAAATCAATTGTGAGGGTTGTTGTGGCAGAGATTTCTGAGCAGAGAATGTACCCAAAGGTGATGGGCATTACAAATGTTCCTGAAATAATTGCTGGTTTTCAGTGAATGAGTTTTCCAATCTGCGCAGGGACCATGGAGGGACTCATGCCTATAAATTATACACTGGAAGCACGAGTACATAAACCGCAAAGGTACTACTCCATCGTTATTCAGGCCCTGGTCAACCGCAGGGGCAGATTCATGGACATTAATGTTGGATGCACTGGCACGGTGCATGATGCCAGAGCGTTCCAGAGATCAAGACTTTACAGTCATGGAGAAGCTGGGACATTCTCATTGAATGACATTCTGATAAATGGAGTCACTGTCCCTACTGTTATTCTAGGAGATCCCACCTACCTGTTGCCACGGCTTATGAAACCATATCCTCATTTCAGAGGACCTAGCAAAAGAAGGTTCAGCTATACACTCAGTAACTGTAGGAAGGTCCTGGAATGGGACATTAACATCATTGACTTGCTGCTTTATTCACTCTCTACATGGTTCTGTTGTCCAACTGATCTCCAACACTGCCATCTGCTTGGATACAGTTTCATAGACATGATTATTTCTTGTGCTCTTGATGAAGTTGAATGTTTTGCTCACCTTGCACCAGAGTTTTACTAGAATCCAGCTCCGTTTCTCAGGCCAGCCGGCAATGTGCTTGATGCAGGACTTGATCTTATTGCTGGCCATTCAAATACATGCTGACATTGATTGTGTTTTCATTTGAGCAGTCCATGTGGAAATGAAGGGTTAAATGCCAAACAGCTGCATTTGAACCAGGAGATTGCTTTCAGTTCCTGGGAAGTGAGTGGAAAGCTCTGGGATTGAAGGGCTAGGAAGCACAGCTGCAGAGGACTCTAGGATATCATTGTTGGACTCTGAATCTGGCAACCTGGACTTGACCTAGCAGCCACATAGCAATGCCTGAGGCTTTGTATCATTTCAAGGGGGACTGAGGCTCTGACACACACCTCCCCACCCCCCACAGCAGGGTCTGTGAATCTGAGTGAATGATTTCCGTGTGGACAGAAGCAGGGCTTGGCCTTAAACCTATGTCAGAGCCCGGAGTTAGTGCTGTGTAGACATACCCTACTATCTGGGCCGCACAGGAGTGAGAGTTGAGAACAGCACTTCAACATAGCATATAGAGCTGAATACATTTTGATCTACTCCCCTGCATGTTAGAAGTGGTTGGAATAGTAGCAGACGATGTGCAGCGGCAGCATCAGACAAACCATAACCATCTTTTTTCAAACTATAATGAACTTCTGGGAGCTTTGTGCAAGGCCTGATATTGGAAACTGCCACTCATTCAAGGTGCAGAGAAATTAGTTTCCCAGTGTACATATGTATTTTTGAAATTTATGCTGTAATCAAATTGTTTTAAGCCATAGAATAATAACACTGTCTTTATCCTTACCTTGAATTCTTTGATGCTAGTATAAATACTTAGGGGGACCATTTCATTCTCTCCACTGGGTCTAGAGTCAGTTACGATCTCTATTACTTGCTCCAAAGCTAATCTCATTCGGTGAAACACTCCTTCTTTGTTTAAAAGAGCAGATTCACAGTCAGGATGCCTCAGACATGTCTTTAAAAGTAAATTTAAGATATTACCCAAAAGTCCACACGTAGTATAATGAAACAAATATTCATTTCTATACCCAGCTTAAAGCAAAAATGTGTAATGTTATTACAAATTCCTTCAATTAACTTACTATTGCATATGGCAACATTTTTAGCATTACTCATGGAAAAGCCTCTCCCCAACATCATTTTACATTCAAATTTCTTTTGTTGCAATCTTTATAAATATAGCTGGGGAAAACAGGGTTATGTTATTCCACCAGCTACTATAATCTGTGGTTCACCAAAACTGAGTAAAGTATGAGAAGTCTTACCTTTGAAGCAGTGAGAAGCATCATGGTGCATTTCTCAAGGACAGCCCTAGCTGCTGCCATTCTAGCTTTTTTCTTTTCATCCTTTAAATCCTATGTAAAGAAAATGAAAACACTGAGTATTCCTGGATGATAGCTGAAGAAATTAGCTGCTTATAAACAAAGAAAAGAACCAACAAAGTTAAAAGTTGTCTTTTTTTTCAGCTGTTTTATGATTTGTGAGTCTTGAAGTATCAGTCTATTCCCAACAGACAACTTCTTGGAAATCTAGAATACATGCAGAATTATGACATCACAAAACACAAAAGAATGAAACCTGAGCAACTGAAGGGGAAGACATTTTATGTCTGACTATTTGAAAACTATATTTTATTTCTGTTAACATCCATTTGAGTCAAACTCGTGGAATAAAAGGTCTCCGATATATTCAATATCCCAGATCCTTCAGCTATGTCCTAGGAAAACTCCCACTCCTATAATTTGCTAATCCAAAGGAGTCCTCTTGAATAAATAGGAAGGCAAGACATGACATTTTAATGTAAAAACCAAGCAAAAAAATCCATCCCAAAATAAAATGGTGTGCAGGGAAGTGAGAGGGAAAGGTAGAGGGAGAAATCAGATCCTCAATACATCATAAAGCAAATAAAAAGCATAAATCCATTACTTTTTTGTTAGGTCACCTTTGAAAAACTCGCCAAACCAAAGAATGAGAAATCTTCGTAAAGAAAGAGGCTATAAAATTATTTTTCTTTTAAAAAGAAGAATAGTATTATGTAATTACAACCTTGGCGGTTAAAATATTAAGTGCATACAATTTTATTTGATGAAACACTTAAGTGGCTTAGCTAGAAACCAATCTATTTGTACAGAAAGGAACTCAATAGCAGCAGAAATTTGTCAGGAAGTTCCCAGGAGAGGGGTGTGTATCACTATGCCCATGGAAAGAAAGCCCTGCAAGAGGAGAGAATTTGAGGGATATAAGCTGGAGAGAGGAAAGATGCTCCAGACACACAGAAGTCATTATAAGAGCGAAGAGTTAAAGATGAAAAAAGTCTTCCACACACCAGCAGAACTCAGTTGCATAGTGTCTTAATCTTTAAAGAAATGAGGGCCCTTTCATCACTCCAGCTCAAATACTTTTAAGTTCTTCTTTGAGCAGATGATCACGTGGGTGCTCAACCGTAGGCTGTACACTTGCCTGTGCACTCTCCATTGGAAATTGTAAATAGCAGCGTCCACAGGTCTATGCCTTCACAGTGCAGCACCTAGCGCTCCAGGCAAGGGCATATAGCTAGGCGCAGACTCGCCACCACTCCAACTCCTTCTCAACCACCTGAGCAATTGAGCAAATAGAGCAACTGCAGAATGCTGCTTCCTAGATGCGTTTTCAACTTTCTTACTTATTTGATTCAAAGACTATTTTTTCCAGTTTTGTTAATTTTTCTTAGTTGTAGCACAATTTTGTGCTGGGGGGGAGGAGGGTGATGGGTTCCGCATGGGATGCTGCCTGGAACTGGGGTACCACTGAGCCCCCAACCCACTAGATTGGATTCCCACTCACCCTATCGTGCTGTGACAAGCTGCGGACATGTTCCCAGTCTCACACTTTCACCAGCACACAGGTAGGGGGACAACCACCTGTACTAATATGCAGACAAGCTTTCTGACCAGCTCCTGCATGGGAAGGCTATACAGCTTGGGCACTTACCAGCTTCTCAGGCGCACACCCCCTCTGGAAGGTAAACCCAAAATTATACTGTCTTGCACTGCACAGGGAACTGTACAGCATAAGCTCATGAAATTCACCCCCCTCCCTCAATGCTGAGAGGAATATACACAGCTTTCTGACCCAAGTTATGAATTCCACACACAGGTTTTAGACAAAACAAACACAAGTTTATTAAATACAAAAGATAGATTTTAAGTGATTATAAGGGATAGCGAACAGATCAAAGCAGATTACCTAGCAAATAAACAAAAACGCAATCTAAGCTTAATATACTAAAGGGATTGAATAGGAGAGTACCAAATTCTCACCCTAAACGATGATTTAAGCCAGTTGCTGACTTTCTTAAAGGGCAAGCTGAACTTGCTTGAGGCTTAAAACCCCATGTATCCCTTTCATAGGCTAGAAATCCCTCTAGCCTCAGTTCAGCTCTCCCCCCCAGTTCAGTCCTCCTTCCTCAGGTGTTTTCAGGAGTCTCTTTGGATGGGGAGTCAGAGAAGAACCACAATGATGTCACTCCCCTGCCTTAAATAGCTTTTGCATACAACAGAAACCCTTGCATAATGACAGGTTTCAGAGTAGCAGCTGTGTTAGCATCCGATGAAGTGAGCTGTAGCTCACGAAAGCTTATGCTCCAATAAATTTGTTAGTCTCTAAGGTGCCACAAGTACTCCTTTTCTTTTAACAGAAACCCTGTGTCTCCAAGCTTAGTTCCCACGCCTTTCAGTGGAAAAACACTGGCATTCCAAGATGGAGTCCAGTACCACGTGACTTGGTCACGTCCTTGTAGGGTCACAGCAGCCATAACTCGGAGGCTGTTTGTAGCGTCCTCAGGAAGGCTCCCCAGCAGGAGATTATCTTCTTCTAAGACCGTATTGTTCTCCCTAATGGCCCTTCCCAGCCAGCCATCTAGACTGATTGCATTCTGCCTAGTGGGCGTTCCTCAAGAGTAAACACATTTGTAGACAATATTCCGACCTTCAGATACCAAAATGATACATGCATACAAATAGGAAAATCATATTCAGTGAATCATAACCTTTTCAATGATATCTTACATGACCTATCTCACATAAAATACAGAGTTATGCCATAAGCATATCATAACAATAACTCTATGAAGATCACCGCTGCTCCAACAACCTGAGGCTCAAAATAGAGCAATTGAAGAATGCTGCTTCCTAGCTACTTTTTCACCTCTCGTTTATTTGTTTCAACGACTATTTAATTTATTATTTTTTCTAGTTCTGTTAATTTTTCTTAATTGAAGTACAAATTTTGTGCTTGGGGGGTTTCCCCCTCCCTAAATTTCTTGACCTTGCAGGCTTTGTCGTCTATGGCACTTCCCTGGACTAT
The DNA here is from genome assembly GCF_009764565.3 of Dermochelys coriacea. Lineage (NCBI taxonomy): Eukaryota > Metazoa > Chordata > Testudines > Dermochelyidae > Dermochelys > Dermochelys coriacea. The sequence continues at coordinate 154,171,897 of NC_050069.1, read as the reverse complement.
GTCTAAGGCCTCAAGGGACAAGCCCTACCAAACCTGCCCACAAATCTTTTCCCCATAGCAACAGGCACTCCAGCTGTCTACAGGGCCTTGGAGAACCTCACACCCCATCCAAATGCAAAGTCTACACGGAGTTTAAGGGCAGGTCCCACAAGGATAGAGAAGCTAGACTCAAGCTCTACCTAATAGAATGCTTCATATCTCCCACGGAGTCCCATTCCCTCTCCCCTGACCAGTACACCAGGCTCAACCTCTCAGGCCATACCGGTGACTTCCAGTGCTCTGGGACAGTTTCAGAGATGAAGCCCACTGAGAGAAGAAAACTCCTTTTTCCCTACCAAAGACTCGAAAGAGGAGTAAGTTACCTCTTAGAGCAGACTCAAGGGAGACCTTGCGTGCCACAATGGATACAGCCCAGGCTCCAGCTGACTCTAGTACCAAAGATTTTGGTACTGCCTAGACCAGGGATCTCAAACTCAAATTCACTATGAGGGCAACATGAGGACTAGTACATTGGCCTGAGGGCTGCATCACTGAAACCTTTTCATACAATGATACAAAAGTATAGTAAAAAATGAAGAGTAATATAGTATGGTATTAAAAGTCAATGTATTAATTTTTTTTAAACTGTAATGCAAAGAGGGATTTTAATAAAATATAAACACTCAGTAATGTTTGAAGCTTGGATGCCAGTGGAGTCAGTGCCTACGGCAGGCCGCAGGAAATAACTCTGCGGGCCCCGTGTTTGAGACCCCTGGCCTAGATGTCATCTCAGTTGGAGAAGTCATCAACAAAGCAGCACCAGGAGGAACCTTCCTCTGTACCATCTGACACCTCTAGGCAGTGAGATTCATCTAAAACCAGAGACTCTTAAGAAGACCACTTCAAGGGCACTGGTACAGACAACCTCTTGGAGCCAGAGACCCCATTCAAACCAACTGCTGGCTCTCTCAGTACCATCTTCCTCTTGACATAACCATTCTAAGCACTGAGACATCACCTCATCCACCTCTCCAATACAACATGCATCTCTAGCACTGCAACCATCCCCATTTCAGGCCCTGGTATCACCTCAGGCTCCTACTGCTCATTATCATCATAGCCCTCCAAATTTCTTCCTCCCAAGGATCTCATCTCAGATGAACTGCAGTACTCTCTCCAAAAGGGCACTGTAAGAGACTCTTCCTCAATGCCACTTCAACAGTTGGTGACTGAACCCTTACTCGCAAGAACACCACCTGATTCACTGCCTCCAGTACCAGGCACCAATGCCCAAAGACTCACTATTCAACTCAGAAAATGACATCCTCAGACTCTGAGGTTTTCATACAGGGCTCTCTCTCAACCCTTACCACACCATGCCTCTTGAGACATACCCTGAAGATGGTTTTCTAGAGCCAAGCAGAAGCCCTAGGTTCTCTGAGCACAAATAACTGTGGGGATTCTTCCCCTATCCACCTCTATAGTGGGACTACTGGAAAGTCTGGGTAGGTTATGGCACCCAATCTTACAGAGTACCAGCCTACAAAAAAACAGAAAGACCTGCCAGTACTGCAACAGCCACTGGCACTGCAAGATAGCCCACTAGTACTGAATGTTTCCCTGTTACCTGAGAAGACTCACGAGAGGCGAGAGCCACCAAACGAAGGGTCACCCCCTTCACCCAAGTCTTCCTTATCCCTGACAAGGCAACGATGCTGCTACTTGGCCTTCTTATGAAGATGACTTTAGGGTCTTCCAGGACTTAATGAAGTGGTTAGCAGAATCCCTCCGGATTCCATTGGAGGGAAGTCCAGGAGCCTCAACATTCTCAGGTTGACATTTTACATATCATCCCCCCCTGCAGAGTAAGATATCCCTACCCATCAATGAGGCACTGTCATCTCCAGCATGTAATCTATGACACTATCCCATCTACTTAAGAGTCGGATAAAAATATTACATTCCAGTCAAGGGAATGGAGTATTTCTTCTCTCATTGCCCCCCAACTCTTTAGCTGTAGACATGGTCAATGATTGTCAAGCTCGCTCCAGATTCTCTCCTTCTGAGAAGGTGTCTAATCACCTAGATTTCCAGAGTAGGAAAAGCTATTGTCAACTGCTCATCAATTTCAAGTCTCGAACTACCAGACCTTGATGGTAAAATATGATTTTAAATAACTATTCAAAGTTTGCTCATTTTCTAGAACGGCCGCCACAAGACCAAAAGAAACAAATTTCCAGCCCTCATTTCAGAGGGTCAGTTGACTGTTAAAGCTTCCCTGCAGGCTACTCTCAGTGGCACTGACATGACTTCACAGTCCTTAGCCACCATTCTAGTACTATCTGCAACAGATCTACAAAGACCCCTAAAAGAGGATTACCCTCCTCTACAACCACCCAGCCTGCACCTTTCTCTAAATCATCATTTTGACAATAGGGTCAAGGGCCTCAAAAAATCTTTTCCTCAAGACCCTCTAACTGCACCATCCTGTCATCTACCCTCCTTCTGGAGATTGCCTATTCCATTCCCTACATGCCTGGGAGCTTATCACCACAGACAAGTGGATTCTAGGGGTGGTCACTACAGGATACTCCATTCATTGCCATTCTGTCCTGCCCACCCTCCCTTTCATTCTTCCTCTTCAGGGATCTCTCTCACAAGGATCTTCTAATGCACTAAGTCCAATCTCTCCCGCACTTAGGGGCAATTAAGCCAGTTCCTTCTCAATTTGTTGGAAAGGGGTTCTATTCCAAACATTTCCTGGTTCTCAAAAGAGGTGGCGGTTGGAGGCTGATATTAGATCTCAGGAATCTGAACTCCTATATCCTATTACAGTACTTCAGGATGGTGATGTTAGCTACCATGATCCCCACCCATAGATCCAGGGGGTGTTTCGTTGCCCTCCACCTCCAAGATGCCTATTTTCATGTGTCTAGTCACCCCTCCCTCAAGTATTCTTTGCCTTTTGCAATAGGCTCAGAACATTATCAATACTGTGTCCTTCCCTTTGGGATATCTGTGGCCCTCAGGGTCTTTATGAAAGTCTTCTCAGCAATAGCGTCTCACCTGTGCTAGTGGGGCATCACATTTTTTTCATATCTGGACGACTGGCTCCTTAGAGGCCGCTCCACCCAAGAGGCCCAGTCAGTAACGACCAAGGCTGTAGCCCAGTTTCTGGGCCTCTGAATCAATCTAAAAGAAGCCTACGTGAATACTAGTTAGGAGGAGGAGGAGCAGGTCGACCCAAAGGCAGATACGAGTACAGGTTTCTTTATTGCAATACTTGTTCCCCTGGACCCAATTGTCCAGTAAGCACTGAATTAGTTACAGCACACTCTTTTTGTTTAGGTTAGTATGTACACGCCTACATCTATTACAACACCCCAAAAACCCTTATTAAGTAACAGAAACACCTACTGTTTTAGTAAACCCACCCCTATGTATTACTCATAGCATTACACTTTTCATCCAGACACTTTTACCTTGAAGATACATTTCTTTGCAATAATCTGTTGCCATAAATCTCCCTCATCAGCAGTTCTTGGGGAGGGAGGAACAGAAGGGAAGATAACATTTCTTTTACCTTCTTTCACAAAAAGGGCATTTCTCCTGAAGCTGCATCCTTATCAACCCTTACAAGCAACAGAGAAGGGAAGACTCTGCAATTTATGTATTAGACAAAGAAATACTGCCTATATATGCCTTTGCCCCCTAATGCCATGTTAGCACATTAGCAGCTTATTGTTATACTTAACCCTAAAATACCCCAACAGTACTGTCCAGCAGATAGACTTCATCAGGGCTGCACTAGACTCCCTAACCATCAGGGTCTACCAGCCCAAGGACAGATTTTCCACTACATCCAGCCTGAACTCTGCTCTACAGCACAACCCCCAAACAACTACAAGGGCCTGTCTATAATCCTAGGTCACATGTTGGCCTCCATGTTCATTATACCACATGCAAGACTGCATCTCAAGTGCCTTCGGGCCTGGCTACGGCCTACATACACCTCAAACAGAAACAGTCTTTCCAAATGAATCACTGTGCCTCCAGAGGTACTAGACTCTCTCAGGCAGTGGAAACACCCCCTGAATGGGAATCCCATTTTCACATCTACCACTTTTGAAAATTCTTATCACAAATGCTTCTCTCTTGGGGGGGGGGGAAGGGAGGGCACATGAACAGGGTGCCAGAGCACAGGGCAAATGGTCCCCATAAGAGATTGTTCCCCATCAACATCCTGGAACTAAGAGCAGTCTGCTATGCATGTCAGCACTTCCTTCATGACACAGCAGGCCCTTCTATCAGGGTAATATTGGACAACAGGAGAGCTATACACTACGTAAACCAACGAAGGGGAGCAAGATCTCAATTCTTATTTGCAGAACCACCAAGGCTGTGGAACTGTTGTCTTTTCCATCACTTAGAAAGTTCTGCAGTTTATCTACAGGGCCTTTAGAACACAGTTGCAGACTCAGTGAGCAGGAGCTCTGATCAGGACCACAAGTGGGAGCTCAACAGCTCCTACTTCCACAGAATCTGTCACACCTGAGGCCTCCCGAAGATAAACCTCTTTGCAACCTCAATCAATGTGAAAAGTTGCTTTTTCTGGTCCAAGGAAGGATGCACCACAGCTCCATGTGAGATGCCCTGCTGCTACCTTGGTCCTGCATCCTGCTTTATGCCTACACAGCTATACCTCCAATCCTGAGGACCTCAAATTGATGCAAGAAAGCCATTGCCCTATCTTTGATTGCACCTTCATGGCTGAAACAAGTGTGGAACTCTGATCTGCTTCAGATCTCTGTGGTGTTGCCTCTCTGCCTTCCCTTTGGAGGGATTGGAGGAGGGAATCTCCTGTCACAGAGTCCCAGCACCCAGAATCATCTGAATCTCTCATCTCTGAACCTAAAAGTATGGCTCCTCAGCAGTTCTTGGGCATAGAGTTGAACTGCTCAGCTAATGTTCTGTCGGTCCTCTTGTGTAGCTGGAAACTGACTACTTGTAAGACTTATCTGCAAAAGCGAAAACACTCATTCCTGGTGCTGTCACCACTCTTGGCAAGCCTCAGAAGTGCCACTCTCAGTGATCCTATATTACCGGTTGGACCTAAAGGCACAAAGTCCGTCAATGAATTCAGTTAGAGTACACCTGGCTGCCATTACAGCCTTCTACTCACCTATCAAAGGAGTTTCAGTCTTTGCCAGTCTAACCATGGCAACATTCCTTACGGGTTTATACAATGTATTCCCTCTTATTGAGAGCTCTGTACCTCTATGGGACCTCAAATTGGTCCTCAACGCCTTTAGTAATGGCCACATTTGCGTCAATGGCTACCCGCTCACTCTCCTCAAGACTTTATTCCTTATTGCCATCAACTTGGCCAAAAGAATGGGTGATTTAAGGGTACTCATGGCAGACCTACCATACACCATCTTCTACTGAGATTAGGGCATGCTGCGCCCCCATCCTCTATTCCTTCCTAAAGTCTGGGTGAAATTTCATATCACCCAAGAGATCCATTTATCAGTATTTTATCCTAAGCCCCACACCTAAAGGGAGGAAGATATTCTCCACAAATTAGATGGCGAGGACCCTCCACAGATATCAGGAGGACCCTCACCATCTACCTTGACAGCACTAAGACCTTTAAGACTTGCTCATACTTTGTGTCCTTTACCAAAAAGATGAATGGATGACCAATTTCCACTCAAACTGACATTACCCAGGGTACAATCTGGACTGATGAATAGCTGTGTCCCCTCAGTTCTCCAAACTGGGATAACTTTTACACTGTTTTGCTGTGAGAGCTACCACTCTTGGTCTGTGCGTGCACAGCCTCCAGCATGCAAGTTACTCCCAGTTATCTTGTGTGCATTCTGTGGCCAGCCACTAATGAATTACATTGCAGAGCAATACCAGCAAATTCCCAGTCCCAGAGTTTCTCCTAGAAAGGTGCGTCTTATACTGCCCAGCCCTCTCTTGGACAATACAAGCTCATATAAAGTCTGTCATTTTATTAACAGAAAATGATATGCACAAATCCTGTTATACCAAATTAAGTTTCCCAAACACATAAATCCAGACACATTGGTTTAGATAAAACAACAAAACAAGTTTATTAACAACAGAAGGATAAATTTTAAGTGATTACAAGTAATGAGGCATAAAAGTCAGAATTGGTTACAAGAAAATAAAGACACAACTAATGCCTAACTTGACAAGCTAAGTGAATTAAAAGCAGTCTCTCTCACCACATGTTCCAACAATCTAACTGGCTGAATTTCTTTCAGACAGGATCCCTCTCCAGTCCAAAGCTGTTTCCTTTGTTCTTCAGGTACTATGGATGCCATGGATAGAGACAAAGGGAGGAATAATTTGGGTCATCTCCTTTTATAGTTCTCTCTATAACTCTACGAACCAGCGGAGCAGCGGGGACAGCAGAGCAGCTCACAGCAGGAGTTTGCCTGGGACTGGTAAGTATCCGAGTGTGTGTGTTTGCTTGCTGAGGAAGTATCCGAGCGTGTGTTTGCTGGGAGGGAGCCTGAGTGAGTGTCTGATTGGCTGCTAGCCTGCAGGGGGCGGGCATTAGGGTGTCTGTGTGTTTGCGTCAGGGAAGCCTGGCTGTTTAAAAATAGCCGGAGCCTCGCGAACCAGCTGAGCGGCAGCGAACCAGCGGAGCAGCGGGGACAGCAGAGCAGCTCACAGCAGGAGTTTGCCTGGGACTGGTAAGTATCCGAGTGTGTGTGTTTGCTTGCTGAGGAAGTATCCGAGCGTGTGTTTGCTGGGAGGGAGCCTGAGTGAGTGTCTGATTGGCTGCTAGCCTGCAGGGGGCGGGCATTAGGGTGTCTGTGTGTTTGCGTCAGGGAAGCCTGGCTGTTTAAAAATAGCCGGAGCCTCGCGAACCAGCTGAGCGGCAGCGAACCAGCGGAGCAGCGGGGACAGCAGAGCAGCTCACAGCAGGAGTTTGCCTGGGACTGGTAAGTATCCGAGTGTGTGTGTTTGCTTGCTGAGGAAGTATCCGAGCGTGTGTTTGCTGGGAGGGAGCCTGAGTGAGTGTCTGATTGGCTGCTAGCCTGCAGGGGGCGGGCATTAGGGTGTCTGTGTGTTTGCGTCAGGGAAGCCTGGCTGTTTAAAAATAGCCGGAGCCTCGCGAACCAGCTGAGCGGCAGCGAACCAGCGGAGCAGCGGGGACAGCAGAGCAGCTCACAGCAGGAGTTTGCCTGGGACTGGTAAGTATCCGAGTGTGTGTGTTTGCTTGCTGAGGAAGTATCCGAGCGTGTGTTTGCTGGGAGGGAGCCTGAGTGAGTGTCTGATTGGCTGCTAGCCTGCAGGGGGCGGGCATTAGGGTGTCTGTGTGTTTGCGTCAGGGAAGCCTGGCTGTTTAAAATAGCCGGAGCCTCGCGAACCAGCTGAGCGGCAGCGGAGCAGCGGGGACAGCAGAGCAGCTCACAGCAGGAGTTTGCCTGGGACTGGTAAGTATCCGAGTGTGTGTGTTTGCTTGCTGAGGAAGTATCCGAGCGTGTGTTTGCTGGGAGGGAGCCTGAGTGAGTGTCTGATTGGCTGCTAGCCTGCAGGGGGCGGGCATTAGGGTGTCTGTGTGTTTGCGTCAGGGAAGCCTGGCTGTTTAAAAATAGCCGGAGCCTCGCGAACCAGCTGAGCGGCAGCGAACCAGCGGAGCAGCGGGGACAGCAGAGCAGCTCACAGCAGGAGTTTGCCTGGGACTGGTAAGTATCCGAGTGTGTGTGTTTGCTTGCTGAGGAAGTATCCGAGCGTGTGTTTGCTGGGAGGGAGCCTGAGTGAGTGTCTGATTGGCTGCTAGCCTGCAGGGGGCGGGCATTAGGGTGTCTGTGTGTTTGCGTCAGGGAAGCCTGGCTGTTTAAAAATAGCCGGAGCCTCGCGAACCAGCTGAGCGGCAGCGGAGCAGCGGGGACAGCAGAGCAGCTCACAGCAGGAGTTTGCCTGGGAGTTCGCCTGGAGCGAGCCCAGTGAGGCTTACATCTTGCCAACGTCTCTGAGGAAGCTCCGTAGTAGGTAGGTGATATGGAAGGGGGGAATTCAGCTGTTGTGACCTGCACTGGATGTGCCATGTTTGTCTTTCTTCCACAGGACAGAAGCGACTTTGTCTGTACAAAGTGCAAGCTGGTCTCCATATTGGAAGAGAAGATTGAAGGTCTGGAGCAACAGGTAACGACCCTGCGTTGTATACGAGAGACTGAGGATTTTCTGGACCAAACTCAGGATAGCCTTCTAGGGGCACAAAGCTCTAAAGATATAGAGCAGGTTGCACAGAGGAGCCAAGAGGCCAGTGAAGAAGCTTGGCAACATGTGACCTCCAGAAGAGGTAAGCGGAATGTCCGGGTTCCAGGAACACAGACACAGGTAACTAACCGCTTTCATGTTCTCTCCACAGGTACCAATGCGGAGAGTGGACCAGATGATATGTCTGGGGGGAGAAAGCAGAAGGAGACTCCGCTGGTTGGGAGGCATGAGATGCGATGTCCTGAGGTTGGAGGTTCCACGACCACCACTCCCAAGAGGAGAAGGCGGGTGGTGGTGGTCGGGGACTCTCTCCTCCGGGGGACTGAGTCATCTATCTGCCGCCCTGACCGGGAAAACCGAGAAGTCTGCTGCTTGCCAGGGGCTAAGATTCGTGATGTGACGGAGAGACTGCCGAGACTCATCAAGCCCTCGGATCGCTACCCCTTCCTGCTTCTCCACGTGGGCACCAATGATACTGCCAAGAATGACCTTGAGCGGATCACTGCGGACTATGTGGCTCTGGGAAGAAGGATAAAGGAGTTGGAGGCGCAAGTGGTGTTCTCGTCCATCCTCCCCGTGGAAGGAAAAGGCCTGGGTAGGGACCGTCAAATCGTGGAGGTCAACGAATGGCTACGCAGGTGGTGTCGGAGAGAAGGCTTTGGATTCTTTGACCATGGGATGGTGTTCCATGAAGGAGGAGTGCTGGGCAGAGACGGGCTCCATCTTACGAAGAGAGGGAAGAACATCTTTGCCAGCAGGCTGGCTAACCTAGTGAGGAGGGCTTTAAACTAGGTTCACCGGGGGAAGGAGACCAAAGCCCTGAGGTAAGTGGGAAAGCGGGATACCGGGAGGAAGCACAGGCAGGAATGTCTGTGAGGGGAGGGCTCCTGCCTCATACTGGGAATGAGGGGCGATCAACAGGTTATCTCAAGTGCTTATATACAAATGCACAAAGCCTTGGAAACAAGCAGGGAGAACTGGAGGTCCTGGTGATGTCAAGGAATTATGACGTGATTGGAATAACGGAGACTTGGTGGGATAACTCACATGACTGGAGTACAGTCATGGATGGTTATAAACTGTTCAGGAAGGACAGGCAGGGCAGAAAAGGTGGGGGAGTAGCACTGTATGTAAGGGAGCAGTATGACTGCTCAGAGCTCCGGTACGAAACTGTGGAAAAACCTGAGTGTCTCTGGATTAAGTTTAGAAGTGTGTGCAACAAGAGTGATGTCATGGTGGGAGTCTGCTATAGACCACCGGACCAGGGGGATGAGGTGGATGAGGCTTTCTTCCGGCAACTCACGGAAGCTACTAGATCGCATGCCCTGATTCTCATGGGTGACTTTAATTTTCCTGATATCTGCTGGGAGAGCAATACAGCGGTGCATAGACAATCCAGGAAGTTTTTGGAAAGCGTAGGGGACAATTTCCTGGTGCAAGTGCTAGGGGAGCCAACTAGGGGGAGCGCTTTTCTTGACCTGCTGCTCACAAACCGGGTAGAATTAGTGGGGGAAGCAAAAGTGGATGGGAATCTGGGAGGCAGTGACCATGAGTTGGTTGAGTTCAGGATCCTGACGCAGGGAAGAAAGGTAAGCAGCAGGATACGGACCCTGGACTTCAGGAAAGCAGACTTTGACTCCCTCAGGGAACAGATGGCCAGGATCCCCTGGGGGACTAACATGAAAGGGAAGGGAGTCCAGGAGAGCTGGCTGTATTTCAAGGAATCCCTGTTGAGGTTACAGGGACAAACCATCCCGATGAGTCGAAAGAATAGTAAATATGGCAGGCGACCAGCTTGGCTTAATGGTGAAATCTTAGCGGATCTTAAACATAAAAAAGAAGCTTACAAGAAGTGGAAGGTTGGACATATGACCAGGGAAGAGTATAAAAATATTGCTCGGGCATGTAGGAAAGATATCAGGAGGGCCAAATCGCACCTGGAGCTGCAGCTAGCAAGAGATGTCAAGAGTAACAAGAAGGGTTTCTTCAGGTATGTTGGCAACAAGAAGAAAGCCAAGGAAGGTGTGGGCCCCTTACTGAATGAGGGAGGCAAGCTAGTGACAGAGGATGTGGAAAAAGCTAATGTACTCAATGCTTTTTTTGCCTCTGTTTTCACTAACAAGGTCAGCTCCCAGACTGCTGTGCTGGGCAACACAAAATGGGGAAGAGATGGCCAGCCCTCTGTAGAGATAGAGGTGGTTAGGGACTATTTAGAAAAGCTGGACGTGCACAAGTCCATGGGGCCGGACGAATTGCATCCGAGAGTGCTGAAGGAATTGGCGGCTGTGATTGCAGAGCCCTTGGCCATTATCTTTGAAAACTCGTGGCGAACGGGGGAAGTCCCGGATGACTGGAAAAAGGCTAATGTAGTGCCCATCTTTAAAAAAGGGAAGAAGGAGGATCCTGGGAACTACAGGCCGGTCAGCCTCACCTCAGTCCCTGGAAAAATCATGGAGCAGGTCCTCAAAGAATCAATCCTGAAGCACTTAGAGGAGAGGAAAGTGATCAGGAACAGTCAGCATGGATTCACCAAGGGAAGGTCATGCCTGACTAATCTAATCGCCTTTTATGATGAGATTACTGGTTCTGTGGATGAAGGGAAAGCAGTGGATGTATTGTTTCTTGACTTTAGCAAAGCTTTTGACACGGTCTCCCACAGCATTCTTGTCAGCAAGTTAAGGAAGTATGGGCTGGATGAATGCACTATAAGGTGGGTAGAAAGCTGGCTAGATTGTCGGGCTCAACGGGTAGTGATCAATGGCTCCATGTCTAGTTGGCAGCCGGTGTCAAGTGGAGTGCCCCAGGGGTCGGTCCTGGGGCCCGTTTTGTTCAATATCTTCATAAATGATCTGGAGGATGGTGTGGATTGCACTCTCAGCAAATTTGCGGATGATACTAAACTGGGAGGAGTGGTAGATACGCTGGAGGGGAGGGATAGGATACAGAAGGACCTAGACAAATTGGAGGATTGGGCCAAAAGAAATCTAATGAGGTTCAATAAGGATAAATGCAGGGTCCTGCACTTAGGATGGAAGAATCCAATGCACCGCTACAGACTAGGGACCGAATGGCTCGGCAGCAGTTCTGCGGAAAAGGACCTAGGGGTGACAGTGGACGAGAAGCTGGATATGAGTCAGCAGTGTGCCCTTGTTGCCAAGAAGGCCAATGGCATTTTGGGTTGTATAAGTAGGGGCATAGCGAGCAGATCGAGGGACGTGATCGTTCCCCTCTATTCGACACTGGTGAGGCCTCATCTGGAGTACTGTGTCCAGTTTTGGGCCCCACACTACAGGAAGGATGTGGATAAATTGGAAAGAGTACAACGAAGGGCAACAAAAATGATTAGGGGTCTAGAGCACATGACTTATGAGGAGAGGCTGAGGGAGCTGGGATTGTTTAGTCTGCAGAAGAGAAGAATGAGGGGGGATTTGATAGCTGCTTTCAACTACCTGAAAGGGGGTTTCAAAGAGGATGGCTCTAGACTGTTCTCAATGGTAGCAGATGACAGAACGAGGAGTAATGGTCTCAAGTTGCAATGGGGGAGGTTTAGATTGGATATTAGGAAAAACTTTTTCACTAAGAGGGTGGTGAAACACTGGAATGCGTTACCTAGGGAGGTGGTAGAATCTCCTTCCTTAGAGGTTTTTAAGGTCAGGCTTGACAAAGCCCTAGCTGGGATGATTTAACTGGGACTTGGTCCTGCTTTGAGCAGGGGGTTGGACTAGATGACCTTCTGGGGTCCCTTCCAACCCTGATATTCTATGATTCTATGATTCTATGATTCTCTCTTCATCACCAGCAGAGCTTCAGGAGATATCATGTCTGTGTGGATGGGAACCCCAAGCTGTTTCTTTGTCAAGATGTAGATTTTCACCCACATCTTCTTTCCCGCCAAAGAATAGCCACTTAACCAGTTGACGATCCATTTGATTTTGACGATGCCTGGCTGAGGCGTGGTTAGCCTTTTTTTCTCTGGGGAATTGGTTTGTCGCTGCTCTCCACAGACTTGGAACATGTATTAGTAATACCATATAGAGGAATCCTATAACTTTACATGCAATGTCGCTACACAGTTTACCAGGACAATAATGATCAGCAAATTATGAGTTTTTCAAATGATACCTCCTAAGGCATACTTTGTACAAAATTTGTCCTAGTCCTGTATAAAGGGGTGCATATAGGGGTATAGACTGTCACAGTGGGTATCGCATGGTATCCGAACTTACTATGAAACTGGTGGGACACATCACCCTCACAGTGACAGCCCACTCCACTAGGGCTCAGTCCTTCTCTACAGCCCTCCTTTAGGATGCTACCATAGCAGAAATCTGCAGGGCTGCAACCTGGTCCTCAGTTCACGTTTCCCAAACATTACACGATCATACATGCATCCAGAGGTGACAATCTTTGATGATGCAGTTCTCTGAACTGTCTTGAATTTGCCTCCCTAGCACCCGTCTCCACACTGACAGGTCGTATGGGAGGCTCCTTTGGTGAAGCACCCACAGGGACATACACTCCAAGGAGAGGTTACTTACCTGTTGAGTTCCTCAAGGTGTTTTGTCCCTCTGGGTGCTCTACTTTTCTGCCCTCCTTCTCACCTGCTGTAGAGTCTTCCAGCCACCATAACTGAGAAGGAATTGGACAGGCCATGGGTCCAAGCCTCCCCATAATACCTCGCCTAGCAGCATGAGGCAATCCATTGCACAGGCACAGACCTGTGGACACTGCTATTTACAATCTCCAGTGGAAGGTACACAGACCCACACACATCCTATGGTGGAGCACCACCGAGACAAAACACCTTGAACTCAAGTTACGGTACAGGTAAGTAACCTCTCCTCCTTTTCTCCAGCTGCTCAGTTGCATTAAAGAAGAGAAGGAAGTCTTAGGAATTTTGCAGGACAGCTACAAAGACCTCTTCCCTTTAAAACTCAGGAGCCTGATTCTATAGCAAATGACATTATGTACTTGGCATTTTTCAGGCAATTGCTAGAAGCTTAACTCTACTGAAAAATGTATCCACATAGAATATAAGGGAAAAGTCACTATCTTTGTAATTCTGCCTCTCTGATGTTATCTTGCAAGATTCTCACTTTTAGTCTTAGTCCCCTAGTGTGAGGCAAGCAGAACTCTACCAAGACTGAAAGATTTTTATGAGCATAAAAAGGGCTGCCATCCCCTCTTTATAAAGGCAATCATTCTCTGCTCATGGTAATGCAACACCACAAAGCTTAAGCACCACCCTTGAAACTTTCCAGATAATTCCTGATTTAGCAGAAAATGAAGGCTCCTATGATATACTAAGGATTGAATCAGAGGGAAAATCAGAAATAAGAAAGAGGTAGCAGGCTACAGAAGGAATCCTTTCACTGGCCAGGTAACAGAACTGACGGGTAGGCTTAAAAATTGCTAAGAGTCAAGCTCTGTGGTCGCTGCCACACCTCTTCAAAGTTTTACTGCTCTGAGTGTAGAGTTCTGCCTGTCTCACAGCAGGGAGCTGAGACAAAGCAGTCAGAATCCTGCAATAATGATATCTTTAGGGATTTTAACCCACTCTGTTTTTAGCTTTCAGGGTTTTTAAAAACTTTTTTTTAAAAAAAAGTGTCTACAACTTTTCCAGTTACCAATATTTAGTAAGCATTATGTAAATACTGTCCCGTCAACATAAAAAATATGAAAGCAATTTCCTTAAAAAAAAAAAAAGTGGGAAAACTTAATTAGAAAACACTTAAAAAGGCAGGAAACAGTTTTTTGTTTTGTTTTTTTTAAATAGAAATGTAGTGATGCTAATCAAAAGGTACTTGCATCTGTGAAATCACTTCACTTTTCCGTTGCACTCCTTTACCCCAACATTTACTGGTATTTAAGTGCATTTAAAACTATAAGCTCTTTAGAGCAGGGACAGTCTCTATTAGGAAAATGACCCATTTCTGATAATGGTCATCAGTAACTGCTTTTCCTCAAAAAATGTTAAGATTATTTGGCTTCTAGTAAAGTTGAAACAAGATCATTTTCAGCATCCTTACAGGAAGAATGAGATACAGTGTTCCATCAGGACTCTAACACGCTTATGTAAACAGTTTTGACCTGTCTTTAGTAGCAGCTGAGTAGAGCACAGCTTTAAAAAAAATCTGAATTACTTTTGAAATTCAGCATCCACACCCCTGCACACAGTACGTGTGTTAAATCTGTATGTCTAACAACAAACTACTAAGGCCCCAACCTTTTAACTGCACCCACATCCACAGACTTCTGACTTCAACAAGGCTCCTTGTGGGCATAAGGGTTTGCCAGAGTGGATCCCTTTGCAAGATATAGCCATAAAAAACAAACAAACAAATTACTACTATGCTTAGCATAATTCTAAAATAATTTTCACAAATCAAGTAATGTTCAATAGCCCAATCACTGTATAGTTTTCTGAATAGCAAAACTGTAAATACACCCAAACTAGTTTTCACTAAACTTCTGGAAAAGTGTTCACAGTTAATCATAATCATAATCAGCCTTGATCATTGTAGTAGTTAAGCAAGTGTTGAGGGGAATGGGAAGGGGGGCGGGGGGGAGTGCTTTATGACCAGATTGTATTTCATCAGCCAGAAGTTATGCGTTTGATGCAAGAATTACTGAGTGAAATTAACTGGTCGCAGTTAGGCAGATAAATCATCATAATGGTCCCTTCTGATCTTAAAAACTCAAACAAATGCAGAACACAAGGTCAAGCCTCTAGAGTACATTAAAGGAAACAGTGCCTTGTTTCTCTGAGATGTTCACATTTCACCCTCAGAACAATGAACATACCTAAAGTTTTGCACACACGCCTAGTGTTATTAAACATAATGAAAACACCGACAGTGATGTTTCCCCCTGATAAAATTATGAGACAGCAACATATTGAAGCCCAAACTACAAAATGACCATTTCAGGAAAGAGGCCTGGCTTCCTTATATTCCTTCAAAACAGTTGCTGATAGACTAAAGCAGAATTAATCATCAGTGATCAGGCCGCATTCTCCAAAGAGAATCAAAATTTTGCAGTAACTTCAGCAAGAAATACATAAACAGATCACAGTCTTTGTTTGATCTGGGCCATGTTTAGCCTTAATGTGTCACTGACTGGGGGAATATCTATCCCTTCACAGGGTTCAACTGTCAGTGAGACTTAGGAGAAAAGGAAAAGCTGTAGTTTCCAGGCTGGAGTTTCCCTAATTATTTGTAGCTTGTTTGATGCTGTTCTTTGAGAAGACTGTGCCTTGGGATTGCTGTGAAGGTGCTCATCTGCATTACATGCAAGGTATTAAGTAACAAGAACATGGAGTTAAACACCTGTTTTGGCAGCTTTCAAATGATAAAATACTGGCAATTTGGTTATCAGATGCCAGAGCAGGCTTATTTAAATAGCTCCTCCCCTTGCTTTTGGAAAGTGATGCGCCAAGAATGGCGCTCCCCAGTGAGAGGAGGGGAAAAGAAACTGGGTTTTGGAAACGTTTGCAGGATAAGGATACAAGTATTCATTGTTTTTTTGTAGTCACACCACAATCATTTTTCTTTAAAAAAAGAACCCAAACACCACTGTTGAATAGAGCAAAAAGTCACAATTACTTGAAATAAACCTTGAAGCTTTTCATCAGTACTTACATTTTGTCGGTCTCCAGTTAAATGGGCAAACTCCACCATTTCATTTCCAAACTGACTGAATATTTGCACAAACTCTTGAAAACTAGTCACTTTCTCTAGCTGTTCCATTGTTGCAAGAACCTGTAATATGTTGAAGAAAATTAGTTTTGATGGCTATTTGTAACCTGTAAAACTGCAGCAGAGCAAGATAAAAATCAGGAATTTTCCTAAAAGCGTAGAAAGTGTTATGCAGAAGCTTCTAAAGCAGATTTTCATACATTTACATATTAAGCTACATTTTATCTATTAATGAACAGTAATTATTTACTTTCTTAATTTCATCTTTAACAAAGCTTTGCAATAAAACTGCTCCTTCGGTAAATAGAGAAGGAGGAAATTTGACTACCAAATGCTATGAGTTGAGAGACAGAGTGCTTGGATTATACAGATCAATTGGGTCATGTAAGACCATTATTTCAAGTGACGGAAATGAAGGAAAAGGTGGAGAAAAGCTCTTTTCTTGTAGATGGAAAAATATTTTAAATCATTCTGTTTCAATCAAAATATGAGATCCATTTGTTCTGAAAGCCAACAAGGATAAACATTTTATATTCCCTTTCCTCTCAGAACAAAACCATTTCCCTTTTCTCCCAGTATCTGAAGAAATAAGTTTTAGAAGATCCAGTTTCCCTACTTAGGAAAAAAAGGGTTTTCAAAGTCCAAGCATCCTATGGAGCCCTGTGGGAGCATCGGGGCTTGTGGCTCTGGGCTTTAGCCCCATAGCTCCTGGCTTTAGCCTCATGGTGAGTGCCTGGGCTTGAGGCTCGAGGATTCAGCCAGCCACTTCAGGCTTTAGCCTCAAAAGGAGCGCTGGGATTTGCGGCTCCAGTTATGGGGCCCTGTGACCCACATGAAGCAGCTCGCGGCCCCCCCACCCCCATTGAGAACCAATGGTCTACACTTCAGGGCACATTTCTAAAGAATCATAGAAATGTAGGGCTGGAAGGGACCTTGAGAAATCAAAGTCCAGCCCCCTGTGCTGAGACAGGACCAAGTAACCCTAGCCCATTGGTCCCCAAACTTTTTCTGCTCTCTCCCCCGGAACCTGACGGGAACCACGGTCAGGACTGGGGCCATAAGCAGAGCAGGGCTGGGCGACACTCCTCCCTGCCCATCTGCACCCCCTAAATGTTCCTCTGCACCCTGGGGGAGAACTCTGCGCCCCACAGTTTGGGGACCACTGCCTTAGACCATCCCTTATAGGTAGTTGGACTCAGTGTTCCCTCTAATTTTTCCATCCATTTGCAGAATGCATTTTGTTATGTGCAGCACCAATATCGAGGTAGTGAGCAGATGTGCACCACCAACAGAAACAAAACATACATATATATTTATTTCCTGGAATCTGACATTTAGGGCCAAATCCTCAGCTAGTGTAAATCAAAGTAGTTCCATTGACATCATGGCTGCTGTACACCAGCTGAGGATTTGGCCCTTCAAGTGTATCATATTAGAACAGCTTCCTTATCACTATTGCAAATGCATAGACTGACGTCTTATGACCATAACAGGCTTTTTTGAAGGACAGAAAACAATGAAATCCTATAACGTGCAACCCATATTTCAGGTTGCAGTTCCCTTTGCTCAGCATTTAATCTAGTGGCTGGCAGTGCACAGCTGAACCTAAACTGAGATTCCTCACCCAAAGGAAATGAAAACTCTATGGTGTCTTGAAGGTATTTCTTCTCTGGTTAAAGGTAGTAATTTGTGGTATTTCACAGTTTTGTATAAATCTTGGTTTAGGATGTGGCTCAGACTCAATAAGGTATATATTTTTGGCAGATAAAATATTGCTTAGCCCCATAAATCACATGTAAACAGAGGTACCGCAGAACAAAGAACAGAAACATTTAATTGCTGTAACTCAGGATCTCCCTTAGAAAAAAAGAGGTTTCATGTAAATTACCCAATTCCTATCTTAACCTGTTTTATAGATCAGACAAGAATCATGATTAGATAATTGCAGGCACCACTCAGATGAATGAAAGCAAGGAGGTGTGAGTATGTGTTTAACTTAACTGAAGCAATGTGTGTGTACGTGTGTGTTCTGTAATCCACAACTGAACACCCTAAAGTCTGTCAATTGCAAAATTGCATGGTAGAAATAGTTAATAAATAACACATGTGCAATGCACATTTTTGATATATTCCTACCTCGGTGCTGCCAGATCTGAAATGTGGAATGTCTGGAGGCCTGACTGCCTATACAAAGGAATAGCCTACTCAGGATAATTTATTCGGGAGCTATAGAAAAGAAAGAGCGAGAAAAATGCCTACCATAGCTGGCCGGGGCTTATGTGGTGACAGGTTGGTGCATGTGTTTGTTAGGAAACTTGGACATCTCTCAGAGGTGAAGCACTCTCCATCTGGAGAAAGTGCCCGGGAGATTTGATAGCGCAAGTGACCAGGAGTGGACAGTTTGTCTGTAACAAGGGAATCCAGCAGGGTCCTGAACACAGGATTAGGGGAGCCCAGCAGAGAGGTTCCTGTAAGACTTATCTTACATCTGTTATTGTGATATCCGGAGAGATTGGGTGCCAAGGAGGACAGAGACAAAGCAGAGATTTTGTGCGTGCGTATCTGCTGCAGGGTGTGAGCATTTTCTGAGGGGGAGCTTGGTGGAGCTGTGTGTGGGTGAGCTCCTGTATGGGTGCACTGTCAGGAGCCTCAGATCAAGGGCAGAAGGGACTCTGGGGGAGAGGTGTCTCTCCTCACTGTAGCCCCACGGCTGGGGCCAGGTGTCTCCCCACCATAGACCTGCATGCCTCATGCTCCCCCACCTCACCCCCATTCCCCAGCTCACCCTACGCTCCCCTGTGGTTACACCCCTGTGTGTGCACCTGCGTGGCTGTAGTAATCAGGTGCGCGGTCCCTGATGGTCTCCTGTGCGGCCTTGCAGACGCACACCTTAGAGGGAATACAGTTTGGACACTCAAATTTGTGCACATCTTTCCTAAAGTGTGGTGCCCAGAACTGGATACAGTACTCCAGCTGAAGCTTCACCAATGCCAAGTAGAGCAGGGCAATTATCTCCCACGTCTCACATACAAAACTCCTGTTAATACACCCCAGAATGACATTAGCCTTTTTGCAACTGCGTCACATTGATGACTCATACTCATGATTCACTATAAGCTCTCAATTTTTTTCAGCTGTACTATTGTCTAGCCAGTTATTCTCTATTTTGTAGTTGAGTATTTGAAGTACTTTGCTCATCTTCACTGAATTTAGGCTTGTTGAATTCAGACCAATTCTCCAATCTGTCAAGGTCATTTGAAATTTTAATCCTGCCCTCCAAAGTGCTTACAACCCTCTTCCCATTTTAGTGTCATCTGCCAATGTTAGAAATACTCCATTCCATTAATGAAAATATTGACCAGTACCAGACCCAAGATTGGACCCAACGAGACTCCATTAGATATGCCCTCCCAGTTTGAAAGCAAACCATTGGTAACTTCAGTTTTTATGGTCTTTCAAGCAGTTGTCCATCTATCTTATAGTAATTTCACATAGACTGTATTTCTCTAGTTTGCTTATGACAATGTCCTGTGAAATTGTGTCCAAAGCTTTACTGAAAAATCAAGATATATCCAGTGTACTGCTTCCCTCCTATCCACTAGACCAGCAACCCTGCCAAAAAAGGAAATTAGGTTGTTTTGGCATGATTTGTTCTTGAAAGATCCATGTTGAATAGTCCTTATAACCCTATTATCCTCTAGACACTTACAAACTGTTTTTTTAATAATGTGTTCCAGTATCTTTCCAGGTATCAAAGTTAGGCTGAGTAGTTTATAGTGCCCCAAGTCCTCTTTATTCCCCTTTTTAAAGATTGGTACTATGTTTACTCTTCTCCAGACCTCTGGTCCTCACCAGTCCTCCATGAGTTTTCAAACATAACTGCTAGCAGTTCTGAGATTGCTTCAGCTACTTCCTTAAGGACTCTAGGGTGAATTTCATCAGGACCTACCAATTTGAATATACAGCAGACCCTCGCTAGAGCGCGGATTCTCATGTAGCGTGGTCGTGGCGATGGATCCCAAATTTATATATCTAAATTGGGATCCATGGTAACGCTGTTCCTGCTATAATGCGGTATCGCGCATGGATCCCGAACCCCACGTTCTAGCGAGGGTCCGGTGTATCTAACTTAACTAAATATCTTTTCTTTCCCTATTTTGGTTTGTGTTCCTTCCACCTTGATGTTGTTAATATTATGCCGAGTATCTGGTCACCATTCATGTTTTTAGTGAACACTGCAGCAAAATAGGCAACAAACACCTCAGCCTTCTAGAGGTCATCAATTTTTAGCTCTCCTTCCCCATTAAGTGAAAGACCTATACTTGGCTTCATCTTTCTCTTGCTCCTAATGTATTAAACCTCTTCGGTTTCCTTTTACGTCCCTTGCTTGGTGTAATTCATTTTGTGCTGCGTCTTTCTGATTTTATCTCTAGATGCCTGTGCTCTTCTTTTGTAATCCTCCTAATCAATTCATCCAAATTTCCACTTTTTGTAGGATTGCTTTTTGATTTTCAGGTCATTAAAGAGCACCTCATGGAGCCATACTGACATCTTACTATTTTTCCTATTTCTTCTTTGCATCATGAGAGTTTGCAGTTTTGCTTTTAATATAGTCTCCTTGAAAAACTGCCAGCTCTCCTGAACAACTTTTTCCCTTAGATTTTCTTCCCATCAGTTCTCTGAGTTTCCTGCAGTCTGCTTTTTTCAGGTCCATTATCCTTATTCTGCTGCTCTAACTCCTTCCTTTCCTTAGAATCATGAAAGCTACCATTTCATGATCACTTTCACCCAAATTGCCTTCCACCTTCACAGTCACCACCAATTCCACCCTGTTGGTCAGCATTAAGTCTAAAATGGCTGTTCCACTGGTTACTTCCTGACATTCTGAAACAAAAATGTTGTCCCCAGTACATTCCAAGAACTTACTGGAAATACTGTTTTTTGCAGCAGCATTTTTCCCAACAGATCTCTGGGCAATTGAAGTCTCCCATTACAACGAGGTCTTGTGTTTTCAATATTTCTATTATTTGTTCTAGAAATGCTTCATCCACCACCACTTCCCAATTTGGTGGTCTACAATAGACCCCTACCATGATGTTACCCCCGCCTTTTTTTTCTTTTAAATATATATATAAAACCTCTTTTTATATCTTTCCACAGAGATTTTCAACTGCTCTGCCTCTCACCTTCTTCTGGACCTCAAATCAAGTGCATTATACATCAAGACTATATACAGCACCTACTCCCTTTTTATCTGCCTGTTCTTCCTGAACAATTCATACTTCTCTATACCAATATGCCAGTCATCCCATCAAGTCTCTGTGCTGCCAAATAAGACAAAGCATTTAGCTTATGTACGAATACTTCTAGTTCTTCTCGTTTAAGTCTAAGCAAGAAGTATGGGAATTATCTTGATATCTTGTGCTATGCAGATCACATTCTCATTTATTTACATATTTGACTGCCAAAGATAGTCGACAGCAACAGGACCATCAATAGTCCAAGCAGGAGCAGGCATAGTTGAATCTGCTAAGGACTACACTTAGAAAGAACAATCCTTCAAGTTACTGTCACTAACGCAACAATGGCATCATACTGTTCACCTTTGCAGAAATTTACTAATTTTAATTTATTAACTAGGGCTGTCAATTAATGGCAGTTAACTCACACAATTACCTCAAAAAATTATGGAGATTAAAAAAATTAATCGCTACTAATCACACTTACAATAGAATATCAACTGAAATTTATTAAATTTTTAGGTATTTTCCTACATTTTCAATATTGATTTAAATTACAACTCAGAATACGAAGTGCAGAGTGCTCACTTGATATTTTTTATTACAAATATATGCACTGTAAAAATGAAACAAAAGAAATAGTATTTTTCAGTTCACTTCATACAAGTACTGAAGTGCAATCTCTTTATCGTGAAAGTGTAACTTACAAATGCAGATTTTTTTGGTTACATAACTGCACTCAAAAACAAAACAGCATAAAACTTTAGAGCCTACAAGTCCACTCAGTCCTACTTCTTATTCTGCCAATTGCTAAGACAAACAAGTTCGTTTACATTGACGGAAGATACTGCCCCTGCTTCTTATTTACAATGTCAGCTGAAAGTGAGAACAGGCATTCACATGGCACTTTTGTAGCTGGCGTTGCAAGGTATTTACATGCCAGATATGCTAAACATTCTTATGCCCCTTCATGCTTCGGCCACCATTCCAGAGGACACGATTCCGTGCTGATGATGCTTGTTAAAAAAATAAAGGGTCAGCTAAATTTTGAGTGAGCTCCTTGGAGGGAGAATGGTACGTCTCCTGCTCTGTATTTTACCTGCATTCTGCCATGTATTTCATGTTATAGAAGTCTAAGAGGATGACCCAGCACATGTTCGTTTTAAGAACACTTTCACAGCAGATTTGACAAGACACAAAGGTGGTACCAATGTGAGATTTCTAAAAATAGTCACAGCATTCGACCCCAGGTTTAAGAAACTGAAGTGCCTTCCAAAATCCGAGAGGGACGAGGTGTGGAGCATGCTTTCAGAAGTCTTAAAAAAGCAGCACTCTGATGCAGAAACTACAGAACCTAGACCACCAAAAACGAAAATCAACCTTCTGCTGGTGGCATCTGACTCGGATAATGAAAATGAACATGCGTCAGTCCGCACTGCTTTGGATAGTTATCAAGAAGAACCCGTCATCAGCATGGACGCATGTCCTCTGGAATGGTGATTGAAGCATGAAGGGACGTATGAATCTTTAGCACATCTGGCACGTAAATAGCTTGAAACGCCAGCTACAACAGTGCCATGCGAATGCTTGTTCTCACTTTCAGGTGGCACTGTAAACAAGAAGCAGGCAGCATTATCTCCTGGAAAATTGTAATCAACCTTGTTTGAGTGATTGGCTGACCCAGAAGTAGGACTGAGTGGACTTGTAGTTTTACATCTAAAGTTTTACATTGTTTTATTTTTGAATACAGTTTTTTTTGTACCTAATTCTACATTTGTAAGTTCAACTTTCATGATAAAGAGATTGCACTACAGTACCTGTATGAGGTAAACTGAAAAATAAATTTTTGTTTTTTACAGTGCAAATATTTGTAATCAAATATAAATACAACGTGAGCCCTATACACTTTGTATTCTGCGTTGTAAGTGAAATTAATATATTTGAAATGTAGTAAACATCCAAAAATATTTAAAATAAATGGTATTCTATTGTTATTTAAATCGTGCAATTAATCACAATTAATTTTTTTAATCACTTAACAGCCCTAGCTAGTATTACCATTTGGCTTTATTTCTTGCACTTAAGTTTGATTAATTGTATATATGAAACAACCAACATTAAAAGTAAGGTATATTTCCTAAATCTTTTTTTTACTTCACCAATTGAAGATATTTAAGACTCAAAAAGTTAAATCACATAACATTTGTTTTGGCAGTGTTGTTGTAGCCATATTGGGCCCAGGATAGATGAGGAAATAATTTTTATTGCTGACAGTTGGTGGAAACATGTTTAAAAATGTTGTGCTGGATCCAACAGAAGAGATTTTTATTGGCCATTTTACCAATAGCCATCCTTTGCACCCAACAAGAAATATAAAAGCCAATTTTTTTTCGTGGAACACTAAATGAACACTAACACATCACCTCATCTTTCTCCTCACAAAACAGCACCTCAAGTCTTTTGACACAATGCTCAAAGTCACCAAAATAACTTTAGACACTTGCCCAACCACCATCACTCTTCACACACTGGGTAGATAAAATATATACCTTGTGGCAGTATTTAACTATTTTGTTTTACTTCCCCACCCCAACTCCAAGAAGTATCACTAACAGATTACACAAATGTAGCCATATTTACAGACAAGAGAATATAAAGCAAAGTATGTAAAACAAATTATTTGCAAACGTGACCTAAAGTCTCTTGATTCAGTATTTCCTGAAATAAAGAATCTAAATAGACTTTTTTACAAGCTTCACAGTTTCTTCTCTTAAAATATATATCGTTAAACTAAAAAGAGGAAAAAAACATAGTTCTTTAATACTAAGTGTAATGCAAAGTATTACTTCATTTGGTATCAAATGCTCTCACATCTCCAGCACATACAGTTTCAGAAATAACAAAAGACACTTAAATACCTTGTTTCTGGAAGCTATAATTTGTTTAATAACTATTCTGTCTGCCAGCACCAGCACCTTTGTCACTGAAGAAAGCAGCAATCTTGCAGCTTTTACTACTCCTGTTTTGTCTGTAAATATTGTTATCCGGCCATCAGATTCTGGATGATCCAAGTTAGTTACATCTGTAAGTTGTGCAATTGTTTCACCTAAAAAAAACACCAAAAATAAATAAATAACTTTTGTGCTTTTAAAACAGAAAAAAGCTGAGAACATAAAAAAGCCTAAATTAAAAGGGATAAGTGGCGCTTGTCTTGCTGACCTATTACTTGCTCCGTTTTGTCTCTTTTCCTATTACTGTCTCCTCACTTCAGCTCCCAATTGCTTGATATTCGCTCCTTCTCTCCCTCACACATGAACAAAATTTTGGTTTTGCCCTCAAGAGCTTGTAGGTTTAATTTTGCTTTAGAAAAAATGAAAGTTAGAATTTCTCTCCTACTTTTTCTCTTTTTAATAACAAAAATGAAGTTCATGTAAGCACTGGAACAAAACAGAAGAACCCATAGCCCAACCAGCATTTATTCTGTCAAGTCCTGGCTAGAATTCTCACAAGCTAACGGATTTGTAGATTTCATTTTGCTTTAAAAATTCTCAAGTGTAAAGAATAAGCAGCCCCCAAACGGGAATTTTAAATATCCAATAAAACAGTTTTGCATCTGTTGGGCTACTGGGGAAGCACTGTAATGACACTACTGTGTATAGGTTTTAGGAAGACAATGCAAAGTCAAAGACAAAAAGGAAGAACAGAGAAAAGAAACGATGAAAAATATGTTTTAAAAATTGAATAATGTAAAATTTCACAATTACAACACTGTCTATTTACAGCAACTTTCTCCAAGAGCTAAAAGAATATGGTTTGTTTTTATCCCTGTAACACAACGCAACACCAGTGCTCCCATAGCATACAATAAACATGCTATTATGAAATCTAAAGTGTCTATATCAGTAAAACAGAAACTACCTAGAACATGTCTGAAAAAATTTGGATCAAATTTTTACTAACCTTGAGACAACTGCTTTAAATACCAATCATTTACTATATTACTCACATGCTTTAAATGAGTAACTCCTGTGTGTTAAAAGCAAACTTAACAGCCCAATACCAAGCACAAAACATGAAGATGAAACACCTAATCCTCTCATACCCAATCTCAAAATTCACCATCTGTAGGTGACCATATGTCCCATTTTGGCCAGGACAGTCCCCTATGTAAGTCCTGTCCCCAGAGGTCCCAACTTTTTTGGCAAAACTGGGCATTTGTTCCGTTTGTTCTTGCCATCTGATCATCACTTGGCAAGAGCAAACAGGACAAATGCCCAGTTTTCAAACTGTGGGGCACAGAGGAACATTCAGGGTTGCAAGCAGCAATGTTCTGGGGGAAGAGGTGGGGAGATGGCGGGGAGAAATAGTCTCCACACACCCCAGAAGCTGCACAGATGCTGTGTTTGGAGTCCTTGGGAGCCTGGCTGATGTGTCTCATCTACACCCTGGCCCTCCAATCAGGGAGCAATGGGGTGGCATGTGCTCACTCTGCAGCCTAATCAAAGGGCAGTGCTGTTGGGGCCCTAAGTCAAACTTCTCTTTGGTCTTCACCTCGCCTCGTGTATTGCCCAGTTTTCATGGAAACGGCCAGGCCGACCGGGCCACAGAGCCACAACTCATGGGCCCTTCCCTACCAAGTAACACAGCTGGTAAGTACCCTACCAATTCCCGCAGAATCTGCTTGCGTCAGGGCACCAAGCACAGCACAGCCCCTCCAGAACCCCCCCCCCCCACACACACACACACCCCAGCCTTGTGCTGCTGCTGTCCCCAAGTGGTCCCTGGAGCCCCCCAGCCTCGTGTCCTCCCCATCCCATCCTTCGGGGCCAGTCCCCTAAGTCCTCTCCAGCCCCCCCCCTCCGCCACCACTCCAACTGGCCTCTCTCTCCAGTCCCCCTCCAGTTGCCCAATTCTGCCACATCATGGCCTCCTTGCACCTCCACCTCCCCTTGCACTGCTATCTGCAGTCTCCGTGGTCCCTTCTGCTACCTGGAGCCTTCTTCCCGCCTTTCTGCTATCCCAGCCCCCAAAAGGGGCATTGCACGGCTAGCTGGATCATAGTCCAATAGCTTCACCTCCTGGCTCCGAGCTCAAAAGTACTCTCTCTCTCTCTCTCTCTCTCCCTCACACACACCTTTGTTGCCAGATCCCAGCCCATACCCATTCCTCTATTCTCCGCTTCCCTCCTACCCCCATCTCAGCTGCTTGGCTCAAACAACCTGACGTCTTACCTTAAGTAAGAGAGGCTTGTATATACTGTGTATACATGTGTAAATAATGCTTTAGTACTTTCTGGAAGAAGGTATGTGTAGCCTTTTAAACTAAACTCCAAAGCAAATAGTTGTTAAAAAAAATTACCTTTCATATTAAATTTTCACTCAAAGGCAAAACAAGCTCTGCTTTGACTCAAAAGAAACTTAAGTGATACTTTAACAAGTATGACAAAATACAGTAACAGCAATTGTCATTGTGGATCATGCAAGTAGTCCATCTAGTCCCATATCTTGTGTTTCAGTGGCCAATACCAGATGCTTCAGAAAAAAGTTGCAAGAACCCTACAGTAAGCAGTTACAGAATAACCTGTAAAGTAAGTTTTTTCCTAATGTGACCTGTTACAGGCCTGCTTATGTCTTGAAGCATGCATGAGAGCTTCTCTTCCTTCCAAAACTCTTGGGTTTTTCATTTTAATGCTTACAGACACCTAGATATTCTTGTTATCCAGACAGACTTCCAAACTTTTTTGAATCTTGTTAATTTTTTAGCCTCAATGGTATTTTCAGGCAATGAGTCCTACAGACTAACTATGCACTGTGTGAAAGTATTTCTCAGTTTAAAGTTAATCCTTTTTAATTTCATTATCTCCTTGTATTATTAGAGGTGGGGGGGGGAAGGGAGGAGAAGCAGCAAAAAAAAAAAAAAAAAAAAAAAAAAAAAAAAAGAGGACATCTCCATCTACCTTCTCTATACCATTCATCATGTCCCATTCAACTCATTTGCTCTTCAAACCTAAACAGCTCCAGTGTCTCCATGCCACTGATCATTCTCTCTCTCTCTCTATCTCTCTGAACCACTTTCCACTTTTTCTGCTATATATTTTTGGTGACTGTGCTTCGTTCTGTTTACCCTGTGACTGATAGAAAATACTGAAAACATTGTGTATCAAGAATGAAACAGAATGGCACAACTTTGAAGTTTTCATTGACCTCTCTTCAGACCACCAAGTACTCATTCCTTAGTGAATCAAGTATGCATGAGTAGTTAAAATTACTTTTTCCAACCTGCTTTACCATACACTTGTCAACATTGAATTTAATCTGCCACGATGCTGCCTATTCATGTAGCTTTGCAAGGTTGTTCTTAAGGCTCATCAGTTTTCCCTAGTCTTGAATAATCAGAATTGTGTTACACCTACAAATTTACCTCCTCACTGTGTATCTACTTTTTCACATGTTTATTGACAAAAAATTCTAACAAGAGTTCAAAAACCAAGCTGGTTAGACTCTATTCTATCATGATTCAAAAGTGTTTTCACCTTCCTCCTCTCTTTTTTAATTTATATACACTAGAAGTTAAAAAAATATTTGTTTGCTTGTTGTACATAGAAATCAAGGCACTGGCTACAAAACCCTGTAGTTAAATTAATGTTAATATTGGAGCAACAAACAATAAAACCAAACACACACAAAATGCAACAAGTAGAATAAAAAAAACCATCCAAAACACTATCCAGGTCTTCAAACCCCCTCGTATCAACTCTATAGCCATGCTTTTACCTACACAAAAATGCAACTTCATATCAATGTATTCAACCAATCAAGAGTAACTCACCCCCAATTTTATTTATTTATATAGTTTAGCCTTAATATCTTACCAAAAGCACCTTAAGCACAGTGCATGAGAACAAAAATAAATAGTAAGATCAGGGTGGATAAAAACTTTTAAATTGTATTTAAATAAGATTTTGTATTTATATAGTCTTAGTTCTTTACTTCAATTTACAGTCAAATTGTTGCAGTGGGTGCTTGTACTTTTTTTTTTCCCCCTTCCTAAACTAGTTTAATTGTTAGAATAACTTCAGATTTGACAGGGGCTTTTTGCTAAGAAGTTTTACACTTAAAATGTTCATTTATGCCAAAAGGGAGAAGTCCCAGGACCTCGTTGACATCCTGGCAGTATGCTCAAAACAAAACTCAAACACAAAATTGATAAGCAAACAGCTAGAGCCCTGTGTGGCTACACAATTTATATCTGCAGATATAAAGCGGATATCCATGGAGCTGCAAGGCTCTGGTGACAATGAGCAAGACCAGCAGGGTCATGGCCAGCAACTGCAGTGGCAAAAGCAGCTGCACATCAGGCTGCCGCTCACAGGAGCCAGTGCCCAACTCCAGAAGCTCCTCCATTATTGCTGTGCCACCCCAGCCTTGCCCAGTGGGGCAGGCACCAGGCTCACCAGCCATTGTCCCTTGCACATACTAGTGTCATACTTATGTATCCAGGAAGGGCTCTACAATAATAATAGCCTATACTATAATAGCCTATACTCTATTTGCAACCAGCACCACCTTCTGATATACTTCTTTCAGAGTAGCAGCCGTGTTAGTCTGTATTCGCAAAAAGAAAAGGAGTACTTGTGGCACCTTAGAGACTAACACATTTATTTAAGCGTAAGCTTTCGTGAGCTACAGCTCACTTCATCGGATGCATGAAACCTGTCAGTATGCAAGGCACTGAATTTAGCCGTATAGAGTGGAAATCTGTCAACTTCATGAAATGCATCCGATGAAGTGAGCTGTAGCTCACGAAAGCTTATGCTCAAATAAATTTGTTCGTCTCTAAGGTGCCACAAGTACTCCTTTTCTTTTTCTGATATACTGAAATCCAATAGTCAAGCAAACTGAAATGCTTCAATCAGGCTATACTTCACCATACAGAACTGCGGTGGCTGGGCACTTGATGGATGAAGTGTTTGAAGCCAAGAAGACTTCAGCCCAATCCCTGCAGAAATTTACACAATTAACTTTAAGAATGTGAGTAGTCCCACTGAACTCAGAACTATTTAAGTGCTGAAGTCTTTTTGAAGGATCTGGACATAAGCATTTTCACTAACTATCCAGTTACTGCATATATGCGAGTATAGATATATGGAGTAACATTCATAAACTATTGTGTATGATACACTAACTGCTAAAGGAGGAGCAATTTACATGTCTAGCACTCATAACTCCAGTCATCCACGTTCATCCAAATATTTGATTACAATTACTCAGGATATAGTCAAAAGTGTCAAGGAATGTCGGTGCCATATGATTCATCTTTGTTAAAGGCAGTGCAGCTAATAGCTACACACATTCCTATATACATTCTAAATTTACTGTCAAAAGGCTTGAAAGAAAAGAATATCAAAAATCATGCTTCCAATTAAATTATTTTGGATCAACTACTTTGTAGTTTGCCAAATATTAAGAGGAAAGTGTCTGTATATTTGTCATGCCTCACATAGATAGAAACAAACATCTGAGTGCACAAAGTCTGTAAGGAGTGCAGCAGAACACTGACTTTGCAGAAACTAACAAATATTAATTTGATGAGTTGTGCTAGGGAACTGCTCTGAATATTAATGACAGTTGCAATGGTACTTGATTCTGTACAGAAGAATTCATGTTCAATTGCTGAAGCCGCTGAAGACTGGAAGAAGCCTGAAAAATCTATTTCTGTCTTGCAATTATGTAATGTAAAAATATGAATTCATAAAACACTGATCATGTTGCAAAACCACGTAATTTTTTAACAGATGATTAACCTCCACAATCACCAGCATCCACACAGAGAAAGCATTATACAAGTTTCTGCTAGAAGTGTGTTTCTGCCAACAATAATTCTCCATTTCAGAAAGTTATGCTCTCAAATTAAATACTGAAACACTATAACTGTTCATTAGTTAATGTCTCAAGTAAATATCCCAAGAGAAAACAGATGCAATCATGAAAGCAGTATGTCAACTGTAAACTGCAATAGCTTCCTCTGCTGTGTTTAAAGACTATTTTCATCATTTGGCCTGGTGAAAGAATGGTTACTTACCTTACAGTAACGGTGGTTCTCTGAGATGTATTGTCCACACAGATTCCATTCTTGGTGTGCATGTAGCCCATGGGCATGAGTTTGGATTCTTTCAGCCAGCAGCAAATACTGGGGCCATGCATGCACCCCAGATGCCCTCATGCTCTCCTCCCTCAAGAGCATAAAGGATAAGTAGGCCCAACTGTCCCACAATGCCTTTGCCAATACAGAATCCAGGTGATATAGCAGAAAAAGATGGTGGGTCATGGAATCTACGCAGCACCATATGTCAAACAACCACAGTTACTGCATGGTAAGTAAGCGTTCTTGCTTCTAGTTATTGTCCAGATGGCTTCCGCTCATGGTTACCAACAAGCAGTAGCCTATTCACTTGTGGGTGAGTAGTGAGAGTCCTGTTTAATGGCTGCTGGACAGCCCTACCAAAACAGTTACCCAATCTGGAAGCCTCCACTAAGAAATAGTGTCCTGTAAACTAACTTAATCCACACAGCTGCCCTACAAATTTTCAAAACAGGGAAATTCCTCAAGCAGGCAACAGAGCTGCCTGAACTCTAGTGGAATAAGCTCTAATATAGCTAGTTGGATCTCACCTGGTTAATGTATCGCATGCCCTTACAGTTGGAGACCCAGGCCTAGTTTACACTACAAAGTTATACAGGCATCGCTATGCCAGCTTAGGAGTGTGGAGAGAAAAACAAACATAACTATGCCACCAAAACCCTCACTATAGATGCAAATATGCCAACTGAAGAGTGCTTCTGCTGTCTTAGCTAACATTTCTCAGAGGTGGTATTTCTAAGCTGCAGTAGAGCTTCTTCTATCAGATTACTTTAATTCTACTCTATGGAGCTATGCAGATATAGGCTCCATAGTGTAGAAATGGCAACAGACCTGGCCCCACTCAAGACAATCTCTGTATGGATACACGGTGCCCCTGAACTCCATCAGCAAAGGCCACAAATAGTCTGGGTGTATTCCTGAATGATTTTGTTCTGCTGATGTGAAAAAACAGAATGGATTGGTTTACAGAGAAGTCTGAGATAAAAACTTGGGGTGAGGTCTGCCCAAGGCGAAGTGACCCTGTTCTTATGAAACACTGGATAAAGGAAAACCTGTTATGAGGGACTGAATTGCCCCTATTCTTACAGCTGATGTAATGGATACTGAAAAGGCAGTCTTCATAGACAGGTGGTATAGGGAACAGGTTGCTATTGGTGGGGGAGGAGAGGGAAGAGAATAATCAACCTCGCTAACACTGCATAGGAAGTCCCAAGACGGAAGGAACTCGCACACCAAGGGAAAATAATGAAGGAGGCCCTTAAGGAATCCTGCCATTGTAGGGCCTGAAAAAAATAATATGATCCAGGACAGGAAGGCGCCATGAGACTGCTGCTAGATGGATGCCTTTGGAGTTAATGGAAAGCTCAGATTTGTATCAGGGTTAGCAGGTTGTCCAATATTGTTGAAATCGGTAATGTCACATGAGAAAAGTTGTGCTGAGATGCCCTGATAGTAAAGAATTTCCATTAAGCTTAGTAAGTCAGTCTAGTTGAAAATATCCTGCTTTGGAGAGCGGAATATTCTGGAAACTCCGCTGAACAGTTTCTTTTGGTGGATGACATCCAGCCAGCATCCAGTCGGTCAGATGCAACAAGGCTGTATTTAGATGTAGGATCTGACTTCTGTTCTGCAAGACTGTCAGGCAGGACTGGTAGAATACCGTATTGAAAGGTTTATCAGATCTTAATACCAGAACTGCCTGGCTCAGCTAGAAGCTATCAATCATCCACCCAGCATCTTGTTCCGTTTCCTCATGGGGCTTGGTGGGAAAGCATATGTTAGTCCCAGTGTCCAGGCGATAAGAAAGGCATCTGTCAAGTAGCCACTCTGGAGCAATGAGAGAGAAACAATAAGCCCCCCCAACCCCCCAAAAAATAAAATTACACAATCACCCTGGAGCCTTTCAAGGAGTGACTGCTTCATCCATTACTAAATTTAAATGTTTGTTGCCTTCAAATGGCAGGTCCTCGACTGTTGTCTAGACCTCACCGGGTCACCAACGATAGCAGCCATGATAACTATTGCTGAGGCCATAGTACGTGTCATTGTATCACAGCTCATTCCACTACAGCTCAGTGCATCCTGCTGTCAATTTCAGGAAGGCAGTCAGCCCATGATGGACTCATCTCTTCTTGGGTGTTCCTTAGGGAATTTGTCTACAAGGAGTTTGTCTATAAACTGAGACAACAGGTCCTATGTTAAATAGTCATATTTGGAGAGGAAAGTCTGACAGTTAGCCCCCTCATCTGGAGCTAACTGATGTGCATAACTTGTGACTGAAGATGTCCAATTTCTTTAGATCCTTCTCTCCTGGTGTAGACTTAGGATGTCCCCGTTTTGGCCTCTCCTGAACCTGATGTTATATGTAACCAAAAATATTTAGACCCCTTTCAGATACTTGGTATCACCTGTCACTTAATTGCATGTTTGGTTTTTTGTGCAGGTTCCATTAGCTGCAGCACATAGGATGTCCTAGAGTTGGTCCCATTTTGCTTGAATTACCTCCAGGGGCACATCCAAGGTCTCTGCCATCTGATTCATGAAGTCCTGGAATACCTTGAATTCATCTAATGAGGCAGGCAAGGGTGGTTTCACTTCCTCATCTGGGGAAGATGAGGAGAAAGCAGCAGTTCTTCACTTTGCAGCTGATGTTCTTCCTTTACTATCCTCCTCTTGATTCTCCATTATCCGAAATGCACTCACCACAGACTTGTTGGCGATGATCTTATTTGCCAATTTGGAGCAGCTGATCTAGAGAAAGTGGATGTTGCAGGCTTTCTGGAATATGACTGCACAACACAGGTTGTTCAATAGGACCATGGATGATAAGGGTAGGAATACTGAAGCAGGAGACACATGGGGGTACCCAAGAAGGAGGATTCCTGTGCACCCAAGGTCTCTTTTTTCTACCTTTCATGGACTCCTCTTTAGAATCCCTCCCTGACTTCCAATGTGCTACCCAGGAAAGGGAAAATGAACAGATTGGAGACGAGTCCATGCTATACCCAGCTGAAGGGTATACTTCCCCCAAGGGGGTCTGTCTCTGTATGGGGGAGGTGGGTGCCAAGGATACCTCCTGAATCTGATGCACCAGTAACTCTGAAACTGTAGGGTTTGGATACCACCACCCTCAATCTCTCAAAGAGAGAGGACTCCAGTACCCAGATCACTGATAAGTCATGTGGCATGACATATAGTTTAGGTGTCAAGATTGTTGGTTCCATGGTAACAGGTATAAGCAGACATCATCTGCACGAAGGTATGGAAGGTACTAGGAATATCAAGTAGTAAGGCTCTCTTTGACAGGGTCAATGCTGAGGAGTTGGTACCAAGGGCAACACGGTCCACTGATTTAGCAAGTACTACATATGCTGTCTCTGAGTTTGGTACTGAGACACTGGAAGAGGCCTTCTGAGGCTTCCGGCCTCAGAAGAATGATCTCAAGACAAATCATGAGTCTGATGATCTGGTGTCTCAACTTGCTGGGCAAGCCTTGGCTCATCTCTGGAGAAGTGATCCTTTCTGTCTGAAAATATAAATACTGATGTAATAGCAGATGAATGAGGCCTTTGATAAAACATGGCTCGGGATATCAGGGTGCAATCCAGCCTCCCAAGAACATTAACAGAGAAGGACTCACTGGATGGCTGAGGCATGGCTATAGCTTTCTTCTCGGTAATCTGACAAGTTTCAGAGCAGCAGCCGTGTTAGTCTGAATCCGCAAAAAGAAAAGGATGACTTGTGGCACCTTAGAGGCTAACAAATTTGAGCATAAGCTTTCGTGAGCTATAGCTCACTTCTGAAGTGAGCTGTAGCTCATGAAAGCTTATGCTCTAATAAATTTGTTAGCCTCTAAGGTGCCACAAGTCCTCCTTTTCTTTTTTTGGTAATCTGAGGCAGCATACATCGATCTT
Organism: Dermochelys coriacea; assembly: GCF_009764565.3. Taxonomy (NCBI): domain Eukaryota; kingdom Metazoa; phylum Chordata; order Testudines; family Dermochelyidae; genus Dermochelys; species Dermochelys coriacea. The sequence goes on along the minus strand of NC_050069.1, from coordinate 154,137,661 downwards.
TTGGGAAACGGTTTCATGCAAACTTTCCTTGCTCTGAGTGAATTTGGACAAAGAGCAACAAACAGAGCATTGCTACAGAATGTGTCCTTCTCCAAGGCAGAGCAGACATCAGAGTGCCTGTTGTTAACAGGCACCAAAGCACTCCATGAGAAAGAGGCCTTAAATCTATTGTTTTTGCTTGTGCCATGATGCTAGTCACACTGTAACAAGACGTAGGTGTTCTACCCTAAACATTTATCTAAACAAAAAAAGTCTATTTTTTTTTTTGGCGTGCCAGTGGGTGACTAACATAATTAACCAAACTAATTAACAATGCCCAGCGTGCTAGGGTTCCATCTCACTGCCAGATGGCATGGAGGAACTGATGGCCTGCTCTGTCCTTCACAGCCCCAATGGATACGGGATTCTTCTGGACAGTAATCTTGCGCGCATCGGGGGCGGAGGGAGAGAGAGAGCGCACAAGGAGTGGAATCCATATGGACAATTACAAAGATTATATGGCATGGGAATAAATAGTGCTTTCAAGTTTGGTTTACGGTTCAAGTATTTTAATTCTGAAGGCCCTGAAAGTGAATGTCAGCGACGACAAACTAGTGGTAACTGCCTGCAATTTTTTTTTTTTTTTAAATCGTTGATTGGAGTAATGCTTCATGTTGCACTATGAACGGGTCTCTATAAATGTTTCTCACATATCTGGATTTTCTTCACGTTTTGAAGCTCTACACAACATTTCAGTGTTAACATTGAAGTAATTTTCTTTTTAGTGACAAATTTTGCTCCATTTGGATGGATGAAAAAAGTTATAAAAAAAGACAAGTTTAATATTTTCTTCTGGTTTTGTTCTTCGCTTACAGTGGCTTTGTAAAACTAAAATAGAAAATACCCTACAAATGGGAGCTTTAAAATAAGAATTTTAAAACAGTATTTACAGTGTGGTTTTATATTAAAATGTATTACAGATTGCAATAGCACAAGTTTTCAAGTTAGTTTTGTGAAGACTCAACCAGATATAAATCAAATTATGTTTCTTTAAAATAAAGAATAATTTAATTCACTGAGTTTCTTAATTGAAAGATTCCCTCATCAAAAACTACAAATACAGGTTCTCCAATTTTGAAATAGGGAAAATTACTGGGAGAAATGGGAAAATATGTAGATTCACCATTGATCATCCTGAAAGTACTTTTAAAAACAACTTTAGGGTTTGTTGCGGGGGGGATTGCTGGTGTTTTTTTTAAATTAAAAAGGGAAAAGTGAATCTTCTTGTGGCAAAGTGTGTTCCACACAATAAAGCATGACACAAGAATGCCATCACCTGTCAACTTTAGACATAATGGTGGAAGTTTAAACAGCAGGTGGAGTGTGGGAGCACTGGTACCAATCAGGTATTGAATGTAGGCAGGGGTCATCACTGAAAAGGTCTCCCAAAATCATGTTTAATGACTGCAATAGATGAAAGCAGTAGATTCTGTTTGTTTTCAATGTCAGGTGTAGCATAGCAACATAAATGGCATATTTCTTAAATAATCACATACCTGCTCGCTTTGCTTCAATGCAAGCAATACTCATTTCCTTTTTCAATTCTCGATTTTCATTGGCTATGGCTTCTCCTACTGTAACAAATCTTCCAACTGCTAGGTTAACTGCTTGACCCACCCGCTGAATTGCTTGCAATGTCTTGTCTGACCGCTTTGGTTTATCCTTATGGTTAATAAGAGTAGTTATCTATAATAAAAAAAAAAGTTAGTTGTTAGGATGGCAGATTAGTCAACATTTTAACATGAAAATTACTAGCAAGTTTTGAAATACACCTGGAGCTAGACCTTCAATTTTATTAGCCAACACACGATTGCACTGAGTCACATGGAATCATGTGTTAAATATTTCTGGAAACAAATTCGAAACTGAATATTAAAAAAGCAGTTTGGTGTTCCCTTTTCACTTCTGAACTCACACCCTCTTCTCATAAAAGATTAAAGATTGACTTTTATTTTTAAACTTCATATGTAGTAATGGGAGCGGGTGTACTAAAAATAAACCATTCTAAGTCACTTGACAGGCCAATAATACTTAGTGTCCCCGTTAAAGTTGTTGTGTAATTCTAGACCGACCAGCATTGTTTTGGTTTGCCAACACATTTGCAAGTCCTGCCATCTTTCCATTCTGACTGTCTATTCAGAACTTGTGTATTTTAATCAACGGCTATATCACACAAATAGAAAAAAGGCCATTTGCAGAGATGTGCATGTACCCAATCAAAATCTTAATGCTGGCAATTTGCCTAGCAAAAGCATTTATGTAATCAATGCTGGAGCTAAATTACATTTTGAAGAACTTTACCCACCTTTCACAAGACCGGATACACATTTTTTTAAAAATTACACTTAGATCAGGCTCAATTTTGGACCCATTAGCCTTGCATCAAAATAGGTCTTATTTCATAGCAGTGAAAAGAAAAAGAAAGAAAGAGGGATTAGGAAACCTACGAACCTCTCCTACCTACTGTAAAAAAACTGCAGGACATTGCCCAGCTATAAGAAAATACTTTTGGGTGTGTGGGGTCTGTGCAAGGGCTTTTGGGTGTGTGGGGTCTGTGCTCCCACCCTACCCCAATCTAGCAAAAACAAATCCTTCTGGCTGCCAAACCTTCCCTCCAGTAACAGAAGGACTTACGCTCTCACACCTTCTCCCCACTATGAAACCCTTCTTTCCCTCTTCCACTTCCCCAGACAACAGAACTAACTACACTGCAGCAAACTAACTTTTGCAGGAGCATAAAATAAAGTGAACATGTTTGTATTAAATATTAACAACTTCAATATTCCAGTCAAAGTCTTACACAGCTCCATTCATTTCACAGTTCCACAGAAATTTTAGTCAGAATACTACACTGAAACTGAACAGAAGAATCTTAATGGAAAATTTTCTTTACCTGAATAATATTCTTTCAAGATCTTCTGCCAGTTCAGATACTTGCAGCAGATAGGGACAGTACATAAAACCTTTTTGGTGAGGTCATCCCTCAATAAGCTCAGCTAACACTTCTAAGAACAGGTTTCAGAGTAGCAGCCGTGTTAGTCTGTATTCGCAAAAAGAAAAGGAGTACTTGTGGCACCTTAGAGACTAACAAATTTATTAGAGCATAAGCTTTCGTGAGCTACAGCTCACTTCATCGGATGCATCCGATGAAGTGAGCTGTAGCTCACGAAAGCTTATGCTCTAATAAATTTGTTAGTCTCTAAGGTGCCACAAGTACTCCTTTTCTTTTTACTTCTAAGAACAGTTTATGATAATTTGCTAACTTTTAAAGTAAAAAAACTAAACTTATTTTAAGCTTAGACCGAAACTATATGGAGTGATGTCAGTCTGAAAAAAGTGGAGTATGAACTGGCATGAATGTCCTGAAGAGAGATAGTACTCAAACAAGGGAAATTCCCCATTTTCTCTTTGATCATCTATGCTGATCTTGATGCTCGGGACCTTTCAAAGCATATTCCAGACCCCTAATGGAGGCACTAGCAACCCACAGTGGCCTGCAGCATTCTCCTTCTGAATGCTGCATAGACTGAAGCTATACATCCACTCTAATATTTGAAAAATGTGTGACGTGATGCAGCGGTTGCTTTACAAATTGCCAGCAGAGCTGCTATGCACTTTTCCCATGATAAATCCAATAATTCCATAAAGTAAGACTTGAATGCTTCTGACACTTCTTACTGAAATACGCCTCCATTAGAGGATGTGTTATCCAATTATACAAGGTTTCAGAGTAGCAGCCATGTTAGTATGTATTCGCAAAAAGAAAAAAAGAGTACTTGTGGCACCTTAGAGACTAACAAATTTATTTGAGCATAAGCTTTCATGAGCTACAGCTCACTTCATCGGATGCATTCAATTATACAAGGTAGACTTGGGTGCTGTTTGTCCTTTCTTAGAGCCTTGATGCAGAATGAAAAGCATCTGAGCTTCTGAGACAGAGATGATTCTTAAGACTGATTACATTCAAACATTCATTACTGTTCCTTGGGATTAAGACAAAGAGGGACAGTTATATTTTGGATCAAATGGAATAAAACAGGAAGCCTTTCGCAAAAAACATAGCAATGTCTTGAGCACTAGCGTGGATAAAAATAGACTTGTTTACAAAAAAAAAATCTTAATTTTATTTTTTTTTAACTTTAAATGAAATATATTTTTCTTTTCAAAACTAAATCAATTTAAAATTAAGTTTGAAATTATGACAACCAATGTTAAAGCCTTTTTTAAAAAGTCAAAAAACTGAACTGGCACAAGTCACTGGCTAACAGACTAAGTGCTAAATCAACTTTTGACATTAGTATCCTTCTCTGCACCTGCAGACGAGGATATCTTCATTTCAGTTTATTCAACTAGTTCAATTCAATGACTGGTTCAATGTTGAGAAACCAATTAGAAGACAAAAAAAAAAAATCAGGAGAGCTTCTTTTCCTCTTTCTATAAATAAAAACTAGGTGCAGGAGGAAGAGCTCTACTTGCTGTAAAATCTTGAAGGACATGATCAGAAACAATAAGTTCAATTCACTAACGACACATAATATTTCCTTTGTTTAATAAAGGAGTTTTAAATAAAAACATTTGATACACTTTCTTCTTGTGTATCCAGCATCTTTAGTTTTAACTAATGAATAATATTAGAATTATGTTTTTGTGCATTTTTAATTCTAATTTCCATCCAAATGAATCACTTCCATCTCTTCAAGAAAAAGATTTTAAACTTACCAGTTCACCATGCTGCAAGTAGTAACAAGATCTTCAGTGATAAGAGCCACAGAATTATTCATAATGGCTTGAATGGTGATTTAGTGACAGAATTCAGAGCTGAGTTCAATTCTCATAGTGGGGCAGGTGAACTGAAAACCAGCCTAAGATTCTCCACAGAACCCAGATATGACCAGAACATGCCCCCAACGCGACATTATCTAAGTGGCCCTGTGAGATCACACTTACTGGTAATTGGATAATCAGTGAGCTGGCATTCATCCCTATGAGGCAGACTACTCTGAAAAAGTTCCAAAATATCAGGAAGGGTATAAACTATAGAGTGAATGTCACACCAAGAACTGACACATTCCCAAACGCTTGAATGCTTCGCCAAAGTAGACTGATTCCAAGAGAACAACATTGAAATGACCTTATGCAAAAGCCTTTATTTCTGAAGTTTGCCCTCCAAATAGCCATGCCCTATACCTGAAATTAGATGTATTGTCACAGGTGATAGGGACCTGTGTCAGGAGATCTTTTGTCACAAGAAGCCATAACTGAAGTTCCACAACCAGATTCGCTAGGCTTGGATATTTTGGATAGCTCAGAGTGATCAAAATCAAGTTCCCTGTGGGCCTAATTCTCTTTTGGAGCACCTAGGGCCGCAAACAGGTACAGCAGGCTGAAATCCCACCTAAAGGACACAACTATATCCTGGGAGTCATGCTCCCTGTATCTACAGAAGCAACTGGATTTTGTATCACGAGATTCACTAATAAAAGCACACAGATTCTAAAATCTGAAACCAACTTTTTTTTTTAGCAGTTGATAAATTGGTTAATTCAAAACAGAGCCACTGAGACTAAAATGCAAGTTAGATATACTAGAGGTAAACTGATTTTTGTTGAAGGAAGGTAGGGTTCATGTTTCGTGAACAACAATCAACTTGATATACATGACAATGGTTAACAGGGAGGAGGGAGAAGATATTTAGTCTCAGAAGATAAACTGGACAGATACAAATTAAAGAGTATTCTAGAAACTTTCCATTTTAATTATCTATGTGTTGTCACCCTATTTTATCAGCAAATAAAAAAACAAATATATACGAATAAGGTTTTTTTCATACATTTCATGGAGTAAAGCCAGGAGGATCATGAGTTCATCTAGTCTGTCCTCTTGTATATCAAAAGCCATTAAATTTCACCTATATTGAGCCCAGTGACTTTAGTTAGATTAAAGCATTTCGGTCCTCTGGAGACTAAACTGTTGCATCCCTCCCCGTCCCAACCCCCACTCCCCCATCCCCATCATTGTATCCCTCCCCATCCCAACCCCCACCCCCATCATTGTATCCCTCCCCATCCCATCCAGCCCCCCACACCTACACATCCCATCCCTGTACCCCTTACAGCTCTCTCCCACCCATCCTCTCCACCTCCCAGAGCCACCACCCCCATGTCCCTCACCCACAATTCACCTCCATACACTGCAGCACTCCCATTATATCCCTATACACCCCACATTCTAATGCACCTGTAGCCTTCTGCCTCCCCATCCATCCCCCCACACCCCTCCTCTCTCCTTCACTGCCCCCCCTCACCTCCACACTGCTCTCATCCTTGGCCTCTTTCCCTCCCCATCCTCTCTCCTCCACCCCACCCCACCCATCTTTTCCCCTCCAGCTCACCCTCCTCCCTTCCTGGCTGCGTGATTTAGACAGCCCCTGGAAAAGTGTCTCTGTGTAGGCAAGTGTGTGCATGCATGTACTCTATGTGTGTAAGAGACTGTGTGTAGCGAGATGCATGATTCTCCACATGTGTATACCTATGTGAATAAAATTTGCTGCCTAACTCTGACTTATTTCTTTTGCTGGCTTGCGCACAAAAAAAACTGATGACAAACTATCGGTGTATTCATTTCAAAACAAGTTTTTAAAAGAGAAGAACTCTAAAATAAATGTATTATTTCTTAAAAAGTGAATCCTGTTGATGAATAATTGCAGAAGAGCCATGTATTATACATTTCTCCCCACCTTTGTCTAGCTACATTATAAACTCTTTGTTGCAGACTCTCTTTCTGTGTGTATGTTCAGCACCTACCATCCTGGAGCCCTGATCTTAGTTGGGATCTCTAGGCACTAAACAACAATTGTAATAATAAATAATGTGGAAGTATGCATGTTAGTGTATGCTAAATGTATACACATGAATACACGCGAGTATCTGCATGTAGGCGTGGAAGTCAGTTTCTACAGATTTATTTATCTAGGTATCTGGGCAGGTATGCATTTCTGTGGTTGTGCTCTATGGATTTGTATTTGGGCTTCAGGAGTGGGCCTTTAATGGACCCAATGCAGCTGTGATAATGTGTGGTCCTAATTCCACACACAAAATTACAGTAACTTTGGTGAACAAAAAACATGGAACTGGTTACAAAAAATTGGGAGAGAGGAGGGAAAGAATCATGAAAACCTTCGTAAAAATTTCATTTTTTAAAAAATTACCCTTTTTGACTATTTTGCTGCCAGCTCTAGCATCCTGTAACAAATGAAACCTGAACTTGGAATAATACATCTGTCAAAACAATAAATATGCCTGTTTGGGCCTTGCAGTGAAAATGAGCATATGAACGAGGATGGGAGAGAGCAAGCAACAGAGCGAGGAGGGATGGAGTGAGCAGGGGCAGAGCCTCAGGAAGGGGTGGGGGCAGGGCAAGGTTGTTCAGTTTTCTGGAATTAGAAAGCTGGCAACCCTATCATGGAAGCTAGAGAGACCTGGTGCTTCAAGAGCTAGCAACAGCCCATCAGAGTCCAGCAGGCTCAGATAAAAGGTGCTGCGCGGTCTTAGCAGGTCAGTTCCTGGCTGGGACCAGAGCAGAGAAGAAGGGTACTCCATCCTGTCCAAAGGAGCCAGAGAAGTAGCCAGAGAATTTAAGGCTGGCTGAACTCACACTGGGATTGCAGAGGGAGAAGAACCAGAGGACACTGGCCCTGGGATGGGGCTAGTGATAAAAGGGCCTGATAGGAAGAGGCCCAGGGAAATAGCAGCAGAGGACTGAAGAAAGCAGTACGTGGCTGCTATGTATAGGGCCCCTGGGTGGGATCAGGTTCCTGTACTGGTCCCAGGTAAAGTGGCATAAGTCCCGAGAGGGGCACTACTTGTTTGGAAGCCTGAGAAAAGGGCTGAATTTACAGGGTCCAGAGCCAAGACAGAAGACACAATTTTATTTGCTAGACTCTTTCCTACCAAGGAAGGGGTTCATTCGGACTTTCAGACTTGTCCGGAGGGCTAAGTCACTGAAGACCTGCCAGTGTCGGCTGGCAGTCTACAGGGGGCACCAGGGGAAAGAAATGGACTGCAGTACCAAGCCCAACTGCTAGGAGGGGCTCAAGAGATGAGTGCCACATTACAGTGGAATATGGCCAGATGATCCTAGCAGGCAAGCCACACCCTAGGCTGCAAAAGAAATCTAAAAAAACAAGGTCTCTGCCAATCTGACCTGAGGGGAAATTCTTTCACGACCCCAAATCTGGGCAGTATGTAAGCAAGACATGCCACCCAGCTATCTATGAAAGCGAATTCACTACACCACCCCAGAGTAGTGGTCCATCCTGTCCAGTGTTCCATTTACAGCAGTGGTCAATCTCTGATGCTTCAGAGGAAGGGGAAAAGATACCTCAGAATGTATCTGGCCAATTGTGTGTCCTGGGGGAAAAAAAAAAATCCTTACTGACCCTTCAGCCTACAAGTGATCAGCTGAAGCCCTGGAGTATGAGATTTGATTATATTAATTGTCTTAATACAGGAGTTGAAAGTGTCTGAGATAAATTGAACTCAAAACTATGCTGAAAACTTTTTTATATTAAATTGCAGTTAAGTTCTTGATGACCAGTTTACAATCTAGATGTTATATTTCTAAAGATTATGCAAGTAAAAGAGTATACTTTTTGCCTTCAGCAAATTACATATGCACTGGTTATTTGTTGCAATTTTAGTAATGTAACCACCATCTTAAGACGGCATTAGAACTTCTCCTGGGGAGGACAGAGACAGTGCTAGGAAATGGTACTTTAGGGTATGGAGGTGACTCATAAGCACAGGCTGGCATATATTTACTTAGATAACTAAATATGTTTTGGCACTATTTTCCAACATATGTCTATTTTGAGAAGCAAATAGTTGTATATAAAGATGTGAGTGATGACATTACTGACTTCTCATAGATACAGTACAAATTAGATTTATACACTTGGCTTTAACTTTGTATCCCAAGGCATTTTACATATGAATACAAACATAACTATATTCAGTATAACCCTAAAAGAAACAAGTAGCTCCAAAATCAATTTCAAATCTCAGAATGAAAGGAATCCCACATTTCACTCCAAATAATTAGATATTAACATTATTCTAATTCCACTAATAACTTAAGTGCTACTACAAATGCATGTAGACCGGGGGAGGAGGAGGAAGTCGTCACAGTTGTGTTTTTCAAACTATTTGAAAAATACTTTTAATGGGGTTGGCAGCAACGTTGTTCACAATAGCATGGGATACAATTTCACTTTGTTACCATTACTGGGTTTCTTACTCAGTGTTGATGGATCTCCATGCACGCTGTGAAGAGAACAAGAATCTAGACAGACCGGTTTCCTAGTTGTGGAAGTGTGTTGTCAACACTCTAGAAGTTAGCCATGGAATACGAGTCAGGAGCAAATGTTCATCTGCAATCATGTGTGCAAGGTAAGTGAAGCGTTTTTAAAACCAAAAACATTTGTAATATGGGATTACAATAAGTAGTTTATTACTCGTAAGAGATGTTCTGTCACGAGGACAGGCTTTTTGATATGAGGGAAAAAGGAAGGAAGGAATGTCCCTAAAACATGCAGTTAAATCCCTCCTAGCTCATTCTGATTGTAAAATGCTTAATAGCACTCAAGGTGGGAAGGAGATTCTACAATGCAGAGGAGTAACATCTCCCCATCTGTTGAGGATTAAAGTAGTGGGATAGGAAAATACAATCCTCATTTGTTTGGGGGCAGGCTGGGGTCGTTACTATCATGGTTCTAATTTATTTAAGTTGGAAGGATGTTTGGTGAAGTTTGTTTGGTTTTTGGGAGGAATGGGGGGCTGTGTGTGTGTTAAAGGGAAATAACAAAACACAGCAGTTGTCAATGTTAAGACATCTCAATGTCAGGTAAAAATTGAACCACAAATCAAAATACAGAATAAACAAACAAAAATACTTAAGTTGGAAATATTTTATGTTGGTATAATTTATATAATTAAATACACATTAGCATCAGATACAGTGAATTATGTTGTGGTGTAAAAACTAGAAGGGCTGTGTGTGATAATGCTGGGTACTGGATTGTTATGAAAATCATGACAAAGAAAGGACAGAGCTGGAGAAGGCTGACTTTGGTTATTAAACTTTGTTTAGTATTACTGCTTAGTAATATTTTAGAGAAAATAATGAATAAAATCACAATTATACCAAATGTAAAATAGCATCATTAGAAGAAGAAGAAGAGTTCTGCAGGAACAGATTAAATCTGCTCCCAATATCCCGTTACTTCAGAAAGCACAGCTGTGTGGTGGACAAGAACAAATGATCGAGGGAAGTATTTTAGTCAAGCATCTTTTTCCCTTCTTGAAACCTCAGGAAGGAGAAAGTGATTATACAAATAGTCAGATGAATCCCTTTTGTTTTAGAGAAACACACAAAATTGAAGGTAGAATCCATTTAGGACAAAGTGACCCTAAGGTAAGAGCCATCCCCCAAATCAAGGGCAAATAAAATTAAGTTTTCAAGAACTGGAGACTTTTAATTAAAGAAATTCTAATTAAGTAGGGCAAGAGATTTTTACTGAGTACTAAACTCAAGACTTACAGAGACATCAAATAGAGGTGCTAAATAAAAAGTGAAATGGTTATAATTTAGTTGTATGTGTTCGTTACTACAAGTGACAGAGGATACACATATAGCTAATATTACATGGCTACTCAATAGAAACCCACCTGAGAAACTGGATATCTGGTCCAGTATATAAAAAACTGGGTAGCGTCTTGTCTGCTTAATGATAAGTCTTACATTTTTCTGTGGCTTGGATAACCATTGATCCTCTCTTTCTAGGGACAGCTGAGTGGTTGTGGAAGCCCAGTTTCTTCACTTTCAATAAAGCAACCACCATCCTTAGAAATGCCAGGAAAAGCCCATCCATGCACAACATGAGTAATCTTCTCCGATCGCTCATCTGCAGAACTAACTGCTTCAAGCCTCTCTTCTACTGAGATCTGTAGGTCTGCACTGCTTGGGGAAGAGGGAAGAGGAGCAAGGAAGTAAGGGAAGTGAATTACATTTGCCAAAGCTCCCCCAAAGTTTGTGGGCTTCACTAGAAGATCAAAGCAGGGCTACCTAGGCAAGCTCCTACTAAGACCACAGAAATAAACAACTGGTCAAAGTTCTTGTGCCTGAACAAGAGAAATGAACTTCCTTTGTGGTTCTACATAGCCAAAATCAATTCAACAATTGTTTCCAGTGGATTTGTTGTGACTTTTCTGATACACAGCACAGATTTAGGGGAGACAATCTTATTGATATTAATCTCAGAGAAGAATACTTTGTATAACTCACAGCTGTTTATGGAGAAGCAGTATTCTTGGAGGAAGGTGATCACTGTACACTAGGTATGTTTGTTCACCTTCATTAGAGGGGATACTTTGATGAAGATGTTATTCAAAAAAAGTGTGAATGCTGACTCTCAAGGCTACAAGTGATAGTTGTGAACAAGTGTGCAATACACAAAAGGCCAAATGGAATGGAATGATCCATAAAAGAAACCCTCAGCTATCTTCAAGAATATGAATGTGCCTTTTCTGATTTGTCAAGATAAGAAATCCTTGGGGATTAAAAGAAACTATCTCGTCTCAGTTTTGAAATTGACATATCTAGAGTACACAGCCTGAGACTAAATATTGCCTTAGTACTACCAGACTTTTTTTGGCTGACAAAAGAAAAAGGGCTTGAATATTCACCTGAAAAAATCTCACTGAGATAAGTAATTAATTCTTCCACAACCCTCTATTTAATGGAGCTTCAGTGAAGCAGATCCTCAAGTGGCGTTTGAGTTCTGTTGAGAAGCCCTCTTGTACTATTCCCATGAGACACCTGTCTAAGGCTCTGGAGAGCCAACGGTCTGAGAATAAGGGGACTCAGCCTCCTTTCACTGGATTGCCAGAGATTAGGAGTCGTGTGATTTGTTGCTTATGATCAGCTATGGAAGAATGATCTTTTCTGACTTTCTTTGGTCAAGTTGTCTAATAGTATCTTGATGCTTTATAGCCACAAAAAGATATTCAGTCTGTCATATGGTCCATAATCTTCCCATTCACATGAGGGCCTTAGCACTTATATTTTAATTCATGGTTTCTTTGTAAAAAGTGTAAGAGACCCCACTGAGCATGGACAGCATTAAGTGATTACATCACCTGGTTTTAGAAAAGATTTATAACTATCACACATATGACATACATATAGCTTATTGAGTCAGATTTTTATTCAGTGACTTCTTTAAGTTTTTTATTTCTGCTACAGCAAAAATGTTCAAGATATTTTCTACAGGGAATAAGGACTCATTTTAGTTCTGCAGTACATCTTGAGCACTAGTTCTTATACTGGTTTGCATTTTTCCCCCTTCTACATCAAGTTGTTTACAAAGGGCACTTTCATTAAAAATTTCAAGAAACCTCACTAAAATATGAAAATTGAGGCAACACATAAAGGACAGAAGATATACAAATCTTGCAATAAGTTTGCACTATAAAATCAACTGTTCTGTCACATTAGATGACACTTGCAGAGGATTTAGTATGTGGGCTTTTGAGACAAGTTTCTCGGTAAATAAAGAGACTAATTCATTCATTTAGAAACAAAACATCAATTTCAAATACTGCACTCTTTAAAGATCTCTCTAAATCTCAGGTAATACTTAGGACCAACATTTGCTCATCTTTCCTAATGAGAACTCCTTTATCCAGAAAAGCACACGATGTTTGACATTCAAGTCTACAAAAACCTTTTACTGCATGCACTGTAGCAAGAATATGATAGCCAATACCATTTATCTGAAGGGCCATAAAAACAACACTACTTATCTGTACATTTAACACAAGCAACGATCAGAAGTTTACCTAATACACTAGGCTAGATTACAGCATGACATCATAAATATTATTTATTTGGTTAACTGCATTTTCACACCTTGAAACTGAATTAGTCCTGTAAAAACACATCATCATGACCTCTTTTATGGCCCCACCCTCTGAACAGTCAGAGCTGTGGATGGCGGGGCAAAGGATACGAGAATGCTACAATAGAAACTGCTACTTGCAAGTACCACTGGTCCAAATTGCACCATCAGCACATTCCAAGAATGGGAATGTGCAGAGGTCAATCAAGAATAATTCCCTATTGCACATATGTGCACGTCCAGATAATTAAATGTGTTTGTGGCTAAATAACTCATTCCTTGCAATCTATGGTGCATAAAGATCATAGGTCAAGCAAGTGACCACACACGAGGCATCTAGTTGTCCCAGAGAGCAACTATCTGTAAGGAAACACCCTAAATTCCCCTTGACTTCATCAATCCTGATCCTGACAAACAAGTGACATACAAATACACCTAACCCTCAGGCTAGGGCTATGACCAAGCACCTGTTAACCACTTCTACAAATCCAAAGACCATCTCTCTCTAGCCCAACCCAATGACCATTTTCATAGACTCATGCTGATGAAAGATTGGTAGTTAAAAATAAAATTTTATGGGGTCTGATGTCAAGCAAAGAATGGAGAATTTTAAAAATACAATGAGACATCTATTCAATACTGAAGTATTATGCAAATCTTTGCTTACAAAGGAGCATCCTGAGAGAAACCATGCACTGTTTCTCTATTTCAAACATTTGCAAACTTTGGGCAATACTTACCTATGTGAAGCAGCTGCAGATCTACAGAAGAAGAGTACTAACAAATATGACAAACTCACATCTCCCATTCTTTAACTGGTATCTTTCATTAGGAGAGTAACTGTTTCACTTACTACATGAATTCAGTTTTTACACTGCTACAAAACAAAAGCTACATTGTATTTATTCTGTGCTATCGTCAAAGCTGAATCCCTGCTGTCACTTTGAGTGCAGAAGGTTGGGGCCTGCAAGGATTCTAAAAATTAATACTGGCCACTCCAGGCTTGTATTAAACTCCCAACATTACAGATTTTCTCTGACCTTGGCTCGGGAAACACTTCCACCACCCAAATGCAAAAAAACCCCTTGGACTCAGGAAGGAGCACTTGGGAATTCCTCCCTGTGGGGTACCCTCAAGCCCTCTCTCTCTCTCTCTCTCTCTCTCTCTCACACCCCTCCCCTCTGGGGAAGAACTGAGAAAGAAAACAAAGGAAATTAGCTGTTGCCACCAGCTAATCAAACAGCATATGCACAAACCTCTTAGGACACCAAATATCCAATCCTGTTCTTAAAAAAGGTAAATTTTATTAAAAACAAAAAGGAAAAAAATACAACTGAAACTTAGGCTTTTGCTAGATTTTAAAAGAGCAATTCCAAAAAATTAATCACCCAAAATAGCTTTCTTGGGGTTTCAGAATAAAGATTACAAGCAAACAAAAGCATCTGGGGTTAGCACAGAGGAGAGCCGCAAGCCAAAAGAAAGAAATAAACCCGATTGCGTCTATTTAAACATTTCCTGTCCAATAATTTCTTCTAGGTACGGAAGATGAATTTTTATACCTGGTTCAAGCCTTACACAGCATTACTGCTTATAACATTGCTGCTCTGTCTCCTTCTCCAGAGAGCAGACAAAGAGGAAGTTTTTTATCCCATTTTAAAAAGTTCTAGCCTCCCATTGGCTCTTTGGTCAGGTGCCCACTCCTTTTCCTTTACCTGGTAAACCTTTACAGGTAAAGCAAGCAGAGAACAGCCACCAAGAGTTAGTTATAACTAACTGGGTGCCCATAAAAGGGAGCTACTCCTCTTCATTTATCACAGCTATACAAAGAAAAGTCTAATAATCCTTTGAGAAAAAACTGACCACAAAATAATTTTGATCACTAAATACAGCTTGGTCTTTGGCATGAAGAAACAGATCAAGATTTGCTCCCTATAACCAGCTGCTGAAATCCTCAAAGAATTTATATCAACAAAAGTTAAATGTTAATTAGCTGCGTATTAAATCGTTTATTCTACATTCAAGAACAAGAAAGTGCTGTTTATTCTCATTATAGTTTGTGGAGCTGGAACAGATCTACAGCTAAAGACTTGAGGCTAGATTCTGCCATCGTTATTAACACTGAGTACTACTTTAATCTGAAAGTAGTCCCATTAAATCAACAGGAATATTTGGAGAGTAAGGTATTTATCAGACAATGAATAGGGCTGTAGGTTTATCAGCGAGAAATGTCATTGAGACAGTCATTTTCCTGTTTGTTCATGACTTGTCTGTGATGTCTTTGCATCTATGATTTTAATAAACTCACCCCAGCAGTGTCTGTCCTAGGGGGCTGAGCCCAGCTACTGGCTCTGGGCATTGCAACACTGCTCATGTTTGGCCTGGCTATCCAGCCCTCATTGGGGTAGCCAGGCCAAACCTGGGCAGCACTGCAACCACATATACCAAGTTGCAAGGTCTAGAACAAGGAGCTACATCCACCCCTATGGGGCAGAAACTGTAGGCATTACAGCTGCGGGGTGGAGTGCAGGACAAGCTCACTCTCCAGCACTTCTCTGGTGCCCCCTCCTCCCCACTTATCTCAGCATATTTTTTTAAATTAAAAAAAACTCACAAAACTTCTGTGACTGCTCCATGACTGAAAAATAATGCCAAGATAAATCCACAGCCCTAATAATGAGTAAGGGTGACAAAATGTAGCCCTTACTGAATAAGAAAATAAACCATCAGTGTATTTGTGATAAATGGGGGGGGAAGATGGGAGCTTTCTTTTATGGACACCCAGTCAGCCAGCAGCTATAAAATCCCTGTTAGTAGCTGTTCTCTAACTGCTCTACCTGCAAAGTGTTAAAGTCTCACTGCTATACATAGGTAAAAGGAAGTGAGTGGACACCTGGCCAAAAGAGCCAATGGGAAGGCTAGAACTTTTTAAAATTGAAACAAGACTCCCCTTTTGTCTGTCTGTTGTTGTTCTCCCGGGGAGCGGTAAGCAGGACAGCAGTTATGTTGTAAGAAGCTTGGACCAGGTATGAAAAAAAAAATCAGTAGTATCATATCTAGAAACCACTCATTTAAACCCCCAGATAAGTAAGTAGATCAAGAAATATCTAGGAAGATGCAATAGGTTTATTCCTTTTATTTTGTTATGGCTGGATTCCTCTGTGCTAACCCCAGGTGCTTTTGTTTTGCTGGTAACTTTTAAGCTGGACCTCAAGAAAGCTATTCTTGGTGCTTAATTCTTGTAGTTGCTCTTTTAAAATCTAGCAATAGCCTGAGTTCCAGATGTATTTTTTCTCTCTCTTTTTTTTTAATTAATAAAATTTACTTTAAGAACGGAATTGGATTTTTGTGTCTTAAGAGGTTTGTGCACATGTTGTTTAATTAGCTGGTGTCAACAGTTGATTTCCTTTTTTTTTTTCCTTCTTCTTTTCTTTTCCCCCTCTCTCAGCTCTTCCCCAGAGGAGGAGGTGAAAGAGCTTGAGGGTACCCCACAGGAAGGAATTCCCAAGTGCACCTTCCTGGGCTCTCAAAGGGGTTCAACATGTTTTCATTTACAGAAATAATTCCTTATTCATTTTCCCTTCAATGTTTTAATATAATTGTTCAATCATTGAGGGCTACATTGTAAGTTATATTCTGGCCTGAGTAACAGGTGACACATATATGCACCACCCAGAAACACAATGAGTAACAATTTGTTCTCAAGTCACAATTCTTCCCCTAGTCTCCCTTGTTGTGCTGGACAAAAACCAATTTATTTTTTAAAAATCACTTAAAATTAAACTTTTCTGTTTAAAAAGAAACCATTTTGAAATTATGACAACTTAATTAAAAGTTTAGGCCTTAACCTATTTAAATTAAATAAGTATTCAAACAGTTCATGTTTGCGGCTGAAGCTTTAAAGAAAGTCAAACCACTGACCTTTTTAAAAAACTTATAACTAGAGTTTGCTGAAGTGATACACCAGCGTTTGACAACAATAGTTTCTTCTTTCAGGTAAGGAGACAGTATTTTCTTCATTTCAGTTTATTCAAGTAGTTCAGTTCAATGACTAGTTCACTGAAAGCTAAGATCCTGATTGAGAGCTGAAAAAGCAGAAAAGTTTATTTTCCACTTCCAATCCACAAATAAAAATGAGGTGCAAGAGCATAAGATCTACTCATTTTAAAATCTTCAAGAACATGGTGACCTTAGTTCAATTAGTTCAATTCACTACAGATAATATTTCCTTGTTTAATAAGAACATGTTTTGCATTTCAAACTGACTGATAAACTTACGAGTGAGTATCCAGCACACTGAAGATAGGTTTATTTAACTAATAAACAACTTTACAATGCTGCTTGTGCATTTTAGCTAGTCTGATTTCCATCCAGTTTGATACAAACAAGTAAAAAAAATTAATTAAGTAAGAAATAAATCATTCACCATTTTCTAACATAATAAAAAAGCAGATGTTAAGAACCTCAGTAAATGTATGTTAAGCTGCACAACTGCTTAAATAAATGTATACAGCTATTGTGTGCCCTCCCAGAGAGTCAAAAGTAGTACCAAATTAGACCTATCAATGAGAATCAACCTCTCTTTAGGAAAAAAAAACTGAAAAGTACAAATGCAAAACAAGATTAAAATTGATTTAAATCAACGTTTTCTGCTTACTGATTTAAATCATGATAAAAATTGATTATTTAAATGAATCCCTCCTAGCCAGGTGGATTAAGCCACTTCACCCCTTCTCATGGAGCAGTTTATTCCCCCAAGTGCATCCAGCCAGCTTCTGTGGACAACAAATAGGTATGGCAGAGTCAAGACACTTCCGTAATCCTAGGCTACTTGATTGCAAAAAGTATGAGGGCTAATCAGAGCCTTTACTTGGCTGCACTTGTTCCAACTGTGTAGCTGAATAAGAGCCATGACAATTCAGCCCTGCATGCTTCATTTCTTAATTGGTTCACTCATTTTAAATCTGAGAAGTTACACTTCTAAAATAGCAAACATTTTACTGCAGACAGCTTTTGTTAGTTCACTGTGACTAGTTAAATTAATAGCTCAAAGCTACCAAAGAGAAAATTTTCTACTGCATAAAAAAAACCCTGCACATCAAGAAGAAAATTGATACTATCATGTTTTTAAACTGTGGATCACAAATACACGTGCGAAATACAAGCCTGCTGCCTGCCTTTTTGTGGGTTTATAAAACCAATGACCTACTCTGACCAAAGAGTTTACACTCTTATTATAGTCAGAAAGGACAATTAAGTGCAACAATGGAGAGAAGGTAGTAAAAGAAAGGGGAAAAATAAGATAACTCAACTACTTACAATTATGTACACTGTGTGGTTCTACTATAGTCACCTTTCAAAAAAAACTACCCCTTTTTCATCATAGCTTATTGCAGGCTTTTCAGCAGAATATCTTTCAAAGCAATCTAAATGAGGACAGAGGCGGCTTGGAGGACTAAGAATGAGTTCCACTTGAAGGCAGCAACGTGAAAGGTTACAAGAACGCAGGAACATAAGATCAGGCCTGCAAGTCCACTTACTCCAGTATCTTGTCTCCAAATGTGGTGGATTTCCAGATGCTTAAGAGGAAGGTGCAAGAAGCCTTGCAAGACAGTGTAGTCTTGTGGCTAGGGTACTGAACTGGGACTCAGGAAATCTGTGCCCTCTTCCTGGCTCTGGCACTGGCCTGCTGTCTCAACTTCAGCTCTGTGCCCTAGCTTCCCCCATCGATAAAACAGGACTTACCTCCTGTTTAAAGCACTTTTGAGATCTACTCATGAAAAGTACCATACTAGAGCAGATGTTATTAGGCGGATGTGGGATAATATGCCTTCCACATTAGATCTCATCCAGATCTCTAAGAGATCAGCTTAAGCCCTAAAGCATGAAGTTTAATATGCTTTCTAAAGTCAGTTATACATATAAAGTAACAATTAAAAAAACTTGCTAAATTCTCAGTCTCAAAGACGTCTTGTGGCAAAGAGTTCCACTGTCTAAATGTGTGTTCTGGGACAAAGTATTTAATTTTATCAGTTTCAAATTTGCCACCTTTTAAATTTCATTGAATGTCTCCTTTCCACGTACATTATGAAATCCGAAAAACCAGAGCTCCTAATCTAGCTTCTCTATACATTCCTTATTTTAAATACGTTTATCATGTGCCCCCTTATTCATCTAAGATAAACAATCCTACTTTTTATAGGAACTTTTACATGCCTCTAGTTATTCTTGTCAACCCTTCTCTTAACTCACTCTAGTTCTGCAATATTTTTTGAGATGGAGTGACTAGTACTGCACAAAATATTCCATATAAGACCCCCACCACTGATTTATGTAATGGGATAATATTTTTTGTAAAGTTCTCCATCCTGTACCTATGCTCAGTGGCAGGATACAGAAGGGTCATCAAGGATTTCTTTATTATTGGAGCAAGTGGGGCTGGAGAAAATACAATATGAAGCAAGGTCCAAGATGTAGGCAGGGGTGGAATTGAGCATGGCACTGATCACAAGAACGAGAAATTTAAATTTCATGTTAAGGAGGCAAGAGAGCCAATGGAGGTACTCAAGAAGTGAATGAAGCTTTTTGGTAAATGCAAGAGGAAGATTTTAGCAGTTACACTTTGAAAAGACTTGAAGGGAATGAAATAGCTATCAACAAGCCTGAGGAAGAAGGGATGGGATGGCTGCCAAGATGGAAGATGACCAGAATGTGGACAAGGTTTTAGCTACAGGGACAGGATGTGGGAATCCAGATTTTCTAAATCCTGCAGAGTAAAGCTTTGATAAACACCTTGATCTGTAGGAGGAACAGCATATTCAAAACTAAAGTCCACAGGCCAACACAACACAATCACCGGCAAACCTCTCTCATTTGAGATGTCAGCCCTGATATACGAGCCAGTTCTAAAACCAGCAAGCCACAATTCGCAATTAGTTAAAATTCAAGCTGCTCAGGAATTCCTCAAACTGTGAAATTACTCTTCCAAATGTTGCTACAGCAGGCTACACATATTTAATTTCTATTTATGCAGTGTTAGTCAAAATGTCTTAAATTTTACCTTCAGATGTACACCAAACATCAGTTGTTTGTTCCGTAATCTGTTGAGCCACAAAGATGCTTATGAAATCTGACTTGATTCATCCAAAATGTCTTCACTGATAATTTGAACAATGAAATGTGTGATCTGTTTGTACTGACACATCCAATTCTCCGTATCTGTGGTTCTCAACCTATTGATTGGGCTGCAGGTTGAGAACCACCTGCTAAAACTCCACACACACCCCTATGCCCAGCGCCGCCCGCCCAGATGCCCCCCCACAGAGTGCGGCCAGGACCCCTGCTACAAGGCCAGGAGCAGAGCCCTGGGCACGGGGCGGCAGCCATGACCCCAGGCACGGGGCCAGGAGTGGAGCTCCGCATAAAAACTGGAAGTGCTGCAGCACCCTTGCAAATCCCTAGTTCATGTGTCTGTTCTGCCCAGATCCCCCGACCCCACAAACCTCCCCAGAGACAGTCTCTCCCACACCCTGCTGCCCTGCGGCACTCACTGGCCTGCTACTAGCAGGAGTGCTGCAGCAGGGCTGCCTGATGCTGTCTCCCCCTTAGCCAGCCCCCACCCCCAGCCAGACCAGAGAGCAAATTTTGAATTGTTTTTAGCACACAGCCAGGCCGCAGCTGTGTGCTATTTGGGTCGCATGCAGCCCACGGATCAAGAACCACTGCCCTATATAATGGGCAACCTCAAGCCCAACAACTAACTTCAGTATGGGCCTGACCCAAAGGCTGACTAATTGAAAGACTCCATCTTAGGCCATGTCTACACCAACACTATGTCAGCAAAACTTATGTCACTCAGGGTGTGAAAAAAAAAAAAAACACCCCCCCAAGCAACACAAGTTTGACTGGCATAAGCAGTAGTGTGCACAGCACTATGTCAGCAGGAGAGCTCTTCGCTGCCGACATAGCTACCACGGCTCATGTAGGTGGTTTTATTATTATGTTAACGGGAGAGCTCTCTTCCATCGGCATGGAATAGCTACACTAGAGATCTAACAGTGGCACATTAAAGATGTTTCTGTTTGCCAGGGTAGATTAATGTAAATCATCATGTGACAGGGTGCAACTCACCACTGCAGTGCCTCCTGCTGGCTATCCCAGGAATTAGCTCTGCTAGCAGTGCACTCTCTTCTGGTGGTGTCTTGCTGTCGTCACTTCTGCTCCACGACCCATGTCACCCCCAGGACCTTCCAGCTGTGTCACACTGTTCTCCCCCCTTCCAGGGGAACTGCAGTCCACTGTCCAGCCATTTCCCTCGGTGGCAACTGCAGCCAATTGTCCGGCTACTTCATCAGTGGTGGGATGGGGGAAGGAACCGAGCCCACCCACTACTCTGGGTCCTGGCCCAGGGACCCTATAAATGGCCACTTGCTAAGTCTCCTCCAACTGTTCAGTTCATTTCCTTAGGCCACTTAGTCTCAGGCAAGGGCGAATAGGGTGGTGGGGACCTGCGAGGCTCAACCTGCGAATCCCTGCAGCCACTCAGGAGCAGTCTTTAGCTCCCCGCAGTTGCTGCTAGCAGCACTGCTCTCTCCAGGGTGCTGGCAATCCTTCCTCCTGCAAGGAGCCTGATATTCCCTCCTCAAGCGCCAGGCAGCTACTGAAGCTGCTCTGCCTTGCAGCTCTTCTTAAATGGGCCTGCCGGGCCCTGATTGGCTGCCTCTGCACAGCCTCCCTAGAGCTCTATTAACCCCTTAAGTCCAGTGCAGGGCAAGTGTCCCATCACACATCAATTTAATTATATAACTCAGCAAGCAGAAAACCTTGATTTAAATAAATTGCTTTTCTTCGTTTTGCATTTTTACTTTTCAGTTATCTTCCTAAAGAAAGGTTGATACTTATTGTACAGTAACCATTAAGATATGTTGATTTGCAACTAAATATAGCCTTTACACTAAATTTAGTACTTTTTTTCATAACCAGAAGAATACACTGTATCAACATGCATTTATTTAAGCAACTAAACAGCTTACTATGTATATAGACTACTCATTTTTATTTTTTAATATTAGAAACTGAACAGATTTGTATTTATGATGTGTGTCAAGCTCTATAGATGGGCACTGAAGTTTCATAAATAAAAAAAAGCAGTGTTTATTTTAAGCTGAACCTACTTTGTGTCCTGAATATGTAAGAAGTATATTGAAACACATTTTCCATTTAAAATTGATTATACAAAAGAACTATTAGCTGTAGCTAATGAATTAAAACAAATTATTGTTTTTAGTCAGCATGTCCTTGAAGATTTTAGAACTAGTGGGTTTTATCCTCTCATACCTTGTTTTTATTCATACATTGGAAAAGGAAAACAAGCTTTCCTGATTGTCCAACTCTTAACTGGTTTCTTAACCTTGAATGAATTAGTCATTAAACTGAACTAGTTGAATAAACTGAAAAGAAGAAAATATTCTCTCTGCATCTGCAGAAGAGACTACTTCAGTCAAAAACTGGTTTAGTACTTCAACACACTCTGGCTTCAGGTGGTTAGCTAGTAACTTCCACCAGTTCAGTGGTTTAACTTTAAAAATATTAAGCAGGTACATGTTTGCTGCTGAAGTTTGATTTAAATAATTGTAAGAGAATACAGTAAATCTAGTCCTTAATGCAGGTTGTCCATTTCAAATAGATTTATAAGACCTAAAAATTAAATTTAAAAAAATCTTATTTTTTAAAAAAATTGATTTTAATCCACCCTGCTTTGTTCTCCTGGCTCCATTAATGCCAGAAAAAGAATATAAGAACCTAATAATGAAAATACTGGGTCAGACCAAAGGTCCATCTAGCCCAGTATCCCGTCTTCCGACAGTGGCCAATGCCAGGTACGCAAGGGGAAATGGAAAAAAAACAGATAATCATCAAGTGATCCACCCCCTATCGTCCATTACCAACTTCTGGCAAACAGAGGTTAGGGACGGTCATAAATATAAAGGGAAGGGTAACCACCTTTCTATATACAGTGCTACAAAATCCCTCCTGGCCAGAGGGAACATCCTGTTACCTGTAAAGGGTTAAGAAGCTCAGCTAACCTGGCTGGCACCTGACCCAAAGGACCAATAAAGGAACAAAATACTTTCAAATCTTGGAGGGGGGAGGGAAGGCTTTTGTTTGTGCTCTTTGTTTACGTGTTCGTTCTCTCTTGGGACTGAGAAAGGCCAGACAGAAATCCATCTTCTCCAACCCATCCTAATCCGAGTCTCCAATTGCAACCAGGATAGGTAAACCAGGCAAGGCGGATTAGTTTATCTTTTGTTTTATGTGAATTTTCTCTGTGTTAAGGAGGAGGTTTATTCCTGTTTTCTGTAACTTTAAGGTTTTGCCCAGAGGGGGATCCTCTGTGTTTTGAATCTGAATACCCTGTGAAGTATTTTCCATCCTGATTTTACAGAAGTGATTCTTTTACCTTTTCTTTAATTAAAATTCTTCTTTTAAGAACCTGATTGATTTTTCATTGTTCTTAAGATCCAAGGGTTTCGGTCTGTGTTCGCCTGTACAAATTGGTGAGGATTCTTATCAAGCCTTCCCCACGAAAGGGGGTGTAGGGCTTGGGGGGATATTTTGGGGAAAGACATCTTCAAGTGGTCTCTTTCCCTGTTCTTTCTTTAAAACGCTTGGTGGTGGCAGGATACTGTTCAAGGACAAGGCAAAGTTTGTACCTTGGGTAAGTTTTTAACCTAAGCTGGTAAGAATAAGCTTAGGGGGTCTTTCATGCAGGTCCCCACATCTGTACCGTAGAGTTCAGAGTGGGGAAGGAAACGTGACAGGGACACCATCCCTGCTCATCCTGGCTAATAGTCATTGATAGATCTATCCTCCATGAACTTTGTATAGTGAGTTGTTGGACCTCACTGTGAATTTTAGGTACTTCTTGTGGGCCAGGTGTACAGTATGTAGAAGCACACATCCTGCAAGTCAAGAGCCACAAACCAGTCTTGAGCCTGCAGAAATAGAGCAATGGAGGTTAAGTGTTACTAACCTTAATCTGAGGTGACACATGTATTTGCTCAGTCTTCTGAAATAAAACAAAAGACCCTAATTCTTCAGATAAGGGATTAGAAGCCTCTTCACCTATTCCCCAGCGATAACATTTCTACAGGTCCCAGGTGAAACAAACAGAAGTGGCATCATCATCATCATCAAGAGGGTCTTGTTGAGAAGGGTCCTGAAAGGGGACAGGGAAGGGCTATAGGGTGGGCGTAGTGAACAGAAGTGTGCAAGACAGACTTGAGAAACAATGTCTAATGCCTATTAATTGGCTGTGACAGTCACCCAGACCCTGTGGAACGGGGCAAGGCAGCTCCCAGCCTCTGGCTGACACTGTTGTGGATCCCAAAACACCCATCAAATCTGCTGCCACTGAGAGAGTGCCACATTGGTCAAGGAGTGGAATCCCCCTGAGTAGCTAGTTTTAGTTTGTTCATCTTTCCTCTAGTTAAGAGTACCCGTCCCCAAAAAGGCAAGTCCTCTACAGTGGCCTGTGCTTTGTGTGGTATAACTGATGCCTGGAGCCAGCAGGCTCATCTCTCAGTGATGGCTATGTGCATCAGCCCTGTAGCTGTATCAGGTGATAGCCCTAGCCACCTGTAGCAATATTTTCATGACTGTCTGCTTCTTCCTGGTGATCTTTCTCTCCCTCAAAAGGTAACTGTAGTTGGCTATTTGCAATCCAAAGCCACGGTGAGGCTGACGAACATGCCTTTTGCCCAAATAGATCTAACTTCTTGGAGTCCTTCTCCATAGGTGTGCCTTTAGTAGACTTCAATGTCTTTTGTGCAGCAGATATGACAAAGGACTCTGGATTTGGATGGGTGTAAAAGTGTTCAAAATCTTGTGTGGCGCATAACAACTTTGCTGCAGGAGGTGAAAAGAAGGGTTTGCAACTCTCTGGCCAGAATCATTCTCTTTATTAACAAAGGGATCTTTGATATCCATCTGATAACACTGGTTAATTCTAAGAGCTAATGAAACTTCTCCTACATGAATGTACCTTCAATGCCCAGATTCCCTGCATTTTGAGAGAGGAGGTCCTGGAAGGCTTTAAAATCACTTATCACCAGGGCAGGTGCTAGTGTTACTGCTCTGTCTGGCAAAGAGGAGGATTTTTTGGGAGGAGACAAGGGTTGCTGCTGTCTCTCTACTTTCTCCTGTTCCTTTGGGCTCATTTTCAGCTCCAGTTTGAGAGGCCTGGCCAGGATGCAAGATTTTTTTTTTTCCTAGATATGCAGTAGGCTGATCTGCTCCTCCACACATGGCAGGAGGGTCCCCAGTAAGGTCAAGGTGGCAAGCCAAATGAGTAGTGGCCTGGCTGAGACGGGACAGACCAACACCACTCGCACACCAGATGGGACAGCACTGTGATCCTAGGGTATTGGGGAGCCTATTCATTCTTCAATGGCAGGGGGGAGAGATTTCTACCTGATATTAATAAGGCGAATGTGCCTCCTCACTGAAGGGCAGTGCTGAGGAATGTATGAGGCCAGTACCAGATCTGATGCCAGCTGCCTCTTCAGCACTGGGAATATTTCTGGAAGAAGTATGGATGCCTCAACAACATATCTGAAGTTCCTGCTTGGCTCCATTAAAGGCACTGATACGGTGCTGGGTCTTTCATTCTGCCCAACTGTTTAGGGACTTTGCCCTTGGAGGAGTGATTTACCATGTTCCCCTCCAGAATTCTCTCTATATGCTTGATCTAACTACACAAGTCAGCGTCCAGTTTATGAGCAGACGCAGTTGCTGGCTTTGCTACCTGCAGCATTGGTGCAATTGGTGTAGAGAAGGAGTCATCAACACTGGGACTACAAGTGCTGGGACTGTCAGTGTCAAGGCTATTGGCACAGAGGTCTCATGCACCAGGGACTTTGACAATACTGAAGTGGTTAGCATTAATGTTGCTGACTCTGCCAGAGCCTTCTTCACTTTCTTTCCACTGCCATATCCCAGTGCATAAAGAGTGCTTGAAGGGAGCGCTGGCCAACACTGGTTAATCCAGCCTCGTTTTAGTCAGATCCAAAGGTGACTGTTATGAAGTGACCCACACGGATTGCTCAAATAAATGCATCTTGAGCCAATGTCCCTGGATCTGCAGAAGGGCTTGCACCACAGAGCACTTATAAGGGATGCAGCTGTTTCATAGGCGTCATCTGTGTGCATCCTTGATGGAAATCAGTCCATCACAGGATGAGCAGGGTTTGAACCCTGAAGAATTGCACTCTCCCATGAGATGTGACAGTTAGGAAGAACTGCAGCACCTCATTCCACTGTTATACAGAGGGGGCATAAAAGACATTTAAAAAAATTGATTGTATGAGAAAAAAGTCAGGTTAGATTTCACACCAAATAAGCTGTAAAAGCTTGGTTTAAGGTCTCTGAAGAGTGTAGTGGGTCGGACATAATCTGAATTCTGTCTTGCTGCCATGGGTGGTAAAAAGGAACTGAGGGAGGATCATGGCTATGCTCCATGTTTTAGGCCTTTGCAAGAGACCACAATAAGGCACAGGGTGAACACATGCCTCCAACAAAAACTACCAGTGGGGGGGAAAAAAAAAAATCTAATCTTGTGCATGAGGTGCACATGCACCTACAGTGGGATCCATGCTGACGCATATTTGAAGTAGCAGCTCTGTTTCTGCAGACGTTAACAGTTGCCCAAGAAAAATTTCTACTTGCCCTGAGGTAGTAAATTTTTCAATCCCTGTTTAAAAGCATCGCTCCTAAACTGTCTGCTCTAAGATGTACACCATGCTATTATGTTAAATTTACTCCCTAGGGTGTGGAGGTCTGAATAGCAGAGAGGAAAGTCTGAGGAATATACTTAAAACAATATTTAGAGTGAAAACTAAAGATTTATTTTGTCAGGTTTTGATTAGTAAACAAACAAAAAAGTAAAACATAAAACCAGTTGCTACACTTTAAAAGGACACTATTAAGCAAGATGTTTAGGTGTGTAAGTTTTCTAAAAACTTACTATTTAAGACGTTAAGAAATATTTCTATTAATTCTTTAATACTAATGGCAGCTGGTTTAAGTTGAACAAATAAGAATTCCTCGACACTGTTGGCAACATTTCAACACTTAGGGTTCTTTTCATGCAAAATTCCACCAATTACATAAAGGTATGACTAAAAATCACTTTAGTCAAAGAGGCTCAAAAGGTTATGTGGACTCTTAAAATACTAAATTAATTTTAGCCAGATTTTATAGCGCAAGTCAATTAGGAACAGGTTTAACACAAAACAAGAGATTGTCTTCACAGTCTTTTGCACTGGTTTAAAAACTGATTTAGTAAACCAGTATAACATGTGTTTACATAAGGCTTTATTGAAGGAAAATATGAAAGTTAAACTGATAAGACAATAGTCTGTTGTTTCCTGGAAATTTCCACTACATGCATCTGAAGAAGTGGGTATTCACCCACGAAAGTTTATGTGCCAACACGTCTGCTAGTCTATAAGGTGCCACATGACTCTTTGCGGCTGTTTCCTTTTTGTTTCTCTCTGCTGCAATAATACATAAAGCAATTCTGAAAAATTGTGCTTACAGGATGCTTGTGGCACTCATAAGGATTTTTTTTTTAAAACTATAATTTGACCTGACCAAAGTATTTTTAAAAAACTGACAAAACTCCCATATTATATGAATCTTGCAAAATTAACCAAAAAATAATGCTACCAAAAAAGATTTTCTTTTCCTCACAGAGACTGAAATATGACAAAAAAAAATTAATAGCCAACATTGCATGCCAACTGGGTACCACAAAATGAACACTTGTAGAAAGAAAATGCACTTTGTTTCTACAAGTATATTCTGTATATAGAAAAACTTCTGTAGAAAAACAAACTTTTAAGTGTTGATGCTGCTACTGCATATTTAATGTACAAATGAGAGAAGTATAAAACATATCATACATTTGCTGTTAATATTAAATGTTCTATGCTAGCATAGTCAATCCTTGTGTAAATACCTAATAGTTAACATGGAAAACTTACACAGGGTAAATTGGTGAGACCTGTGCTTGACACAGTCTACAAATATTAAAAGAAACAGTGCCCTCTTTAACATTGATTTTTAATTCTACTAGGCAAGTTTAATAAACAAATCTGGTCTCAAGTGACCTATCTGAGACTGAACCTGAATGGAATTCTCATTCATGGCAACAACCTAATATAGAGTTAAAAGATTTTACATCAGGCAAATATTAATAGCTAGATTTCCAGGAGTGCCCACCACTCAGCAACTCACATTGAATGATTTTTGGGGTGAGGGGAGTATGCGCTGAACACTTCTGAAAATCTGGCCATGAAAGTTTCCAAGTGTAGTTTAACTATAAAGCACAAATACAATGCTATTTATACAGAAGTTGATGCCACTCATGCTTGCCAAGGAAAAATTTCTATTTTCCTTGAGGTAGTGGTGCCCTCATGGTATTGAGTGCTCTGAGAGTAAGCCAAATTCTTCTAATTTAAAGTGCAATCAAGAAGAAAAAGAACTTCTGCATGTACTCACACTCCAAATTTAAAAGTCAATTTTCAATGTAGAATAAAATTTCTAGGCAAATTGGAGATTTTATTAGCTACCCTGCCGCCCTCCCCCAATAGTCAACATATCCTACACTTCCATAAAAGCGCACAGGAGTAGAAACTCCACTGAACTTTACTTTCTATCCCACTTTGGTATTTAAGGATATTAGACTAAACTAACAGGTCACAGTTAACACAGGTTTCAGAGTAGCAGCCGTGTTAGTCTGTATTCGCAAAAAGAAAAGGAGTACTTGTGGCACCTTAGAGACTAACAAATTTATTAGAGCATAAGCTTTCGTGAGCTACAGCTCACTTCATCGGATGCATTTGGTGGAAAAAACAGAGGAGAGATTTATATACACACACACAGAGAACATGAAACAATGGGTTTATCATACACACTGTAAGGAGAGTGATCACTTAAGATAAGCCATCACCCACAGCAGGGGGGGGAAAGGAGGAAAACCTTCCATGGTGACAAGCAGGTAGGCTAATTCCAGCAGTTAACAAGAATATCAGAAAGAAAAGGAGTACTTGTGGCACCTTAGAGACTAACAAATTTATTAGAGCATAAGCTTTCGTGAGCTACAGCTCACTTCATCGGATGCATTTGGTGGAAAAAACAGAGGAGAGATTTATATACACACACACAGAGAACATGAAACAATGGGTTTATCATACACACTGCAGTTCTAGCTTGTTAACTGCTGGAATTAGCCTACCTGCTTGTCACCATGAAAGGTTTTCCCCCCCCCCGGCTGTTGGTGATGGCTTATCTTAAGTGATCACTCTCCTTACAGTGTGTATGATAAACCCATTGTTTCATGTTCTCTGTGTGTGTGTATATAAATCTCTCCTCTGTTTTTTCCACCAAATGCATCCGATGAAGTGAGCTGTAGCTCACGAAAGCTTATGCTCTAATAAATTTGTTAGTCTCTAAGGTGCCACAAGTACTCCTTTTCTTTTTGCGAATACAGACTAACACGGCTGCTACTCTGAAACCACCTAAGAATATCAGAGGAACAGTGGGGGGTGGGGTGGGGGGGAGAAATACCATGGGGAAATAGTTTTACTTTGTGTAATGACTCATCCATTCCAGTTAACACAGACAGGGCCTTTGCACTGATGCAAATATTTCTCTGTAGGTACACCAGTACAAACCCCATGTAAACTGGCTGCAGGAATGCAAAAGGGGGCTTACACCAGTTTACTTCAATATGTTACCATATTAAGCTAAACTTGTGTAAACACCACTTTATGCTAGTGTAGCCCATCCATACTGGGAATTAACAGGTGCCAAGCCTCATGGTTTTAATACAGGGGTGGGAAAACTACGGCCAGGGGCTGGATCCGGCCCATAAGGGCTTTGAATCTGGCCCGCAGGATTACCACCCCCATGGCGCCATGGGCCCCACGCCACTCCTGGAAGCAGCCGGCACCACATCCCTGTGGCCCCTGGGAAGGAACGGGAACCGCGGCCAATGGGAGCTTTGGGGGAGGTACCCACAGGCAAGGGCAGTGCGTGGAGCCTTCTGCCCCCCATTCCACAGGGACGTGGTGCTGGCCGCTTCCGGGAGCGACACAGGACCAGGGCAGGCAGGCAGGAAGGCAGGGAGCATCAGGCCAGAGCCCGCACTCTGAGCCCCTCCCACCCCTCCTGCACCGCAACCCCCTCCCATGAGCCCACTTGTACACCCCGCACCCCACCTCTGCCCCAACCCCTTGCCCGGAGCCCCTTCCTCTGCGCGCGCGCGCACACACACACACACCCCTCCCACACCCTGCACTCCAACTCCCTGCCCCAGCCCTACATTCATGGCCCTGTATGCAATTTCCCCACCTAGATGTGACCCTCGAGCCAAAAAGTTTGCCCACCCATTTTAGTAAGTTGTTTAGTAAGCAAGCTGTTTCAAGGGATGTCTTCTCTCCCTACCCCCAGATCTTTCCTAAAAATAACTTTAAATCAAATATTTAATATTCACTGCAGCGGGCATTCCCTGATTAGAAAGTTATAACTTGCAATCAATGTATTTCCCTCACTGACTGACATTTTCCCTTTCAAGCACTAGATATTTACTTAAAATATTACTGCTTCCAAACCAGAGCTAAGCAAATGTTCTTCTGGCTAAAAAGTTCTATTTTAAAAGCGACTACAGTAACTCCTTACTTAACGTGGTAGTTATGTTCCTGAAAAATGCAACTTTAAGCAAAACGATGTTAAGCAAATCCAATTCCCCCGTAAGAATTAATGTAAATGCGGGGGGTGGGGGGTTAGGTTCCAGGGAAATTTTTTTTTTTGCCAGAAAAAAAGACTCTACACACACACACACACACACACACACACACACACACACACAGAGTACAAGTTTTAAATAAACAATTTAATACTGTACACAAAGATGATTGTTGTGAAGTTGGTTGAGGTGGTTGAGTTAGAGGATGGGATATTTCCCAGGGAATGCCTTACTGCTAAATGATGACCTAGCAATTGGCCCTCAAGGGTTAACTCACACTCTACAAGGCAGCACAAATGGAGGGAGGGGAGACAGCATGGCAGACAGAGACACACACCCTGCGTGAGGGAGAGAGAGATGCGCAGTTCCCCTTTCAGTACGCAGACAGCACTCTTAAGTACAGTAACTCCCCACTTAAAGTCGTCCTGGTTAACACTGCTTCCTTGTTACATTGCTGATCAATTAGGGAACATGCTCGTTTAAAGTTGCACAATGCTCCCTTATGTCCTCTTGGCAGCCGCCTGCTTTGTCCACTGCTTGCAGGAAGAGCAGCCCCTTGGAGCCAGCTGGTGGGGGCTTGGAACCAGGGTGGCCCGGCAGCCTCCCTATCAGCCCCCCTTAAGTTCCCTGTGCAGCAGCTGCCCAGCAGGCTATTAATTGCAGGGCAGTTCAGGTGTCCCTCCCCCCAACTGCCATGTGCTGCTCCTGCCCGCCTCTTGCTTGCTGGGGGGGGGGAGGGGGAGAGACAGAGAAGGAGGAGAGGGAGGCTAATGTCAGGGTGTCCCTCTCCCCCGGCTTACCCCATCTCCACAGAGCAGGGTGGGACACACGACAGGGCTCAGGACCGAGGGAACTTCCTGGTAGCAGCTGCTGCGGTCTCAGCTTGCTGATTAACTTAACAAGGTACTTGCTGTACATTTTTCAGAGTAGCAGCCGTGTTAGTCTGTATTCGCAAAAAAGAAAAGGAGGACTTGTGGCACCTTAGAGACTAACACATTTATTAGAGCATAAGCTTTCGGGAGCTACAGCTCACTTCATCGGATGCATTTGGTGGAAAAAAAAGAAGTTTTTTTTTGATGAAAAATTTTTTTCAATGAAGTGAGCTGTAGCTCACGAAAGCTTATGCTCTAATAAATGTGTTAGTCTCTAAGGTGCCACAAGTCCGCCTTTTCTTTTTACTGTGCATTGCATACAGTAGTAAAGTTTAGTACGAAGACCGAACAACTACAGCATTGGCAGTTCTCACTCCTGTCCACATTATTTGCATGCAACTTTTCAAACTAATGTTGTTGTACAAAATAAATCTATTCTAAGTTTTCGAAGTCATCGAAGTTACCGATTTTCTCGAAAGATATTTATTTTCACATACAGTGGACCTATGCAAACAGTGCATAAAAAGCCCCTCAGATTCACTTCAGACCCAGCAATCCCGAAGTCTGCAAAGCCAAAAGTTGGTTTCAACGCGCAGGTAGCACTGTACGCGATGAGCACTTCGACTTCATGCACCTTTTAAAAACGTAGCTGCCAAGTCCCATCGTGGATGGGACGAGCACACCCACTTGGGCAACGTTAAAGGTCACAGCACGCGAGCACTTACTACAGAGCCCGGTGCTTGCCGCCCGGGGTAATTCCACGGAAGCGAGGCCAGGCCGCGGCAGCATTACCAGCAGCGCGTTTGCTCAGCGTGCTCAGCTCCCACGGTTGGACGCCGGAACACAAACCCCGCAGCTGGCTGAAAGGGTCCCTGTTCCCGAAGCCACCGCACTCACTGCTCCGCCATATACGTAGCTGCATGAAGTCCCCGCTTCCGCGGCCCGGCAGGTCGCGCACGGGGCAGATGCAGCGTAAATGAACGCTGCCGGGGGAGCTCCCCGCGCTGCCTGACTTTGTACTTTACGTTGACAACTTCGCGGCTCCAGCCCGCCAGGACTGAACCTCCGTGGGCGACGCCACCCCGCCCGCCCGCCCGCCCGCCGGGCACAAGCTCCGGTTCGGAAGGGGCACGGGAGACCCCCCCCCCGCCCGCCTCCCTTCGCGGCGGGGGGCAGGCGGCGCCCAGCCCGCGCACGCAGAGGGGGAGCTCGGCGGGCTCCGCCGGATCGTGCCACGGGCGAGCGGGGAAGTTGCGGACCCAGGGCGCGGCGGCAAAGCAGCGCGGGGATGCTGCCCGGGCGGGCCGGCCCCGCTTCCCCTTGAGCCCGAGCCGGGGGCACCGCAGTCCCCTCCCGCCCGGGCACCCGAGCCGCTCGCACAAACTTCTCCGGGCCGCGGCGGGAACCCGCCCGGCCCCCGCCACACGCGGCTGCCGCGACCCCCGGCGCCGAGCCGCGATTTCTACCTGCGACACCAGCGGGACCAGCGTCTGCTCCACCGAGCGCGTGCGGATCTCCAGCGCCGCCTCCGCGCCCAGCCCCGCGGCCGAGGAGGAGACGCCGCCGCCGCCGCCGCCGCACGGGGACGTGGCCATGGCGGGAGCCGCAGCCGGACCGGCCCCGCGGCGCCTCTCCCGGCCCGCAGCGCGCTCGCCTCCCGCCGCCACCGCCGGAGCCCCGCCCCCCCCCGGCCGAGGGGGAGGGGGGGGGCGGGTAGGAGCCACGCGGGCTGCGCATATCGCCCCCCAGCGGGGCCGGGCCGGAGCCGGATCGTAAACACCTGCCCGCGGCCCGGGACGCAGCCCCCCCCCCCCCCCGCGAGCGGCAAGTCCCCGCGGCCTGTCGGGCTCTCCCGCGCCCCCCCCCCCCGGCGATAGCTGCCTCCAGCCCAGGCGCGCCGCGGCTGCCGGGGCCTCCGCACGTTTGCCGCCCCCGGCCCCGCGGCCGCCCCCGCTCCTAGCGCGGCCCTAGCCCGAGAACAGGACGCGCCGGCCGTCCCCTCTACGTGCTGCACCCGTGCCAGCCTGGCTCTTCTCCGCCCTAGCTGCCCCCCCTCAGCACGTTTCCCCCCTGCCTTGAACTTCTCCGCGCAGGGCGGGAGCTCCCCTTCAGCGCCGCGGGGCCCTTCTCCTCCTCCGCAGCCAGCCCGGCCCATCTCCCCCCAGCCACAAAGCTGGCTGCCCAGGAAGCAGGGAGGCGGCTGGAGGTCGAGCGTTGCTGCCCCCTCCACCCCTTAGGAGCCTCTCTGCCTCCTCGTTTTACAGAGAGGGGCGAGTGAACCCCTGGGGCTCCCGCCGCTGCTGCGGGAATTGATGGTTTCTGATCGTTGACCCGCCTTCTAGCTGCAGCTGGCAACTTTCCGTTGCGGGGCAGGGAAGAATTCTGGCCGTCAACCAAAAAGCCAGAGGGGCGGGTGAGGTGGGAGCCAGAGACCTAGCCCCAAAGCCAGTTCCCTCATGAAGGCGAGTGGGGCTGGGCTTCCTGTGTTTTATCCTGCTTCACAACCCCCCTGGAAAAACCAAGGGCCACGTGGAGCTGGTTTAATGTCTTGCAGGGAGAAACCCCCCCACGTTCTGTCATTACAGCAGCACGGCCTTGAAGTGCTAAGGCCCCCCCCTGCCATTCCAGGGATTCCTGCAACTAGAGTGGAAATCTGTCAACTTCATGAAAAAACTCGCACAGATACAGACAGACATAAATCTCTCCTCTGTTTTTTCCACCAAATGCATCCGATGAAGTGAGCTGTAGCTCACGAAAGCTTATGCTCAAATAAATGTGTTAGTCTCTAAGGTGCCACAAGTACTCCTTTTCTTTTTGCGAATACAGACTAACACGGCTGCTACTCTGAAACCTGCCTCTACGTCAGTGGTTCTTAAGCCCTAGGCCAATCAGGACAGAACAGTGGCCCGTGCGACAGTCCTCCGGGCAATACAGGTAGTATTGGATGCAGCCCACATAATGCATTCCAGGCCCCAGCTGCAGCCCACACTGGTAAATAGGTTGAGAACCCCTCCTCTACCTAGAACATATGTTGTTGATTTGGAAATCAACAATTTGAGGAAATGTCCTATACAGGTGTCCTCTATTGGTGGCAGAATAGACCAGCTGCATTGTTGGTTTGACTCACCTCCTCACATTGCCTTATGAGCTACTGAAACTATCATAGAAACGATATTCGAACCAAAAAAACATCACTTGCTCACCCCATAGGGCTGTTTGTTTTCCAGGATTTCTTGGTGTTCTATCATCTCTGCTTTCATAGGTAAAGGTTTTGCATTGTCATTGGCCTTTAAAAACCATTTGTAAGTTGTTTGATTTCAGTGTCATTTATACAATACTGAAAGTTATTTTACCGCTAAGATAAAAGGGAGTCAAGATTTAGTTGGCCTTCTTAGATTTTTTTTTTTTTTAATAAAAAAAGAGAAAATTGCTCGAGCTACAGGTATAACCCTAGATAAAGCCATGACCCTATTCTTATTAACTCAGGAAATTGGATTCCAGCCCCATCCAATATTGGATCTTCCAAAATGACATCCATTGTACAACAAAGTGTTACAAGGAAGATATTTGCTTGTCCAGAAGACAGACATATCTAATAGCACAAGTTTAAATGAGGTATACCTTCTTAAATTAAAAGTCAATCATGTTTTATGCAACTAGCTCTAAATACTGCTGAGAATTCTATTTTTCTGTTAATCCTAGACTTTGCCCCAAAAAGCTTAGCTGGTCTTCTTTGTTACTTGTCAGTACGGTCCCTAGAATAGCGAGATTCTGGTGCTTGAATGCATTTTCTAGGCACTACCATAATATAAACCCCATGAAATCTACACAATGCACCCACACCCCATGTAGACTTGTCTAGCCTTACCAAAGCGTATGTTAGTTTTAGCTGCTGCTGCACCATTTCTTCAGTGTTGAAAGACTGAGGCTCAACCTTTTCTAAGTTGGATGTAGTTTCCGCATCAGACATAGGATAAATAAAATGTTCAGCTCTGAGATGAGACAATAGAAATAGTACAGCATAATGTCCATTTTCAGTAAAAACCATCTCCTGGAAAAAAAAAAAAAGCTCTTTGTGACCCATTTTTAGATATGCCACACACACTTTAAGTGTATGTACAATAGTAATTGTCAATATGTATTTAAAGTAGCTTCCCTTTCTCAACAAATTATATACGCTAGTGGAGGCATTACTTTGATGCAGCAAAGTTTAAATCTAACCAATCTGCAGAAAAGGCAGGATACTTGGGGAAAGGAACTTTGGAGGGTGTTCAAATATAGTATGGTAAGAGGGTTCCCAAGGAGTTGGGGG
Organism: Dermochelys coriacea; assembly: GCF_009764565.3. Classification (NCBI taxonomy): domain Eukaryota; kingdom Metazoa; phylum Chordata; order Testudines; family Dermochelyidae; genus Dermochelys; species Dermochelys coriacea. Next base: position 154,101,677 of record NC_050069.1, on the reverse strand, counting down.
ATGGAAGTGTGTGAACTAAGCAGCAACAACAACAACAAAAAACAAACCACACACACCATGCATCCCTACTGAAGATTAAAATCCCTAAAAAGTGAAGATTAGATATTTGTAAGCACTTTTATCCTCAAATATGTAAACACTTGAATTCTCTGCCTCAGTAGATATTGGCAGAATTCTCCTCACAGATTTTCAGGAAGCAAAAATTACTATTCTTCAGGCTGGGAATACATAAATACTAGAACACACACAGCATGCTATGCCTCACAGCTATCCAAACACCACCCACATCTCTGTGGAAACAATGAGTGTTAAAATATGCATGAAAGGAAAGAAACAGATGGTCAGAAAGGAAGAGGTGCTAGGGAGCAGCAGCTTTACATGACATCCTCCTCCAGTACTTGCTCTTAATGTACAGAGCAAATTGTTAAGAGTTAACGATGCTCATTACATTAACTCCCGATCTACAACTTCCCCTCAGAAGAAAGAGCAGGTCAGCTACAGACTAGGAGCACTGCCACAGAGCTAGGAGAGATGGCAGTCACCTTATAAGGCTTTCCTGAGATCCATTAAGTCAGGTCTGAGTTTCCTTCAGCTCCACTAAAGTTATAAAATGCGTTCCTGTCCCTTCCTCACCAGAACACCAGTCCAGTGTTGCAAGGGGAAAGAATGAGAGATGAAGGCACAGAAACCAAAGAAATATACAAGTAATTTTCCCCTTAATCAAAAGAGATGAATTTGGGTTTTTGATACCAAGCATTGGTGAGGCTGGTTACAAGGTATTCAATCCTTACTCACTGTGATGGGGTCCCTGTGATGCAACCTGGACTGAGACCACTGAGCCTTCCAAACCTACCAACTTGGGCTGCCTCTCACACTGTGAAACTGATGTCAAGCTACAATCATCTGACAAGCACTGCCATCCACAAGCCTCTGCTACTTACACAGCCATCCACAGGCAGACACACACACCCAACTGAGTTACATGAATGATCTCCTAGCCACATCAATAGAGAGGCTCCAGCCAATTCCCCTCAACTTCCCAGTTTTGCACCCCAGAACTGTACTGTCTTGCACTGGTCAAAAGCCTAGCCAGTGTAAGCTCATTACCTAGTTCACTATTCCATAGGAAAGTGGACATGCACCAGCCTTTGTAACCTGAGATGAGATTCTCTTAACACTTCAACCAAAAAACCTCACACTGTTTTAGGTGAAATATAAGAACAGATTAACTACATAAAGATAGATTTTAAGTGATTATAAGTAGCCATACAGATCAAAGTTGGCTACTTAAGAAATAAAAATAAATTCACAGTCTAAATTTTACTAACTACGTGTACTAGGAAGAGAGCCTGAAACATAAGCCCTTGTAACAGGGGCCTGGTATGAGACAGGACCTGCTCACAGCATTTGGCAAGAACAGGACTGATATTGCAGAAATACACATTCCTAAGAAGTGCTAGTTAGAAAGTACTCACACAAATACATCCCGATATCAAGTGGTACCAAATGTCCCACTATCAAGGATGGTACAAAGACATTCCCCAAGGTTAACAGGAACACACAGACCCCTCCTAAAAGATAAGGTCAGGATAACGTAATAAAGATGTTTTGATCGAACCAACATGTATGAGGTGATGGGTGATAACTAGCCATGTCAGAGGGGCAGTACTAACTTGTTTGTATCATGGTATAAACATCTCTTAGAGGGAGCATTTTTGTCTAGCCTAGGGAGGAACAGAAAGTCCCACTGTTCACTGAGCTGGTCCATTGTTGCAGGCATATATGTATTAGTGGTCCAGTAGAGTCTGCAGAATACTAGTCCCATGCTTAGTCAACAATAAACCTGGCTGGGTGCTTTTGCCCAGGTGTGGCAAGTTGTATGGGCCCATGGTGCCCATACTCCAGGTATATTTAGAGCACGGGAGCCCAGCTCCACCAATGCTTGGGGTTGGGTTTCTCTTCCGGCCCTGCCTGCTGCCCCCGTGCACCTTCCTCTCCCCCCAAGAGTCTCCAGCCCCACCTGCTGCCCCTGGGCAATTTAAAGAGGTCTGGGGGCCCCACTGCCACCACCAACAGCACAGGGGGGCTAAAGTGGCTTCCTGCCTGCCCTCCCTCAGAGCATGAGCCACTCCCGGAAGTGGATAGCACATCCCTGTGGCCCCTGAGGTGGGGGGTGTCTCTGCGTACTGCCTCCACCCCGAGCACCAACTCGGCCATTGGAACTGCATCCAATGGGAGCTGCAGAGGTGGGGCTTGTGGGCAGCAGTGCATGGAGACCCCCACCCCTAAGAGCCACTGCCAGAGGGGTGTGCGGGTCGCTTTCGGGAGCCACCCAAGGTCAGCGCCACAACCCTCACCCCCTCCCGTACCCCTGCCCCAGCCCAGAACCCGGACCCGAACTCCCTCCCAGGGCCCGTCCCCCCATCCTGCATTGCAGCCCCCTGCCCCAGCCCAGAGCCTGCAGCCCACACCCAAACTCCCTCCCAGAGCCTGACCCCTCCTGCACCCAAACTTCCTCCCAGGGCCCATCCCCATACCCTAACCCCCTGGTCCAGCCCAGAGCCCACATCCAGCACCCAAACTCTCCCCCAGAGCCTTAGGCAGGAGTATATATGTGGGGGAGGGGGGCGGCCACGTGCGGGAGTTGGACCCGTTCTGGGCACCACCAAAAATTATACAAACCTGCCGCCGCTGCTGCTTTTGTCCCTTAATGGATCTTGTGGTCATTGGGCAGTTTGCTCGAGGTCTGCTGTCCCAGCTGTCTGCGCAGGGCTGACGCGGCACACAGAGGGAACACACACACAGCCAAACATCTAGCCACACTAAGCAGGATTTGAAGCAAGCAGTCTCTCACCCTGATGAACTGTAACCTGCTTGTACCGTCTCTCACTACACAGGCTGGGACTACCTTCCAGCCTGGTACCAAACTTCCACAGTTCAAAGTCTTGGTCTTCCAGACATGCTTCTAGATGTTGAGATGGAGAGGCCCAGTGATGATGTCACTCTCCCTCTTTTATTCTTTCTTCCAGCTGCTAGAAAGATCCTTGATGTGACATGGGGATCAAATAGTCTCCATTGGTCAAGCGGTTTCCATTTTGTTTGTGCCTTCTATAAGGAGTCTCTGGGATAATGGATTTTTTCCTTGATGGGCCATCAATGCTGTCTGGCCCTCCTTTACTGTAACTGAAAGGCTGGGCATTCCCAACCCCATAACACATTTCAGTAAAACATAGCAATGATTCATAACTTCACATACAATTCAACAAGATATTAATGTTCAGCAGATGAAGACTTTTAAAATGATACCTCACAAGGTATACTTTGTACCAACTGTACCATAATTATGTGACAGTGGTGAATATGGGAATTCCAGGCTGCTACTTTGAAGTGAGGAGTGCTACACTCACATACACAGGTTTGAACTGATCAATGTTGAGATTAGACAGGACAACATTCTCCCCAAAAACATATTGGGAAGGACTGTGAGGTAAAGGATGTACAAATTCACTTTTCTGTGGAGTACTAAACAGGAATGATTTGTTAGGATTAGATGGCCATATTCCTCAGGATTTGTCCCTATGATTGCAAGAGAGGGATGATGTTAGTGGATTTTTGTCCTTCATGTTTCTGTTGTGCTCAGTTTTAGAAATGGAAAAGAAAAATAAGTTAAATTGTTGGCGTGAAAGAGCACTTTTAAAACTCATTTTGGATCAAGGTTGGGAAGCATACTACCTGCTGAGTTGTTGCAGGAAAGTTCTTCTCAACCTCAATTTGCACAGAGAAACCCACATTATAGCCAGCTATTCTTTTTTAATGCTTTCATTTTTCCCGTTCCTGGAAGAGCACCAGCAGCAAGTTTGGCTAAGGCAGATACTCTGTAGTTCTCCTGAATCCCTCCCTAATCTAGACCAACCAGGGAAGCCCCAGGCTCCATGTCTGGGCCATATCTTGGGCGAGAAGGTGACACAATTGAAAATGCCATTAAGCTCCAAGCTAACATATTTGAAATTGTCTTGAAAAGTTTTACAAATGTGTTAGTCTTTCAATTATGTTAAACCAACTCAATTGAACACACACAAATGAAGACCCTCACATCTTTTGCTATCAAGTCATACTGCTGGAGGGATTAATCTAAAATGAGCAACATAGAGGTCTAAAGCATCCTGGCAGCCCATATGAAGGACTCCAGCAAGTGATAGCCCATATAGAATGCTGCTCACTTTTATCAATCCACCAAGCAAGGAGGCTGCCCAATTGCCAGGACAGTTTCTAGGTAGCTGGTGAAGTTTAGCTCCACTAGCACTTAATTAGCAGCAGCCCCTCATTGAGAGGTATTGAGATTTAGGGTGACAAGAATCAGGACTCATGGATTGTTTTCTTGACCTCAGTGGAGGAATTTAGATAGCAGGTTTTTTGGGCGGGGGAGGAGGAATACAGATCTTCAAAGTACTATGAGAATGCAAGCATGATCCCTCCCCTACAAGAGTCCCTCATCAGCATGCCACCTCCAGTTCCCCATCCTCAGATGTTCCTCAAGACAATGTCTTCCCACACAAAGAGACACCTACAGCTGTCCTCCTCTGGGGCAGTACTCTTGCCCCAGTTCTCTCTCAGCTTCAGAGGTGAAAGAAGCTGCTGCTAAGCACAGGGCTCAGCCAGCTCTTCTCTAGAGCGGGTTCAGCACCCCATCCGCATGCCTCAGCTTCCCTGCACCACCCACAGAGCCTGTTGTGGGGCCAGGCAGGGAAGGAGCCAAGATGGCACCACAGAGCACTCTCTTGTCTGCCCAACAGAGGAACAGAATGGCCTCTTCTCCAGGAGGCAGCAACTGCCTCCTCCCTGCCCAGCTGATCAGTAGGGAAAGCAAAGGGCGTGCAGAGTGCTACTGCACTAAGCAGCCTCAGACTACACTCTCTCTCTGCGACCGCTCTTTCTTCCAGATGAGGATAGAGGATTGGTTGGAGGAGCGAAGAGCAGGAAGGAGACACACACTGATGATCTCCCTCATGTGAAAGCTGCGGGAATCTCCCCACATCCACCTAACACAAAAAAAAAAAAAAAAAAAAAAAAAAAAAAAAAAAAAAAAAAAACACACTTGTGGCTGACTGCCACCAATTTACTACAAGATCTTTTTCCTCCGGGAGGACTTCATATTTGAACAACAGAAAGCCAGTTATCAAAATCTAACACCTGTTCCTCCACAAACCACACTTTCTTACTGATACTCAGATTCAGAGAGCAGCCCTCTCTACCACTCTCTTCTCCTGCTTCAGGAGCATCTATGCAAGCCTCCATTGTAATCAAGTTCTCATCCTTGTAGCGAGGTTGAAGACTCACTGGTGCAGCACCTCCTGCTTGTCATCTGGGAATTAGCTCTTTTCCAGCTTACAGAGCACCCTCTGCAGGCTGGTGTCTCACCTTCCACTGGCCCCATGTCCTTCCCAGACCCCAGTGCCCCTTTCCCTTGGGGTTCTGCCCAAGCAGTACCCACACTCTGGGTCTCCCCTCTCAGGGGAACCTCCAACCCTCTAAACCCCCTTGCTTCAGTGGCTACTGCCGGTCATCATCCAGCCGTTTTCCCTGGGGCAGACTGCAGTTTGTAATGGCCACTCATCACTGGCAAGGGGGTAGGACCTGTTGCCCCTCTGCAGCCCCAGTACCATTTTAGGCCTTTACCAAGGCCTGCAGCTTGGAGGTTTACCAGGCTGGAGCTCCACGGCTCCCTTTGCCCTTCCCCAGCACTGCTCCACTAAAGGTTCCTCACTCTCAGGCAATTAGCCCTTCCCACTCTAGGGCTAGAGTGAGACTCCCCCAGCTTCTGGCCCATAGCCCTCTTATCAGGCCCAGCTGGGCCCTAACTGAGCTGGCCATAGCTGTAGTCAGGTACATAGTCAGCTTCCCCCAGCTGTTCTTAATCCCTTTTCCCAGCCACAGCCCTCTCCAGGGCTGCTTTTACTATTGGCTCCCCTAGGCAGCCCTCTCCCAGGGCTGTTTTAACCCCTTCAGGGCTGGAGCAGGGTGAGCATTCCACTACAATCCTGTAAGACTTTCTTATTATGATAGGGTGAGGATTTATTATTAGAGGAAGAGCTGGCAGCAATGCTGACCGCTAAGGTTGTCTAATACTTTCTAAGACCATGTTTTTAGTTGTTGGTAACTTTGATTAACACTAATCATTTGGGCTGAAGTTTCCCTGTCCAGGTCTCTGATTCAGGCTGATGTTGGGGGGGGGGGGGGAAGGGCAGGTGGGCAGGGGAGGAGCAGGGAAGGGGAGAAGTTTCAGCAGAAATAGTTCTGCTATTTCCTAAAACAAGGCTATAGAAAAATACAGTGCTTTGCCAATGTTAAATAATTTTTACAAATGTTTTGTTCAGAAGTTCTAGTGCTTCCATGCTTTGGATCAAGAACTTGACATTTTGTGGTGATGGTGGTGGTGGGACTGGGAAACACTTTCCTTGTGAAAATCCACTCAAAATTGGCTGAGTTATAGACTTCTGAAAATTTTTACTCATGCTGAGTAGAGTGTTCTTAGAAGCTGATGTCCAAAATCTCAAAACATTCAATCAAGCTCTGCCTTGGGGCTGAGCAAGACTTTTTATGCAATTACTCTTTCCCTTATCTGGAGGCCACAGAACTGAGAGCAGTAAGTCTGTCTGTCCTGTCCTCTCAGTGCTCCTTAGCAGGCAGTATGCTCTGGTGGCATGGAGAAAAAGGAGGAAGCAGATGTATTTGAATGCAGAGGGATCCAAACAGATAACCTATTGTGGGTACTTGAATGGGCAGGCCTAGGGCTGTCCAGAACTAAAGGTCCATCCCTTCAATCAAAAGGGAGGGACTACTGAACCTAGGACACAACTGAAGTCTTGCGGCAATAAATAAAAAAACAGGGTCAAATGTTAAAAATCAGGGAACCCAAAGGAAACACTTATCAGAAAACCCCTGACAACAACCACTGTTCCTCAAAGGTGCCTAAGGAGTCAGTGGACAATGCCCAGAGGAACTCTGCTTGGAGTCATGACTTAACAAGGGACGAGAAATAGGCCCCATAGTTGCAGAGTACCCTCTCTAGCTTCTTCCTCCTGGTGTGATGGATGGACATCTTGGCCAGCACCAGGAGGAGGTTGGCAAGGAGGTCTCATGTCTTTGTGGGGCCACGGATGGAGTGTACATAAATGAGGAGGTGTGGGGAAAGTGCAGCCAAAACCTCAGTAGGAGATTGTGGAGGAGCTGGAAGAGCGGCTGCAGGCTGATACTGGTGTACATCTACATAGAGTGTGTCTCCCTCACTTCAGAGAGGATAGCTATTAGAGGAGTCCATGAAATATGCCCCATACAGGCCCACAGCTCCATGGAGGAGCCATCAACTAATATCTCTGGTGGGCCATGGAACCAGAGTCCAGTACAGACTGGGCCACCAAAACTCCTTGTCTTCCACAGATTGGCAGGAGGTCCTACCTCTTGGAGCCAGGGTGGGATACAAGGAAATGGATGGTATGAGTGTGTACAGATGTTTTAGGCATGTGGTTTTTGGGGTGCGACAGACTGGCTGGATGTCATTCAGCCAACACAGGCAGCATGTCAGGGGTGACTGGGGAGACTTATGGGGCAGGGGTCCAAAGACAAATTCCGGAGGGCCACAGATGAGAGGTGGGCAGGAAGCATCCTCCTACAGGACCCACTTGAGAAAAGAGTGAGAAGCAGTGGGCAAGGCTGTCCTCAACTACTGGAGCATATGATGGGGAACACACAGAGTGGATAGCCCTATGCTTTGTCAAAGCACGGCGGGGTCCATCCAGTCCCTCTGACCATAGTCCAGAAGTTCTCCAATTCTGGTGGCACCAGGACCATCCTTTGGTGCACTAAGGGGGACTCCAACACCTGCACGCTAATGTGTGAGTTGTGTAGCAGGAGTTCTGTTAGGAGATTGTCCCTCTTGGTGGCCACTGCAGACCTGGTCATTGAGACTAGCTTCCACCTCCTGAGGAGGCCACAGTAAAAGACTGGCAGCTCAGAGAGGTCTCAGGGTTGACCTCAGGTGGAGATAAAAGAGCTGCCAGTCCCAGCGGAACTCTTGGTGGAGGAAGTTGTATGCCAGCATGCCCCATGCTGGACTACCTGCAGTGTAAAGTCGTCTCTGTAGGGCCTGAAGGTGGAAGGCATAGACCCCGGCTGCCATAGACCAGGATCAGTCTTCCCCCCGCACCCTCAAGGGGAAGGCTTAGGACACCTGCAGAGACCTTGTGCAGCCCCATTCAGAAAAACTCCAGGATCTTCTTCTGCAGGCTGACCAGGATTCCCAGGGGTGGGCTCAGGGTGTTGAACTGGTGCCTGAGTATGGACAGGACCAACTGGTTGAACATCAAGTGTCCTCCCCTGAAGGGAAAGGCGCTGAAGCAACCCTGTCCACCTCTGCAGCTGGTCAGACATCCTGGCCTCTAGCTTGATCCAGCTCTCCAGTAAAGCCCAGCTCTCTAGTAAAGCTCAGTGGCCAGTTAGTCAGCTGGCCCAGGGTTCAAGGCAGCATTGCCCAACAGCCAGAGTCCAAGCAGCTGCCCCTGGGTTCAAGGCAGTAAAGCCCACTCCTTCAGGTGGTGAGCACATCCAGTGGGGCGTACAGTGCATGGTAGGAGGATCCAGGACCACCTTACTCTACTGGGTTCCGACCCAGGGTCCCAAGGAACTGATTCTTTTGGGTTCAGGCTCAGTCTCTCTCTACAACTGCTCCATTCCCTGAGACGCTTCCTACCCTCACTTCCCACACCAGTAGTGTCCCGGCGGTCAGCAAATTTCTCTTACATCCTCAGCAGTTGCCTGAGTGTCTGCAGGGGCCTTAGCGCAGTCGGCCTCTGCAGCCTGGGGCTTCAGCAACTTCCTGTCAGGAGCCTGCAGTACCCATCTGCTCTCCTCCTCACTCAGCCCAGACACAATTGCTCCCTCTTATACTGTGGTTCCAGTTGGAGGATGCCCAGCAGAGGTGAGGGAGCATGGCTTCCTCAGCCCATAGCATGGAGTTAACCCACTCCAGCCCAGTGAGGGGCAGGTATAGTCTGTCACAGTGGGGATCAGAGAGCTTTTGAGACTTCAGCCAGAGTGAGCGGTTACTCTAACAGGGCCCGGTTGCCCACACTGGCCATACAGTTTGTCCCACAGGAACCCACAAACATCAGAGTTGCTTAGATCTAGAGAGAAGAAGCTGGCAGGGTGCTTTGGTCCTTCCCTGCATGTCCACTGGATCCATGAGAGGGGTGCCATCCTCTGCTAGCAGGCAGGTGATAGCTTTTTAGCACCTCTCTTTCTCTCCAGAGTGCAGAAAAAGCGGGAGCCACAATCCATCTCCCAAAAGAGCTGAATGCAGAATCTAATGATAGTGTGCCTGTCGTCATCATGAATAAGTTGGAATATGAACAAGTAGCTGCTAGGTAGCTCTCTAACTCCACATTCTACAAGCCATTATCCTCTGATCCCACTGAGGGTTACCAAAAGAAACTACACCATTTGATCAAGAAACTCCCTGAAAAAGCACAAGAACAAATCTGCACAGACACACCTCTGGAATCCTGACCTGGGGTATTCTATCTGCTTCCCAAGATCCATAAACCTGGAAATCCTGGAGGCCCCATCATCTCAGGCATTGACACCCTGACAGCAGGATTGTCTGGCTATATGGACTCTCTCCTCAGGCCCTACGCTACCAGCACTCCCAGCTATCCTCGATTCAGAGTAGCAGCTGTGTTAGTCTGTATTCGCAAAAAGAAAAGGAGTACTTGTGGCACCTTAGAGACTAACAAATTTATTTGAGCATAAGCTTACGAAATCTTATGCTCAAATAAATGTGTTAGTCTCTAAGGTGCCACAAGCTATCCTTGAGACACCATTGACTTCCTGAGGAATCTACAGAAAACACCATCCTGGCCACTATGGATGTAGAAGCCCTCTACACCAACATTCCACACAAAGATACAAGACTACAAGCTATTAGGAACAGTATCCCCGATAATGTCACAGCAAACCTGGTGGCTGACCTTTGTGACTTTGTCCTCACCCATAACTATTTCACATTTGGGGACAATATATACCTTCAAGTCGGCGGCACTGCTATGGGTACCCGCATGGCCCCACAGTATGCTAACATTTTTATGGCTGACTTAGAACAACGTTTCCTTAGCTCTTGTCCCCTAACACCCCTACTCTACTTGCGCTACATTGATGACATCTTCATCATCTGGACCCATGGAAAAGAAGCCCTTGAGGAATTCCACCATGATTTCAACCATTTCTATCCCACCATCAACCTGAGCCTAGACCAATCCACACAAGCAGTCCATTTCCTGGACACTACTGTGCTAATAAGCAATGGTCACATAAACACCACCCTATACCAGAAACCTACTGACCACTATACTTACCTACATGCCTCCAGCTTCCATCCAGGACACACTACTCAATCCATTGTCTACAGGCAAGCTCTAAGATACGACCGCATTTGCTCCAAATCCTCAGACAGAGACAAACACCTACAAGATCTCTATCTTCTGCTGACAATAGCTCATCTTAACTAATTAGCCTCTCACACTTTGTATGGCAACTTCCAACTTATCTGTATATCTATCTATCTATCTATCTATCTTCTTTCTATATGTTCCATTCTATGCATCCAATGAAGTGGGCTGTAGCCCACAAAAGCTTATGCTCTAATAAATTTGTTAGTCTCTAAGGTGCCACTAGTACTCCTGTTCTTTTTAATTTATACACCCACCCTTACCCAATTCCTAGGGCTCAGGGTATCATACTCCTTGTGGGTTTGCAGGATCTTTTACCAGTGAAAGAACCTTACACAGTAATAGCCTTATCCGCTATTTATTAAAAATTACCAAGCAGAATACACATGCTAAGCATACAATGCTATGATCACCAATCCTGATCAGGCAGACGGACTTTCCCTGTTGGCCAGGCAAGGTCAGTCTAGTCTGGATTCTGGTTGCTCCATGTCACAGTGATGCAGAAGATTCTTAGCAGCTTTGACCTTAGGCCGAGTCTAGAGGTGATTCTTCTTCTTCTTCTTCTTCCAGGTCTTTCCTTCTTATTATTCTTCTGTTCTTTCTGCTGGTCTCTTTCTTGGACCCCAGTTTATGTAGTAAAACTTGAGTCCTGTTTAGTGTGAAAAAGCTCTGTCCTTCCCTCCGCGGGTCCCACGTTTCCTGGCGGATTTCGCTAGCCTCAGAGGCTCATTGTGACCCTCCACGTAACCCTTCTTTCTCTAGAGACAAGGGTCACAGTCTACTGAGCCATTTTCATCATAAGCCAGCAAGGGAGGTGAGGAGAAGTTATCCTTCCTTGCACAGTCTCAGTGATTAAACGGGGGCAAAGGTCGGGGGGGAGCCTGGGCCCACCCTCAACTCCGGGCTCCAGCCCAGGGACCCTAATAGTATCAGCTATGGTAGCTGCCCTTTTAGAAACATGACATGTACAATTCCCTGGGCTACTTCCCCCACAGCAGCCCTAACTTCCTCAAGCTCCACTTCACCCTTACCTCAGGGCCTCCTTCCTTGTGCCTGATACGGTGTGTACTATTTAGCCTCTCCAACAGCACAACTTCTTCCCACAGCTTCTGACATGCACACCCACCTGAGTGATTGGGAGGTTTTTAACTAGTTTCAGCCAGCCCCTGATTGGCTTCAGGTGTCCCAATCAACCTAGCTTTCTCCTTGCCTTCTGGAAAGTTCTTAATTGGCCCCAGGTGTCTTAATTGACCTGGAGCAGCTGCCATTTCACTGATCCTGATAGGGATTTGTTTAGCCTAGAGCGAATCTCTCTCTCTCTCTCTCCCTCCCCCTGCTCTCCCATAACCTTCTAGCTTGGACGGAGGTGGGAAGCTGCTACTCCTGCTGCTGCTAGGCCCTAAGCTCTCCCTGCTGCTCCAGCTGCTCCCCTGGCTGGGCCAGACACCCCCCCATTCTCTGCTACTTGGCTGCTGGACCCCCCACTCTCAGGTGCTGCTACTGCTCCAACTGCAGCCCTGGGGGGGGGCTGCTAGCCCTCTCCCCAGAGAGGAGAAGTGAGGGACCCCAGCCACTGCTGTTGTGGATACCACCACCACCACCAGCACCACCACCTGAGAGGGGTCCTTTCTGCCTGTCTGGACGACCACCTGGAGTTCCTGGAGCTACTGCTGCTGCAGAGGCCACTGCCTGGAGCTGCTGAAGCCCGAGCAGGAGAAGAAGAGGATCATCTGCCAATGGGGCAGCACCTAGAGACTTTGCAGACACCGTGGAGGGGGCCTAAGACTGAGTAATTTTCAAACTGTGCTCTTGTGGTGGGGGTTTTGACTGTGTTTGTAGGGACACGGGGGGTGTGGCGTGGAGCTGCCCCCCGATCCATCTGTGTGTCCCCCCCAACCCCCACCACTACTACCACCACCACTGCCCCCTCCACCACCCCCACTGGCTATATACCATCTGCCTCAGCTCCTGACTCTGGACTCAGCTGCTTGCTTGGCTTGCCATGACCTATTTCCACCCTTTGGGCCAGAAGCAGCAGCCAGCTAAAAAAGACTTGTGCAAGTGCACATGGGCACATGTGCCCCCCCCCGGACTGCCTAACCCCCAGCTTTGCCCTTTACTACCTGCCCCATTTGCCACTTGCTTTGCCTCCTCTTTTGCTCCAGCCCCCCTTACTAGCTTCAGTTTGTTTGCCTGCCCCGCCCATTTCCTTCTGCAGCCTTTGTTTGTTTGCCCCGCCCCAGCCTCTGAAGCTAGCCCCTTGGTTTCCCTCTTCTACCCCCAGACCGCTTAGCCCCTCGCTCCGTGTGCCCATGCCCACTCCCAGGCGCTTGTGCAATTCCCCATTTTAGTTGCAACCCTCTTCACTGCACCTTCAATGTTGTTGAATCCTGCCCCCCATAGTGCACCAAGAGGAGCCGGAATTTCCACCTTGTGTCGGTGACTGACCCCTAACCCCTGATTGCCCCCTGTCCAGCCCACCCCTTTTGGCGCCCTCCTCCCCTGCCTGCAGCCTAGCGGGGAGGAGTGGTCGACCTGCTTCCCCTCTCCCCTCCTCCTTTTGGTGTCCCCCCTTTCCTCCTTGCTCATGATGGCGGGGGATGAGACGGGTGAGACCTCTCCAGTAGCCCGAGCTCCCCCTCCCCCGCCTGCCCCTCTGTCAACCCCCCAAACTTCTACCTCCGCTGCCAAACCATCTGCCATCGCCCCCGTTGGGGCACCAGCAGCGATGGGCACCGGGGTGACCTCCACTGCTGCCACGTCTATCACCCCCTCAGATTTGCGGGGAGTCCTCCCAGCCGGCGGGAAGGGCCAGGGGAAGAAGAAGGGGAAGGGCCCCGCTAAAAAGACCCAGCCCTCCATGGCAGGGGCTGTCCCCGATCCCCCGGCCCCATCTCTAGCTGGGGCGCCCCTCCCCGCTGTTCCCTCCACCAGCTCTGCAGGTGTCTCTCCCCCGGCCCCTAGAGCATATGCCCATGTGGCGGCAGCGCCCCCGCCTGCCGCTACATCATTTCTCCAGCCCACCGCCTCCGCTACCATCGATAGCGGCCGGGGCCCCTTTCCCACCATGACCAGGAAGCACGGCGTCCGTTGCCTCCTGGTGCCCGCCTCACCCCACGTGGAGACCTATGTGTGGGCGTTGGCGAGGGTGGTGGGGCCCACGGCCATTGTGGCGGCCTCCAAAATGTATGGCAAGGTCGTCTTCTTCCTAGCATCGGAGGCCGCCGCCCAGGAGGCGGTGGAGAAGGGCCTGGCCGTGGGGGGCGTGTTCGTCCCCTTAGAGCCACTAGAGGACCTGGGCGTCCGCCTGGTTCTGACCTCCGTCCCTCCCTTTCTGCCCAATGCCGCCCTGTTACCCACCCTTTCTACCTTGGGGAAGCCCATCTCTGTCATCAGCCCTCTCCCGTTGGGCTGCAAAGACCCCGCCCTCCGTCACGTCCTCTCGTTCCGCCGGCAAGTGCAGCTTCAACTGCCGCCGGCGGCGCGCGACGGAGAGGCACTCGAGGAGTCCTTCCTAGTCCCCTACCAGGGGGCCCGTTACAGGGTGCATTATTCCACCGGGGAGGCCCGGTGCTACCTCTGCCGGGCGATGGGGCACGTCCGGAGGGACTGCCCCCTGGCCCGGGAAGAAGGGCCATCCAGGATCCCCGAGCCCCGGCAGGGCACCGGCCCCGTCATCGCCAACGCCCCTGGCTGCCCGGCGCCCGAAACCGCCCCTCCTCCTTCCCAGTCCACCATTGCTCCCGCTCGGGCCCAAGGGGCACCTCCCCCACTATGCTCAGACGAGCGGGAGAACCCCTCCCCCGCTGTTTGCAATCTGGCGAGGCCTGTGGAGGAGGGTGCGGCAGGTACACCGCCCTGCATGGGAGAGGACCCGCCCCAAGGGGAATCTTCCCTCCCTTGTGCTGCCCCACCGTTACCCCCTCGAGTCCCTGAGCCATCGCCTCTGCCCCCTGACACAACCCCTGCTAGCCAGCCCCCGGATGATGCCATGGAGGGCTGGGCCCTAGTCCAGGGGAAGCGGGGCAAGCGGAAGGCTCGAGCTCCGCTCCTCCCATCTGACGCGGAGGCCCCCCGGAAGACCAGGAAGGGGGGCACCGATGCCGAGCCTTCCGCTCTACCCACGGGTGTGTTCCACCCACCAGAGCCGGCTGGGGAAGACGTGGCAGCACTGGAAGACGGTATCTCCCCTCCACGGGAGTCCCTCCCCTCCAAGACCCCCGAGGCACCATCTGAAACCCCAGTGTGCCCCGAAGTAACCATCGCGTCAGGTGCCGGCGGGGAGAATCCCGGGGTAGCGGAAAACAATTTCCCCTCTATATATGAGGAGATCGAGGCCCTGGGTCTGACCCCGGTCACCCAAGGGGAGGACGATCCTATGCCAGCGGGCCTCGATCTGGGCGACTTCTTTCCAGCCCCCTTTTCCCCATACTCCCTCCCCGTAACAGTTGCTTCTGCTCCCACCTCCGAGGAGCCCCTGAACTCCTCCATCAACCCGGCTGCAGAAGGCACCCTGCTGAGAGCCACCGAGCCAGTTGAGGCGACGGCCAGTGCCACGCGGCTGGAACCTGAGCCACCAGGGGCATCCCTCGCTGGTGAGGAGCATTCGACCTCCTTTCCGGGAGAGGACCCTACAGAAGAAAGTCCACCTCCTGATGCCGTGGCTGCCAAATCCACCAGAGAGCTTGCGCCCGGCATCGGTGAGAGCCCTCTCCCGACCCAGAATCTCACCTCTACCCCTGCCCCTGCCCTTCTCCCGCCCACCTCCCGAGATATTATTGCCACCCCCTGGGACAGTCTCCTTCCCCTTTCCAACAGATGACTCCCAGGGAATGGCCTTTGTGTTTGCCCGTCCCGACCCACCAGGGGCTGCTATCCTCCCTCCGCCGCCCCCTATCGCCCCAGCATTCAGGTCAACCCATCAAGAGCCCCGTCGGGGGTCCGCACCCTGTCTGCCCGTCTCGCTGGGCCAGGGGGCTGTACCAAGGGCCCCATCGGGAAGCAACCAGACCATAACCCCAGCCCCCCATGCGCTGCGAGAGGAGTTGCGGGAGTTCCTAGAAGACGTCCGTGGCTCCCGCAACAAAGTCCAGCTTGCCCTCCAGCGCTGGGGGGACTTTAATCAAATTCTCCGGGCCGCAAGGGCCCTCATGGGGGAGGGGAAAAGGACCGGGAGACAGGGCGCCGCGGCCTACCAGCGGGTCCGCCACTTCCGTGACTCCTTACTCACCTACGGGGTGGGTCACGGATTGCTACGCGGCCCGCCGGGAGCCACGAGCATCCCTGCCGGCGAGGATCCCCCCCAGCCCTCCTCATGGCACCCTTTACCATCGCAACATTGAACACCCGTGGCTGTAAGATGGGTCTCCGCAGGTCCCAGGTGCTCTCCTTCCTTCGAGAGGGGAGGTACTCTGTGGTTTTCCTGCAGGAGACCCATACGGATCCGACCGCCGAAGACAGCTGGCGGCTGGATTGGGGGGACAGGGTCTACTTTAGCCACCTCACAGTTCATACGGGTGGAGTGGCGACCCTGTTCTCCCCCGACCTACGGCCCGAGGTGCTGGGGGTCGCCGAGGCTGTGCCGGGTCGCCTGCTGCACCTCCGGGTCCACATGGAGGGGCTCGTAGTCAACCTCGTCAACATCTATGCCCCAGCAGCGAGCCCGGAGCGGCTGCAATTCTATCAGCAGGCATCCGCCTTCCTCGGCACCTTGGATCCTCAGGAGTGCCTGGTCCTGGGAGGGGACTTTAACATCACCCTTGAGGAACGGGACCGCTCGGGGACCGAGAAGAGCCCGGCCGCCGTGGCCGTCCTCCAGGAGATAGTCGAACACCACTCCCTGGTGGACGTCTGGCGCGACCACCACCCGGATGACACTTCCACGTTCACCTTTGTCCAGGTGGAGGCCCATCGGTCGCGCCACTCCCGGTTGGACCGCATTTATTTATCACGCTTTCCTCTTACACGAGCCCACTCCTCCAGCATCCGGCCGGCCCCATTTTCTGACCATCACATAGCCACCGTGACAGCCTCCCTCTGCGCGGAGAGGCCGGGGCCGGCCTATTGGCATTTTAACAACAGCTTGCTGGAGGATGCGGGCTTCGTGGCGTCCTTCCGGGAGTTCTGGCTGGCCTGGCGAGGGCAGCGGCGTGCCTTTCCCTCGGCACGGCGGTGGTGGGACGTAGGGAAGGTGCGCGCCCGGCTCTTCTGCCGTGACTACACCCGGGGCACCAGCCGACGGAGGAATGCAGCGATAGAGCAGTTGGAACGGGAGGTCTTAGAGCTGGAGAGGCGTCTGGCCGCCAGCCCCGAGGATCCACCCCTCTGCGGAGCGTGCCGGGAGAAGCGGGAGGAGCTCCGGAGCCTCGAGGACCATCGGGCCCGGGGTGCCTTTGTTCGATCCCGCATCCGTCTCCTTCGGGAGATGGATTGCGGCTCCTGCTTCTTCTACGCCCTGGAAAAAAAGAGGGGGGCTAAGAAACATATCATCTGCCTACTGACAGAGGATGGCACCCCCCTCACGGATCCGGTGGAGATGGGCGAGAGCCTTCTACGCAAGCCTTTTCTCCCCGGAGCCGACCGATCCTAACGCTTGCAGAGTGCTGTGGGAGGAGCTCCCGACGGTCAGCGTGGGCGACCGAGACCGGCTAGAGCTGCCTCTCACTCTGGCCGAGTTCTCGGAAGCCCTCCGTCGCATGCCCACCAATAAATCTCCGGGCATGGACGGGCTGACCGTAGAGTTCTACCGCGTGTTCTGGGACGTCCTGGGCCCAGACCTAGTCACCGTCTGGGCCGAGTCTTTGCAGAGCGGGGTCCTCCCTCTTTCGTGCAGGCGAGCCGTGCTGGCCTTATTGCCGAAGAAGGGGGACCTCCGCGATTTACGAAATTGGCGTCCCGTCTCGCTCCTCAGCACGGACTACAAAATCGTGGCAAAAGCCATCTCCCTGAGGCTAGGGTCCGTGCTGGCGGACGTGGTCCACCCAGACCAGACCTACACCGTCCCGGGCCGCAGTATCTTCGACAACCTATATCTGGTCCGGGACCTATTGGAACTTGGGTGTAGGGATGGTCTGTCGTTCGCCCTCCTGTCCTTAGATCAGGAGAAGGCGTTCGACAGGATGGATCACGGGTATCTCCTGAGCACTCTGCAGGCATTTGGCTTCGGACCCAGGTTTGTGAACTTTCTCCGGGTGCTGTACGCTTCCGCAGAGTGTCTGGTAAGACTCAACTGGACCCTGACCGAACCGGTCAACTTCGGGCGAGGAGTACGGCAGGGGTGCCCCCTCTCAGGCCAGCTCTACGCTCTGGCGATCGAGCCCTTCCTCTGTCTCCTCCGAAGGAGGTTGACAGGGTTGGTGCTGAGGGAGCCGGAGCTGCGGCTGGTCCTGTCGGCGTACGCTGATGACGTGCTCCTCATGGTCCAGGACCCGGGCGACTTGGTGCGAGTGGAGGCTTGCCAGGCCATCTATTCAGCAGCCTCCTCTGCGCGGGTCAACTGGGTCAAGAGCTCTGGCTTGGTGGTAGGGGACTGGCGGCAGGCGAGCCCCCGCCCACCCGTGCTTCAAGCCATCCGGTGGAGCATGGGTCCGCTGCTCTATCTGGGCGTTTACCTTTCTGCCACGCATCCCTCTCCGCCGGAGAACTGGCAGAATTTAGAGGGCGGGGTGATAGAGCGGCTCCGGAAATGGACAGGACTACTCCGGTGCCTCTCCCTTCAAGGGAGAGCGTTAGTGCTTAATCAACTAGTCCTGTCCATGCTTTGGCACCGGCTCAACACCCTGGTCCCGGCCCCGGCTTTCCTGACCAACCTGCGGACATCGATTCTGGAGTTCTTTTGGTCAGGACTGCACTGGGTCCCTGCAGGGGTTCTCCATCTACCTGTGGAGGAGGGAGGGCAGGGCCTCAAATGTCTGCTTACTCAGGTCCATGTCTTCCGCCTCCAGACCCTGCAGAGGCTCCTTTATGGTGCAGGTAGTCCGGCGTGGAGCATACTGGCGCACGCCTTCCTGCGCCACTTCCGAGGGCTCCGATACGACCGGCAGCTCCTTTATCTCCATCCGAGAGGTCTTCCGCCAGACCTCTCCGGGCTGCCGGTCTTCTACCAGGACCTCCTCCGGACCTGGAAACTCTTTACACGAGCAGGTCCGTGGCGGCCACCGAGGGGGCAGATCTCCTCGCGGAGCCCCTGCTACACAACCCCCAGCTCCGTTTGCAGGTGGCGGAGTCCCGCTCGGTGCGCCAGAGGTTGGTCCTGGCAGAGGTCACAAGAGTCGGAGACCTCCTGGACTATGACCGGGGAGATTGGCTGGATCCCCTAACCTTCGCTCAGCGCATGGGGCTTTCCAGACCTTGTACACCCCGAGGCATACTTCAGGAGGTGAAGGCCGCTTTGCCGCCCGCTGCTCGGGTTTATCTCGACCGGGTCCTGCACGAGGGCACGCCCCGCCCACCCACTACCCCAGGCCCGCCGGACCTTTTAATGGACCCCGGCCCCGTGGACCCAACCGATCCCTTCACCCCTTCACTAGAAGCCGGCTGCACGAGATGCAGCCGGTCTGTTTTCAAACCGCGCCAAGAAAACATCTCTACACGCTCGTGCTCCACACCCTTCACGCCCGTACCCTCGTGTCCCGCCCCAATACAAAATGGCGGGACCTCCTGCCACCTTTGGAGGGTGAGGAGCCCCAGTGGGCCAGCCTATATTCCATCTTAGTCCCAAAGCCCGCCGAGGATGTCAGTTGGCG